>NC_136408.1:108706121-109355288 GCF_051521515.1 Lactuca serriola
TGCACTGAAGGAGCGTGGTTGGATTATGGTTTTGGTATCTGCGGTGATGCAGCATTTGGGGATGGACTATCCACCTTTTCCTAAGGCGGGTCCTTCTATTCCACCCCCTTCTCAGCCACAGAACGCCGGTCATGATGGTGCAGGAACTTCAGGCATTCATCTTGGAGATACTAATGTTGACAATGAGGACACGGAGGACGAGGAGGCTGAGTATAAAAATAGCGATGAGTAGGTTTGTAACACCCATTTTCCAAGATGAATCGAATTAAGGTTTCAAGGAGTCAAAAGGTTAGATTTTGGATGAAAAGAAGCCTCACGATGTGAGATTGGAGGCTCACAATGTGAGGTGGGTTGCATGAAAACTTTTGTTCGAGACTAGTCTCACGACTTGAGACATGGTGCTCACGGCGTAAGAATTAATGCAACCCAAGCTCATGATCATTTTAGGTTTTCCTTCATATTTAAGCATCTCTAAACTCATTTTAGGGTTTTGTATCAGCCACAAACTCTCTTTCACCTCATAAAACCCTAGTCTTCATCCTTTCTTGATCTTTGGTCATTTTGGAGCTCTTCTTGGTTTGGAAGAAGGAGCAAAGAAGAAAAAGAAGAAGAAGGTGATCTTGAGTTAAGGCTTGCAAGGAATCGTCAACATCATCATCTTACATTGTTTCTATATCATTGTAAGTATCAAATATTCCTATTTTATTGCTCTATGAGGCTAGATCTAGGTTTTGACCCACTTTTCCTCTTGATTGTGCAAGTTTGATGAATGGAAACAATAAATTCGGCAACTTTATGTGTTATTAGGGTCTTAAGAGTAATATGGAGTTCAGATCTAGGGAATGGTTGAGTTTTGGAACCTTGCATGAAAGTTGTATGTCTTTTCTTCAACTTTTGAACCAAATGAGATCTAGACATGTATTGGACATATATGTCTTAAAGGCATCAACTTTCCAATGCATTATGGAGTTATAAGACCTTCTAATGGATAAAGGACGTAAAAGTTGGAATTTTGGCTTCAAACGTATCTGATGACGTGAGACATGAAGATCATGACGTGAGGGTTGAATGACCCCGTTTCTGGTTAGCTTCTTCGAGCTTACGATGTGGGAGGAGGCTCTCACGACGTGAGGTCAGCTCTGGTGACTTTTCATGTACGAGTTGACTGATTTGAGTTGGGATGACTTGAAATCGGGTCGAGTGAGATCTCACAACGTGACCAAAGACTGGTCATGATGTGAGGATGGTTTCATGTACTTCCGGTACAAAAGGGAAGGGCCCGGCGTAACTGCACCGCATCCACCCATTTTTCCGCAAATTTATGATTTATGGATTGTATGCTGATAAATATTTTTACTCTAATATAGTTTTTAATGATTAAAAAGGTTAAATGGTGTCTATGGTTGAATTAAAAATGAAAATTTTACTTTACAATTTTCGGGATGTTACAAGGTTAAGGTTTTTGGGTTTGATACTTTGTATTTTGGTACTTACGATGTATTTTGATACACTTTATGTATATTTTTTTGTATTTATGTGTATGATTTTTGTATTATCATTTATCTACCCACAATTCAGTCAATGCATTGGTTCGGTCAAGACTAAACATAGTTGATCAAGTTGTGTTTAGGAGTGACTCAACCTTTACATATTGAACCATCCTGGATATTTGTCTTATGTATGATTTGTATACACTATTTGAGATTGGCGATTATTATTGTTTTTTACTTTTAGACTATGTATGGTTCGGCCACATAGGAAAAGTCGGTGGGTAGGACCATTTTGGCATATAGTTGTTCTGAAATCTAACAACCAGTCGATAGTTCTAGCCTAGGCACCTCTCTAGTATGTCGTCTATCGGTAGGATAATTAATAGTAATATTTTTATTTATAGGTTTGAGAACAAACCTAATCGGAGTATATGTCCTAAGCTATAGTCGTAATTCCTAAAGAAATACTAATACGCTATAGCAAGTAGCTCTAATACCAATCTATCACACCTTCCCCGACCATTGGTGGAAATGTCGAGTGGTGACGGTACAAATATTTCCCAAATCAAAGAGCACCAATTATAATTACCTATCTAAACGAAAATGTACAAGTCTTCATGTTGATAATACTTTCCAACTCGATCTTTACTCCGTCCTAGGAACACATGTGATTTTTGAAAACGTCGACTTGATGTTGGTGAGTTCATAGGTCTAGAGGTAAGGTATAATAAACTCTTTTGAAAACTTTTTGGAATTCTTTATGATTCTTAACTTCCTGGTTTTCTATGTTGTATTATATCACCTCCTAGATTACTATCATGTAGTATATTTTGTTAACCTTAATTTATTATCTTTGTAGGATATCAAACCATCATATATTAATATCTTTTGTAACATCCCATTTTCTGAAGATGGTGGGCCAAGATTTAAGGAATCAAATAATGATTTTTTGGAGCATACCCTCAGCCACGACATGGGGCTTAGATGCCGACAACATGGTGTGATACTTACCGAACGCAAGTTTTCGAGTGCCGTCATGGTGTAGCAATGGATGGCCATGGCGAGGCGCCTGTTCAGGCCCAAGCCCACATATTTTAGGGTTTCATCCATATTTAAGCATCTTAACCCCCATTTTAGGTCACCTTCTTCAACCTTTATCCCTTCATCTTGAAATCCTAGCCTCCATTACTCTTGAAAGTTCATTTTTGGTGTTTTGTTGGTATTTTTTAAGGAGAAGGAAGTCATTGGTGTGGTTTACCCCCTTGTAAGAAGCATACATCTTTTGGACTTGGGTGCGTGTTCAAGACTCAAATTATTCCTTGTTAAGTTGGTAGATTTTGGATTTTGGTCCTTTTTCTTCATATCATGTGGATTTTGGAGGGTGGGATCTCATAAAGTTTGCAACTTTATGAATCTCCAAGCCATTTAGAGTATTTGGCTCATTGGATTTTAAGTAGAATTTAGTTTTAGGTCCATGCAAGGAATCTTGGCCCTTTTTTCACTGGTTTTGACCTAATTAGAGTTCAAGGCATGCATTGGAAATGCATGCCTGAAAAGCATAAAATTTTATGATGGAAATGGTGCTAGAAACCCTTTTGGAGTTGTTGGTCAATAGATCTTCTAGGTTAAGTGCTTATTGATTAAGACATGTCATGTTTTTTCCCAATTTATACTTAGGAGTGATATCTCTATCTCTTGGAGGGTATAAAGGGATAAAGTTAGAAACTTTATCCACTTGGACCTTGGAAAGGACCATATCTGAGTTTTGGATCCCTTGAAGTTGGAAAGGAAAGTGACTTAATGATTAAAGCTGCCCAGACCAGTCCCCTTGGCGTGACTCAGGTCACAATAGTGTGGCAATCAGTTTCAGGCCCGTTTGTTTTGTCGTTTAGTAGCCAAGGATGTCCATAGCATGGCAGTCTGTTGTAGTTAACTTTGGCGTTGACCGTTAAATTTTGACCAAGTTTGACTTTAGGTCAAACTTAGGGGTTTTGGGATATTAATTAAGATTTTACTTGGTTTTGGTGATTAGCGGATTCGTGGGTGCAAGCAGTGCTGAAAAGGGATCATCTCCCAGTGTTTTAGAGTTCTTCGATTCATGTGAGTTTTGCCTCATTGTACCCGTGGGTCGAAGGCACCAATGTCGGCCCACTAGTTTTGGTTATTTTTTAGTAAAGGGATGTCATAGGGACTGTATATGGTCATGTAGGATAGACCGACGACTCTTGATCTAGGCTCTCTTTCCTGTTCCTTGTTTGGTTTTGGCTCTAGAGTAGGATCACCTGTATGGGTGTCTATCTCACCTTTGAGTATATACAGTCATGTATTCCTTGGATTGTTGGTACTTAGTATGTTGTTATGTTGTAGTGATCTCTTAGATCTGTATCCTGGTATATATGATCTTTCTTTGATGTCGTGATATGTTAGATCTATATCCTGGTATGTAGGATGTTGCTATGCGGTAAGGATCTGTAGATATGTTTGTCTACCTGTACTTCTTGGTTATCATCTAGTGGAGTGCTCTAAGGACTATATGTAGTCATGTAGGATAACCTGAGAACTCTTGATCTAGGCTTTATTGCATGTTCCTTGTTTGGTTGTGTCTCTAGAGTAAAATCATTTGTCCGAGTGGCTATCTCACCTCTGGGTACTTATGGTTATGCATTTCATGGAGGTTAGCTGTTAGCGGGATTGTGTGTTGTGAGAGGACTAGTAGGCGGTAGTGAGCAGTATGATTCAAACCCTGGGTATTCCATCCCGATTGGGTCGTTATGCATGCTTGTATGTTTATCATATGCGGTATTTTGGGGGAAACTCACTAAGCTTTATGCTTACCAGTTGTTTATTGTTTTAGGTAACATCAGTGACTTTGGGGAGGCGAAGGTGGGAATGCACACTCTCATCAGCAGCATTGAGTATTTCGCGTTCATTATAATTCTCTGATTTTTAATAATTGTAATTGGGAATAGATGTTAAAATTTCACAAAACGTTTTGAAAAAGAATTTATAATAAAAGGGTTGGGTTAGGGACATAGAATCGGTCACTTTCCATGTTCTTGTTAGATTGTTGGCTTGAGATCGGGAACTTGGATCTTGACTTAACTTTGGTTTTACAAGAAGATGCGGTGTGTATAGTCAGTCAGGGCCCGAACAGGAGAGTGGTTCCCAAAATACCCATATGTGTTGTATGTACTGAGTTTTGACGTTGTTGCTATATGAGTTGTTAGGAAAGAATTCTAGTGGATAAGCTAAGGTTCTTTTAGGAACTATTGGATAGAAATGTTTGATTTCTATGATGCCTTATGATATAGGGAGTTGCTTGCCTGATATATATTACTTGATTTGTGATTGTTGCATGTATGCTGATTAGTTGTATATGGTCGAGATTAAATAGCCTTAGAATGATCGGCTTAGCCTTACTTCCTGTTCCTTGTTTGGTTGTGGACTTAGGGCGGATTCGATTATTCAAAGGTCTATATGATCTCGGATTGTGCACAACAAGCATGCACAAAAGCAACATGTAGTGCGTGATTAAGGGTAATCCTAGGAGGAGTACCTAGGAAGTTAGTTATAGCTCTTGGTAGCAGGTGGGTGTTAGCACACCTATGAATGGTATAGTGTGGTGCCTTAGGACCTTAGGATGAATTCTAAATCAACTACGGATAGGTGTGGAAGGTAGTATGGGCCCATGCAGTTGAAAGCACAGGATCCGTATGAGATTCAGGAGGAATCTCGGGGCTACTAAGGAACTAATATGAGCGTGTCCTGGTGTGTTGAGCATTATGTGTTGATGTCTGATATTTCCCTAGTATATTTTTGGTATGGAAACTTTTGTAGGTTCGGTATCAGGTGTTGGTAGCACTAGGAAAGCATGTCTGAGTGAGGAGGAGATCTGCGGGATCATTGCTGTTGAGGTGGTAGAGGCGATTTCGGAGCTGTTTAGGTCATTCATGACCACGTTGATCAAGGAGTTTGACCAGATCTATATTTTCGTTCTGTAGGTAGTTGTTGCCGCAGTCACAACAGCCGTCACCATTACAGGATCTCATGGAAGCAGGGCAATGCAGTACCAAGAGTTCAGTGACACAAAGCCTTAGAGTTCAGAGGAGACAGGTATACGATCATCGCTTCAAGATGGATTTATGAAGTGGAGGGATTTTTCTTCACGTGTTCATGTCCTGAGGGTAGAAGGTGAAGTTTGAGATGAATCTTCTTCGTTGGGGCACAAAGGATTGGTGGGAGTTTGTGACCCAGGGTTTTCGAAGTCGAGCTAGTCGTAGTGACTTGGGAGAGTTTATGGGCATGATGCGAGCGGAGTATATTCCTCTTGTGAAGAGGGAGCGATTAGCTCAGGAGTACCTGGATCTAAGACAGACGACTGAGTCGGTAATGGATATCACCAAGATGTTTACTGAGAGAGATTTGTCTCTCCTGAGCTCGCTGCTTCAGAGTAGGCTCATATGACTCGACACTTAAGCATTCTCAAGACAGATATCCGGTAGTTTGTGTCTACCCAGCGTTATAGTACCCTCGCTGAGCTTTAGGATGTCACGAGAAGGCGGGAGATTGAGATAGAGACCCGGGCGAGGGAGCGGCGTTAGGCTCCAGTTCAGTCGCAGCCTGCAGCAAAGCGGTTCAAGTCCACCGGTCGGAGTTCCGGATCAGTTGAGGGGAGGTGCGGATCCTTTGCGTGTCACAGGTGTGGTGAAGAGGGCCATTTTGGTGAAGATTACAAGAAGAGTGCGCGAGTTTGTTTCCATTGCGGCCAGGAAGTCTACATCAGAGCTCATTGTCCTTTTCTCATTTTCAATAAGGTGTTGGATCCTACACCCCTAGCTTGGCAGTTACTCAACAGTCGTAATGGGACGAACGGAGTCCCAAAGACTTAGATTTGAGTTAGCAGTTCTTCCATTTAACAATTTATGCAGTATTGGTATTCATATGTAATTCCTGTTCACGTTTCAAATTCAGTTGTAATCTTGGATGATCAGTTGAATGGAATTATCTTGTTTTAACTTTGTTTAATCTGATTTCTTGTTTTGAATGGAATAATTATCATTTTCCTCGAAATGCATGCGTGTTAGACATTTATGAATGTTGTGAGGGTTTAGTTTCTCCTATGTATCAGGCTATCGGTGGTTGGGATCAAGTGGTGGAGTTCAAGTTAGTCTGAGTATCGTAGGATTGTGAAGTTATCAAACTCTAGCATATCTCAAATGGGGGAGAGTGGAACCTCATAGCAGGAAGACCTTGTGCCAACGTTCTGTTCTTAGTCGAATTTCTCCAAGTTTAAGACTTTCATGCAACTGCTGGATCTTCCAGTTTCGCATCAAGACCATCACCTGTTGTTGGATTTCCCTTCGGATCATATTAGTTTTAGTTGTAATATCATATGTAGGGCATGCTTGTGTTAGAATCTAGGATGTTAGGGCTCCAGGTTGAGGGATGTGATGAGGGCTTCCTTTTCTGTTCTTGTTTGATTGGGGCTTGGAGGTCTGAGTCATGGCACGAAGACTTGTTAGGATCAGTTGAGTCTTGTTAGGCCCGAGTGTTGTTGATGGTTAGTGGATCGGGGGTAAGCCCGAGTGTTGCTATTGATTAGTGGATCGGGGGGCAGACTCGAGTGATGTTGTCGGTTAGTGGATCAGGGGTAAGCCTGAGTGTTGTTGTCGATTAGCGGATCATGGGTGAGCCTGAGTGTTGTCAGCAAATAGCTAGGTAGGGATGTCGGAGCCAAGTAGGAGTGTGGTCTAGTTCAATAAATGACCATTTAGTTTTCATTGCGGTGGTGCGCTCTTGTACGAAATTAGCTTGACGGGTGTTGGCCGAGAAGCTCTTGGACCAATTAAATCTACGGATTTTGGATATCTCAGTTGCATGGGGGTTATGCCTAATTTTGGGATCTGTAGGTCATGGGTTAGGAAGGGAATTCTTCATTTGTTGAATGGTTTTCCGTCAGGTCGTTTTTTTCTCGTTAAATATGTAAAGGTGTCGGAAGATCAAGGAATGTTGTGGGAGTTGTGATTTAGACCGGTGGGGTCTCTGTTCGAATTGGACCATTAGCATGGGCATGTAACCTGTCTTGTCGATGTTTGCAATTGCCAGTATGCAAATGATATCAACTCATGGCAAGGGAGTCGATTTTGAAGAACCCACGAGGGTTTTAGAGGGTGTTTGAGAGGAGACTCCAAGAACTGATTTTGAGGACGAAATCTTATTTAAGTGGGGGAGAACTGTAACATCCCGTTTTTTGAAGATGGTGGGCCAATACGTAAGGAATCAAATAAGGATTTTTTTGGAGCAGAACCTCAGCCACGACGTGAGGATTAGATGCCCACAATGTGGCGTGATACTTACCGAACGCGTGTTTTGAGTGCCATCACGGCGTAGCAATGGATCGCCACGGCGTGGCGCCTGTTCAGGCCCAAGCTCACATATTTTAGGGTTTAATCCATATTTAAGCATCTTAACCGACATTTTAGGTCACTTTCTTCTATCTCTTTCCCTTCATCTCGAAACCCTAGCATCCATTACTCTTGAAAGTTCATTTTTGGTGCTTTGTTGGTATTCTTTGAAGGAGAAGGAATTTATTGGTGTGGTTTATTACCTTGTAAGCAACATACCTCTTCTAGCACATCTTCTGGACTTGGGTGCGTGTTCAAGACTCAATATTTTCCTTGTTAAGTTGGTAGATTTTGGATTTTGGTCCCTTTTATTCATATCTTGTGGATTTTTGAGGGTAAGATCTCATAAAGTTTGCAACTGTATGAATCTCTAGGCCATTTGGAGTATTTGGCTCTTTGGATCTGAAGTAGAATTGAGTTTTAAGGCCATGCAAGAAATCTTGTCCCTTTTTCCTCTGGTTTTGACCTAATAAGAGTTCAAGGCATGCATTGGACATGCATGCCTAAAAAGCATGAATTTTTATGATGGAAATGGTGCTAGAAACCCTTCTAGAGTTGTTGGTCAATAGATCTTCTAGGTTAAGTGCTTATTGATTAAGCCATGTAATGTTTTTTCCCTATTTAGACCTAGGAGTGAGATCTCTACCTCTTGGAGGGTATAAAGGGATAAGTTGGAAACTTTATCCACTTGGACCTTGGAAAGGTCCAGATCTGAGTTTTGGATCCCTTGCAATTGGAAAGGAAAGTGATTTAATGATTGAAGCTGCCTATACCAATCCCCACGGCCTGGCTCAGGTCACAACAGTGTGACAACCAAGTTGAGTCTCGTTTGTTTTGTCGTTTTGTGGCCAAGGATGTCCACAGCATGGCAACCTGCTATAGTTGACTTTGGCGTTGACCATTAACTTTTGACCAAGTTTGACTTTGGATCAAACTTGAGGGTTTTGGGCTATTGATTAAAATTTTACTTGGTTTTGGTGATTAGCGGATTCGTGGGTGCAAGCAGTGCTGAAAAGGGATCATCTCCCAGTGTTTTAAAGTTTTTCGATTCAAGTGATTTTTTCCTCATTGTACCCATGGGTCGAAGGCACCAATATCGGCCCATTAGTTTTGGTTATTTTTTAGTAAAGGGATGTCATAGGGACTGTATATGGTCATGTAGGATAGACTGAGGACTCTTGATCTAGGCTTTCTTGCATGTTCCTTGTTTGGTTGTGGCTCTAGAGTAGGATCACATGTTCAGGTGTCTATCTCACCTTTGAGTATATACAGTCATGTATTCCTTGGATTGTTGGTACTTAGTATGTTGTTATGTTGTAGTGATATCTTAGATATGTATCCTGGTATATATGATGTTGCTTTGCTGTAGTGATATGTTAGATCTGTATCCTAGTATGTACGATGTTGTTATGCGGTAAGGATTTGTAGATCTTTCTGTCTACTTGTACTTGTTGGTTATCATCTAGTGGATTCCCCTAAGGACTATATGTAGTCAAGTAGGATATCTTGAGAACTCTTGATCTATGCTTTCTTGCTTGTTCCTTGTTTGGTTGTGTCTCTAGAGTAGGATCATCTGTTCGGGTGACTATCTCATCTATCAGTACTAATGGTTACACATTTCATGGAGGTTAGCTGGTAGTAGGACTGTGTGCGGTGAGAGGACTGGTGGGTGGTATTGAGTTGTATGATAGTTGTTTGCATGTATTATATGCCTACTTGATCCTGGTTGTTTATATGTCGACATATGGTAGTGGTGGGTTGAGGTAGTCTTGCTTTGTGTTGTATGCCAAGATACCTAGTGCGGGCCAGTTGTAAGTCGTAGGTGTAGAGGCTCCGAAAGAGCGGTTGGGTTGAGGCGGTAGGCCAACAAACCCTGGGTATTCCATCTCGATGGCCGATTGGACCATTATGCATGCTTGTATGTTTATCGTATGGGGTATTTTAGGGGAAACTCACTAAGTTTTATGTTTACCCAGTTGTTTATTGTTTCAAGTAACATTGGTGACTTTGGGGAGGCGAAGGCGGGAATGTACACTCTCACCAACAACATTGAGGATTTCGTGTTCATTATAATACTTTGATTTTTGATAATTGTAATTGGGAATAGATGGTTTTGTTAAAATTGTTTTATAATTTGGAAGTTTTACTTTAAATAAAATGAAAAATTTTGGTCATGAAAATGGGACGTTACATCTTTTTAGGGTATCTATCGATCCTATCTCATTATCTTCTAGGATACCTACCGATCCTATCTTATTATCTTTTAGGATATTTATCTATTCCTAACGTATTTTATCTACCATTCTAAGGCGTCCCTAATTGTAGTCTGAACTCTAAGGTGATCTAATGTATTACCATGAGCCCCCATAATCAATGTTGTATGACTAATAATTTGCCCCGCCACGACGCTTCATCGGACGTCGAATAGTGAATAATAAGAAAGTTATCATGCCGAGATTGTAGCTAGTAATCGCATGTGGGGTTGTCAACCCCGTATAGATCTATACATATCTTTCTAACTCTCGCAAGATTAACGATTATAGGTATCAGGGAATGTCGAATTTAATTAAGGCCTTTTGATGAATATAACAGCTCACTAACGCATTGACCTTAGGTATTTATCGTTTATCTTTTATCTGTTATCTTTCGATCCTTCCTAAGGATTTCCTATAACTATCACAATTTAAATCTTTTATCTTATATCTGATAGTTATAACTTTTTATCTCATAATTATTTTGTATATATAAGTATTCATATATATACCATAATTATGGTTATTTGAGAACATGGAGTAACAACTAGGTACGGTGAATATTCTTATATTTGACCAGCATAACTTCTAGGTACTATGTTATCCTAGGGATTTGGTCATTATAACATCTAGGTATTATCTCTTTCTAGACTATCGGGCATCACAACTATTAGGCATAATATCTACGACTACAATATCCAAAGGCTTTAAGCTTTATAAAATGATTTGATATTTATATATATAAATATATTTTGATAAAGCTATTTGATAAGCATGTATCCCCCCCCCCCCTCCAGTAAAACATTTAAAATAGTAAAATAGGTGTCGTATACTCACTCTAGTAGCGTATTTTGAAGCATTCGAGCCATTGCATCCGAAGCTTCGCGTCATCAAGAAGGTCTCCGAAACAGCTTGAGAGGTATAGAGAGTGTATGGAAGAGGATTTGGGGTGAGAAAATCAGATAGTTAGCACATCTATTTATAGTGGTTGTGCTTGCAGTGCACTCGCTTCGTAGCTCCATCCAGAGCTTGTCATGTGTCACACTTCTAATGGTCCACGTCTCCCTAATCTTCGACAAATCTGGGTGTCGAGTGTGCGCGACGGGATGACGCGTAGTAGGCGTGCACCCCTAAACCTTTTATAAAAATCCATATCTCTTTATATGAATCTTCTCTCTCTCTCTCTCTCTCTCTCTCTCTCTCTCTCTATATATATATATATATATATATATATATATATATATATATATATATATATATATATATATATATATATATATATGTGTGTGTGTGTGTGTGTGTGTGTGTAGCTCTCTACTAGAACTACAACTCTTCTTAAGGTCATCTTGTCAAATTTTGACTTTCATTTTTAACCCGTATTTTATACTTTTCTAAAAATCGTATTTCCTTCATACGAACTCCGTTTTTGACATTTTTCCTTTCAAATTCCTTATCTTTTAGAGTACTACGATTTTTCTTTTTATGACGTTAGCCTAATCTTAATCGATCAATTTATGTCATTTTGACGTTAATGACATTTATTAACGTGATTAGTTTTTATCTTTTACAAAATCATAACTCTTTCAATTGGAGTCAGATTTTCGTAATGCTTATATCTTTGAGATCACTTTGTTGTGTACTTTCCAAATACACTAACCATCATAAAAATATGATATAATTTTTTTTGTCACTCGTTTTGACCTTATTATTATTATTTAACTGACCATATATTCTTTTAATATGAAAAGTTCTATCATTATCATCGGTTGATCGGTTGATGTTAATCTTAAGTGCCAATTGGTGACAGAGAATTTTCAATTGTTACATGTGTGTCTTTCAAAAAAATTATTTGTATATACATAAATATAATTTCATATTTCTATTCTACATAATCCATAGTATCACATTTCGAAACATGGCATACAAAATGGTTTTCATTCAAAAACTTTCAGATACAAAAAGATGTGTGATATAAAATGGTTTTCATCAAAAGTCTTTACATACAAAAAGATGCGAATTTCATCAAAAAGCTTCTACATACACACAAAAATAAATAAATAAATAAATATTTGGTAGTATATGATTAGATCACATCAAAAAGATTCAATTTTCATCATAAAATTGTCTAAACCTTTCCCACCTTTACATTATTATCCACACACACACACATAACCTTTCATTATTTTGTAAAAACCACCTTCACAAACATAGGAACAAATAATGAAAAATAATAATGGGTTTGCTATTGTTTTGATTCTTGACATAAAAATGTAAACTAAAACTTGATGAAAGACTTGGAATTACAAGGTGAGATAACACATAATACTATTAGTGTAAAACAAAGATGAAATTTGAAACTTGCATTCATAAATTAATTACCATATTATCCAACTTTTTTACTGTAAAAAACTCCATGAAAGTATGAAAAACTAACTCAAAACACTTAAAACAAACCACCAATCATCTAACATGTACTTTACTTTATCCTAACAATCTGAATCAACACCTCAATAGTACGACCCAGACCCACCGCCTCCACCACCCATGTAACCACCACCACCACCCATACTTCTACCGGAATACAACGATGATGAGTAACCGCTTCCACCACCTCCATCACCGCCACGAGGGATGTAATCGCCGCCATAGCTAGATGAGGAGTACATTCCACCATCACCACCACCACCGCCGCCGCCGCCACTGTAAGACCCTCCGCCGCCACCATAAGACATGCCCTGGCGGCTGCTGCTGCTGTAAAGACCATGAGAATCATGTCCAGACATTGAGCTTCTGCTACTACTACCATATCCTCCTCCTACATTTGATCTTCCCATTCTGCCAATAATTTATTCAAAATATTAGTAACATAGAATGTCATAAATTGCACTTTCAACCCTTATATTTTTTAAAATACTTTGTAAAATGATATTTTTTTACTCATATACTTTTTAAAATGTCACTTTGACCCCTCCTCTTTTCTCAACTTTTATAAATGACTTTCCATCCCTATATTTTTTTTTAAATTACTGTGTATGATGATATTTTTCATGCCTTTACTTTTTAAAATGTCACTTTGACCCCTCCACTTTTCCCAACCTTCATAAATGACACTTTCCACCTCTTATCCTAGTTTCATAAATAGTTTTTAAAATGTCACTTTGACCCCTCCACTTTTTCCAACTTTCATAAATGACATTTTTCACCTCTTATCCCAACTTTCATAAATACTTTTTACAATGTCATTTTGACTCCTCCATTTTTCAACACTATATTTTTTAAAATGTCACTTTGACCCCTCCACTTTTCACCCCTATACTTTTTAAAATGACACTTTGACCCCTCCAATTTTCCCAACTATCATAAATGACACTTTCCACCTCTTATCCTAACTTTCATAAATGACACTTTCATAAATACTTTTTAAAATGTCACTTTGACCCCTCCAATTTTCACCCCTATACTTTTTTAAAATGACACTTTGACCCCTCCAACTTTCATAAATGACACTTTCCACCTCTTATGCCAACTTTCATAAACAACACTTTCATAAATACTTTTTAAAATGTCATTTTGACCCCTCCACTTTTCACCCCTATACTTTTTAAAATGTCACTTTGACCCCTCCACTTTTCCCAAAGTACAATGCTGTAAGATAAAGAAATGAAAGTAGGAAGTTGTGTAGGAAACAAATAACTTAAAGTAAACTGCTGTTTCCTGTATTTAACTTGTATGAAAATCAAATTTGAAAACATTTATGAAAATAAAAATATTAAAAAAAAAATACCTTTCACCATATGCATCTCCATATTGTGAAGATCCACCTCCAATGTCATAATCCATACGAACACGTGTATGGCGTACTTCACGTACATCAGAATCAGCATAGCGAGGTGGAATATCATCCTAATAAAATTTTATAAATATTAGTTTTTATTTATTAATGCAATAGTTCAAAAATAAAATCAAAGTTTTTTTTAATTGAGAGAAAAAAAAAAATCAAGCTTTTTCATCTGTATGATCTTGTTCATCCGAAAAAAACCCTCATGTTTACAAGTTTCATAAAAGACCTTATATTTTGTGTTTTTTCCAGATTAAACCTCAACTTTATTTTTTTCATAAAAAAGACCTTGCATTTTTTCATTTTTTCTGATCTGGCCCTTTAAGTCATTTTTCTCAAAGAAAAAAGTAAAATGCAAGGTTTTTTCAGGAAAAAGTAAAAAAATTGACGATTTATTTGGAAAGAGTTGGAAGGTTGAGGGTTTTTTTCGGAAAAAAACACAAAGATGAAGGTTTTTTCGGAAAAAATGAAAAATATAAGGTCTTTTATGAGATTAACCCTAATAGAAATATTTGTAACATTTATATTTTAAGGTTTTTGGGTTGTTGACATGGCGCTGACGTGGCACTATAACAATAAAAAGCAAAAAGGGTAGTATAGTAAAATGTTCTAACCAGTGCAGCATAAGAGCGTTTTGAGCCAGGGACAGGATCGTAATCACGCGGGGGGCGTTCACGGTAACTCGGTGGCGGCGGTCTTTCATATCGTGGTGGATAGCCGCCATCTGTGTAGGCGGCAGAGGCGGGGGCTCTTCTTGATGAAGGGTGAGATGAGCCTCTTGGGAGGTCAGCATAGGTGGGCCCACGTGTAGGGTAACTGTCTCTGTAAGATGAGGATCTCTCTGAGGTTGACCTTGGTGGTGGTGGCGGCGGACCATAGTCAGCCACCACCCTGCTCCGCGGCGGCAGCTCCTCCCTCCGGCTGAACTCCCGCTTCAAGCTGCTCTTTGGCCGTGAAGGAACTGTATTCACAAAAAAAAAAAAAAAAATATATATATATATATATATATATATATATATATATATATATAATTTAGTGAGGTGCAAAAATGGAAAAGTAAATTTTCGATTTTGGTCCCTATGAGTGTAAATCTTGTTAAAATGACTATTTTGCCCTCCATCAAGGAATATTTCTCATTTTTGTCCTTGTCACCTAGTGGTTAGTGATTTTCTTTGGTTTTAGTCCAAAAAAGAATCTTTCTTCACTCTGATTCCTATTTTCTTTGCTAAAATGACCATTTTGCCCTCCAAAAAGGAATCTTTTCTTCTTTGTGGTTAGTGATTTTCTTTGGTTTTAGACTTTTTGTCCAAAAAAGTTTCAGATTTCATGCTGGATTTGTTCCCTCTCAAAGACAGCATGAGAGTAATAAAAACTATTAAAATGACTATTCTGCCCTCCATCAAGAAATCTTTTTTTTTCTCATTCCTTGGTAGTACTAGTACCCAACTGCCGACTTCTCCGGTACAACAAATAAAATAAGAACAACAAAAATCAAGGCGAGGGCAAAATGGTCATTTTCATAAACTTTAACAGCTACATGATTATGAAAAAAGATGAAGCATACCAGGTGGACGCCTGTCATACGACCTAGGTGGAGGAGCCACCGGCCGCCCCCTTGGTGGTAAGGCAGCAACAGGCCGCCTGTCTCTTACCGGAACCGGCCGCCTGACACCACGCTCAACCACCGGCGGTGGCCGCCCTCCAACTCTTCTTATCCCACGTGGCGGTAGACTATGTGGCACAGGGCGGGCCCACGGACCCCTAAAACCTCTAGAAGCAGACCGACCACCACCAGATCTGAAATCACCACCACCACCACCACCACGGGAACCATGCTTTCCTTTCCCTCTTTGTAGTGGTCTTGACAATCTTGCCCTCACTTTAGCCTGATATTATCATTATATATATACAAGAATTACAAATCAGAAAACAAGAGGGATGAATATTATCAATATAAGTAAATTACAAAACTAACCTTGTTTTCATTGTCTCCAAGTTCCTCATTATTAATGCTTTTAGCACATGTTAAAGCTGAATCATGTGTTCCAAATGTTATAAATCCATAATCTTTTCTTCTTGCAGAAGGCATATTACGTGCAAGCTCAATTTTCACTACTTCCCCATATTTCTTAAGTAGGTCCCGCACTCTACCCTCATCCCATGAAGCAGGTAGCCCATCTATAAAAACAGTCTTCACCTGCAAAAATGACCATTTTACCCTTCATATATATAATGCACTATCTTTGTGTTTACTGGTTTGGGTAATCCAGATACAAGGTGAAAAAATTAACTACTGTTTCATCTATTGAAAGATTTTTCATTTTATGAGATAAAATGACCATTTTACCCTTCATACTTAATGCACTATCTTTGTTTTGCTGGCTTGGATAATCCAAAGACAAGGTGAAAAACAAACTATTGTTCCATCTATTAACAAAGACTTTTCATTTTATGAATATAAAGATTCAGGGTTTCTTGACGAGACAAATTGACCATTTTACCCTTCATATTTAATGCACTAACTTTGTTTTATTGGCTTAGGTATTCCAAATAGAAGGTGAAAAGTAAACTATTGTTCCATCTATTGACAGATTTTTCATTTTATGAATATAAAGATTCACAGTGTCTTGACAAAATGACCATTTTACCCTTCATATTTAACGCATTATCTTTGTTTTACTGGCTTTGGGTAATCCAAATAGAAGGTGAAAACTAAACTATTGTTCCATCTATTGACAAAGATTTTTCATTTTAGGAATATAAAGATCCAGGGTTTCATGATGAGATGAAAGAAAGAAAACCCATAATTTTACCTGGGCCATGATTTCATCACCAGGGTCAATGAAGGAATCTGCAAAAGAAACCTTAGCAGGCCTATCAACACCAAAAGTAACATCTCTCTTTTGGAGACGTTTAAAAGCATCCATAGCATCTGAACGTGAAGAAAACTCCAAAAAAGCAAATCCCCTATTACTTCCATCATTCTTATTATCTTCAACCAAAGTCAAATCCTCCACTGTATCAACTCCATACTTTTTCAACTTCTCTTTCAGCTGTAACCACATTCAATATCATTAGAGAGAGAGAGAGAGAGAGAGAGCTATCAATTTTGTAAATAGTTTTAGACAGTTTACTTACAGCTTCCTTGGTCCATGTCTTGCATACATTACCCAAAAACAAAGTATCACTGTCTTGACTTGGAGAAACACCACATTGTTTCCCATGAACCTAGAAATCGGGGGGGTAAAACAGTAAAAAGACATGGTTTAACTTTAAAAAAAAAGTTATCAAAATCAGTTTTTTTTCCTAGGTGAGTGAGGGAAATCAGAAATAGATGTTAAATAGTAAATACCACAGGGCTTTTTAGCTCAACACAAGCTCGTTTTGCCTGTTCTACAGTTGCAAAACGAAGGAAAGCAAATCCTTTGTTCTTCTTTGTTTGAGCATTCATCATAAGTCTGACTTCAGAAACCTCACCAACTGCACTAAAAACTTTCCTAAGATCCTCTTCAGTGGCATCTTTGTCCAATCCACCAACAAAGATTTCAAACTCCTTTCGCTTGCGTCTTTCTTTGAAAACATCATGATGTTCCTGTTCATCTGCATCTGCATCTGCCACGTCAGCATGTGGTTGCTCTGGTTCCACTTCCTCCACCTCATCCTCCTCCTCAGCCTCCATCTCCTCTGTAGGATCATGATCTTCCTCACCAACCTCCATTTCATCAGCTTCTTCTTCTTCCTCTACTTGTTCTTGAGCTTCTTTCTCATCATAATCCTCACCAATATACTCTTCAGGTTCAGATTCTTCTGGATCATTATCCTCCAAATCCAATCGTTCATCTTTTTCGAATTCAGGGACAGAATCTTTAACATCATTTTGGTCTCCTGTCAGGGATAAAGGCAATGAGAATATAGTTGCTTGTGATGTGGCTTATAGTGGAATCTTGGGTATCCAGAGAGATTCCAATAGGTAGGTGCCTTTAATCTTTATTACCAACTTAAACAGATATGATGTTATTAGCTGAAAATAATGTAATAAGCAACATGAGCATATAAAGTTTCCCTCAGAAACTGTAACCATCCTTATAGGTGCAGCTTTACCATGTAAAGAGGTGAAAAGAAAGAATACACTGCTTTGAAGTATTATTCCAACTTGGTGGAAAGCTCCATTGCTTCCTTCTTACTTAATAAGGGTATTAAAATCAAGATTGATTTGATTCTTCCAATGTTGGAAACTTGTAGTATTGAGAACAAACTACACCAACACTCAAAAAGGCACCTCCTTGGAGATAATGAATGTTAAATAGACATAAATGCATGTCAACTTACAAGCTTTTGGAGTCCCACATGTGAGTAAAAATGCTACATGTTGGGTGCACATGTTAACACATATTACCTCGAGAAATAACTGAGGTTACTTTCTTCATCAGAACACAACAGAAGAATCTGAACCCAAAGAGTATATTGGAGAGGATTTTATGGCCAATGTTGGCATCTCAAGAGAGGTCAAGTCATTTTCCAATTCTTGGGAAGGCAAGAATGAATTGGTACTTGGCTAAGCCACCAGCCTTTAAACTAGTTAAACAAGTTACTTAACAACATTTTCAACCCTTCAATGAATAAGGAGGCATTCATTATCTTCATATGTAGCCTTTAGCGTATGAATTTGTGATAAAGTGATAAGAAAGTCATTGGTGTGATTGGATCCTATGTCATCCCGTTGTTTTCAGGAATTCAAGTATGTGTCATACAGATACAGCCACTTCTACCAATCTGAAGTGTTCTAAAGTTAGTATCTAGACAACATGTGTAATGAACACAAGAATTTACTCCTTTAAGATTTTGGGTTTCTCTTTATTTGTATTCTGACCAATTTCATTTTACCCATATTGTCTTCCATCAAATATTTCTCAAAATTATTGCAAATTGTGAGGCTTGAAGCTATCTGAAGTGCCCTTGCAAACAGCCTCATATTATAAGCAATTGTAGGCTTGTAGATTCATACACAACACCCTTTTTTTTAAGAAAAGAATCTCTATTTTACAAAGTTAAGCATAGCAACAAAAGGACATAAACAAATTCTTTTTATGTACTAACAAAGGGCACTCTTTTATGCATAAATGTTTTCAGTTAGTTATTTTCCTACCTGCTAATCCATTCCAAAGGTAAGAAAAGATGATACATATCAAGTGTTGATATCAAACTATCTACTTTTTGTATAAACATTTTCATATGATTCTTGTTGGGGAAAGTCCAACAACGTTTTATACCTGTTTTTGAAATAACCCATTTGATCCTTCTTTCGTAGACGAGGGGGGTATTTGCATATGCTAACAAAACATAAATACGTTAGCTTTTTAGGTTTCTCTAATTCGGCTCAACAAATCGCCCATCAAACAAAATTTCCTTCAAGAACACATGACAAAGTTTGGAAATTTCGCTTATAACAGATCTAATTTGATATGTAATCAGGTAAAGTCAATTAGATAAGAAAAACAGTAAATTAAACATAAATCAAGAATGTCATGTGTAACTTACTCTTTGAATCATCAATCCCATTATCAGCCACTGATTTCCCCTCCACCTTTCCGGATTTTTCTTCATTGGCCTTTTCTATCTTCGATGTCTCCCCCTTTTTAGATCCAACCTTCACATCCTCTTCTTTAATCTCGACTGGCTCCTCCTCCTTAACCTCAATCGGCGCATCCTCAACCGGTTTTTTGGATTCTTCAGGCACCACTACTACCTCTGGATCAGGCTGCGCCGCCACCTTCGGCGTTCCTCTAGTTTTTCCGCCTCTTCTCCCTGGCCCGACGGTCTTCCTCGCCGATTTCGGAGGCATCGTCTCTCCTCGATATTTGTCTGGATCGGAAAAAGGATGTCTTGAATTTGATGAATTTGAGAGAAAAGAGAGATATGTTCGTAGCTTCTCTGTAACCCTAGAACTTTAGCCCTAGTATACTTTGGACGAAATTTGCACGATATTCGTCGGTTTGATTTGACCCATTAATGAGACCCGAGGATAACTTACTTTGGGGTTTGGCACGCATTCTAGAAATATTGTTCAAAGAAAAGGTTAGTTAATAATGTGAAATTTTGTAAAAAATCCTAGAACTTCATGAAAAATTCTTAGGCTTATTTTTTTTAAAAAAAAAAAAGACATAATTTGTTAGAAAAATCATAAAATTGAGATTTTGACTTGAAGTAGCAACTCAAAATGTTTCAAGATCGACAAGTTTAAATGGGTTTTTTTTTGGTACACAAAAGACAAATATTTGATAAAATAAAGATCAAAATCAAAAGGTTTTTTTTGTAAACTAATTATTTTTTTATTTTGTTTTATTATTTTCCTGTAATCGTATTGTAAATTATTTCTTTTTATTTAATTTTATTTTATTATTGTATTGTAATCTTATTTTATTTTCGCTGCCTTACAAAAAAATATATTATTGTATTTTCTATCTTTTATGGATCGTAAAAAATATTATTTTATAGATTTTATTGTAATCTTATATTATATAAAATGGTATCATTATGGTTTTACTTTAATGTAATTATATTAATATATATATATATATATATATATATATATATATTAAAAATGTCCTAACTTAGGAATAGTAAAATAGGTGGTGTTTTGGCACAACTAGTCCCCTGTTTATGGATTTGGTTACAATTATGTGTTCTTTCTTTAAGGGGTCATATTTTGTCTTTTTATATATTCTTATGGATACGTGTTCGTTTTCTATAAAGTTTATGTCCATGTGTTTATCGTATGTTTTCTTCTTTGTTTTCGTTCCTTCCACCGCCCCGGTATCCAATCAGCTTTTTTTATTTCCACCGCCCCATATCTCTCGATTCTTCTTATTTGATTCTACCTTTATTCCTTCTTCTCTCTAAACAAACCTCATCAATCCCTCTGATAAACCCTATTACTTTCAACCACCGTCTCCTTCCCCTTCAACCACTTATATCGCACCACTCAACGTCCGATTTAGCTGGATAATTGGCACAACAGATTACTTCCCACCGGCACAGTCCTCCAAAATAGCAACTTAAGGAAGTTCCTCCCCCACCCAATTACATCAGAGGACCCCTAAATCCTCCCCATCACCATACGATTTTGGTTTCAATATTGCCAGGTAGCTTTTGTGTTGTGACATCCCCAAAATCACGGCCAGAAAAGACCGGTTTGTTTATGCTTTATAAAAATCAGAGTACTTCATTTCATAAAAATGTTGCGAAATTTGTTCCCAGAAAAACATGGTAAATACGTTATTAAAACATTTTCGAAGAAACGTATTTATTTCATTTTAAAACGTTTGGGATGTCATCGTTATTACATAAACATAAGCATAAACAGAACTTACAATTATTTACACTAGTGATCTACATCTCTTTAAATCTCTCAGTGTAATGTCACTTCATATCAACACCTGTGATATAAATAAACTGAGTGGGTCAGGTTGGGAAACCTGGTGAGCACATAGGGTTTTCAACCCACAATAATATAATTATTATTTTTAAACATCAAACAATCAACCCAATTACCCATTCCCGTTATCCTTACATTACATCCCTAAAACATCTAACACAAGGGACCTATTCAAAGGACTATCATTGGGATGGAGTGTACCTGGTGAGCACATAGTTCACACAGTTTGAATAAACACACAGTTCGAATAAACACATAGTTTGAATAAACACACGGTTCGAATAAACACCTACAGGCTGCGAGCCTGCTAGTGTTCCACTGGACTGTCTAGAATAGTCCGTGGTCGTCATCTATACTCCGCTAGATGACTAGATCATCAAGAACAGCTATAACGAGGCCTCTCATTATTTTATTTTGTCACACAGCAACTATTACATCTACCCGTATTTTACCCAACACATTTTGTAGATATAAAATACATATACAGTTTAAATCATTGAAAACATGTATAAAACGTTCATCCAGCATAGATAGCAAGTATACAGATAATATACACACATAGCACGTAAAATACTTCATATCTATGTGTAAGCTGAAAGTAACTATGCACTCACCTGAGTAGGTGGTGATTCAGCACTCGGACAGCGCTTCGATACTCTCAAAACGATATTCCTTCGATAAAACCTAGTACCAATACCACTAGGGTTTAGTCTAACGATAACCGCGACAAATTAATTAGTCTGACTATTATTAGGCGTTAATAACGCTCAATATAACTCATAATAATAGCCCAAATAATTATTTTAAGGACCTAATAACATTCCTATAATTATTTGAAAGCTATATTAAAAATTGCGTAAGCGTAGCACACTTACAGCGAATTTTATCGAAAACCGGAACTTAATTGGAGCAGCGTTTCGAAACCGAAAAACTCCTTTTTCTCGGGACTCCGGGAGCCTCGGGGCTTCCCTAGGGTGCTAGGGGTTTTATCTAGGGCTTAGGGGTGGTTTGGGGTTGTAGAGAGAGAAAGTAGTGAGAGAAAGAGTTGATTTTTGGTGTGAAAAAACGGCTGCCTTCAGACCCCTTTTATAGGCGCAAAGCCTCGGTGGTACGCAGGGCGTTCAGCAGCTACGCGGGGCGTAGCTTCGGATCAGACCTCCAGGTGGCGAAGACTCGGTGGTGCGACGTGGCTTCTTCTGGACCGAGAACGGCTAAGCGAACGCGGCGCGTACGAGACCGAACGTTGGGCGTAGCGAGGGGCGACGCGTCACTCATCCGAGGTGACTTCAGCGATCATCATCGGACGGCTGGGAAAGCGCCACGTCAGCGAATTCGTATCAGATCTCGCAAAATCGAGTACAAACTTTAAAAATTCGTAACTTTCGCGTACGAGCTCCGTTTTCGACGTTCTTTATATCCACGCGAAGGTGGGAACGTACTCTACAACTTTCGTTTAGAATCCGTCGGCTAATTTTGGCTCGATTTTAAATTTTATATTATTAACGGGCCGGGACACGATTGGTCCGTTAAATCCTCATAACTTCTTCATCCGACATCCGTTTTTGCCCATCTTTTTCTCGTTACGCTACTCTCAATGAGATCTTTGATTCTCGTTTAGGTCGTGTCGGCCAAAAACCGCTCGATCTAACATTCGAATTTCGGGCTGTACACTGCTAACTCGAAACTTCGAAAAATCATAACTTCTTCATACGAAGTCAGATTTGGGCGTTCTTTTTATCGATGTTCTTAGTTTAACATATTCTACGACTTTCGTTTAGATCGCTAAGGCTAAATCTTTCTCTATCGTAAATTCACTATTTACGCTTCCCGGTGTCGTGCCTGTTCTGTCGCGAAACTTCAACAGGTCATAACTTCTTCGTTATAACTCGGATTTCGGCGTTCTTTATATGTACGGAAACCTTGTGACATATACTACAACTTGGTTAAGATTATTTATTCTAAATAATCTTTTGTCGAAAAGTCGTTTTCGACCCCTATTGCCTCTAATTTGACTAGCCCGGATTTGCGGGCGTTACATGTGTGTTCACTGGTTCATTGTCATCTTCTAATTTTTGCAATTAAAGTGTCTTTGGTGCTCTTTCTAGGCAGCAGGAGGGCGACCCGATGTATTTTTCTCCAAAGGTCGAACACAAGGTTCTTGAGGAGAAACAAAAGGGAACATAAATCATTAATATCTTAAATTACTTTCACTCACCCAGGTACAGAGTATGGGTGTGTTTGGCAAAAGTAGTTGTTAGCTGGAAGCGAGTAGCGGTTAGTTGGTAGCCGGTAGTTGGTAGCGTGTAGCTGGTAGCTGGTAGCAAGAAGCTGTAGCTTTTATTTTTTATATGTATGTTTGGCAAAAGTAGTTGAAAGCTTTTAAAATACATAAAATTACATAAAAAGACAATTGATTAAAAATAAATAAATATATAAATATATTTTTAAGGGTAATTATGAAAATTGATTTCAAAAGCTCAAGAGCGTTTTGTTAAACGCTACATAAAGTAGCTTTTAGAATCGGAGCATTTTGTTAAAACTAAAAGCTAAACGCTCTTACTGCCAAACAAAGTTTTTTGTTTAAACTAGAGCGTTTTATTAAAAGCTAGAATCTCCCAAACGCTTCCAAAAGCTCCGTGCCAAACACGCCCTATGAAAGGAACAAAATTTGAAGTACCATGGCAGAATGCATCTAAACGGCCACTAAAAAAAGGTATCAGAACTTTCACCGATAGAATCTACTCAACAACTAAAATGATGAATCTTCTGTAGTTTGAACAAGATCCACAATCATAACAGATAAGACCAAGACATCTGCAAAGAAAGTGAAATACAAGTGTTATCAGAACTTTCACTTCTTTAATTTAATGACTGAAATATACGAAATATCTTTTAAAATTCTTATTGAGCTTCTTCACATTTTTGTTTGTCGGTAGAGTTTGTTGGGGATGCCATGCGTTGGAACATACACATTTTCTACGCTTTCTGGTATGAACTAATTATTTTGGTGAATGTATTGTATGCGTTTTTGTTATGATTACGATTAATTAAGTATGTGCATTTTGTAATGGGCAAAAAAACTCATGTTAGGTGACATTGATAAAACTCAACGATCTCTATTGGTGACTGGGTTTGGATATGAACATGATGGTCCATGGGCTGCCAATATGAACTTATTCAAACAATTTACGGACATCAGTTGGGTAAAAAAATTTAATTCCATTATTGATATTTCTATTTTTCATTTTGTGATCTTTTATGATAAGGATCGAGTTTTTTTAGTGTGTGAGAAGAATAGGTGCAACTGTTGTAGATATGTGCGACATGGCTCTGGGCATTGTAGAAGCCTATTAGGAATATTGTCAAAAGCCATTGGATATGGTTGCTAATGTTTTGGTAATGCTATTTAATTATTTATCCTTGAATTTGTTTAAAAACTTTATTTTAATTTTGCAATATTTGAAACCAATAGTAGTTTTATGGTCCTTCCAAGTAAGTAAATATTATTTTGGGATTAAAATTGCAAAAGTAAGCCATACTTAGGGACCAAAAATAGTCATTTTTCTTAGAACGAAGACCTCAAATATGAGGTCCAAATTTGCAAAAGTAATAGTATTGGTGACGATAATAGTAATTATTATTATTATTATTATTATTATTATTATACCTAATAGACTGTACAGTAACAGTAACAACCGAATTGAAAGAACGCAGGTTATGTGTGTAACATATATATATATATATATATATATATATATATATATGGGAAAATTTTCATATATATCATTGCAAACATTAAGAATTACGTCTATATCCTTCCAAAGCTCATACTTATGCATATATCCTTTTTAACATATTAAATTCTCCTATATACATCCAATCCTATATTTTAATGGAATATTAATAAATTTAATATCAAAAAATATATTTAAAAATCATAAATACAAATAAATTTACCAAAATACCTTTACATATTATATCCAAATTAAATCTTATTCTTTTTTCTATATCATAAATCAGTCGAAACTGATTCCCTCGATCCATCCAGGTCCACCTTTCTCCTACCCCAAAAAACTGAGTTCATCTGTCCCTCCTTCCATCTTCCGGTCTCCCTCACGGCCTCACCTCCTCCGTCGTCGTCCCTGCCATGAAAAGGGGGTTACCCACCTCCTCCATCCACCTTCGACGTCTCTACTTCCTATCTCTTATCTCATTAATCTTGTATTTCTCTCTTTCTCTCCCCCTCTCTGTCCTCGCCAACACAGATGTCACAACTAGGAATTTTGAGGCCTTGTAACTACAACACTTATAACAACTATGAATCAATAACATGAAAGCATGCATGATGCTTATTCTATAACAACAAAACTTCATCAAATACTTCATTCTAGCACTAAAAATGGTCAACAAAGAATTGGAAGCCTTTGAAATCCCGATTTAAGTCCATTTTGGACTAGGATTTCCTTATTGGGCCTAGTGGACTAATAAACTTCCAATTTATCAATCTTGTATCTAGAACTCTATAATGGGCCCTAATTGGAATCATATACATGAAACTTAATGCTTTTGGGCCTTATGAGCCCAAAATATACTAGGTTAACTTTAATGGGCCTTAATGGGTCACAACCAACTTAATTTAGCCCTAATAGGTCATAAAAATTATACCTTAATTTATTAGGGCCAAACATCATCTAAAGTGAGTCATAATATGGGCTAAGCATTCAAGAACCAATTCTTTCTCTTTTCCCTCTCCATTCTCAGCCCAAGCCTACAAAGAAGGAAGAGTTGACTTTGTGTGTGCCAACTCATTTTTATTTAATGGTCTTCGATGCATACTCTCATATTTCCATGCACCTATCTCATCAACCTTCTCTGTTTTCTCCTCTCTTCTTCTCTCGGCTGAACACAACACACACACACTCTCAAAAATTCATTCCATCCTGTCAAACTCTCTCAAGGAAAACTTTATCTACTCCTCTCCAAATTTACGAGATATAGGAAGCTTTCAAAGAGATTATTCCACAAAACATCATCTAAGGTAAGTTGATGTAAAATCCATGATCTAGCTACTTAATTTCATCAAAAATCTCTTCTAAATCTATTCCAACTTGTGATCTTGCACCTTAGAAGTCACTAAACTCGAGATCTACCAAGAGGACTTGCTAGGCTTGAAATTTTCTTCTTTTCTCTCTTCAAAATCGAAACTACAACTCAAGGTGAGCTTCATACCCCTCTCTTTTTGGTTTTCATATGTTTTATAGGGGAGAATACAATAAAATGTGTGGATCTATGTGTATGTGTATGCTATGTGTGATTTTATGCATGTATGTGTGTGATTTTATGTGTTTTTGTGATAAAAATGCAACCAAAAGAGGTGTTAACTCGAGATCTATGACATGAGAGGGGAAACAAACATAATCTAAGTTATTTTACACTAAATAAGTCAAGAAAAATAGCTTATAAGGTTATGAGGAGCATATTCTATCATAAAACCCATTTTTTGGGCTTAAATTGTCAAAAATACAAAAACTTGGGTTAAAAACTGTCAAGTCGTGGTTTCTTGAGTTTCAAAAGGGTCAAAATAGTTTCTATAATCATTTTTCCAAATATTAGAATTTTCAAAGGACTTGAAATGCAAATTTTTAGCTTAATGGGCTAAATTTGGGCTTTTTGGCCCAATAAGCCCATAATTGCAAAAAAAATTAAGTTTCAAAGGGGCTGAAATGAAATTTTCTACAAAATAGGGGATAAGAAGTGTAATAAAACTATTTCAAAGGTCAAAAATGCTTTTAAATTCCAAAAGGGATCAAAAATGTAAACTTTTTAGATTTTGGGCCAAAAATGTAAAAGTTACAAAAAATGGGGTTCTAACCGAGAAATACCATTATGGAAGGGCTAGAGTTGTTAACAAATTAAATTTTGGGTTAAATCTGTCTTTTCAACAAGTTTATGATACAAAAATGTCAAGAAAATGTTTTAAGGACTAAAACTGAAATTCTTTTATTTAAAGGACTAAAAGTGTTATTTTTATAAAAATACAAGATCCACGACTACCGACAAAACGGAAAACGAATACACATTCAACACCAAAATATCGTTATAAACGAATTGATTTGGTCTCGAATCAATACAAAACAACAATCGTTAAATCAAAACATTTCAACAGATACGTGATGACTACAACGAGTAAACCTTCAAACTTTGGGCTTATGAGTTTCAATTCATGCTTGTTGGGCCTTGCAAACCCACCAACATGATCTTTGGGCCCAAAGGGACAACGCTTATATGTTATTGGGCCTTCAATGACCCAATATTTTATAAAAGGACTTTCAATAGCTTTTATGTGCTAATGGGCCAAAGTGTCCCGTTAGAAAAGCTAGTAAGGTCACAGTAATCAAATGCGAGTTGGACCATCGTGTCTTTCGCATCCACGACAACCTAAGGTACATACGATAGTAGTGGGACATGATGCTCCCCTTCTCATTGTTCGCTAAGGCTACGAGTTATCAGTAGACGAAATTAGGACGATATACAATGCGGATTAATCATTATTCAATCGTTAAGACAATACAAAAATCAGAAATCACGAATAGATTTCAACATCAGAAAACGTCGGGTTTTCCGGGGAATTCAATACTACTCGCTCGAAACTTTATAACTACGATACAAAACACCCTTCATATATATGTTTTTGAAATCACTCATGCATCAACTTATGGATCTTCACACTTTGATAAACAAAAGTCTTTTAAGAAAATATGGGATTTTCTGGGTTTTACAAACTATACAAATCATTTTACCACAACATTGCTTATGAACTCACCAACATTTCATATGTTGACGTTTTTCCAAAATAACTTGTATTATCGGGTAACAAGTAAGCGGAAGAGTAATATGAAGTAATGTTAGGTGTTATGTTGTTAGAAGTACTCAAACAATTTATGTTATGAATGTGTAATGTTAAAACAATGTACTTGATGTGAACAATTCCAGTTGTAATATATTGATGCATGGTGACGTTTATGTTATGATTCATGTATATTCATTGTGATGATATTCAAATATAGTCACGCGAGCCCTCGGACGTTTCCGCCGTCTGGTTCGGGGGTGTGACAACAAATCAGGAGTAGGTTGAAGAGTTCACTGAGAATAAAGACAAGAGCTTTGCTGGTATGATTGACCATGCTATGGAGAAAGAGTTCACTGAGAATGATCAGAACGAAGGTTGGCTTATTAGATCCGATGCTTTTATTTAGGGTTTTACAATGTATGCTTTCAATTGCTTTCTAGGAGTCTAATTACTACATTTAATTGCTTTTTTATTTTATTTCTTCCTTCTATGAAAAAAGGGGAATTCAACAGGTCATCCATTATCAATTTATCATTAGTTATTTCAGGAATGGAATCTTTTCTTTTTAATTGAAAATGTTAGGGATTCCATTTTATATGATTCTTTTGTAGCTATATTGTTACCTAACTTTAGAGATCTTTCATCTGGAAGCTCAATGTAAAGACCCGTCTCTGGTATGTTGTTTTCATGTTATTTATTTAGAAGTTTTCAAGAGGGACTCGGCGAGTCTATAGCCCCACTCGTCGAGTAGAGACGGGATTTCAAGCACGTGTAAGTCGGCGACTCGACGAGTCCATATTCGGGACTCGGCGAGTCCGCCTGCCAGGAAGAAACCCTAAATCCCCGGGTTTGCTCACTATTTAAGCAATGTTATGTGCCCCAAACTCGCCTCCTTCACCCTCAGAGAGCTTGTGAGAAACCCTAAACCATTCCTTGTATGATTAAAGTGTTTTTGTGTGGATTCTTGAAGGATTGAAGAAGAAAAAGAAGAAAGGACCAAGAAGAGGAAGTGTAGAGCAAAGATTAGCTCCCCCTGAGATGCAGGAGTTGTCTACGCAGTTGCAGGAGCTGCTATACAAAGGTTTCATCAGACCGAGTAGTTCGCCTTGGGGAGCTCCGATTTTGTTTGTGAAGAAAAAGGACGGGTCGCACCGTATGTGTATAGATTATCGGGAGTTGAATAAGGTAACGGTGAAGAACCGTTACCCACTCCTGAGGATAGATGATTTGTTTGACCAGCTTCAGGGAGCGTCTTGGTTTTCCAAGATCGATTTACGTTCCGGGTATCATCAGATGCGAGTCAGAAATGAGGATGTGCAGAAGACTGCTTTCAGGACCAGGTATGGTCATTATGAGTTTGTGGTGATGCCGTTTGGGCTCACCGACGCTCCAGCCGCGTTCATGGACCTCATGAATCGTGTGTGCAGGCCGATGCTGGACCGGTCTGTGATAGTATTCATAGATGATATCTTGGTGTATTCCAAGACGCAGGAGCAGCACGAGGAGCACCTGAGGGAGGTGCTAGAAGTTTTGAGGAGGGAGAGACTTTTCGCAAAGTTCTCCAAGTGCGAGTTCTAGTTGCGCGAGGTGCAGTTCCTTGGTCACCTCGTCAACCAAAAGGGTATTTTAGTAGATCCGGCCAAGATAGAGGCCGTGATGTGGTGGGAGGTCCCGAAGTGTCCATCCGAGATTCGGAGCTTCCTAGGGTTGGCAAGGTATTACCGGAGATTCATTCAGGATTTCCCCAAGATAGAAGTGCCGCTCACCCGACTGACCAAGAAGTCGGTGGTGTTTCGTTGGGGGCCTGAGCAGCAGACAACATTTGAGACCCTCAGGCGGAGGTTGTGCGAGGCTCCGATCCTTACCTTGCTAGAGGGAGTAGAGGATTTTGTAGTCTACTGTGATGCCTCAATCACAAGTATGGGAGCAGTATTGATGTAGCGAGGCCATGTGATAGCTTACGCCTCGAGATAGTTGAAGCCTCACGAGGCTAACTATCCTACCCATGATTTAGAGATGGGGGTGGTTGTGTTTGCCCTCAAGATTTGGAGACATTACCTTTATGGGGTCCGTTGTACCATCTACACGGATCACAAGAGTTTGAGGTACCTTATGGATCAGCCGAATCTAAACATGAGACAGAGGAGGTGGTTGGATGTGCTGAAGGATTATGATTGTGAAATCCTTTACCATCCAGGGAAAGCCAACGTAGTGGCCGACGCCCTAAGCCGCAAGGTGACAGTAGCCCCTATCAGAGACTTATGTCTGAGGATGACAGTGATTACTCTGTTGTTGGAACGGATCAGGGAGGCTCAGGTTGAGGGCCTCAAGGAGGAGAGACAGAAGTGTGAGAGGATAGTGGACCGAGTAGCTTCGTTTGATTATGATAGTCGGGGGTTGTTGACCCTTCATGGGAGAGTGTGGGTACCGTACTGGGGCGGAGTACGGCAGGTGTTGATGGACGAGGCTCATAAGTCTCGATTTTCTATCCACCCAGGGGCGACGAAGATGTATAGAGATCTTCGACCCGATTACTGGTGGCCCTGCATGAAGCGGGATGTCGCCTGGTATGTAGAGAGGTGCCTGACCTGCAGGAAGGTCAAGGCAGAACACCAGAGGCCTCACGACAAGATGCAGCCGTTAGACATTCCCGTGTGGAAATGGGAGGAAATCACCATGAATTTTATCACCAAGCTTCCCAGGACCGCACGTGGGGTAGATTCGATTTGGGTAATAGTGGATCGGTTGACGAAGAGTGCTCATTTCATACCGATCCAGGAGAGCATATCGGCAGAAAAGTTAGCCGATATCTATGTGCGGGAGGTAGTGGCACGTCATGGAGTGCCGGTATCGGTGGTGTCAGACCGAGACGTCCGTTTTACATCCAGATTCTGGAAGCGGTTTCACGACGAGATGGGTACTCGTCTCCATTTCAGCACCGCTTTCCACCCTCAGATGGACGGGCAGAGCGAGAGGACGATTCAGACTCTCGAGGACATGCTCCGGGCATGTGTCCTAGACTTCGGTGGCAGTTGGGATACGTATCTTCCGTTAGCGGAATTTTCGTATAACAACAGTTATCATGCGAGCATTGATCGACCTCCCTTTGAGATGCTTTATTGGAGGAAGTGCAGGACCCCGATTTGTTGGGGCGAGGTCGGTCAGCGAGTCATTGGGAGCACAGAGGTGGTGCTCAAGACGACCGAGTTGATTCAGCAGGTTCGTAGTAGACTGCAAACTGCGCAGAGTCGGCAGAAGAGCTACGCCGACAGGAGGCGTTCAGACTTGGAGTTCCGGGTGGGCGATATGGTCCTTCTGAAGGTCTCACCTTGGAAGGGTGTCATCCGGTTTCGGAAGAGGGGCAAGTTGGGCCCCAGGTTCATTGGTCCTTTCCGAGTTTTGGCTCGAGTGGGTCAGGTTGCTTATCGGTTCGATCTTCCAGCAGAGCTTAGCCAGATCCACAACACTTTCCATATGTCTCAGTTGAGGAAGTGTTTGGTGGATGAGTCAGCAGTTGTTCCCTTAGAAGATATTCAGGTTGATAGCAGCCTGAATTATATTGAGAGGTCGGTCGCAATTCTAGATCGGAAGACAAAAACCTTGAGGCACAAGGTAATTCAGTTAGTGAAGGTGCAGTGGCAGCACCGGAAGGGGTCTGAGTGGACGTGGGAGGCTGAGGAGGAGATGAGAGAGCACTACCCGAAGTTATTTGCAGATTCAGCCGTAACAGACTTCGAGGACGAAGTCTGAGTCAAGTGGGGGAGAATTGTAACGACCCGTCTCTGGTATGTTGTTTCCATGTTATTTATTTAGAAGTTTTCAAGAGGGAATCGACGAGTCTATAGCCCCACTCGTCGAGTAGAGACAGGATTTCAAGCACGTGTAAGTCGGTGACTCGACGAGTCCATATTCGGGACTCGGCGAGTCCACCTGCCAGGAAAAAACCCTAAATCCCCGGGTTTGCTCACTATTTAAGCAATGTTATGTGCCCCAAACTCGCCTCCTTCACCCTCAGAGAGCTTGTGAGAAACCCTAAACCATTCCTTGTATGATTAAAGTGTTTTTGTGTGGATTCTTGAAGGATTGAAGAAGAAAAAGAAGAAAGGACCAAGAAGAGGAAGTGTAGAGCAAAGATCCAAGGCCAAAGTCAGAGTTCATTGAGGTATGTCTTGGAATTATTCTGTTTTGTGCTTAAAACCTCCATTAGAACACCTCTAAGGCTAGTTTAATGTATTTTCCAAGCTTATTAGTTGTATGGATGCCTTGTTGGGTCGAGATATCCTTAGATCTGTTCATTTAGGAGTTTTAGAACCCTGATCTAGTGCCTTTCCGAAGTTTCCTTGCTTGAGAACCCTAGATCTAGCCTTTATTATGCTTTTTGAGCCTCTTAATATCCATGGGTGCATATGGGCACGTAAAGATAGAATCTTTACGTGTTAATCGAGCTAAGGGAGCCCAGATCTATAAGTTTTATGCGTTGGATTCAAGCAGAATCGAGTTTAGAGTAGCTGCATGCATGCGACTCGGCGAGTCGTTCTTCCGACTCGGCGAGTTGAGTCGCGAGTCCCCGATTTTTTTCCCCTTTTGAGTGATTCCGAGTGGGAACCAGTGAGTAGTAGAGTGGACTCAATAAGCTGGAGGTCAGACTCAGTGATGGAGGGACTCGACGAGTTGTTCATACAACTCGGCGAGTCCAAGGCAATCTTCTTAGCTCAAGAACAACTCGTCGAGTTGTTCATACGACTCGGCGAGTCGGATGCAGATAGCCTGAGTTCTAGAATCGAAAGGAAACTCGTCGAGTTGATGCCATACTCGACGAGTAGCCGCGAGTAGGGTTGAGAAGTGAGAATAGAGACTCAGCGAGTTGGCGGCCCAACTCGGCGAGTCAGGTCAACTGTAGGTTGACTTTGACCGGGAGAGTTGACTTTGACCAGGGGTAAAAGAGTCACTTTACCCAATTCAGTTATTAGTATTTGATTGAGTGTGTTTATGGAATTATAGCTGGGGAGATACCGGAGCAGCAGCAGATAGCTTCCAGAGCCATACACTCAGCAGCCAGTTCACGAGGTGAGTTTCCTACCAGTAGGAACGGGTCTACGGCCACAATGCCGGCCCGTTTAGCTAGCAGTTAGTTCCGGACTTCGGTCCGAAACAGTAGTTCAGGGTGCTTGATGTCTTTGTGATTCAGGCATGTCTATGTGCAATGTGTTCCGGACATCAGTCTGATGCAGTATATGTGTTATGTTAGCAGATACGTGTTTATGTTATGTTATGTTTAGACAGTTCTGAATTTCGGTCCGATGCAGCTAGTTCCAGACTCCGGTCCAATGCAGGGGACAAGGTCCCAGTCAGTTTCGGACTTCGGTCCGATGCAGTCAGTTCCGGACTTCGGTCTGATGCAGTGGGCAAGGCCCAGTATGTGCTTTATTTGTTATTGTGTGGTATGTGGTAGTTTGGGGGAGCTCACTAAGCTTCGTGCTTACAGTTTCAGTTTTGGTTTCAGGTACTTCTGCAAGTAAAGGGAAGAGCTCGGGATGATGGCATCGCACACACCACAACTTCAGTTTTTGTCCTGGGAGTTGACTCAGTTCCTTAGATATGTTTTGATACAGTTGTGATACAGTTTTCCTCATAGTATTATATTTTGGTTTTGAGATACGCAACGTATGGTTTTATTATGTGATACTCAGTTTTATGATCTTTTTGTTATATTAAAAATGAAATTTTCGGGTCGTATTTTTGGGATGTTTCACTCAAGTTTGACTTGTGATTAGAAAGAAAGAACAATATTCAAAATTTATATGGATAACTTAATTAGCATGGTTATCAAACTTGAGCTGTTGTGACATAATCATCTTAAAGGTGGAGTTGATATAATACAAAAGAACCAATAACTAATATTCCTAAATCCTAACTGAATTTGCAAAAGAGGATGCAGGCAAGCAGCTTCAATAATAATGTTGTTGGGAAACATGTTGTTCTTTTAATTTTAATTCTTCTTATTCACTTAACCATATTACACACCAATGTTCAGTTTATTATTCCGAGTACAATAATTGTGTATATAATACTCAATTTGAAATCGTTTTCTATAATGGTTGTTTGTGTAGACACTGATATTTTTTTCTTATGTTTAGTAAGACTAAACAAATCATTATACAGTGTCAAGAGTTTTGGATAAATTTATTTTTCGACGAAGGAATGTTAGACACCTTGTATTGTTTTGGGTCTTGAGAACACCATCAAATATCTGAATGCAAATTGGAAATCAAGGAGCTTTGGTAACAAGGTGGAAAATGAGGCTGAGTTATCACTAAGATCTCATCTACATGAAATTCTGGTAGAAAGAGATCTAATGAGGCCGACCCCAAAATAAAAGCAAAAAAATTAGTAGGGTGTTATTTATTTAGGAATTAGGAAGCCGTCTCATAAGTAGAGTGTTATTTTAATGTTGTTGTTGTTTTGTCAAAGCAGAGTGTTATTGTTTTAGAATTTTATTTTGTTTGTATTGTAACTTTCCCAGCATCATGCTGGTATTTATAATTAATGCATTTTAGTAATTCATAAAAAAATAAAAGTTTGATGTTATTTCATTGTTTACCATGCATCGATGATAATTTGGTAATATGTTGGATATGTTCCTGTTGCATAAATGCATTATATAAACAGTCCTATAGCCAAAAATACATTACAGAAATAGTCCCTATAGCAGAAATACGTTATAGAAATAGTCCCCATCGCAGAAATACATTACAGAAATAGTCCATGTACATAAAAACATTACAAATATGGTCCCTGTTTCAGAAAAACAATACAAATATAGTCCATGTGTTAGAAAACATTTAAAAATGGTCCATATGCACAAAAATATTACAGATTTCGTCCATGTTTCAGAAAAAACATTACACATATGGTCCATGTTTTAGAAAAAACATTACAGATATAGTCCCCGTTTCAGAAAAATTTTAAAAATGGTTATTGTCCCCGATAGCAATTACAGATTTGGTTCATGTGGCAGAAACTCATTATAGAATTGGTCCATATGGCAAAAAAACATTACAAAAACGGTCCATATGTAGAAATTTATTACAGATGCAGTCCCTATAGCAGAAAATGTTTATATAAATGGTCCTTGTTGGAGAAATACATTACAGAAACAATCCCTATAGCATAAATTCATTAAAAATGGTCCCAATATATATATATATATATAGGCTTAGGTTATTTTGTTTTTACTAACTATTGCGTGCCAGAATGCACATATCTGGACCAAATGATGGAATTAATCAATGAACATGATTTGAGAGTGTATGATATTACAATAGGATAACATGTACCATATAATCACACAAATTTTAGCAAAAGGGTATTTTGGACAATTAACTACATTTATAAAAGGGAATTTTGGATTTTTAGGGATAATTAATTTTCCTAATTTTAAAAATCTGGATTTTTTAATTAATTCAATTTTAATTCTAACGTAATTTGAAAACATAACCGATTTTATTCTATCAGAATGTTTTTTTTTGCTAGAATGATGTTCTTTCACAATTTTATTTATTAGAATATTATTGAAGAATAACAAAATTCTTGAATCCGAGTTTGAAAAATAATAACATTCTAATGCATTTTTATACATCCGAACTTAAATACAAATTGATACATATTCTTACAGACTAAAACCCTTATACATTTTAATATAATTATACATATTCTAAAAGAATATCAACAAAAATGAATAAAATTCTTAAAAAATAACAACATTCTTAAATTGTGAGTATGATCAAATTTATTCATTCTTCAAGTTATTTCTATTAGGTCTTCAACACATTTTTCCAGCCATTCCTATCACAAATAGTTAAATACAACAAAAACTAATAATGGTTAAAAACATGTTACTTGCAATTAACTACCACTTTATATATTCTGGTAGAATGCATAGAATATAACAGAATACATAGAATACATTCTGTCAAAATACATAGATTTTATTATGGCAGAATACATTCTGACATAATACATTCAAAAGTATGATATTTACTGCTAATATAATTTTAGATTCCAAATATACAATATTGAGGGACAATAGAAATTGAAATTCAAAATCACAAATTGAACCAAATAATAGACAGACAAATTAATTACCTTTTCAAACAATTACATAAAATTTCTTATCGTCGATTACATTTTTATTATCATAAATATATATTAACTACTATTTATTAACTCCATTTTCGTGATGAAAATGAAGAGTGTATGGAATTGTTAGATAAATATATTAACTCAATAAGAGATACTAAATCCATATATTAAAATTCAACATAAGAATGATTCATATACAAGCGTCTTTAAGCAATTTGGATATATTAAATTAAATCAATAGAATCTCATCTCATATCAAATAATGAATTCACACTATTCTGAAAAGTATGGCTCCAATGTGTATGAATAGATTCGATTAAAAAATAAGGGCAAACAGGCTAATACAAAATATGATATTTTATTTCAAAACCTATATATAACTGATACATAGGTGCTACAGTAGATGTGCCGATGACCACTTTGATGAGATCAAAAATTGACTTGTTTAACTAAACCACTATAACGAAGGAAAATGACTTACACGACTGATTTTCATCAAGAAATACATCATTAATACTCCAATGGTAGTTGATAAAACTTCAATCTTCATGTCCCAACAAATAAAAAAAACCAACTCCACAATAGCACAAAAAAGCCAAAAGGTGGTTGGCGATGGTATTGAGTGATGATGTCGGCTATTGAAGATGAACATCGTAGATGTGATTTAGGTTAGCCTTCAAAAAAATTCCTGCCTTTTTAAATAACGGATATAGGGTTTTCAATTTCCTAGGTTTAAAGGTAATTAAAGAGTTTTTTCTATTTATCATAGCTAAGATTACTAATATACCCTTATAGATTTATTTAATGATTTAATATTTCCTGAATTCTTATTGGTCCTTAAAAGCATACAATAATTACTATAAACATTTGAACCTAGCTCTCTCTCTCTCTCTCTCTCTATATATATATATATATATATATATATATATAAAATCAAATTTTAAATGTTTTTTCTCATGCAAATTCTACCGAACGACAAAATTAAAAAATTAAACAATCCATGTAGAATGCATTAAAGTACTAAAATGTAATGAAACTCATAACAAAAACTCATGATGTTTTGTGTTCTTTCCTCTTGCTAGAGGATGCTTCATCAAAACCTTGAGATGCGGGATTTTTGCAAGTCCTTTGATGGTGTCCATATAAACCACAACGGGGACATCTATATCTTTTCTTGGGGCTCATCATGTGGTATAATTCTATTATTTTTAGGTTGTCCAGGCGGCCGTTTTATAATAGGAGGGTATATCTTATTGACTGGCTCTATATTCACCCATTGATCTTTTCCGGGCATCGGATCAGTTTCTAAAGCATATGCTTCTTTAAACTTGCCGACTATGAAATATGTATCAACATATTTTTCCCAACTAGGATCCCTTGTGAAAGCAATAAAAGCAGTTGCATGCATGCATGGAAGGTCTGTAACTTGCCATTTTCGACAACTACATTTTTTCTCATCCAATACAACATCCCAACGATATCCTTTGAACTTCACTTCTGCTTTATTATCACTGCTTCTACAAACTTGATATTCACCCAAGTTCTACATGAGAAAATAAAACAAGAACAAACTAATATTAGTAAAAATATATATGTTTAATGCAAAAACAATTATATATGTATATAGTTCCTTTACTTACCTTAGTGATTGTTTTGAGATACTTCTTTGCTTTTAAAACTAATGGTCCTTTCCATTTTTTCACCTTACTCCTTTTCTTGTCAAATCATTCCATAAGCTTTTCTCTAATTGTATCAAGGAGATCAAGCACCGGTTTATAACGTATGTCAACTACCCAAGAGTTAAAAGTTTCTGAAATATTGTTGGTAATGTAATCACACTTAACAAGTGTGCCAAACTTACTTCTACTCCATATCTTTTTATGGTTCTCGTTCAAATATGAAATTGCATCTGTACATTTAGTAACAATTTCATTTAACAATATATCATGCTTACTAACAAAGTAGGTATTTGCAGCCTCCCATAATGTAACATCCCAAAATTCAAACCCGAAAATTTCATTTTTAAATTAACAATTCCATAAACATTTTTTTACAAAATATTGTCAAACAAACAACACGTCACAAAATCATATTGTTGTGTCCCAAACCATAACTTCAAAAGTAATAAAAATCAGAGTACAGACCCAAAAACTCCTTGCGAAAACCATGAGTGTGTGTGTGATGCGCTGCTACACCGCCGGCTCCTTCCCCTTCGACGAAGAGGTACCTGAAACCAAAACCAAAAATGTAAGCACAAAGCTTAGTAAGTTCCCCCATCATACCACATACCATACAATACCGTCAGTATCTTTCAACTGGTAACCTTCATCGGTATCTTTCAACCGGTAACCTCCATCGGTATCTTTCAACTGGTAACCATCATCGGTATCTTTCAACCTGTATCCGTCATCGGTATCTTTCAACCGATAACTGGGGACTATTTGACCCCTACCACTAGCATACAATCAACAGATATAAACATACAGTCAGGCATATACGGGTACTGACCTACCCTTGGGTTCTAAGGACCACTGTCAGGGAAACTAATCCCTACTTTACACATAACATATCATCCAGATAAATCTCATAACCAACACAAAAACAGACCAAGATAATTATCACAAAGACAATTATCTTCTAAATACTCCTTTTTGGTGGGCTAGCATTGTGGCCTTAGACCCACCCCTACTAGAAGGTAACTCACCTCAATGTCGTGCAATATTTGAATTATCCTCGGTGCACAAGTCGACTCCCTTCGACTATTCGATCCCTACACGACAACCTTCAAGTCAACACACAACAAGTGCAACCCTAAACAGGTCTAGTCAAAGTCAACTTCAAGTTGACCCGACTCATCGAGTGTGGCCGTCAACTCGTTGAGTCCCTCACCCTTTACTCGTCCTCAACCATGACCCGACTCGTCGAGTTGGGCCGTCAACTCGATGAGTTCCTCTCTCATATGAACATCGCATGAAACTCATCCGACTCGCCGAGTTGATGAACAACTCATCGAGTTCACCTTAATCTGATGAACAAGTTCTGTCCTCGACTCACCGAGTAGATGAACAACTTGTCGAGTTCATCTTCATCCTAAGAAGATTGCCTTGGACTCGCTGAGTTTGTTCTAGCACTCGTCGAGTCCCATGAACTCCAGGGCTAAAATCACGTCCAATGCATTGGGTAACTCTTCCTATCCGCTTACAACCCTTCTAACACTCAACTGGGTTCCTTTGACCCTCAACAGATATGGGGCTCAAAGCCTCGGACTCGTCGAGTCCAAGAACGGACTCGCCGAGTCGGTCACGTCCACACTCAAATTCTTCGATTTCTGACGTACAACCTTTGATTAAAAGATAGATCCAAGCTTCTACAATCGATCTAGCACGTAAAGTTACAAACTTTACGTGCTTGCATGGGACTTTGAGCTCAAAAGGACATAAAACAAGCTCTTAAGATGCATGGGGCCTTTCATGGGTGCAAAAGCAACTCAAATTTGCCTAGTGACTCCTTAAATGATGTGATTCAGAAGCTTTAACCCCCAACCATGTTTGCAAACATGGTTGGCCACCAAAAATGGCTTATAAAAGTCCTAAATCTCCCCAAAGAGGGATCTAACAAATGAATGAGCAAGGTTACAACTTGTTACCTTCAATGAGCTATAGAAAGTGCACAAACTCGGGTTCCCTTAGTCTCTACTTGCTTCCTCAAGCTTTTCTCCTTCCTTATTAAGACCACAAGCACCAAAATCCACCAATAAGGCTTAGATTGCTTCAATAACGGCTAGGGTTTCAATGAGAGGTGTTTTGGGAGCATAAGGGACGTTTTGATCGACATAACATTGTTTAAATATGGTGCAAACCCTTGGATTAGGGTTTTTGTCCAGACAACGTCTACTCGTCGAGTCCGGGACCCGACTCGCCGAGTCCATCGCTTAAATCCCGCATCCCATCTCACTTCTACTCGGCGAGTTGGTCCTTCAACTCGTTAAGTCCAAGGCCAAAAATGAAAAATACTTAGATAAAAATAAAAGAAATGCGTACCATGAACTAGGTGCTACACATAACTTGGTCATGAAAAATTCACCTCAAAAATGTTTTTTTGAAGTTGCTACAAAAATGTCTTATGCATTCTCGATGCTCAATATTAGAATAAACCTGTGTAATAGCTAATTCTAGCCTTTTTTGCATGTTAGAGGAGATAACAAGACCATTTGGTGTACCAATCGCTTTTTGTAGTGACGTGAGAAACCAAGTCCATGATTTTGTATTTTCTTCCTCAAGCACACCATAGGCTACTGGAAACATACCATTGTTACCATCGATACTTGTAGTAGCAGCTGACACACCATTATTTCCCTTCCAAATGACAAGCATCAAGCCCAATGTAAGGACGATAACCAACAAGAAACCCCTTAGAGCATGTTGTTAATGATATAAAAAAGTGTAGAAAATGTTTCTTTTCACCCACTGTCTACAAATCAATCTCCAACACACTTCCTGAGTTTCTCTTTTCAAGTTCTTGTTTGAAATTATATATATTTACATAAGAGTCATCCCACTTGCCATACATATCAGTATAAGCTTGCTCTCTTCCTCTAAAAACTCTCATATATGGTACTTCAACATTGTAGGTATGCATAAACCACTTTTTTAGGTCGACAAGAGAGACATCGCCTTCAGATTTCAACTTGTCGGTGACAACATCAGCAATCCATCCTTGAGTGGCATGTTTGTTACCACTCTTGTTGCTTCGAGTACAAGAATGAGTTTCTACAAATTTATTTACTTAGAGAATTGCAAAAAAACATATAATTATGTTAACATAATAACAATGTCGAAGAATTTAGTATTTCTCAAATTTTATACTTACTTCAAAAGTAACCCCATCTTGTGTAAGAGAAGCATGAATTCTCCACTTGCACTTTTTATCTCTACAACATGTTGTAAGTCTTGTCAAATCACTTTTCTCAATGACATACTCAAATTCATTTGTTAGTGCATAATGGTTTAATGCTCTTCTAAAAGCAATTACACTTGGGAATTTAGAATTCACTTTCTTAAATGGATTCGTCTTACTATATGCATAAGTTTCACCATAATTTAGAAGCTTGTATTTGTTATCGGAACTATGAAGACTATGATAGCTTTCTTGACTTGGACAAACTGAGTCCGTCTCATTTTCATTATCAAACTCATCAATAACTTTATCTTGACTTCTAAAGGACAAGATTTTGATTAGAGTTGACAGCAGCATATAAGAGCTACGATTGCTAACCGGATCCTGAAGTCATATGTGAGATATAGTTATCAAACTTATCCAAGTGGGTGACTGTTGGATTAGTGTCTAAGCCCATAACTATATTTGATATGTACTTAACCCGGTTGTGCATTGTCCTTTTGGGTTGCCTTCACCAAAACAACTTGACAAGGTAATTTATGGAGAGAGAGAGAATATTATGATTTATTAATATATTATAAGATTAATATATTAAAAGGGAAATCATATTATTTAATTAATATTGGTCATAAATTAATTAGGAATTAATTGAGTGACTAAAAGAGATTAATTAAATATAGGGGGTTAAACTGTCAAATGAGTAATAGTTGGGTTTGGGTTGGGAAACCTAATGGATCAAAGGGAGAACAAAATTATGATGAGAGTCCATCAAAATTTCGTCCATAGGCCCTATTCCAGAAGGTTCCATGGGTTACTTGGTGATTAAGCTGTCCATTAGGGTTTTGACTGAAACCCTAGCAGCCAACAATATAAATAAGACCCCTAGCTTTCAAATTTCGGGACTTGCTTCCAAGAGAACCCTAGGGCCAAAATTTAGATCCTCCTCCCTCTCTCATAATAGCCTTCTTGCTTCTTGGTGTTTGTAAGCCATTAGAGGAGTTACACTTGTGACTCTAAGCTCAACAAGGAATAACACTTGTGACTCTAAGCTCAACAAGGAATAAAGATCAAGCATTCTTAAAGAGGTAATCATCTAGATCTAATATTTTATGTTAATTTTGATTTATGTATGCTAGATCTAGGGTTTCAAATCTTGGATGAATTGCATGTACAATAGAGAAACCTAGATCTAAGTATTAGGGTTTGCATGAGCACATAGGAAAGTTCTTGTGTATGAAACCCATCACTAACATCTTCATAGCTTGACAATAAGAAGAGATGTTGGGATGGTGATCAAGTCTCATGGAGACGAATTTACTGTCAAGGTAGACAATTCGGGTGCTTTGATTGTCTTGAAAAATGTTTTCAAGGGCAGTCCAAGCTTGCGATGCAGAGGTGTTAGGTTTCAGAATGGTGTGTAGAAGATCATTTGAAATGGTCCCATATATCCATTGGAGGACGATGGCGTCAAGGCGTGACCATGTTTCATATTCAGCAACAACTTTGGTTTTCTCAGCCTTAATAGCTGAGCAGAAGATGGAGATGAGGAAGGTGGCTTGAAGTCGGAGTCGATGTGATTACCAACTTGAAAGGCCCGATAGTGGATATGAAATAATTCTGCCCAGGAGGTGTACTGTCCATTTTCCATCTCAAGGGTAAAAGGAATGAAGTCCCGAATGTTGTTTACTATGATGGTTGGGTGATTCTTGGGATCCATTGAAGAATAGATGGTTGTTAGAAGAATTGAGAAGAATGGAGAAAATGAACAGGGGCAGCAGAATGGAGAATATGGACTTTTTAGGGTTTTTGGTATTCTTGCTCTGATACCATAAAACACGTAGTATTTTTTGTCCCCTTTACAATGATACAACTGATATCCATATATACAAAGAGCCTATCTCTATTTATGGGATTTATATCAACAATAAAGGTGTATAATCTAGTTTCTATAACAAACCTTCCTCGTATTGAGGAAGAGAATAATCATCGGTTAATAGTTTTACAATAACATTTTTAAATAAAATTAATACAACCAAACTTTAATAATTCTTATTCAATATTTTGCATCAATTGTTCAGCAATTTCATCCCGTAACTGGGTCATATATTCACGATCCGCTGCAGTACCATGTGTTGGAATCTCATCTTCATCATTATCAACGACTGCATTGTTATTCCGAATCGAGACATTTGGTTCATCATATCGGGCAAAAAACTCATCACGTAGTCCCTCTCTTCTTATAAAATTTTGAAGCACAAAACATGATAGGGTAATGTTTCGTTGTGCAACCAACGAAAATGGTGCCATCATCTTCAATATAGGGAATCGTGCTTTCAAGACACCAGAAGCACGCTCAATGACATTCCGAAGTTTTGCGTGTGCATGGTTAAAAAAAATTTATTCGTTAATGCTCGTCTTCGACGGAAATCTCCAAGCCAATACCTCACATTACGGTACGGTGCCATAAAACCTCGAATGTTTGCATAGACGGCATCACAAAGATAATATTTATCTGTAAAAAAAAAACAAAAAAAAGTCATTTATTTTTCAAGCTAGGATAAAACTATTTAAATAACCATAAATTTACCTGGTGGTGGAAGCGGGAATGGTGCATGTGGATTTGCTAATGCTTCTGATAAAATTCTAGAATCGTGTGCTATCCCTTCCCAACCGGCCATAACAAACGTAAAGATCATGTTGAAGTCACATATTTCCAATACGTTTTGGTAACAATCGCCTTTCCCCCTACTTCTATATAAATCTCGTTTGTTTGCAGGGACAACAACATTTATCAAAGTGCCATCAAGTACACCAACTGCTCCCTTGAACACCCGCTGTAGCCTCCTATTATGTCTCGGAATGTTTGGATTCGGATTAAAAGAAGTTGGCACTATAATGCATGTGCGAAAAGCAACATTTTGTCCAACACTTCATGAAAAAACTTATGAATTGTTTGCTTTGAGTGTTGAAATTTCTGCTTGATAATCACATAACATTGGTTATGACCGATCATCATAAAAAACATAGCCATCTTCTCCTCAACCGACACATGTTTGCTATCCTTTAACGCATAGTTTACTCTAAAATGAGCACATAGCCATGCAAATGATTCACGGGACATGCGTAGCACTTCAAGACATTGTAGAGGATTACGGTGAAGTAACTCTAACGTAAATTCATGTCCCGTCATTTCCGAATCGTTGTCCCGCACTCGTTTGATACCCCTCTTCCAAAAGTAGGGGACGTACAAGTACATAAGAATTATGAGTAGTATCTTTTTGTCGTGATCCATACAAACCTATTAATCAACAAAACATAACATAACATAAGATAATAACATAACATAAGATTCAAGTACCAAAAAACATATCATAAATCTCAAGTACCAAAAAAACATAACATAAATTTCAAATACCAAATAACATAACATAAATCTCAAGTACCACATAACATAACATTCAAGTACCAAATACTACAAATAACATTTAAGTAGCAAATAACCAAAAAACATAACCATATAGTTCCAAAACATGCAATTAAAACCTAAACAACTCAAACATATAAACTTAACGAACAATCTTTCCATCCTTTAAAACTCCTAAACTTGTAGCTGTCATCTCTATCCATCCTCTTAATATTTTTGGATCATTAGGCAAATTTACCCACATCTCTCTTATATTCATGGTCCCTCTAAAAATGTGATATGCAACAAATCGTAGAGGGTCTACTAGGTCTAACTCGAGCAACTCAAGCTTCTCTAAACATTGGGGAATTGTTGGCCCTTGAGTCAAATGGCGTAGAGCTTTTTGCATCTCCAGTGCTAAATCATCAGCAATAATAGAAGCTTTAGGCGAGGCACAAGAAGGTGGATCAGGTGAGGCACTGGGAGCTCGAGGTCTAGGAGTTGAGGGTTTAGCCCTTTTGTTGGGGTTACCAGAAGGTGAAGCAGCAGCAGGTGAATCAGCAGAAGGTGAAGGCTGAGTAAATTGCTCACTAGTATTATTGGAAAAGAAATAATCTTCATCTATGTTAATGGAAAGGGGCATCCATAAGCTTTAGTGGTGTGACATGGAAAGAAGACGATCCATGTCCCGATCGTGTTTGGGATGTGGCATAGCTGAGATTACCAGATGCATTGTTTCCATCAAAGAGTTTTGCACAAAGCTCTGGAAACAATAATGGGACGGTTTTCAAAGAAGCAGCTTTCGGATGTCCCTAAACGCAATCAATTTAACAAAAGTAATATGAGCATATAAATATATGAACAAAATACATATGAATATGTGTGTGTGTGTGTATATATATATACACCTTTTTAAAGTCCTCCCACTCCTCATTTGTTAAGTTAAAAGTACTTGTTTGTGGATGTAAAGGTTTCCAGTTTTGTTTTTTAAGTATAACCATCCTGTGTATGTAACATCCCAAAGTTAGAATCAAGAGTTCAGGGGGGGGGGGGGTAAAGTGTAATTTTGGAAAAGAGGAACTCGGCGAGTAGGAGCTGCAACTCGTCGAGTCTAAGCGTGTGCCGGGCACATGTTAAGTGATCGGACTCGCCGAGTCGGAGGCTGGACTCGACGAGTCCGTGCTGGAATGAGAAAACCTAATTCCTGGGGTTTGTACCCTATTTAAAGAATGGTATGCCTTCATTTCAGCCTCTATCTTCCCTGAGTGTTTCAGAGAAACCCTAAATTGTGAGAGGCCCCATTGTTGAGAAGATTAAAGCTTGGAAGGAGAAATTTGTGTAGAGAAGTTGGAGGACATTAAGGATAGCATCAAGAGGGCTTGTGGATCTGAAGTCTACATCAGTTTAGACTCATCTTTGGGGTAAGAAGCCACTGCCTTAAGCCTTTTTCCTTATTGTCATCCATGGTGGTTGTTTTGGGGGATTCTTTAGCTTAGTTTGGATCCATTTCGGGTTTAGAGGTTAGATCTGAAGTTGCAACTTCAGATCTAGGTTGGATTGGAGTCATAAGGGCAGAAAGCATCAGTCCTTGGGCTTGATTGAGAGTGTCCTTGCCTTAAACATTCATTTTTAGCTTGTTGGAGCTTGTTGAGACTTGCATGCACGTAACGTTGGAAACTTTACGTGTGAATCTGGCCCTAGGAGTCCAAATCAATGTATTGGAAGCAATGGAATGGCCTGAAATCGTCTGGATGAAGATGGCACGTTTGGACTCGTCGAGTCACATGGGTGAACTCGACGAGTTGTATGATTATGTGCATGGACTTGGCGAGTTGGAAGAACAACTCGGCGAGTCAGTTGAATATTGCCTTGGACTCGGCGAGTATGTTCTTGGACTCGGCGAGTCTGGTCATGGAACCCTCACAGTTTCTGGTTGAGTCGTGAATCGATGAGTCGAGGGACGACTCGGGGAGTTGAGCAGGATGGGACTCAAAGATTCTTGGACTCGGCGAGTCTTGGGGTGACTCAGCGAGTTGAGTCGCGATATGGGAGTTTTCAGAGCATAGGGACTCGACGAGTCAGCGGGTTGACTCGGCGAGTAGAGTCAGTCAGGGAGTTTAACTTTGACTGAGGACCTTGACTTTGACCAAGAGTTGACCAGTTGACTCCCAGGGGTATTTTGGTAATTGTTGATATTTATTGAGTTTAGTCACTTGGTTTTGATCAGCGGTGGAGTTCGTGTCGGCGGTTGGGGCAGCGTGATCTTATTTTTGCAGATCGACTTTGCGAGGTGAGTTATCCTCACTATATCGACAAGGTCTAAGGCACCAAGGCCGACCCTTTATCGGATGGAAATTTGGGTAGTTGTTATGTTGTTGCTTTGCTATATGTTTGCATCCTGGTGGTTATGATGGTATATGTTATAGACCTGGTATATAGGATGATGCTATGTTAGTGACCGGTTAGGTCGGTATCCTGGTTAGAATATGCTATGTATGTGATCTATTAGATCGTTTGATTAATGATGAATTACTATATGATTATATGTTTATGTGCGCATGGTTGGTTGACTAGGGTTGGATTGAGGCGGGTCCTGCTTTGTGTTGTAGGCCAACATACCCAGGGCGGACCGGATATCCCGAAGGCCCAACGAGCGGTCCGGATAGGCTATAGGCCCCGCGAGGGCGGACCAGACATGCTGAGGCTCGGAGAGTGGACCAGGCCGACTGAAGGCCCGGTGCGAGCGGACCAGTCATACTGTAGACTCAGAGAGTGGACCAGGTGGGTTGAAGGCCCGGTGTGGGCGGACCAACCACACTGCAGACTCGATGTATATGGTTAGACTCGGAGGATGGACCAGGTGGACTGAAGGCCCGGTGCGGCGGACCAGTCACGTAGTAGACCCGAAGTGCATGGCTGTTCTGTTTATGATATGATATGTTATGAGTATGGTATAAGTGGTTGGTATTTTGGGGGTAACTCACTAAGCTTTTGGGCTTACAGTTTTCAGTGTATTGTTTCAGGTACTTCAGGAGATCGTGGCAAGGCGAAGGCATGATCGTACCGCTCCTCATGTTTTATGTACTTATGATGTGGTTCTGGGAAATACTCTGATAATAAATGAATTGAAAACCTTTTTGTAATGAGTTAATGAAAATGGGTTGCTTTTGAAAAGTTTAAATTGGTTGAAAATTTTTGGACGTTACAGTGTGTTTGGATTTAAGGTTATCATAGGCGTTTTTTAATTGTCGTTGATTCAAATCCACGCCATACTTTTCCTTAATGGTTGTTCCTAACTTGTGCCATGATTGTTTGTGCAAACTCAATCCTTTTCTACCCATAGTTTGCACTTCTTCAATACAAGTGAGTAATAAACATTTTGTTTGCTCATTGGTCCATGTATGTTTATCTCCCATTGCTAATAACAAATATATATATATATATATATATATATATATATATATAGAATACATACTTTAGCTACAAAGATTAATCATATTTCAACATAATCAACAAACAAGTTTAGCATATTCAACAACAATACAATCATGAATGAACAAAAAAACCATATAAGCAAAAAAAAGACAACACAATCAACAAATAAGTCTAGCATATTCAACAATTTAAGCACAAACTTGCATATAAACATAAACTTGATCTCCATTCAAGAAATAAAAGTGATAACAATTTAGCAAATAAGTTAAAAAAATCAATTTCAACAAAGACTTTAACATATTCAGGAAGTATTTATGATTTTAGCATATAAGATTTATGATTTCAGCATATAAACTGCATATAAGTTTATGATTTTAGCATATAAGTATATGATTTCAGCAAAACTTATGATTTTACCAAACATTCATAACAATTCAGCACACAAATTCATAAATCTAAACACAAATTTGAGCAGAATATAGATTAAACCTAAACATTCATAACAATTCAACATTCAACAAAGATTTTACTAAGGATTATTCACATCTCATCAACAAAATCAGTACTCAAATGCATAGATTCAACACACAAATTCATAAATCTAAACACAAATTTGAGCAGAATATAGATTAAACCTAAACATTCATAGCAATTCAACATTCAACAAAGCTTTTACCAAGGATAATTCACATCTCATCAACAAAATCAATACTCAAATGCATAGATTCGATAATCAAATAAGAAATCAGAAAAAAACTTACCTGTTGATGTTGAAGACGATGGCAGCAGTCGATTGCGGCTGGAAGTAATGGGCAGCAGCAGCAACGTCCGACGACTAGCAAGGATTGATAACCGGCAAGCAGTAGAGGTGAACGGCTGGAGGATCGACGAGAAGAAATCAACGAGAAGCGATTAACGATTGCGGCTGGAAGAATTGTTGGAGAACGAAGAGGGAGAATGCGGCGTGTCCGTTTTTTTTGTTTAGAATTAGGTTAGAAGTGATGAGAAGAGCCAAGCCCAATGCTGTGTGGGGAAGAGGACGGGAAAAGGTTTTTGAGCCCGAAGTCTTCTATAAAACAAACTGCTGCGAAGCCCAAAGTACTGCGCGTGTGCTGCGCCTCGCAACACTAAGAGGTTAGAAGAGCTTTTAAAAAAAACAAACACAACCTTAATATGGACTACAGACAAAGAAAAGAGCATGAACAATGAGCAGGACCACCAACCATTGGTTGCACAACGCTTTCAAATCAACATAGATAAATTTGTAGGAGAGAGAAAGTGGGTTTTTTTCTTTGTGTCCTTGTTTGATGTTGATTTCAAAAAGAAATTGATGTAGTTATATGTTTTTTTGTGGAAAGGAAACTTCCCTAACGAGGGTTTCTAGACCAGTTTTTGCGCATTGACTAATCCCATTGTGAACATGAGTTTAGATCTTTACTGATTTTCATAGTTTTTGTCCTATAAAATTAACTTTATAAAAAAATAAGTTTAAACTTTGTGTGGACACCACGTGGACGAAGGCGATTAGAATTATCCTATATGGCATACACAAAGAACAATAAACGGTTGAACTTGCTATATCATGTCTTAATGGTTAAATGGTGACAAAGTTGAAAGTTTAAGGGCTTTATTAACACTAGTCGAACTTTAATGGGACAATGTGACCATTTTAAAATTTGGATGATTAATAAAGTCAAAACTCATTTTAATAACAATCCCTAAATTAAACTAAGATCACATGTAAATCTTTAAATTCATTACATATATAGATCTGATTTGTATACATTCCTTGAAACGTTTGATCTAATCCAAAATATAGCTCCATCAGGACTTAAATAGACAAAATTTCTAACAAGAGACGATTCTTGTGATTTAGGTATAAATCCAAGGATGATTTATGCAATTCACTCATTTTATGCAACATGAAGAAGCTATAAATTCTCATTTGAAAAATGTCAAAACAGAGCAAATATCGAAGCTACCGAAACTGCAAATTAACAGGAAGGGGGACGTTTGTAATTCACTCTTTAATTTGATTTGTTCCACAATGAACAAGAATCGGATCTCACAGCACGAGAGAGTGATCCTCACTCATGATCTTTCATTCAGATCTCTCAACTTATCGACCTCCCATTCCCTGAAAAATCCACAGCATTCAAAATGGCTGGAGGTGCTGCGGGAGGTTTTCTTACTCGGGCATTTGAATCAATGCTCAAAGAATGTTCCGGGAAAAAGTATAATTCTATTCAGACTGCAATCCGTTCTTATCTAGGTTTGTTTTTTATTCTGTTTTTGTTTTATCTATTTGATTTCTTCGAGATACCCACATCCCGATTATGAAATTCACTGTGTTCTTCAACGTCTGTAATTCGTTAGCCGCTTTATCTGTTACATTAAAAGGAATTTCTTAACGCCAGCGTTATTTGATGAAAAACTCCCATTTTATATTTGACATGGAACCTGATGTTTTTCAGACGAAACTTTCATACAATTTTGTGTTTGATTTCAAATCAGCTTTATGCTATTTTGTAGTACTTATCATAGAGGTTAATTTAGATGATATATCGTTCTAAAATTCAAGCTTTCCATCAATTTGTACTATTTTCATCTATAAATGGACCCAAAATTACATTATCCCTCTCTAATGGCACCCTGAAATGGGACTGATGAAATGAAAACTCTATATAATTGACATAAATAGCGACTTAGGGGATGTTTGGATGTGTGTTTAAACTGATTATAGTGATTTCAATTTTCAACTTTCAAGTCACAATAACTACTTATTTATGTTTGGCATTGAAAACTAAATGTTATACTTATATCTGCAACTCTCATTGAATACTCATGTTATGAGAATGTAGCCATGAAAGTATTCTATTCTTAAGTAAGACCTTGTGCATTTCGTGAAAGTTTTGGTACTCTTCCATGATTTAGCTTCATTGTATGAAACAAACATTGATTTTTCTATTCCTCTTGCTTTTCCAGATACTTCAAAAGCAACCAATCAAGAGTCAACATCAAGTAATAGCAACAAATCACCTTCAACTAATGATAAGAGGTGCCTACTGTAAATTATAACTACTTGTATACATAATATTAGGCATGAAAAAAGGGGCTTCACATGTCTGTTTATTGAGAGGGTGAGATCTTGTGATATGAACTTAATTAACATTAGTTTAATTTATCAAAATGGAGCTCTGTTGCAGTGATGATGAGACTCCAAGAAGTGAAATGGATTCAGAAACAAATGATTCAAGTGGAGGCATCACAAAGACTTTGGCAAATGCTGGATGTGATTTGGAAGGAGCTCAATTGGAACTTGTTCTTAATCCACTTCGACTTGCATTTGAAACCAAGAATCCAAAAGTTATTGAACTTGCATTGGATTGTATTCATGTATGTTGTTTTCTATTTACTTCTTGTAGCTTTAATTGCATGATATTATAGAGGGAAATTAGAGAAAAACCATTAGGGTTAATCTCATAAAAGACCTTCTATTTTGTCATTTTGTGTTTTCTTTTGATTAAACCTCAAATTTATTTTTTTCCTGAAAAGAACCTTGTATTTTTTTTTATTTTCCCAAAAAAACCCCTCAACTTTGTATTTCTTTTCCAAAAAAAAAGGTTAATCTCAAAAAAGGTATTGTATTTTGTGTTTTTTTTTCAGGATTAAACCTCAAATTTATTTTTTGCCTGAAAAAGACCTTGTATTTTTTCATTTTTTTTCGAAAAGCACCCAACTTTGTATTTTTTTTCCAAAAAAACCCTCAACCTTCTAAAGGCTTCCAAATAAACTCTCACCTTTTTTAGGTTTTCTCGAAAAAAACCTCTCATTTTACAATTATTTTGGAAAAAATGACTAAAAGGGCCAAATTATAAAAAATGAAAAAAATACAAGGTCTTTTTTCATGAAAAAATAAAGTAGAGGTTTAATCTGAAAAAAACACAAAATATAAGGTCTTTTATACGTTCAACATTTTTGAGGTTTAATCACTTATACTTTATTTTTTCCAATAAAAACATCAAAGCTTCAGACAAATTTCAAGTTTAACCATTTGACATAATATAACACCTCAAAATGGTTAATGTGGAAATTTACAAGTGAAATTTGATATAACAAAATTACTCCCAATTTTTTCTTCTAATTTGCCTTTTTTTTAGATGCGTTTCGCTAACGTTTTTGTTTCAGAAAGTTTAGGATCTTTATTCTTTCACACTTTAGAGACTTTGTTATTATATTGCATACAAGTTTATGGAAAGTTGTGATTAGTGTATTTGAATGAAACAAAATATCTGTTTATAAATATATTCAAATAAACATTTTGTAAATGCAGAAACTCATTGCTTATGATCATCTAGAAGGTGATGCTGGTTTAGAAGATGGAAAAAATGTTCCATTGTTTACAGACATATTGAATATGGTGTGTAGTTGTGTTGATAATAACTCACCTGATAGGTATATCCTTCGATTTTTTTTTTCTTTTCATTTATTTTACTTGATTGTTTCTCACTTTCTCAAATAGTTCAAAACTTTTATGACAACTTTTGTATGCATTCATGTAGTACAATTCTTCAAGTTTTGAAAGTGCTACTTACTGCAGTATCTTCTGCCAAGTTCAGAGGTAAATTTTAAATGCTTGAAAGGATTATGTTATTAATTTATTATTCTTCTATTGTTTTTTTTTTTTTACTTCTGTTATCATTTTCTTGTTTGTTTTGAAAAGATGAGTCTTTAATTAGCAAGAATCATGTCATTGTTACAATTTACAAAAAGGAATCTATAATTTCAATTTATAAATGTTTAGTTAAAGAATCAAACACAATGAAAATGCCACATCAGCATTCAAGTCTTCCACTTCAGGTTGCTATAAAATTCCTTTTTGAAATACGATTTTTGTTTTTTTTTTTCAGTTCATGGGGAACCATTGATGGGAGTAATTAGAGTGTGCTATAATATTGCTCTTAACAGGTAACTTTTAATTTACATTTAAATGTTTATTCCACTTTGGGAAATTGAAGTATTAAACTAATAAATTTTCTTTTCAAATTCTTTAGTAAAAGTCCTGTTAATCAAGCTACATCCAAGGCTATGTTAACTCAAATGATCAGCATAGTATTCAGGCGAATGGACAATGGCTCGGTTTATTTATGTTTTATTATTTTATACATTATCCACTAAACTTTATTTATTTATTTATTTATTTATTTATTTTATAACTGTATTTCTTGAATTTTAGGTGTCTTCAGATGACCCACCTATAAACAAAAAAAGTGATGCATTCATGAGAGTTCAAGAAAGTTTATCAGTTGATGATGAAAGTCAAATGTTGACTCCAACTTCCCACAGCACTTCTATTGCACCCCTTGAAGAGCTTCAGAATCTTGCTGGTGGAAATGACATAAAGGTCCCTATTTTTTTATTTTTTATTTTTTAAAGCTTGTGAAAGTCAAGATCAAGATCAAGATGGTTGACTTTTTTGTTTTACAGGGATTGGAGGCAGCTCTTGACAAGGCTGTGCAACTTGAAGATGATAGAAAGACTAGGTATGTTTATATATATATGATGAAAACTTTTATATATTTTAGTTACAATTATAAGTTTATAACATATCAATTAGTAATTTACTAATTTATCCTTTGAACTTTATATTCTTTAAGTGGGGTTGATCCTGAGAGCATGAGCATTGCAGAACGTGATGCATTACTTGTTTTTCGCACCCTTTGCAAGGTTTTATAATTTTTATGTATCAAATTGTTGATTTTTTGGTTTAAAATTTGTTTCTTGATATGATTTATGCTATGAAAACAGATGAGTATGAAAGAAGATAACGATGCATTCACCACAAAGACACGAATTCTATCTCTTGAACTTCTACAGGTTCTTTAGAGCAGCTAATTACTATTACTAATAACTTGTCTTTCTTGATAAAGTTTTAATGCAATAAATATAAATATAATTCCATCAATTTCTTCTTAATAGCATCAAATTGTTGATTTTTCAGGGCTTGTTAGAGGGTGTTAGTTACTCATTTACTAAGAACTTCACTTTCATTGACTCGGTCAAAGCTTACTTATCATACGCTTTATTGAGGGCATCAGTTTCAACATCTTCAACAATCTTTCAGGAAATTTTCAAGCTTCAATTTCCATTCTTCTTTTCTTATTTTGTTTCATTTATAAATCTATTATGGATTTTGGAAATGATGTGTATCCTTTTTCTTACAGTATGCAGCTGGGATCTTTTCAGTGCTTTTGTTGAGATTTAGGGAAGGACTTAAGGCAAGTTATAACTTATAACTGTTCTATGTGTTGTATTCATCTCTTTGTGATTCACTTCAATCAATGTGATTTAATATCAATTTTCAGATTGAAATTGGCATCTTCTTTCCTCTTACTGTGTTGAGACCTTTGGATAGCTCAGAATGTCCTTTGAATCTCAAATTAATGGTGATTCGGTATAATTTCTGCTTATTATATTTAGATTAACAAAATTTTCACAAACCAAAGTTTGAAATATGAGATTCTAAATAGAGATGATCAAGCCTCATCAGTTTGCTAAAGGAACTTAGTGTAAATTACAAAAATTGTCCTTGTAAACTTTCTGATTTTTATGGTGTTTAGTCCAGAATTGAGGTATTTTTCAGTTTTGGTCCTTATTTCAAGTTTTCATATCAGTTGTGGTCCTTGGGACTTTCTTGTTTAGTCTTTAGTTCAAGGTTTCATATTGATTTTGATCCTTGTTTTAAGGTTTCAGGGACCAAAATCGATATGAAACCTTGAAAATAAGGACCATAACTGAAAAAAGTTTCAAATTTGGTCCTTATTTCAAGGTTTCAGGGACCAAAATCGATATGAAACCTTGAAATATGGACCATTACTGAAAAAAGTTTCAATTTTGCTCATTATTGCAAGGTTTCAGGGACCAAAATTGATATGAAACCTTGAAAATAAGGACCATAACTGAAAAAAGTTTCAATTTTGGTCCTTATTTCAAGATTTCAGGGACCAAAATCGATATGAAACCTTGAAATAAGGACTATAACTGAAAAAAGTTTCAATTTTGGTTCTTATTTCAAGGTTTCAGGCCTTGAAATAAGGACCAATGTTGAAACTTTTTTTCAATTTTGGTCCTTATTTCAAGGTTCCAGGGACCAAAATCGATATGAAACCTTGAAATAAGGAATATAACTGAAAAAAGTTTCAATTTTGGTCCTTATTTCAAGGTTTCATATCGGTTTTACTCCCTAAGACTTTCTGATTTTGGTCCTTATTTCAAAGTTACATACCGATTTTGGTCCATGTTTCAAGGTCCCAGGGACCAAAATTGATAATGAAACCTTGAAATAGGACCAAAACTGAAAAAAACCCTTCAGTTTTGAATCAAACACAGTAAAAATCAGAAAGAAAAGGGACCACATTTGTAAGTTACTCATGATTTTATTACATATTGTTTTTGCTTACATCATCATACTCTTGTTGAAACAAATATAACAACAGGATGCTAGAGAAGATTTGCAAGGATCCTCAGTTGCTTATTGATCTATATGTGAACTATGATTGTGATTTTGAAGCTCCTAATTCATTTGAAAGAATGGTATTATGATTTATGATTATAAATTATTCAGTTATTAACTTCTGCATATGTGTTTTGTTCTTAAATGTTTTTTTTTTCATTAAAATGTAGGTTACAACTCTTTCTAAAATAGCTCAAGGGACACAAGAGTTGGATCCTAACAATGTTAACTCTATCCAAACTGGAACACTTAAAGGATCCTCACTTCAGGTTTGAAACAATCGATGCTACAAACTTATCAAACATTTAATGTATTTACGGTTTTTCCCTTGGTCTTTTATAGTGCCTTGTGAATGTGTTGAAATCACTTGTTGAATGGGAGAGTTTACGAAGAGAATCAAAGCAGAATAAAGACAAAGAGAGACAATCTGTTCATGGAGATGTGACACCTTGTGATTCAAAAGCAAAAGATAGCAATGGATTAACAAGTAATTTTGAGAAAGTTAAGGCTCAAAAATCCACCATGGAAGCAGCAATCTCTGAGGTATTTATTTGATACTCTGTTCATATTAAGCAAGAAAGAATAGTTTGACTTTAAGTCAAATGATCTTTTTGAAGTTTAAAGTAAGTCTAGATTCCTTGTGAATTTGAGAAAAATATATGATACCCATTTAGCTGAATAACAAATGCTATCAATTTAGAGAAAAATTGTTCTTGGAATAGAGATAAATGCAAGAAATAGCAACATACTTTTTTTGATTTGTTTGTTATAGCATCCTAGTTTGAAAAATGTACTCAAATGCTATAATTGGGTAGATTTTATAAAATATAATGTATTAGGGTTAATCTCAAAAAAGACCTTATATTTTGTGTTTTTTTCCGGATTAAACCTCAAATTTATTTTTTGCTTGAAAAAGACCTTTTATTTTTTTTGAAAAGCCCTCAACTTTGTATTTTTTTTTCCAAAAAAAACCCTCAACCTTCTAAATGCTTCCAAATAATCCCTCAACTTTTTTACTTTTTCTCCTCACATTTTATAATTTTTTTTTTGGAAAAAAATGACTAAAAGGGCCATATTGGAAAAAAAGAAAAAAATACAAGGTCTTTTTCAGGAAAAAAATAAATTTGAGGTTTCATCCGGAAAAAACTCAAAATATAAGGGTTTTTTTTTTTGAGATTAACCCGAAAAAAAATAAATTAAAATGCTGTATTATAACATCCTGCTTTCACTTCTTTCTATTACAACATTGTACTTACATTTTTTTTTCTTATCAAGGCATTTTCCTTTGAAATATATAGTTATATACACATTAATAACATTGCACTTCCATTTTTTTTTCTTTTTTAGACATTATATATAAAAAATCCACCCAATTATATAACATTTTTCAAAGTACAATATTGTAATAAGAAGAAATGAAATTAGGATGCTATAATAAACAAATCAATAAAACCTATTGAGTTATTTCTATCATATATAAAATACAGTTCAACAGACACCCTGCAAGGGGAATTGGATTTCTCACAGCAAATAGGTTAGTGGAAAATACACCTGTTGCAGTTGCACTTTTTCTCAGAAACACATCCAGTTTGGATAAGGTACATCTTATTTTGTAAAAATTAAGGTTTAAAACATAAGTAAATGTGAAAGAGTTGACTTTCAGGCAATGATTGGTGATTACTTGGGTCAACATGAAGACTTTCCTCTTGCTGTAATGCATGCTTATGTTGACTCCATGAATTTTTCTGGAATGAAATTTCATACAGCTATTCGGGAGTTTCTTAAAGGGTTCAGACTTCCTGGAGAAGCACAAAAGATTGATCGAATAATGGAAAAATATGCAGAAAGGTAATTATTATAAATTTTTATTTTTTTATTTGATTTTGGGTTCATATTGTATTGTTATATTATATAACACAAGATTCATATATATATATATATATATATATATATATATATATATATATATATATATATATATAGCAATTTACAATCTATACTATACCTAATAAATAAAAATAACTTGTGCCACATGTAATTTTTCTAGAGTATTAGTTCAAAAATTTATCCTTCATTCTCAGGTTTTCTCACAAAATTTTCTCTGTTAATTCAGTTTTTAAAATTCAAATAAATCAAGATATGTATTAGATTTTTCAAAGTATAATGTTCTGATAAGAAAAAAAAATTTCAATGGTTTAGTTTAGTAGATTTTTCAAGGGTTAATCTCAAAAAAGATGTTATATTTTGTGTTTTTTCCGGATTAAACCTCAAATTTATATTTTTTTTTTCTGAAAAAGACCTTGTATTTTTTCCTTTTTCCCGATCTGGACCTTTTAGTCATTTTTTTGCCAAAAAAGTGTTTTATGCAGAAAATTCTCATTATTTTGGGATTTTTTTTGATAAAGTCCTGAATCATTTTTTTTTTGAATAGAAAAGTCCCATTATTTTGGGAAAATCACATTATCTGTCATTTACTGTTAAAATAAAAAAAGACTTTTTCGTTAAGTTGAGCAAAATGTTAAATAATCTAGATTTTTCTGTTAAAAAAAAGATTTATGACTTTATCAAAAAATTTCCCAAAATATTGGGACTTTTCTACATAAAACCCCCCAAAAAGTTGTAAAATCGCAGTGTTTTTTCGAGAAAAACTAGACAAATTGAGGGTTTATTTGGAAGCATTTAGAATGTTGAGAGGGTTTTTTTTTTTCGGAAAAAAAAATACAAAGTCGAGGGCTTTTTCGGAAAAAACAAAAAAGTACAAGGTCTTTTTCAGGAAAAAAATAAATTTGAGGTTTAATCTGGAAAAAAAACACAATGTTTCAATAAGAAAAAGAAACTGAAAGTACAATGTTGTAATTGGGTAATTTCTCAAAGTAAAATTCACTAATAAACAAATAACTGAAAATAAAAGTTTTCTTGAATATATTTCCATTGTTGCAGATATTGTGCAGATAATCCAGGTCTTTTCAAGTCTGCAGATACTGCATATGTTCTTGCATATGCAGTCATAATGTTAAACACAGATGCTCATAATCCAATGGTGTGGCCTAAAATGTCAAAATTCGATTTTGTGCGCATGAATGCCACAAATGACCCTGAAGAATGTGCTCCAACATATCTTCTAGAAGAAATATACGATTCCATTGTTAAAGAAGAGATCAAAATGAAAGATGATAATGTTGGAATCGGAAAAAGCAATAAACAGAAGGTGGAAACAGAGGAAAAAGGCGGGGGTATTGTTGGTATTTTGAATTTAGCTCTTCCAAAACTGAGGAATGTATCTGATAAAAGTGAGAGTGAAGGTATTATTAGACAAACTCAGGAGATATATAGGATTCAAGGAGCAAAAAGAGGTGTTTTTTATACTTCACAAAGGATTGAGCTTATAAAGCCTATGGTTGAAGCTGTAGGGTGGCCTTTACTTGCTACATTTTCTGTTACAATGGAGGAGAAGGAAGTTAAGGCACGTGTTGCTCTTTGTATGGAAGGTTTTAAAGCTGGAATTTATATTACTCATGTGCTTAGAATGGATACCATGAGATATGCCTTTTTGACTTCATTAGTCAGGTATATACTAAATATAATCTTTTTTTTTGGGGGGTAGATTTTGAGAATAGCAACCTGCTTACTGAAACCTTTAAAAATGATGACATGGCGTCGGTTGTTGCCATGTCATCGTCCTCATGGCCTGCCATGTATACAAACAAACCCCATGATGTGGGATTTTCTTATATTTGAATAAATGATGACATGGCGTCAGTTGTTGCCATGTCATCGTCCACATTGCCTGCCGCGTATACAAACAAACAAACCCCATGATGTGGAATTTTCTTAGATTTGAATAAATGATGACATGGCGTTGGTTGTTGCCATGTCATCGTCCACACTGCTTGCCACGTATACAAACAAACCTCATGATGTGGCATTTTCCTAGATTTGAAGAAATGATGACATGGTGTAGGTTGTTGCCATGTCATCGTCCACATCACCTGCCATGTATACAAACCCCATGATGTGAATTGTCTTGGATTTGAATAAATGATGACATGGCATTGGTTGTTGCCATGTCATCGTCTACATCACGTGCCATGTATGCAAACACCAATGATGTGGAAATTTCCTAGATTTGAATAAATGATGACATGGCATAGGTTGTTGCCATGTCATTGTCCACATCGCCTGCCACGTATACAAACAAACAAACCCCATGATGTGGAATTTTCCTAGATTTGAATAAATGGTAAAATTTATTTTTGATCATATCAGTAAAAAGAGGCAAATACGTTGCTGTTTCCTGCAATTTTTTCTATAGATAAGACTATGTTATTCTTTCATACCATTTACCATTTTACCCTCCATACTCATTTCGTGGGCCCCAACTCAATTCTCAGCACATTAAGTTTATGGGACCCATAATCTCAATTCTATGGGCAACGTACTTTGCTTTTACCCACAATTGCAACATATTTTCAGTTTCGACATGGTGTTGGTTGTTGCCACGTCATCGTCCACATCACCTGCCATGCATGCAAACACCCATGACGTGGAATTTTCTTAGATTTAAATAAATGCTAAAATTTATTTTTTGATCATATCGGTAGAGGCAAAGTCCATTGCTTTTTTTTTCTTCCTAAAAACTATGTTATTTGTTCATACCATTTACCATTTTGTGGGCCCCATTCTTTTTCTCAACTCTCCTTAAATCAAGTAACATATTCATTTCTTATCACTTTATTTATGTAATAATCATTCTTCATTAACAATTGCAGATTCACATTCTTACATGCACCAAGAGATATGCTGAGTAAAAACGTTGAAGCATTAAGAACTCTTATAGATTTATGTGATTCAGAGCCTGATACACTCCAAGATACATGGAATGCAGTTCTTGAATGCATATCAAGGCTAGAATATACCACATCTAACCCTGTAATGACTGCTACTGTTATGCATGGATCTAACCAGATATCCAGGGACACAATTGTCCATTCACTTAAAGAGTTGGCTGGGAAACCAGCTGAGCAAGTTTTTTTAAACAGTGTTAAACTCCCTAGTGAATCTGTGGTGGAGTTTTTTTCAGCTTTATGTAACATTTCGGGTGAAGAATTGAAGCAGACTCCACCTCGTATTTATAGCTTGCAGAAACTTGTGGAGATTAGTTACTACAATATGTCTCGTATTCGCATGGTAATAATAATTATTTATTTATTTTTTTACAAAATTTTATTTACTTGATACATAGTTTTATAAAAGTGTTTGTATTTAATGAAAAAGATGAAATAAAGAAAAGGGTAAACTACATATTTCGTCCCCTATAAGGAAAATTTTCACTCAGACTGTCCCTATGGTTTGGTTTTGGTACGTGGTGGACGTGAAATGACTATTTTGCCCTTATATGATTTTTTTAGAATACTTTTTTTTGTGTGATTTGTTTATTATTTAGGGTTAATCTCAAAAAAGACCTTATATTTTGTGTTTTTTTTTCCGGATTAAACCTCAAATTTGTTTTTTGCCTGAAAAAGACCTTGTATTTTTTTTTTTTCATTTTTTCCTATTTGGCCCTTTTAAATTGTAAAATGTGAGTTTTTTTTTTTTTTTTTTTTTTTTTTTCTTTTTTTGTTGAGAAAAACTTAAAGAGTTGAGGTTTTATTTGGAAGCATTTAAAAGGTTGAGGGCTTTTTTCGGAAAAAAAATACAAAGGTGAGGGCTTTTTTGGAAAAAATGAAAAAAATATAAGGTCTTTTCTGAGATTCACCCTGTTATTTAATAACTTTCCTCAAATTAAATGCACCTACCCCATCCCCTTATCTAGTAAGCTGGCAATAGGAAGAAAAAATATGGATAATAAACAAATTATTAAAAAAAGTTAAAAATAAATCAGATAAGGGCAGAATGGTCATTTTATGTTGGTCAGGGACCGAAACTGAAACAAAACCAAACCATATGGATGGTCCGAGTGAAAATTGCTGTTAGGGACGAAATATGCAATTTTGAATTAAGCATAGGGATGATATTTGTAGTTTACCCCAAAAAAAAAATAATGAAGCATAATCAAAGATTTTTCAATGAAAGTTCACAAAGGGGCAAGAAAGGAAACCTTGAAATTTTTTGGGGACCACCCAAAATGGAAAGTTTTGCATTCTTTTTAGGGTTAATCTAAAAAAAGACCATATATTTTGTGTTTTTTTTTTCCGGATTAAACCTTTTGTCTGAAAAAGACCTTGTATTTTTCATTTTTTCCAAAAAAGCCCTCAGCTTTGTATTTCTTTTTTCCGAAAAAACCCTCAACCCTCTAAATGCAACCAAATAAACCCTCAACTTTTTTAGTTTTTCTCGAAAAAACCCTTACACGTTACAACTTTATTAAGAAAAAAACAACTAAAAGGGCCAGATCGGAAAAAATGAAAAAAACACAAGTTCTTTTTCAAGCAAAAAATAAATCTGAGTTTTAATCTTTAAAAAAAAACACAAAATATAAGGTCTTTTTTACAATTAACCCTTCTTTTTTAGCTAGAAAGAAGTTGCATAAATCATCATGTTAACTTCTAGTATGATGTAATCAATAGAATATATATTTATTTTCATTAATTTTTAATGACTGAAAATATTTATAAATCCAGGTATGGGCTAGAATATGGTATATTCTTTCTAATCATTTTATTGCTGCTGGAAGTCATCATGATGAGAAAATTGCAATGTATGCAATAGATTCTTTAAGACAACTTGGGATAAAATATTTGGAACGTGAAGAACTTGCTAATTTCACATTCCAAAATGATATCTTGAAACCTTTTGTTATTTTAATGCGAATCACTCGAGCTGAATCAATCAGGAAATTGATTGTCGATTGCATTGTTCAGGTATAGATAAATCATGAGGGCAAATTTGTCTTTTTCTTTTTTCTTTTTTCCATTGAGTCCATTAAGTAATTAGAAACATTATGGTATTATTGGTTTTGGAAACAGATGACAAAATTAAAAGTTGGAAGCATTAAATCTGGCTGGAGAAGTGTGTTTATGGTTTTTACAGCTGCTGCAAGTGATGAGCTGGAATCAATTGTTGAAAGTGCTTTTGAGAATGTAGAACAAGGTATTTTGATGTTTTTTTTTTAAATATATATATTCCATAATTTTAGGAGAGCATTTGATGATTTATAAAGTATCTATAATGGAGTGGAATAAATGAATAATAATAACAAAAGAAGATATCTTGTGTACCCTAATGAAAATCATCAGTTTTTGTCAATGACAATGGGCAAATAAGTGATTTTAACTTAAAACTTTTCAAGATATTGAAATGTTGCAATTTTCATGGGATTTCCCAAATTGAGACTTCATAGCTCTTTTTTATAGAAACTTCTTCCAAAATATAGATATTCTTGTGAGCTAAATGCAAATGTGCAATACTTTCATTTGTTTGTTTATGGGTTAATATTAAAAAAGACCTTATATTTTGTGTTTTTTCGGGATTAAACCTTAAAAACATTTTTTGCCTAAAAAAGACCTTGTATTTTTTCATTTTTTCTGAAAAAAAACCCCTCAACCTTCTAAATGCTTCCAAAGAAACCCTCAAACTTTTTTTGGTTTTTCTCGAAAAAACCCTCACATTTTACAATTTCTTTTACAGGCAAAAAAAATAATTTGTGGTTTAATCCAGAAAAACACAAACTATAAGGTCTTGTTTATCATAGAATCCTACTTTTATTTCTTTCTATATTACAATATTGTTATATTAATCTACTCATTTATAGCATTGATACTTGTCATTTTTTTTTATTATCATTATCACATAATTGTACTTTAAACAATCTATAATAAACAAATAAGTGAAAGTATGTTGCTATTTCTTGCATGTTACCCTATTTTTTTTAGTGTATCATATCTAAATTAAAGAAATTTACAGTTATATTGGAGCACTTTGATCAAGTTGTTGGTGATTGTTTTATGGATTGTGTGAACTGCTTAATTAGTTTTGCAAATAGTAAAAGTTCTCATCGAATCAGTTTGAAAGCAATTGCACTTCTTCGTATATGTGAGGATCGACTTGCAGAGGTTTGTATTTTTTTTTTTTAATTTTAATATTCAATTATTGGTTTATTATAGTATTCTACTTTCATTATTTTACTTATTGCAACATTGTGCTTTGAAAAATACAAAGTCTTAATAAGACTAAAAGTATAATGTTGTAATAGAAAGAAATAAAGATAAGATGCTATAGTAAACAAATTGGTTAATCTCATAAAAGACCTTATGTTTTGTGTTTTTTCCAGATTAAACCCCAAATTTATTTTTTGCTTGAAAAAGACCTTGTATTTTTTCATTTTTTCCGATTTGGCCCTTTTAGTCATTTTTTTTTCCAAAAAAATTGTAAAATGTGAGGGTTTTTTTGAGAAAAAGTAAAAAAGTTGAGGGTTTATTTGGAAGCATTTAGAAGGTTGAGTTTTTTTTTTGAAAAAAAATACAAAGTTGAGGGCTTTTTGGAAAAAAAAAGAAAGAAAAATACAAGGTCTTTTTCAGGCAAAAAATAAATTGAGGTTTAATCCGGAAAAAACATAAAATATTAGGTCTAAGAAAGACCTTATATTTTGTGTTTTTTCCGGATTAAACCTCAAATTTATTTTTTGCCTGAAAAGACCTTATATTTTTTCGTTTTTTCAAAAAAAGCCCTCAGCTTTGTACTTTTTTTTTTCCAAAAAAACCCTCAAACTGCTAAATGCTTCCAAATAAACCCTCAACTTTTTTACTTTTCCTCGAAAAACCCTCGCATTTTACAACTTTTTTGGAAAAAAAGACTAAAACGGCCATATCAGAAAAAATGAAAAAAATACAAGGTCTTTTTCAAGCAAAAAATAAATCTGAGTTTTAATCCGAAAAAAACACAATTCTTTTTTGAGATCAACCCTTATAATAAACAAATAAATGAAGCACTCAACATACGTTGCAATTTCTTGCATTTATCCCTACTATTAAACACACTAAAATCCAGTTACATAACCAAAATTGATTTCCCTTTTTGCATTGAACATTCAAATATGCATCTTCTAAATCTACACAAACACAATAAAATTCATTTATAAATTATAATCTTCTTATAGGGACTCATACCAGGTGGAAAGTTAAAACCAATTCATACAAATATGGATACAAATTATGATATCACTGAGCATTATTGGTTCCCAATGTTGGCTGGTTTATCTGACCTAACATCTGATCCTAGACATGAGGTCAGCAAATGTGCGCTTGAGGTTTTGTTTGATTTGTTGAATGAAAGAGGAAGCCATTTTACTCCAACATTTTGGGAAAGTATTTTCCACCGAGTTCTTTTTCCTATTTTTGATCATGTGAGACATGCTGGAAAAGAATCTCCAGGCTTTAAGAAAGATGGGTGGCTTCGTGAAACTAGTGTTCATTCTCTTCAGTTGTTGTGTAACCTTTTCAACACATTTTATAAGGTATGTAATTATGTAACCTTTTTGATTTACACTATGCTAAATGGTAAATGTTTCTTTTTGGCTTAATTTTGATAGAATGACTTAGTGGGTTAAGCCTTAAAACCTCCCTTAATGTTATAAGACACTAATCTTGTGAAAATGTTTTTTGCAATGTAAGGGTAAAATGGTCATTTAGTCTCATTCGGACGGTTTATCCTATCTAGAAAAGAAAACAATGCTTTTTGACACGTTGGTAATGGTTCTTTTTGACTTAATTTTGATAGAATGACTTCATGGGTTAAGCCTTAAAACATAGGTTTGATGTTATAAGATGCTAATATTAATGAACATTGTGAAATTTGTTTTTTGCATTATAAGGGTGAAATGGTCATTTAGTCTCATTCAGACGGTTTATCCTATCTAGAAAAGAAAACAATGCTTTTTAACACTATGGTAATGTTTCTTTTTGACTTAATTTTGACAGAATGACTTAATGGGTTAAGCCTTAAAACCTGGCTTAATGTTAGAAGACACTAATGTTAATGAATATTGTGAAATTTGTTTTTTTGCATTGTAAGGGTAAAACGGTCTTTTTGTCTCATTCAGATGGTTTATCCTGTATAGAAAAGAAATATACATCATTACCCATTCAGGACTTAATTGGGAAAAAGTAAATCATGTCTTAATGGGTTAAGTGAGGAAATGGACTATTTTTTAATTCAACATAATTCCTAAACATAAGGGTAAAATGGTCATTTGCTCATTCAGTCGAAAAAAAACAATCTCTACCTATGGGTGTTTCTTTTTAACTTATTCTAGAAAGAATGACTTACTTAAGATAAAGAACGTTATAGGATTAAGTGTGTGAACTTTTACGATTTTGCCCTCATACATGTGATGTAGGAGGTGTGTTTCATGCTATCTCCACTCCTAAATCTACTAGTAGATTGTGCGAAAAAGACGGATCAATCCGTGGTTTCAATATCACTTGGAGCACTTGTTCATCTTATAGAAGTTGGAGGACACCAATTCATTGGTGCTGATTGGGATACCTTGTTGAAGAGCATAAGGTGCTTCTTCTTACTTTTAAATCGATATATATATATATATATATATATATATATATATATATATATATATATATATATATATATATATATATGAGATTTTACATATTTGCCCTTGTGTCAACTGACTTAACTTAATAGGGATGCTTCTTACACCACTCAACCCCTTGAGCTTCTGAATGCTTTGACCCTTGAAAGTACAAAGAGTCATTCGATTACGGATGGAGGTTTGAAAGTTCAACCAGAAAGTAGTAGCAGTCCTTCTATTTTGTCTCCTTCTGCAAGTGGTGAGTTTTTCTAAAGTTTAAGCAAACAATAGCAATGTACTTTCATTGATTTATTTATTAATATTATTGAATTATACTTTCATTTATTCCTATTACAACATTCTACTTTGAAAAAACTACCTAATTATTTACAACAATGTAATTCAATTAGTAATAAGAAGGGTTAATTTCATAAAAGACCTTGTATTTTGTGTTTTTTCTAGAAAAAGACCTTGCATTTTTTTCTTTCATTTTTTCGATCCGGCCCTTTTAGTCATTTTTTTTCCGAAAAACTTGTAAACGTGAGGGTTTTTTCCGAAAAAAGGACAAAGCTGAGAGTTTTTTTCGGAAAAGTATTTTTTCAGGAAAAAAGTGAAGTTGAGGTTTAATCTGAAAAAAGCACAAAATATAAGGTCTTTTATGAGATTAACCATAATAAGAAAATATTGAAAGTGTAAGACCTTAATAAGAAAAAAGATGAAAATAACAAATTTTCTAGTAGGGTTAATCTCATAGAAGACCTTTTATTTTGTGTGTGTGTGTGTGTGTTTTCTGAATTAAACCTAATCTTTATTTTTTTCATGAAAAAGTCCTTGAATTTTTTCCGAAAAAACCCTCACCTTTGACATTTTTTTTTCCGAAAAAGACCCTCAACCTTCCAACTGTTTCCGAATAAATCCTCAACTTTTTTAGTTTTTCCCGAAAAACCCCTCACATGTTACAACTTTTTCGGAAAAAATGACTAAAAAGGCCTCATTGGAAAAAATGAAAAAAATGCAAGGTCTTTTACAGGAAAAAAATAAACTTGAGGTTTAATCCAGAAAAAACACAAAATATAAGGTTTTTTTTTTTTTGAGATTAACCCTTTATAGTAAGCAAAAGATAGTAATTACAATGCTCTTTTAGAAAGAAATGAAACTAGGATACTTTAATTCACACAAAAATAAAAGTACATTGCTATTTATTGCATTATCTCTCTCTTTTACAAATAAAGGGAATATAAAAAAATTATATTTGACAGATAAAAATTTATTAATGGTGGGAAAAGATCATCAAGATGACAGACCATCAACAGATCCACAAGAATCAGAAGGTTATAACTTTCAAATCCCATTTTAAAAGATTAATTAATAATATTATCTTATTCAGAAAAAAAAAACAAAACATTTTTATTTTTAATTTTTTAGGTCAAAGTCAAACTCCTTCATCCAAAAATGTTGAGAAATCTCCTCAAAGAGCAAGTTTACAAAGGACTCGAACAGTAGGTCAAAGATTAATGGGAAACATGAGGGATAATCTTCTTGTTAGAAGTTTCACTTCTAAACCTAAAAGTCAGATTTTGGATGCCCTAATTCCACCTTCCCCATCAAAGGTTTGACTCACTCTTTGACTTTTTATTTATTATCTCCAAAATCCAAATTGAATTTATGTAATCTTTAGGCTCATGAAGAGGATAATGAATTTGATGAAGAAAGTCCATTTATGGGAACAATAAGAAGCAAATGCATAACTCAATTGCTACTCCTAGGAGCCCTTGATATCATCCAGGTATCTGAAATTTGTTTTTTGGAATGTAAGGGTAAAATGGTCTTTTAGTCTTATTCAGACAATTTATGTATACAACACTTTATCTAGATAGACATCATTACCCATAAAAAAACAAACCCTTTAATGGCAAAATTGATAAAAGTAATAGTTCAGTGGCTAAATTGTAAAATGACAGAAATCACATCTCACTTTTCTGTATTTTTTAACCTTTTTCATTGAAAATGTTAAAATTACTGTAGAAAATAGTTAAGTGGCTAAATTAGTAAAATAATAAGGGTTAATCTCATAAAAGACCTTATATTTTGTGTTTTTTTTTTCCGGATTAAACCTCAACTTTATTTTTTTGTTTTGAAAAAAATCTTGTATTTTTTTTTCCCCGAAAAAACCTGAACTTTGTCTTTTTTTTTTGGGTTAATTACATAAAAGACCTTATAGTTTGTGTTTTTTCCGGATTAAACCTCATCTTTATTTTTTTCATGAAAAAGACCTTCTATTTATACATTTTTTCCCATCTGTCCCTTTTAGTCATTTTCCTCCAAAAAAAAAGTTGTAAAATGTGAGGTGTTTTTCAGGAAAAACTAAAAAACTTGAGGATTTATTTGGAAACATTCACAAGGTTGAGGGTTTTTTCGTAAAAAATGAAAAAAATACAAGGTCTTTTTCATGGAAAAAAATAAAAATGAGTTTTAATTTGGAAAAAACATAAAATATAAGCACTTTTACGAGATTAACTTTTTTTTTTCCAAAAAAAACCTCAACCTTCTAACCGTTCCGAAAAAACCCTCAACTTTTTTAGTTTTTTTTTGTAAATACCCTCACATTTTACAACTTTTTTTGAAAAAAAAAGACTAAAAGGGCCAGATCGGTAAAATGAAAAACATACCAAGTCTTTTTCAAGAAAAAAATAAAGTTAATATTTAATCCTTGAAAAAACACAAAAAACAAGTCTTTTCTTAGATTAACCCAAATATTAAAAGTAAGTTATGCCCCCCCCCCCCCCCCCCCCCCCCTTTTTTTTTTTTTTTTTTTTTTTTTTTTTTAAATTAAATTAAATATCTGGTAAACATGCAGAAAAAATACTGGAGCAAATTGAAGGGTGATCAAAAGATTACAATTCTTGAAATTTTATTCTCCATGTTAGACTTTGCAGCATCCTATAATTCCTACAATAACCTCAGGTTACGAATGCAACATGTTCCTCCTGAAAGGTTCGCTACATTACAAAACCCTCAAAATTCCACTTTTACCCTTTTTCCTTATTCCACAACAATCCATGTGGTAAAAAATAAAATAAAAAATTTTCCTTTTTAGTTTGTAAAGGTATTTTCGTCATTTGTAGAGTGATCAAAGATTGGTATAGTGATGGGAGGAGGGATTCAGATGCTATTCAGAAGACAATCGACTTAATCATTCTGACTCAAACTAGTTTATCTTCATTCAGGCCTCCATTAAACCTCCTTCGCCAAGAATTAACAGGAACTTCCATTTACTTAGATGCGCTACAAAAGACAGCTTCTGGAATTCATAATCCAAACACAAATCAAGACCTTGTAACATCACCACATCATGATGATGATGATGATGATGATAGGGTTAAAGTCGATGCAGAAAAAAAGCTCGCGTCGTTTTGTGGACAAGTGCTGAAAGAAGCTTCTGATTTTCAATCGAGTATTGGAGATGCGAATAATATGGAGATTCATCAAGTTCTTGAACTTCGTTCGCCTATTGTCGTTAAGGTATTTTGATTTTTTACTTTTTCTTTTTGTTTAGAAATTAGTGTGAAGTTAATTTTGGTATCTTAAAAGTTATGAATTGCAAAATTGGTCCCTGTATCCAAAAAAGTGCAGTTTGGGTCGTTTTTTTTAGATGGAGTTAACTTGAGGGACTAAATCTGGACTTTTTGGGATATAACAGGGATGGAAGTTTTAATTTTGGGCTGATTGTTTGAATGAAAAAAAATGGACTCAAACTGCATATTTTAGGATACCATAGGGACCAATTTTGGTAAATTTAACAGTTGTTTATTAAAGTGTACTATAAGTTTAAGCAACAAAAAACGAATTTTGTTGACAACTTTTGGATAAATGGTATTTAAAATATATTTGAGAAATAGGAAAAAATAAGGGTTAATCTAATTTATATTTTGTGTTTTTTCCGAATAAAATTTTAAATTTATTTTCTGATTGAAAAAGACCTTGTATTTTTTCATTTTTTCCGATCCGACTGTTTTAGTCCTTTTTTTCCAAAAATTTTTATAAAATATGAGGGTTTTTGCGAGAAAAACTAAAAAAGTTGAGGGTTTTTTTTTTCGGAAAAAAGAAAAAGTTGAGGTTTTTTTTTTTTTTTTTTTTTTTTTCGGAAAAACACAAATTATAAGGTTTTTTATGAGATGAACCCTTGAAAAATCTGCATAATTACAACCATGCCACCTAAATACAAAGCAATTTTATGTCCTATAATTGGGGTTTTTAAGAGTTAATGTCATAACTAGATAAAGAACTATTTGCTTTTTTTTTTTTTTTTAACAAAACACCATTGTGTTAAAAAAAGTAGCGTAAATGTGTAATGAACTATTTTGTTTTCGTTCACAAAATACCATTAAAAGAATTTAAAACAATGGTGTTTTGTGAAAAAAAAAGATAGCTTGTTACCCATTTATGATATTAACCCTTTTATTCAAAGTATAATATCTATATAAAAAAAAATTGAAAGTACAATGGTATATTCTGTGTGTGTGTGTTTTTAGGTGCTTAAGGGTATGTGTTCAATGGACAACAAGATATTCAGGAGACACCTTGAAAGCTTCTACCCTCTGATCACTAAGCTCGTATGCTGTGACCAGGTAGTAACTAACATTTCTCACTCCCCCTTCTACAAGAAGGGTATTTTAGACATTTCACTAAAAGAATATGAATGGGTTTGTTTCAGATGGATGTTCGTTGCGCTTTAGCTGATCTTTTCAGTATGCAATTACATGGATTGATCCAGTAACTCATCATAGTAAAAACACAGTTTTCAAGGACGTAAAATTACCAAAAAGACACATCATATGTGAGTAATTTTTGAAGCAGAAAAAGTTTTGTTTACAATATCATGGGTTAAATTCAATAAATAGTTTGGCAACTTTATTTCTTCTTATTATTTTCTTGTTGGTGCATTATACCTTGAAAATTTTACCCTTTATATTTGTTAATAGATAATAGATAATCTGTGTGATAGATGCTAGGTTCTATGTCACTAAATGGTCCCCAATAGTTACTTAGAGATGGAATTGATGAAGTAGTTCACATGACATGGTCATTAACTGATGTTGAACTTAGTGAAAGAAATGAAGGTGATGGCCCCGGGGCCCGACCGATTCACATTCAAACTTCTAAATACATTTTGGTTGCTAATCAGCAATGTTGTTAGATACTTCGAAGCATGTGGAACACCAGGGAGGGATTGCAACTCTTCCTTTATAACCTTGGCGGCGAAAACTATAGATCTTACTGTTCTAAGAGAGTACCGTCCCATAAGTCTTATTGGTTCTATTTACAAAATCATATCTAAGGTCCTTGCTAGTAGACTGAAGACAGTAATTGGGGGAGTGATATATGAAACACAGTCTGCGTATGTTGAAGGTCGTAACATTTTGGACGACCCCTTAATCATCAATGAAGTATGCTCGTGGGCTAAAAAGACCGGTAAAGAACTACTATTCTTCAAAGTAGATTTTGATAAAACATTCGAATCCATCAATTGGGAGTTCTTAGATTCGATTATGTCTCAAATAGAGTTTGAATCAAAATGGATAAAGTGGATGTGGGGGTGTTTGTCATCAACTAAAGCCTCGGTAGTAATTATGTAACATCCCAAAATTATGAAGTAAAAATTTCATTTTTAATTCAATCAAAACATTAATTATATTTTAAGTCAAAATTCAACATCCTTTTTCTAAATATTCAAAAGTACTTTATAAGAAAACAGTTATCAGAGTACAATCCCAAAATCATCATAATGCAGACACATGGGTGGATGCGTTGTGATCAAGCCGGACCCTTCCCTTTCGAATCGAAAGTTATGAAACCATAATCATAAAAACCGTAAGCACAAAGCTTAGTGAGTTCCCAAAATACCACATACCATACATGTTAAACACATAATGGGCCTCACCGGGAATCGGGTGCTGCCCGACATACAAATTTGTCAATCAACGGGCCCCGCTCAATGAGTGTAACGGACCTTGCCCTAACTCGCATAACGGGCCCCGCCCACTGAGTATAACGGGCCTTGACCTAACTTGCATAACGGGCCCCGCCCATTGAGTATAACAGGCCTCAGCCTAACTCGCACAACGGGCCCCACCCAACATACAAACATGCAAGTATAACAAGTAATAGCATACAAAATAACCTTTGGGCCCCGCCCACTAAGCATACGAACACATACACATGCAAGAGTCATGCATACATCTAGCACCTCAACTTAATAAACCCTGGGTCAGCATTGGTTCCTTTGACCTGCTAAATATGGTGAGGAAGACTCACCTCAAACTGCCGAATATCTCAGATAAAAGCTTAGACTGCTGATCCGGAAGATCCCCGCGTGCTAGCATCAATAAATAATACCAAATTAATAATTGGTCCACAACCCATAACTAGGATCCAAGTTCGATTGTTCGACACTCAGGGTAAAAGTCCATTTTACCCTTTCCTCACTTGGCCCAAAAATCCGAGGCCCACCAATAGCATCAAAAGCCCATTATGGCCCAACCTCCTAAAAGATACCCAAAGCTCCAAATGGGCCCAAGCACCAAAAAGGCCCACATACATAAAACTAGGGCCCAACAAGGTCCAAAAGCCCAAAAACCACATCTCACGTCGTGACTAGCTTTGGTCATGTCGTGAGAACCCACTCAATCAGATCCCAACTCATCCCGACTCAACCTAGCCAACTCAGTCAAGGGAAAGTCAAAGGGGCTGCCCTTACGTCGTGAACCCCAAATAGATGAAGATAAATGGGACCAAACGCTTCTCACGTTGTGAGACCTTGTGTCTCACGGCGCGAGAATAGTCTGAGGCTAAAAATCCAACTTTTAAGTCCTTAATCCATTAAGCCTTCAATCCTAATTCTTTTAGAAGCTAACAAGGACTCCAGAGGCCAATAAAAACGATTACTTGATTGACATGCATGCCCCAAGCATGTCCTAAACCCATCTTAGGTCAAAATGATAAGAAATGACCCCAAACTCAAACAAGATTCATAAATTATAACCACACTTCAGATCCATAAGACTAAATCATAGAGAATGACTCATTGATCCATATAGTTGCTAACTTTATGGATCCCAAGCATGCAATCCAACATAAACATGCAAAAAGGAGCTTAAAACTTAGGTCTACCAATTTGAACTCATAAAGATTAGATTTTGGACACTTAAAATGGTCCAAAATGTGCACAAGATGATGATGATAAAGCCTCCTTGCTGAACAACACTCTAGAACCTCTTCTTCTTCTTCTAGCCACCAAACACTAAAATGGATCCAAAATCACCAAGATAGATTAGGTTAGGGTTTTTATGAGTTAGGGGAAGGTGCAGGCTGAGAAATGAGCCCTAAAACCGAGTTAAAGGGGGATTAAATATGTGGGAAACCCTAAAACTTTGTGGGCTTGGGCTGCAGTGATACTTACATCGCGATTTCTTATTTCTCACGTCGTGAGCTTGATCCCGGATAGAATCTTAATGTGGCCCTCCTCACATCGTGAGCCTCCATGTGTTACATCGTGAGGAACCCCTTTTCTCCAAAATCCAACCTTTGACCCTACGAAACCCTAATTTGATTCATCCAAGATAACGATGCTACAACTCTCCCCCACTTAAATTAGATATCGTCCTCGAAATCACTCCTTACTACCTCCCAGCCACACTAGAGAACTAGAACGCTTCTTTCACTACCCCTGAAGAATAGCCATTACTATTCTGCCCGAAATCTGAAACTCTAAACCCTCTCTGACCCCCTGACAGACAACCTATGATGATACGTTGACATTACAAGTCCAATTCGTATTCCGACTGATCATAACACTTCCATTGCTCAATTATGTTGTTGTTTCCACTGAAAACAGAATCAATGACCGATCATTGCTGCCGAAATGATACACTACAACTATAATTCTGAAATCCCATAACTTGGTAGACCTACACACATGCATAACCATTTTAAAGCACAATCATAAGGGAATTTTCTACCATCCGATCTAATAACATCCCTTCTTGACCCTGAACCCTCTAGTTGATGCCATTGGCATACAAATTCCATAATTCCCATATTGTTGTAATAAAGATTTTGCATAACCACACTAACGATTCCCAATGCGAGTCTCGACCAGAAGCCAACATGGTACCTAACTCAAAACCCGAGATCCAATGTTTACACTTGTATTCACCCGTAATCTTCTGATTCTCTGCATTTATTCACTAAACTAGGTGTAACACCCAGTTATGAAAGTGTTCGATTGTGTCTTCGGAGGCCAATGGTATAAGCATAATCTGACGATTCGGTCTTTTATGGGTCTCGAGTTTTATTCGAAAGGTTATAAGGCTTGGGGTGTAGCTAGGAGTGTAGGGCTTCTTGCCACCTTTTCATGGATATAAAGTTTGTTGGAAACAGACTTAGAACGAAGAAATTATAGTACTTTGAAGTTGTTGGCAGAGTTGGTCCCTGAATGGAAAAGCTTGCATTTCAGCCCATGCATGCAAGGTGGCAGCCAGGTGAGTATGCCCAACGTAGTGCAGGATAATGAACGCGGGTGCTGAAGACGTACGCCCAGTGTATAGGGATTACCCCTAACGTATGTACAGGATCTCCAAAACACTAATTTATAGGGCTGGCTAACTATTTAAAGCACCTTAAGTCCAAGGGGGTGCGCCTCCCTTTCATTCTTAGGGTCTTAAACCCTAATTTCGACTGGTAGCTTCATCCAAGAGTGTTGTGAGCTTTGTGGGTGCATTTTGGGTGGTTTTTGGTGCATTTTCAAGAAGATGGAACTTGTTGCAAAGATGGGAATGAAGGAGGAGCTTATGGATCTGGCTTTTGGGACTCATTCTCAGTTTGATGAAGGTATAAAGATTTGAACTTGATCATTCATCTCTTAGATCTACCATTGTGAGTTTTAGTTCATTTTGGTCCCAAGAATGGAACTTTATGGTTAAAATCCGATACTTAGGCTTAGAGTTGCCACTCTCAGTGTTAAATGAATCCCTAAGGCAGAAAGTTGCCATCTTGGAGGTCTTAATGGGTTCATGCATGAGTTAAGACCATTTTCATGGAATTAGATTATCATTTTTGGAGTTTGAGCTTATGTGGGACATGCAACATTACCAAGTCTGTGACTTTATGGATTTAGACGTTAGGAGGAACTCAGATATGTGGTTTGGACTTATGGCTTAAGGCATTAAGTGCTTAATGGCAGAAGTGATACTAGAGGGTAGTACACTGGGCGTACAAGCCAATACGCACATCGTAAAAGCCATTATGCGAGTACGTGCAACACACTGCTAGGTACGCCCTACGTACTCAGCCAAGTTGGATTTCGGACTTTGGGCTTCAGGTTGGGGTTATCTGTTTGGGCCAATATTCTTGGGCCCTAATGAACCATCAGAGTGATTATGTTCTAGACTAATTAAAGAATTGTATCTTAGGTTAAGGCCCAATAAGGAGCGTGGGCCCAATTTGGAAATTGGGCCATTCATGGGCCTTTATGGATTTTATGGTTTTGACTTTGTGTCTTGGGTCCTGTTGGGCCATCAGGTTTTGGGGTCGATATTTATTGTGGAGTATTAGGTTTGGGCCCAATTTGGAAAATTAGGCCATTAATGGTTGTATAGACATTATAATGTTGGGATTTTGTTTGGGTTTAAGCCTTTGTTTTGGATCATATTGGGCCAGGGGTAAATGGTCATTTTACCCCATGCATGAATTATGGATTATGGTATGGGACCCAATTGCTAATTGGGTATATTGATTGGTAGTGACATCTCGGGAAGCTGGCGGGGCAGCAACTATGGAATTCATGCATGAAGCTTCTGCAGTGCAAGGTGAGTATTCTCACCATACCAATGGGTCTAAGGCACCAAGACCGGCCCATTTATCTAGTTGTAATGATTGTTGCGAGTGTGCTATTGATACATTATGTATTTATGTGAAGACCATGTGGGGGTTCCCATGGCAAATAGTTATATATGCAGTCAGCTAGTTGATTGTGTGGTATTTGGTATGCTAGTTGTCTTTGTGATACTTGCATGGAAGACCCCGGGGGGGGGGGGGGGGAGGGTTCATGAGGCAGTCGGATATAAGACCATGTGGGGGTTCCCATGCTTTCCAGGCTAAAACCATGTGGGAGTTACCCTGGCAGTGGGCTAAGACCACGTAGGGGTTCCAATGGCACCCAATGTAAGACCTTGGAGAGTTTCCAGGGCATTCTTATACGTTTGTATGTTTAGCTCATATGTTTGTATGTATAGTTTGCATTATGTCTTGTTTGGCAGGAAGACCATGTGGGGGTTCCCATGACAGATAAGACCACGTGGGGGTTCCCGTGGCACTAGGTGTAAGACCCTGGAGGGTTTCCATGGCTTCCTTATATGATTATATGTAGGGCTTATGTGGTAGAGATAGCTTTTACAGCTAATATGATATGTGTTATGTGGATTGTGTGTGGGGTATGCTCTGGGGGACTCACTAAGCTTTGTGCTTACGGTTCTAATTTTGGTTTTAGGTATCATCGATTTGGAAAAGAAGAGCTCAGATTGATCGCAGTGCACACACCTATGATTTCCGCAATGAATGATTTTAGGATGAACTCTGATAAATGTTTTACTTTACGATGATTTGAAATGTTTGAAATAAATGGTGTCAATGTTTTAGCTATATTAAAAGTGAAAATTTTATCCTTGATTTTTGGGTCGTTACAAGTTGGTATCAGAGCCTTGGTTTGAGGGATTCAGACATACTTTCGGGTATGTCTGAACTCAAACTGAGGATCTATAAAGTTTTCAAAAAGAAAAATGTTTTCAAGGAAAAGGTTTTCTAAGACAAGAAAGGGCGTGGTGCATGCAATCAGCCAAGCTCAAGTAAGTTTCCCCAGAATACCCACATATGTTACCTGTTATGAATTGGTTTATGAATCTGTGAATCACATGCTAGTTAGGGCTAGGGGAGATGCCTGTATATGTTGTATGAGCTGGTAGACTTGCATGCTAGTGCTGAGTAGTCAGCAATAGATTGGCCTGATATATGGTGCTTATAGCCTTAGGAATATTTGATGCCATGCTAGAATGAGAATTATTATTGGTATTAGTAACTGCTATGTGTATGCTTTTAAAATTGTATACGGTTAGGATCTTATAGCCTTAGAATAATTGATTTGACCTTATTTCCTGTTCCTTGTCTGGTTGTGGTCCTAGGGTAGAATCTATTATTCGATAGTCTATTAGATCTTGTTCTCTGTATAATTTGCATGCATAAGGCAGCCGGCAGTGAGGATAGATGAATGTGGACAACATGAGTGGTGGTATGTGGGCCGAATGTTCTATGATAGTTCATGGGTCGGAGACTACCCTAGGGTAAGCCTAGGATGAGGTCAGCGACAGGTGTTACCTGCTTGCGGATTGTATGTGCGGATTGACTGACTTGTCTAGTGTATGTTGGTTAGATTTACCGTTACCTGAATGTTGATTGCTTTGTGCTTTGTGGGATTCCTAGTTATTTGGATCAACTAATAAGTGAATACGTTAAGACACATACAATACAAGTAAAATAATCTAAGAGGGGTGGATTTGACCCTATTGCATAGCTCTCGTCTGAGTCCAGCCGTTCTAGGGTTGAATCTTTTACTCAAAGGATTATCTGATCTCTCTTGTATGTAACTATATTCATGAGGTAGTTGGTCGAAATTGGTGGGGATCTTTCAGCAGCTGAGGGCAGGAGGAGGATAGGAACCTAGGAAAGCCTAAGATATGCTCCAATGAGCTTAGTGGGACGGTTCGGTGAAGTGGGGCACCTAGGGGGAGACTAGGAGGTGCTACTATAGAGATTATTTTGTTGTTTAGCAAACATTTAGTATACCGGTGGAGTAAGTGACTTAGAGGATTCATGAGAATTGCTGAGGAAAGTATGGATAAGTGTGAAAGGTAGTATTGGGCCCGTACTACTGAAAGCATATGATCCATACTCGAATCGGTGAGAGTCTTGGAGAATCTGAGAAGCTTATGGGAAGGAGAATTCTTGGTTATGCCTTAATCGTGGGAATATCTGCTTCATAGAATGAGGATGAGCACGTATGGGAAGGACCAGGGTTGGTCCCGGCTCCGGTGGTGAGCCAGTTAGTGGAAGGACTGCCAGGGTTTTGAGTTTGCCTTGGATCTCTTGTATCAGGCGGCAAGGATTGATTGTGCGATCTATTGCACTTTCGGGACCGGAGAATATGTCTTGGGGGTAATTTGTAGACCGGTTTAGAGTAGAGGTTACTTTAGCTATTGCAGTTCACCTGTTGACGATTGATCTGGTGGGTGTGTCGGGGTGTGAGACCCTGAATGTTGCGGATCCTAGAGCCCTAGGGAAGAAGATCGATTTAGAGTACCTCGAGAAGAGAGGTTCAGGTTATGTTCATTTAGTGGAGGGTCTCGGGAGAGACCCAAGAAATCCGGATCAGCTTTAGAGAGGCCAACAGGTCGGGTTCAGTGTAACGCTTGTGGAAACTGCATGATGGAGGTTCGTTCCAAGGGTTTGGAGTGTCATTGGGATTGGAAGGAAGTGTTACCCCATGACCTCAGGGTGATCGAGGTAAAACAGGAGGAGGGGTCAGCATTCCTTTAGATGTTTACGGAAATGCTATTTTCTGCCATTTTCAATGGAAGTCAGGAATTTTCATCACTTTGGAATTGTGATAAGTTGGATCTCAGGTTGGTTCTATACTATATTCTGAGTGAGCAAGGGCTATCAGATGCCAGTCAGCATGCCGAGGAATCTTCAGACGGACGTATCTCGTGGAACGGGTTCCGTGTATACCGTGATTGCTCCGAGTCGTTGTCAGAATTTGTTCAGTGGTCTGGGTTGCTACAGGTGTCGTAGGTTTGGCCACGTCATCGGGGATTGCCCATAGGGGCAAGTCCGTTCTATTTTCATTGTGAATAAGTGGGTAACAAGGAGGTCAATTTTCTGGCGATCAGGGAGGAGTAGTGAGTTCACATGCACCAATCATTTTCCAGGGTTGGTTCAAGGGTTGGTACGAGGGAGTTATGACTAGTTTTCAGTAGCATGGGTATTTGTGTTTAGAAGAAAAATCGGGATTATCGAGGGAAGAATTGTTGCTGAGGTTTTGGTTAGACCATCTGTCTTCTGGACAACGAAATCTGAGTGTGATATCATTTTAAGCATCTGAATTCATTGATATGGCTGGGATTCAAGAGATGCTGGTTGGTTTTCGAAAGTTGTGTTGTTTTGGGAAGGGTTACTTATGGTGCACTAGTTTGGTAAGCACCGATCGTCAACAAATTGATTATTGGAACATAAGAAGGATTGAGAATCTTTCAATTTTCGTGTGCCAGACTGATTTATTCGAATCTAAGTGGGGGAGAATCGCACAGGTATTCAGGACAGGAGCAGGTATGAGATCGGGATGAGTTTATCATCCCCAACAAGGAAAATGGTGGCTCAAAGTGGTTGTTGGGTTTGAGGGTTGTCCGAGTTGGAGTTCGTTAAAATTTCCCAACATATGAATCGCATCTCATTGGTGCTTGATAGCAGAATATGGGGAATCAAGTTGGGGTTCTGGTCATGGATTGACTTCAATTTGGGTGTTCAGCCGCGTGTGTGCTCGACTCTGTATGCGATTCGAAGTGATAAGTTAGGGGTAAGGGATTGGGTTGTGTTGGTGTTAGGGCGGAAGTGTTGTAAGACTACGGGGGTTCCATATCATTCACTAGCAGCCATATGGTGCAGAAGGTGTTGTAAGACTACGGGTGTTCCGTAACATTCACTAGCATCCAGATGGTCGGGGAAGTGTTTTAAGATTATGGGGTTTCCATAGCATTCACAAGTGGCCATATATTATGGGAAGTGCTGTAATTCTGCGGGTGTAGCCGTAGCATTCACGGATTCGTTCAGATGACTTAAGTCAGGGTGGATCAGTTCGCAAGGTTATGATTAGGTCACAACATAATTGGGATCAGGGAAAGGTAAGTCAAAGGAGACCAGGTAAGATGTAAGACTACATGTATTCTGGTAGAGTTCACCTTTTGTGTTGAATTCAGTGGCAACAGGTTGGTTCTCTACTATAGTCTGAGTGAGCAAGGGCTGTCAGATGCCAGTCAGCATGCCGAGGAATCTTCAGACGGACGTATCTCGTGGAACGTGTTCCGTGTATACTGTGATTGCTCCGAGTCGTTGTCAGAATTTGTTCAGTGGTCTGGGTTGCTACAGGTGTCGTAGGTTTGGCCACGTCATCGGGGATTGCCCATAGGGGCAAGTCCGTTCTATTTTCATTGTGAATAAGTGGGTAACAAGGAGGTCAATTTTCTGGCGATCAGGGAGGAGTAGTGAGTTCACATGCACCAATCATTTTCCAGGGTTGGTTCAAGGGTTGGTACGAGGGAGTTATGACTAGTTTTCAGTAGCATGGGTATTTGTGTTTAGAAAAAAATCAGGATTATCGAGGGAAGAATTGTTGCTGAGGTTTTGGTTAGACCATCTGTCTTCTGGACAACGAAATCTGAGTGTGATATCATTTTAAGCATCTGAATTCATTGATATGGCTGGGATTCAAGAGATGCTGGTTGGTTTTCGAAAGTTGTGTTGTTTTGGGAAGGGTTACTTATGGTGCACTAGTTTGGTAAGCACCGATCGTCAACAAATTGATTATTGGAACATAAGAAGGATTGAGAATCTTTCAATTTTCGTGTGCCAGACTGATTTATTCGAATCTAAGTGGGGGAGAATCGCACAGGTATTCAGGACAGGAGCAGGTATGAGATCGGGATGAGTTTATCATCCCCAACAAGGAAAATGGTGGCTCAAAGTGGTTGTTGGGTTTGAGGGTTGTCCGAGTTGGAGTTCGTTAAAATTTCCCAACATATGAATCTCATCTCATTGGTGCTTGATAGCAGAATATGGGGAATCAAGTTGGGGTTCCAGTCATGGATTGAGTTCAATTTGGGTGTTCAGCCGCGTGTGTGCTCAACTCTGTATGCGATTCGAAGTGATAAGTTAGGGGTAAGGGATTGGGTTGTGTTGGTGTTAGGGCGGAAGTGTTGTAAGACTACGGGGGTTCCATATCATTCACTAGCAGCCATATGGTGCAGAAGGTGTTGTAAGACTACGGGTGTTCCGTAGCATTCACTAGCATCTAGATGGTGGGGGATGTGTTTTAAGATTATGGGGGTTCCGTAGCATTCACAAGTGGCCATATATTATGGGAAGTGCTGTAATTCTGCAGGTGTAGCCGTAGCATTCACGGATTCGTTCAGATGACTTAAGTCAGGGTGGATCAGTTCGCAAGGTTATGATTAGGTCACAACATAATTGGGATCAGGGAAAGGTAAGTCAAAGGAGACCAGGTAAGATGTAAGACTACATTTATTCTGGTAGCGTTCACCTTTTGTGTTGAATTCAGTGGCAACAGGTTGTCATCCTATCATGATCGGATGGATCAAATGGATGGAAGGAGCCATGAGTGGATGTATAAGTAGGGTAGTTATTGTCAGACGAGGTATCCTTCGGAGATCATGTGGGACTGCTATACGTGTCTACTGGCTCCGTGATCGGGTAAATGTCCAGTGTTTCCAACAGTTGGCAGACAAGTTGGGACCAGGGAGGTCCCTATTGTTCTTCAGGAAAGTAGCTACGTGGCAGTAAGAGGAGTTGGAGCGACTTCAGTGATTCGGGGTCCGTGTGTGGAATTGCTCGTTATTTAGTAGCCGCAGTTGACCGATGATTTTATCCTTTTGGAAGCCTCAAGGTGTTACGGGTGGAAAGTATTATATTTAGGATGGTTTTCTTGTAGAATTAGTATGATGATAATTCGATGTGGGCAGTCTGTCAGGGAGACATACCATCTCGAAACTTCAGATTTCAGATGGAGCAGATGTGATTAGGTTGAAAGGAATTCGTTCACCTTTGGGTTCTAGAACCCTACGAGGGTTGGTTTCGGTTGCCTTGGAAAGGCTATGGTATGCTCGCGGTGGTGGACATATTGCCCAAGTTATTTGGCATAAGGAATGGCAAGGAATGATTTCGAGGACGAAATCTAATTTAAGTGGGGGAGAGTTGTAACACCCGGTTTTGAAAGTGTTCGATTGTATCTTCGGAGGCCAAGGGTATAAGCGTAATATGATGATTCGGGCTTTTATGTGTCTCGGGTTTCATTCGAAAGGTTTTAAGGCTTGGGGAGTAACTAGGAGTATAGGGCTTCTTGCCACCTTTTCGTGGATATAAAGTTCTTCAGAAACAGACTTAGAACGAAGAAGTTATAGTACTTTGAAGTTGTTGACATAATTGATCTCTGAAAGGAAAAGCTTGCATTTCAGCCCATGCATGCAAGGTGGCAGCCAGGGGAGTACACCCAACATAATCTGGGGTACGCCAAACGTAGTGCTGGATAATGAAACGCGGGTGCTGAAGACTTATGCCAAGTGTATAGGGATTACACCCAACGTACGTCCAGGATCTCCAAAACCCTAATTTTTAGGGTTGGCTCACTATTTAAAGCACCTTAATTCCAAGGGGGTGCACCTCCCTTTCATTCTTAGAGCCTTAAACCCAAATTTCGAGTGGTAGCTTCATCCAAGAGTGTTGTGAGCTTTGTGGGTGCATTTTGGGTGGTTTTTGGTGCATTTTCAAGAAGATGGAACTTGTTGCAAAGATGGGAATGAAGGAGGAGCTTATGGATCTGGCTTTTGGGACTCATTCTCAGTTTGATGAAGGTATAAAGATTTGAACTTGATCATTCATCTCTTAGATCTACCATTGTGAGTTTTAGTTCATTTTGGTCCCAAGAATGGAACTTTATGGTTAAAATCCGATACTTAGGCTTAGAGTTGCCACTCTCAGTGTTAAATGAATCCCTAAGGCAGAAAGTTGCCATCTTGGAGGTCTTAATGGGTTCATGCATGAGTTAAGACCATTTTCATGGAATTAGATTATCATTTTTGGAGTTTGAGCTTATGTGGGACATGCAACATTACCAAGTCTGTGACTTTATGGATTTAGACGTTAGGAGGAACTCAGATATGTGGTTTGGACTTATGGCTTAAGGCATTAAGTGCTTAATGGCAGAAGTGATACTAGAGGGTAGTACACTGGGCGTACAATCCAATACGCACATCGTAAAAGCCATTATGCGAGTACGTGCAACACACTGCTAGGTACGCCCTACGTACTCAGCCAAGTTGGATTTCGGACTTTGGGCTTCAGGTTGGGGTTATCTGTTTGGGCCAATATTCTTGGGCCCTAATGAACCATCAGAGTGATTATGTTCTAGACTAATTAAAGAATTGTATCTTAGGTTAAGGCCCAATAAGGAGCGTGGGCCCAATTTGGAAATTGGGCCATTCATGGGCCTTTATGGATTTTATGGTTTTGACTTTGTGTCTTGGGTCCTGTTGGGCCATCAGGTTTTGGGGTCGATATTTATTGTGGAGTATTAGGTTTGGGCCCAATTTAGAAAATTGGGCCATTAATGGTTGTATGGACATTATAATGTTGGGCTTTTGTTTTGGGTTTGGGCCTTTGTTTTGGATCATATTGGGCCAGGGGTAAATGGTCATTTTACCCCATGCATGAATTAAGGATTATGGTATGGGACCCAATTTCTAATTGGGTATATTGATTGGTAGTGACATCTCGGGAAGCTGGCGGGGCAACAACTATGGAATTCATGCGTGAAGCTTCTGCAGTGCAAGGTGAGTATTCTCACCATACCAATGGGTCTAAGGCACCAAGACCGGCCCATTTATCTAGTTGTAATGATTGTTGCAAGTGTGCTATTGATACATTATGTATTTATGTGAAGACCATGTGGGGGTTCCCATGGCAAATAGTTATATATGCAGTCAGCTAGTTGATTGTGTGGTATTTGGTATGCTAGTTGTCTTTGTGATACTTGCATGAAAGACACCCCCCCGGGGGGGGGGGGGGGGAGGGTTCATGAGGCAGTTGGATATAAGACCATGTGGGGGTTCCCATGCTTTCCGGGCTAAAACCATGTGGGAGTTACCCTGGCAGTAGGTTAAGACCACGTAGGGGTTCCAGTGGCACCCAGTGTCAGACCTTGGAGAGTTTCCAGGGCATTGTTATACGTTTGTATGTTTAGCTCATATGTTTGTATGTATAGTTTGCATTATGTCTTGTTTGGCAGGAAGACCATGTGGGGGTTCCCATGGCAGATAAGACCACGTGGGGGTTCCCGTGGCACTACGTGTAAGACCCTGGAGGGTTTCCATGGCTTCCTTATATGATTATATGTAGGGCTTATGTGGTAGAGATAGCTTTTATAGCTAATATGATATGTGTTATGTGGATTGTGTGTGGGGTATTCTCTGGGGGAATCACTAAGCTTTGTGCTTACGGTTCCAATTTTGGTTTTAGGTATCATCGATTTGGAAAAGAAGAGCTTAGATTGATCGCAGTGCACACACCTATGATTTCCGTAATGAATGATTTTGGGATGAACTCTGATAAATGTTTTACTTTATGATGATTTGAAATTTTTTAAATAAATGGTATCAATGTTTTATCTATATTAAAAATGAAATTTTTATCCTTGATTTTTGGGTCGTTACACTAGGATCTGAAAATTGCCAAACCCTCGCTGAGACTGCTATTCTTGCACCCCGTCTAGCCACCAGGTTTCTGAGAGTCCAACTGATTAGGCTTCCTTATCTTATGCATTACTCTATGCCACTCACTGACAATATTCTCATCCCACTACAACCATGATCCAATACCTTGACCCAACCGGTCACTACTAGGTCTCACCTGCACTACCATAACCATACATGCCTCATCCATGGGTGTCACCCAGTCGAGAGCTACACATGCCTCGAACCCTAATGGTACTCCCCTGTGACAACCGTCAATTTTGGTCAAACAAGGTCAACAAAAGTCAACCAAGTCAACTCAACTTGAATTAAAATTTTAGGAGGAATGTGATATTCCCTAATGCTTCTAATGTACTATTGACAAGTTATAATAGAAAGTACCTCTCTTATTGCCAATTATTGAGTCTAAACCCTAATTAGGGTTGGTAACGTAAAGATTCGACAATTCAATTAGATATTATTTTGGTATAAATAATATCCGTAACACAGTGTAGTTGAGTTTGTAAACTTTATACTACATGAAAAATTTATAACAAAGGTTAAATATACAAATTTTTGGTGAATTCGTCACCATATGCGACAGATTCTATACCCGACTTAAACACTCTAACGTTAATGAAAAGAATTGAGATTTATCCTAACTCTCATGTAACATGTTATTATTTTGATGAAAATAAATTTTATAATAATTTGAATTTAAGTCATTCAAATTAAGTAAATACACATCATTTTTACCATACTTTTTATAAAAATCACAAACTTTTATAAAATTACCCAATTCTTAAAAAAAAGAAAAATAAGAAAAAAGGAGACAACCTTGTCCCATGAGGTATTCACATACCTGAAAGAAAAAATATTTTAATAAAAAAGTCAACCCCTCCCCCTACTCTATTCTCTTCATTTTTTTCCAACTTCTTCATTTCATCATCTCTCCTTCATGAACACTTCAATTCTCTTAATGATAATTCTTCACAAGATTGGTTCTTCATATTTTGGTAAGCTTTTCTTCACTTATATAGTGATTCTACACCTAAATATACTAGTTATGTTACAATTACACACATTAACATATGTTAATATCCATAGGGTAATTCAATCTTCAAGTGTTCTTCAAGTGTCTTCAAGTATTCTAAGCTTGAGAACCTTCATCTTCATCTCTTTACCCACCAAGAAACACACTCAATGTGAGTTCATACCTCTCATTTTCGTTTTATCCAAGTCTTTAGGGGGGGGGGGGGGGGAGGGGAATACAAGTAAACTAGTATAATAACAAAGTTGTTATGCATGCTTCTTCTTTATGTTTGGTAAAAGTATTATTTGCATGAAATAAGGTTATTACCTAGTTTTATGAGTATTTATATGTGGTATGTTTTTTTAAAATGCAAAACTATGAAAAATAATTATAAATATGCCATCTGGAAAGGGTCATAAAAACAAAACTATAAAAACTATGGTTTTTATGAACACTATAAGGGTTTTCTAGCAAAAATGGTCATAACTAGGTTATGACACCATTTTTGTGAGATTTGATCCAAATATGTTGTTTTAAACATATAAGGTTATCTTGACTTAACCTCCATAAAAAAGTAAAAATAAACTTTACAAAGTTTACAACTAAATTTTTACCGGTTAGTGACGTAAAAAGTCCAAATACTAGAAAATTGGCTTTATCATACTAAATGTTCTTATACTTGTATTAGATGTAATTATATGTTGTAATTTTTTTTGAACATCTAAACATGTTATCTTATATATATATATATATATATATATATATATATATATATATATATATATATATATATATATATATATATATATATATATATATATGGGCACTACAAACATTTATGATAAACTATAATATGTGTAGTTTATGGGTCATTAAGACTATTTTATAATTTTGGGACAAAACAAATAATTATATAAATGTATAATTATTTTACACTATGTTATTACTATGGAAAGGTAGTACTTTCATTTAAAAAAGGGTTTTCATTACACTATATGTAAACTTGTTTATACAATTATGTGAGACATAGTCTTCACCGTACCTACAAGAGTACACACTAAAGTCCTGAATTATAACCAGAATCTCGGTAAGAGAGCGTGACACTTGTGTATAGATCTATATGGAACTGACAATCTCGCACCTAAGCTGCTAGCTATAGCTATACCAACAGGTATGGGGTGACAATTGTCTAACATTCCGACACTTGAAAAACGTCGTAGCAGGCCACTATGGTTTTAGCATGATTGTAATAACTCACGTGGGGAATCAACAATACATTTGGTTTATGGGGTAACATGTGTTCGAAAGGTTTTATATAAGAATAAAACTACATAATACTATTTTCAAGTACATAAATACTTATACATTTTTGGTCTTAGGGTTTTTAAGACTACAACTCATTTTTAAGAAAATATTGGATTTTCTGGAAACATACACTATCATTTTACAAGGAAAAAGTCACATATTTTTCACACACAAAATTCTTATGAACTCACCAAATTAATTGTTGACACTTTTTCAAAACTACTTGTATTCTCAGGAATTCGTTAAATAGGTAATCACAGGACTTTTGAGGATGGGACTTTACGGCGTCGCTCTATTTATTTTTGTCATCATAATGTAATTGCTTTTGAAACATACAATACTTGGATACAATGTAATATTTATGATGGTTGTGTTTGCTTTGATCACTATTATACATTGTGTTGTGATACTGTACATGAAGTCATCCGCCCCCAGACATTTTCGCCATACTAGTTTGGGGGTGTGACATCCCCCCTATAACAGAGAGTTTCTCTCCAATCCCACTGTCCTCCTTGCCCAAGGCACGAGATGATGCTCCTTTATACTCATGACCACCACAACGATAGTCTACCTCAATTTGGTGAATACTACGATCCCATTGCATACTTACAACACTTCCATACTATCTGCCAATCTAGTGATTGTTACGACCACCCCACAGTCTTACGATCCGTCAACCCAGTCGAGGTTACCAACCATGGTCTTACCACACTTATACCATATCGTCCCTAATCATCCTGAGTCGAACTCGCATCCAACTGAATTCAAATAAGGTGTTCGGGTCATGCTTCGAACCTTAAGGCCTTCATCAAACAAGAATAGATAACGATGCTCTAACATAACCCTCAACCTGAATCCATCCACATGCCCACTATACATCACAAAGAAGACGCCATCCAACTATTGGAATTTTCCTGAACTCCCAACTTACACAACCTCAATCCAGATGACCACTTAAGCTGTCACCCCTCCCGACTGGGATGTGAAACTTACCTCGGTTTGACACCTAATCCAGCTCCTGAATTTTTGAATAATACTCCCCCACTTGGATTCGTCGAAGCTCTCCCAACTCATAAAATTTGATGGATCCCCAACCCATCTTACCTGCTTATAATTCGAACCATCGATGACCTACGCTTACCAATAATAACATTCAATTCCTATCGAATCTCATTAACCGCACAACTCTTGCAATCCAGATGAATAGTACCTGAAATATGAGCAAATCCGATAACCCCAATCATTTCCCACGATACAACCCCAAATACTTAATTCCTTTATGCTGGTGACAAAGATCATAACCCTTGCTCTGAACTGGCGAATCTTCATTCCAACTTTCCATCCTCATAAGGATCTCTGAATTCTAACCATCTCCATCCTTCGCGATTATGAAATTCCTATAACACCCCGTTTATTAAGTAAATAAATAAATAAAATTAATGAATGAATAGTAGCCCTAAAATCAATAATAATTTATCAAGGTGTTGGTTTCGAGGAGTTAATTGTCAACTTTAGAAGTTGGGTGTTAAAACTGTATGTTCCAGGATTTATTTTGTAAAGATTTTTAGAAGACAAGGGGTGTTTGGTATCATTTGTACCTAATATGAAAGGATTTATGGACGCAGGGGCTAAACAGTAAATTTCGAACTTAATTTGTAAATGATTTCAAGAGGCAGGGTTTAAATGGTAAGTTTTGGGATAAGATTGAAAGATTCTTATGGAGGAGGGACCATTATTGTCATTATGGGAATAAGTTTGGAAAGGGTATCAGGTATAAAGAATTCACGTAACCCTAACCCTAAGGGAAGGTATCAACCACTACCTCTCCATCCTTATGCCTCCCTCACCGGTGCCACTCCTACTTCTTCACCTCCGGTCGCCGCCACTTTCACCACCCTTTTCACTCTAGCCGACCACCGTTAGCAGCCGAGATTGTGCCACTGTTGCGAGTTGTGCTTTGTCCCTCTCATGGCCGGTGATGATGAGGACCAAGATAGGAGGCCCTCTTCATCTTCTTATGTTTTATGTCGTCGTCAGTAGTGACCTCTAGCCGCCTTCTTACCAGATGAAGCCGGAGTAGACTACCGTTAATGGAGCTGATGACCACCGAGATACATCCGCTGCCACCATCCGTTCTTCTTCCTCCTTTCATTCTGCCTCCCGTAGCCCCAAGAGACCACTAGTTTTCTTTGCTCAGGTTGCGTCTGTCACCCTGAAGTGAAAGAGATGGGTGTGTGTTCCGGTTTCATCAAACATTTATATCGGTAACCAAGAAGAAGCACCATGGCAGCTGACCATGGTGGCTGCCGTTGCCAACACCGCTGCTGCCACCTTCCCGTGTCGCTGTCGCCACCGTATGCCACCATGAGGGTGGCTGCGTCCAACGTCAAGCAACAAAATGTGTGTGTGTATTTCTGTTAAGTGTGTGTTGTGTGTGATTTGCTTGGTCACACACTGAGAAAAGGCCACCACCACCACCGTTAGGTGGTGGCTGCCACCATCTACCACTGCCGACCAACATAAGGGTGGCTATGTGTGTTTATCTGTTAGTGTGTGTGTTTATTTTGGGTTAAAGCATTGTAAAATGTAATTAGTGGTTAGAATAATGAAAAGAAACTCATAACCACCACCATAAGGTGGTGGCTACCACCTCCTGCCACCACCAACCGATGTGTTGGGTGGCGGTGTGCTTTTCCTTGCGTTTAGTTGTTTTTTTGGATGCTTGGACTCAATTAGACTAGAACCCTAACCACCACCGTGAGCCGCCGTTGACCACCACTACCCGAGGTGGTAGTGGGTGGTGCCCACCTTATGAAACCCTAATAGGCCTTATGAGACCCAAGTGGGCCTAATGAATCCCTAATTGATCTAAGGACTTAATTTTGGGCCTATTGGGCTATGATTGGGTTGGAAACCCTAATTAGGGTTTAGAAAACCCTAATTTTGGATATAAGGGCCTTGGACTTATCGGGGACCCACATTTGGTCCATTGAATGGAATTGTGAATTACACCCAATCATGCCATATGACTTATCTAGTAGAGTGATGGACTTAATGGATTAAGTCCTTAATGGGTTAAGTGAGAAACACTTAACCGTAATCATCATTTTATGTGAAAACCCTAATTTCACTTGGGCCTTGAGTTGGGCCTTTCTATTGGGCCTTGATGATTGGGTTATTGGTGGGCCATCCAAGAATAATCGTATAGACTAGAATATTTAGATGTGATTTAGGGTAAGGCCCATATGTGAGGTTCGGGCCTAATTTGGAAAATTAGGCCATAGATGGGTCATTGGACTGGACTAAATGGTTGGGCCTTAGTATAAGACCATGTAAAGGTTTGGGCCTAATTTGGAAAATTGGGCCATATGTTGGGCTTTGACTCATAGTTGACTTTTGGGCCTTTGGATTTGGATTTGTGCCTGATTTAAGATAAGTTAGGGGGGTAAAGTAGTCTTTTGCCTCTAGCATGGACTTATCGATTTGTGATGGGACCCAATTATTAATTGGGTGTTATTTTGATGTTGACAGATTCGGGAATCTGTCAGCCAGCAGCCATAGCTTTATTGTGGGACTTCAACAGTGTGAGGTGAGTCTCCTCACTGTTTGTATAGGTCGAAGGCATCAATGTCGACCCATTTGGTTTATGTATGGTAGGAAGACCCAGGGGTTATCCCTAGGCAATATATATGAAACACCAGGAGGTGGCTCCTGGCACACTGTATGCTATTATGTATGGTAGGAAGGCCCGAGGGTTAGCCCTAGGCAATATGTATGAATGACCAGGAGCTGGCTCCTGGCACACTGTATGCTATTATGTATGGTAGGAAGACTCGGGGATTAGCGCTAGGCAATATATATGAAAGACTAGGAGGTGGCTACTGGCACACTGTATGCTAAATGGCTAAGTATAGTAGTATGTATGCTAGTTGTCTTTGTGATGCTTGCATGAAAGACCAGGAGGTGGCTCTTGGCACTTGTCTGTAAGACCGAGGGGGTGGCCATAGGCTTGGCAAGAAAGACCACGTGGCGGCCCGTGGCATAATGGCAAGACTATGTTAAACACATAACAACTTATTTGACATACGACAGATATGTATGGCCTACAATATGTATGGATCAGTGGATATGTATGGTATGTGGTATTTGAGGAACTCACTAAGTTTTGTGCTTAAGGTTTTCAATTTTGGTTTTAGGTAATTCATTTTCAAAGGAAAGGAGTTGGCTCGTTAGCAGCGCATCACACTATGATTTTCCGCACATGATATCTTTAGGATTACACTCTGATATTATTTTATGATAACATGTTTTGATTACTGACACTTGTTGACATGTGATTTTATTATGAATGTTTTTATATTGTTTGTTTTATAATAACTAAATTAAAAATGAATTTTTTGGTCTTGAATTTTAGGATGTTACAATTCCCTTGGCATATCCAATGACCAAACAAGCCATGTGACTCCCACCTTCATCTTCTTGCTAGGGATGAGAGCGGGTCCACACCCGGACCGGTAGACTCATGTAACATCCCAAAAATATAGTCCAAAACTCTATTTTAAAGTCATTAATAAAAAAATAAATCACCCCTCATCATAAAGAAAATCAAGACCCATGTATCTCAAAACATCATGTCAAATATTGTATCAAAATCAAATAAGAAAAATATAAGAGTCTAAAAGAATCCCAGGATGAAACTGCGGTGTGTGCCATGCGATCATCCCTAGCCCTTCCCCTTGCTAGTGGAAGTACTTGAAACCAAAACTAAAAAATGTATGCAAGAAGCTTAGTAAGCTCCCCCAAACTACCACATACCATACATATATACATAATAACACATATTGGGCCTTATCCACTGCATCAGGCCCCGCCCGACATCGGACTAGTCTGACATCGGGCCCCATCGGCATCGGACCGAAGTCTGGAATTGGGTACCGCCCGACATTAGTCCCCATCCGACATCGGACCGAAGTCCGGCATCGGGTCCCGCCCGACATCGGACCGAAGTCCGGAATACATATCATAGCAACAAACACATAACACATAAGCATATATCATATAATCATAATAGACTTCCTCGGGCTTCCCCCGACATCGGACCGAAGCCCTGTACACATAACATATAAGCTAATTCTGCATTGGGCTTACCCCGAAATACATAACACATAACATGAACGAATCACAAAGACATCAAGCATACATATTCTCTTCTTGGGACCACCTCGACATCGAACCGAAGTCAAGAACATATAAGCTGCATATCCTAAGATACATAAACGGGCCGACATTGGTGCCTTCGACCCGTCCCTACTGGAGGAAAGCTCACCTCGTAAGGCTGACTACTGAAACTCGAGTGAAGAATCTCTGACTACTGCTTCGGCGACTCCCCGACTATCAAATACATAATACACTTAATCAAAATCTGATAATCCTTCTCAGGGTAAAATGACCATTTTACCCTTGGTCAAAGTCAACATCCACGTCAAAGTCAAAGTCAAGGTCAACTCTCAGTCAACCCCAACTCGTCGAGTTATCTCCCAGACTCGTCGAGTTTTTCGTGTCATAACATCGGCACATATCGATTCTAACTTGTCGAGTCCCTCCTTAGACTTGTCAATTTCTTCAGCTTCCGAGTCCTAATCTTGTCCAACGTACTGAGTTATCTCTTAAACTCAATGGTTTCACTCACAACCAGAAAAGGGGTTAGGGTTCACGACCCGACTCGCCCAGTCCAAGAACAAATCGTCGAGTCCTCCATGTGACATATCATTCAGTCGATTCTATTCCATTCCAATTCTTCAAATTCATAGATTTGGACTCCTTATACTAGTATTACATGTAAAGTTTCTAACTTTACGTGCATGCATGGTGGTATGAAGCTAAAACACCCGATACAACCCAAAATAAAGGTCTAAGACATAGAATGGAGTCATGGCTGAATAAAGGTGGCAACTTTGAGCTTCTAAAGCTCACTAGTGCCTAGATCTGAAGTCCTTTCATCCCCAAGAGTTCAAATCTTGGAATGACCTTGGAAATGGCCCAAAAATGACAACATACAAGCTAGGAAGGAGATCTAGGTGAATAACAACCAAGGTATAAGCTTTATACTTCTATGAAGATAGAAATGAGTCCTTAGCTATGGATCTCCAACCTTGCTTCTGCAACTCCAAGCCTTTTCTTCCTTCTTGTAGCTTTAAATCACAAAAATGGCAACAAATAGCTCAATATCACACAAGGCTGAGTAGGTTTTCGAGAGTGGGCTGTGGAGGTGATGGAGGCTAGGGTGGAGACCTGTTATGATGCTTAAATAAGGTGAAAATCCTAAATATTAGGGTTTCCTTTTGACGGATCTACTCGGCAAGTCCAGGCTTATGACATGTCGAGTAGATCACTTAAGACTCGCATCCAAATATGGAATCTACTTGACGAGTTAGGGCGACCAACTCGTCGAGTAGCTCTGAAAATAAATACTTAAATAGATTAAATGCATATGTAACGCCCCGATCCTCAGGTGCTGATTCAATATATATGTAAGGCTCTTGATTTCACGGGCTACTCGACGAGTTGGTTGTCCTACTCGTCGAGTAGCAACGGATTAGTCCATACATTTTAATGACCTACTCGCCGAGTCCAAGAAGGGACTCGACGAGTAGGAGCTGGCAGATGAAACACTAAATCCCGGGGTTTTGCACCCTATTTAAAGGATCATTGGCCTCTCCCAGGCTCCCCTTCATTGCTTCTTGTCACTCTAAAACCCTAATCGAGTGTGTGTGTTCCTTTTGTGCATTCTTAAGCTTGGAAGAGGATTTTTGGAGAAAAGAGCTTAGAGATTAAGTATTCAGAAGCAAGGAATTTGTGGGATCGAAAATCTATTTTATTTGGCATCTTCTGGAAGGTATCAAATCGCTATCCTGACCTCATTTCATTCTAGACCCCCCCTTTTGGGCAAAATTTAGGGCTTTCCTAGTAGGTTTGGAAGCTTTTTCTTGGGTATAAGCTAAGATCTGAAGTTGTAACTTCAGAACTGAACTCTCTTCGGCTTCTAAGTCCATAAAGCTTCCAGTTCTTGCAAGGATGAGATTCTCCTAAGGTGTAAAGCCCCATTAAAAGCTTAGATTGGTCATTTAGAGCCTCTAGGGCCTTGCATGCATGTAAAGTTTGCAACTTTACGTGATAAACGTGCCTTAGAAGCTTGGATCTGTAATCTGGAACCTTGGCATAGCTTAAAAGTGTCTTCATGAATGAAGTTCTGAAAGGACTCGACGAGTTGCATAGACAACTCGCCGAGCCACTTGAATATGGCCATGTACTCGACGAGTTGGATGAACAACTCGGCGAGTCTGTTGAGGATTGTCTGGAACTCGGCGAGTCAGTCGAAGACTCGGCGAGTTGGATATGGTTCTCTCAACTTCTAGACACGTATAAACTCAACGAGTTATAGGAGAACTCGACGAGTCAACCTAGGATTTTACGACTTGTCGAGTCTAGGAAGAACTCGACGAGTCGGTAGAATGCACTCGACGAGTTGGGTCAACATGGACTGTTGACTTTGACTTTGGATGTGGACTTTGACCAAGGGTTAACCAGTTGACCTCTGGGGTATTTTCGGTGATTTGGAAATTTATGAAAAAGGATTTTGTGGTATTTTTAGGTGCGACTAAGGAGTCAACACAATTCACCTCTGCCATATGACCGATGACCGGGAGTTGAGAAAGACTCACACTAATGCAGTACAAAGGGATCTGGATGCCATCCGAACCGAAGTTAGAGAACTTCGACATAGCCAAGTTGCATTATGAAGGTGTTTGTGGGAAACAAAACGCTAGTTGGCTGAACGCAGGGCAAAATCTAGTACTAAGCAGAACAACATTCCTCGCGAGTAGAGCATACTCTACTCTCTCTTTTGGATATAGATTAGGTCTACTTATAGACTCTAGTATGATTTTCCTTCTTATGTTTAGATCTTGAACTTTCAGTCCATTAGGCCTTTGTGCTATCAAAGTTTTCTCTATATTGGTATGTTGTAGTCCTATTACAAGGTCAATTTTCCCGAACTCTATACATTTATAATACCAATGATATTAACAAGCATCTAATCCTCTTGGGAAATCTCTATCCAAATTCTTTCATCTTTCTAGTGGTAGTTCTCTATTGCAAGCACTTCCTCATTTATATGTTGAACTATGGCGAATTAGTTCATGGAACACTCTCATTATGCTCACTATTAAATACTTATAATTATCTTCATCTTTGTGAACTTATACTTGAAAGATGCCTCCTTGTAAATCAAACAGGCGCAATCTGCCAATAACTCCATCGCAATCACCACTGCTACCTTAATTCGATCCTGTGGTTTTTCAAGCTGCAGTGACCGTGGCTGTAACGTCAGCCTTAACTCAGACCAACACTAGTGGTACTATTGGGGGTGGAGCTGGTATTAACACCCCAAGGTGATAGTCATGGACACACTAGGGAGTGTTCATACAAGGATTACACCAACTGCAAACCCAGAGCCTTTAAAGGGACTCGGGGAATCATTACCCTATCACAATGGTTTGAGAAACTAATTCGATCTTCGAGATCTGCTCCTGCCTAGAAGGAAGCAAAGTAAAATTTTTTGCCTGCACCTTCTCCGACAGAACCCTCACATGGTGGAATGGCCATGTTAATTCACTTACACTAGTAGTGGCTAACGCGATGGGCTGGAAAATACTAAAGGATCTTATAACAGGGGAATAATGCCCATGGGGCAAAGTTCAAAAACTTGAACAAGAACTTTGGAGCCTTACTATGATAGGTTCTGACATAGTAGATTTAGTGATCTAACAACTCTATGTCTAGGGATGGCCCCCACAGAGAGCAAGAAGATTGAGAGGTACATCTGGGGACTAGTACCTCCATATCAGGGGAACATATTGCCTTTGAACCCCTCTACATTTGACAGTGCCAAGAGATTGGCACAAAGACTCATCTAACATGGAGTCCGTCCACAAGCAACAACCCCTGCTGTTCCAGAACTAGCCAAAACTAACAACAAAATGAAGTGGTGGGAAAGAAAGAAGAACCAGTCAGCACAGAGCCCCGCCAAGAAACAACTGATTGTGGCTCTTCATGCAGCAACAACCACTATTGTCCCGACACTAGCAAAGCAGTACGCTGGGAGTCTGCCGAAATGCAACAAGTGCAACTTCCATCATGTTGGACCTTGCCGAGAGATGCAGTGTTCTAAGTGCAATAGGAAGGGGCATACTGCCTGTTTCTATAAGGTACCGGCAAGGCCAATCTCTAAGGCACCTGTTACTAGAGCAGGTCAGGCCTGCTATGGGTGCGGTGAAGTGGGGAACTACAAACGGAACTGCCCTAAGGCGGGGAACACTGGTGGAGTAGGGAGGATACTCTCCATTGGTCATGAAGAAGCCGTGGCATATCCTAGGTGGTGACGGGTACGTTTCTCATCAATAACTCATATGCATGCATATATTTGATAGTGGAGCAGAGAGGAGTTTCGTGAATTGAAAATTTGCACACTTACTTAAACAACAAGCACAAGCACTAAAAGAAACGTTCACCGTAGAAATGGAAAACAGGAATACTGAGAGCACTAGCGATATATACATAGGATGCACCCTCTCTCTAGATAGATATTCTTTTCAAATCGACATCATGCTTGTCTCAATTATAAGTTTCAACGTCATTATCGGCATGGATTGGTTGAGTATTCATCGTGCTGACATCCTGTATTTTGAGAAAGCCATTCGTCTTAATCTACCGAATAGCGAAACCCTAGTTATCTATGGCGACAAGCCAGCCACGAACCTTCAAATCATCTCAAGTATTTAAGCCTAGAAGTACTTACGAAAGAAATCTCATATGTTCCTTGCTCACGTGGTTGATGTGAGCCAAAAGGTGAATGACATAAAGAACATCCCCGAAGTCCGTGACTTTCCCGACATCTTTCCCGAAGATCTGGCAGGATTACCCCCACAATGTCAAGTCGAGTTCAGAATCGACTTAATTCCAGGAGCGACCCTTGTAGCCAAATCGCCTTACCGACTAGCACCAACTGATATGCAGGAACTATCAAGTTAATTGCACAAACATCTAAGCAAAGGATTTTATTAGACAAAACTTCTCACCCTAGGGAGCGCCATTCTTGTTCGTGTAGAAGAAAAGATGGATTGTTCCGTATGTGCATCAACTATCATGAGCTAAACAAACTGACTATTAAGAACTGATACCCTTTACCACGGATATACGACTTGTTCGACCAACTTCAAGGAGCAAGCTACTTTTCAAAGATTGACTTAAAATCCAGGTATCACCACCTATGAGTTTTAGAAGAAGATGTTCCCAAAACAACCGTCCCAACTCTTTATGGTTACTACGAGTTCACAGTGATGCCTTTCGGATTACTCAATGCCTCCGCAGTGTTCATGGACTTGATGAACCGGGTGTGCCGTCCTTACTTAGATAATTTCGTGATAGTATTCATCGATGACATACTTATGTAAGGAGGACCATAGTCAAAACTTACGACAGATCTTGGAAACACTACGAGTAGAGAAGCTTTATGCAAAGTTATCTAAATGTGAATTTTGGATTCGAAGAGTCGAATTCTTAGGTCACGTGGTCAGCGAAGAGGGAATTCATGTAGACCCTTCCAAAATCAAGGCCATCGAGAACTGGTCAGCACCGAGGACGTCTATGGAAATCTGCCAATTCTTAGGCCTTCCTGGATACTATCGCAAATTTATTCAGAACTTCTTAAGGATCGCTAGACCACTTACCACTTTGACCCAGAAAGGTGAGACCTTTGACTGGAAAGAGAAGTAAGAAAATGTATTCCAAATGCTGAAGCAAGCCTTTTACAGCGCACCGATATTATCCCTCCCAGAAGGGTAAGAGGATTCTATGGTGTCCTGCGATGCATCCAACCAAGGGCTTGGCTGTGTTCTTATGCAACAAGGAAATGTCATCGCCTATGCCTCAAGACAACTTAAGATATACAAAGTCAACTACACTACACATGATCTTGAGTTAGGAGTAGTGGTATTTTCTCTGAAGATCTGGAGACACTACCTGTATGATACGAAAAACACTATCTTTATAGACCACAAAAGCCTTCAACATATATTCGATCAGAAGGAGCTCAACATGAGACAATGATGGTGGGTTGAGCTACTAAATGACTACGAATGCGAAATTCGTTATCATCCTGGTAAAGCCAACGTAGTAGCTGATGCCCTAAGTCGGAAAGAGTACTCAGGTTGTAGAGTCAAGGAATTGACTATGAGAATCTACTCACATCTGTCCATGCAAATTAAGGAGGCTCAACAGGAAGCCTTAAAACCTGATACTGTGGCAGTTGAATCCCCGAGAGGGATGGATAAGAACTTAGAAGTCAAGGGTGACAGAGCCTTATACCTCATGGATCGAATCTGGATACCAAAACTCGGGGGATTCAGAGACGTGGTCATGAACGAAGCACACAATACTCGATACTCCGTTCATCCAGGTTTAGACAAGATGTATCTGGATCTGAAAAAGTTATATTGGCGGCCTAACATGAAATCAGAGATTGCTACCTTCATGGGAAAGTGTCTTACTTTCGCCAAAGTTAAGGTAGAATATCAAAAGCCCTCAGGTTTACTAAAACAACCGGAGATACCTGAGTGGAAGTGGGATCGAATTACAATGGACTTCATAAGCAAGCTACCTAAGACAAAGGGTGGTCTCGATACCATTTGAGTGATCATGGTCCGGTTAACCAAATCCGCACACTTCCTACCAATTAAGGAAACTGGCAAAATACAGAAACTGACCAGAACCTACCTTAGAGAGATAGTATGACTGCATGGTTTACCCATATCTATTATCTCCGATAGAGACAGTAGATCCCCCTCGAGGTTTTGGCAATCACTATAGAAGGCACTAGGAACTAGGTTGGATATGAGTACGTCCTACCATCCGCAAAATAACAGACAGAGTGAGAGCACTATTCAAACTCTAGAAGATATGTTGCAATCCTGTGTGATAGGATTTGGAAAGGCATAGGATACTCATTTACCCCTTGTCGAGTTCTCTTACAATAACAATTATCACACTAGCATAAAGGCTGCTCCATACGAAGCCCTCTATGGCCGCAAGTGCATATCACCTCTTTATTGGGCTGAAGTGGGTGATACCCAGTTAGCTAAAGGGAAAGTCCCTGAAAGCACTCTCACTGGTTCAGAAACCATTCGTGAAACTATAGAGAAAATCATACAAATTAGGGAGCGACTGAAAGCCTCGTGAGACAGACAGAAAAGCTACGCAGATAAACGACAAAAACCCTTGGAATTCCAGGTTGGTGACCGTGTCCTATTGAAGGTCTCACCATGGAAGGGCATGATACGCTTCCGAAATTTTGGCAAACTGAATCCAAGTTACATTTGGACTTTCGAGATTCTCGCAAGAATCGGCCCTGTAGCTTACAAGCTCAAACTACCACAAGAACTTAACAACGTACACCCTACTTTCCACGTCGCGAACCTAAAGAAGTGTCTATCTGATGAGGCTCTTATTATCCCACTCGATGAAATCGAGATCAATGAGATCCTCAACTTCGTGGAAGAACCTGTAGAAATCATGGATAGGGAAGTCAAGCAAACCAAACAAATCCGTATTCCAATAGTTAAGGTTCGCTGGAATGCAAAGAGGAGACCCGAATTCACTTGGGAGCGGGAGGATCAAATGAAACTTAAGTATCCTCATCTCTTCCCTAGTCCATGTTTATCTCTATTGACTTAATTTCGGGATGGAATTCCCTTTAACGGGGGGATTATGTGACAACCTGTAATTTTCAATCTCGTAGGAACCGAAACCCTCCCCCCTTCGCAACCGTAAACGTCTGGCAACCGAGAACCTCGTTCTCGGTTGTGAACTCCCTTCGCAACTGTAAACCTTCATTTGTGGCCGTGAACATCTTCGGACCGCAAACTCTACCCTATATATATGTTTGACTGAAATATTCCTTACCTCTACACCTCTAGACAAAAACTCAAGCTTTTTCTCTTTAGTTCTTCAACCAAAAACCCCTAGTTTTCTCTCAAACATCACCCGAAGATCATTTGATTCACCTTCGGATCTTATTAAGAACATCTAGTGTTCTTGTCTTCATCGATCAATCACTCTTCATTTATGGGTTTATAGCTGTAAACCCTTAAATATCCTTGGTTTCACCAAGAACACCAAGAGCACAATCTTCAGTTTACAACCAAAAACACTTGAATCTTCAAGTGGCCGTGAACCGTGTGCGGCTGTGAACTGCAAGCAGTCTATTGATTTCACATCTATCACTTCTGTTGTAAGTAATTTTTACATCCTAGGTTGTTTCGTTAGCACCTTTGAGGTTATATTCACTAGTTTCATTCCAATATATCGCGTGAATTGCTATTTAGGACCTGGTTTTGTCCCGGGAGCTAGCTTGTGAAAACAATCATCATATATCGAACCTTATAAACGTATCACTCACATAAGGTGAGTTCATACGGCTAAAGTTTACCCTTTTTAAATGCTTTTAGGGGGAGAATACAAGTAGAACATAAGTAGATTAAGTTAAACATTTACATGTGGAAACAAACAAAAGGAGTTCTTATGCTTAAATACTGCCAAAAATCATTTTATAAAACTCTTTTTAATCTTTTTTAGAATTTTTTTATATTAAAATCATATTCATTTATATATTTATGTAAAAATATGCTTTAACGGACTTAGGACTACTGCTAAATACCGTAACACCTGTTCCTTGTTTGGTTGTGGGCTTAGGGTAGGATCACTAGTCCGACTGTCGGCTAAATCATAGTTATACTTCCTAAATATATACATGAATATTAAACCCTCATTTTCCAAGGACATACTTAAATCAGTTGCATATGGCGAGCAATTGAGTCTTTTCTCCAAATCGATTATAGTTCAAACAAACATGCTAGTAAACTATAATAGGTATAGTTTAGAGGATCAATACATAGTATTTTCTAGAACAGAGAAACATACATGAATCAATACATGCATACTATTACTATTCATTACAAAGTATACTATTCATTTACAAGAACAAGAAGGAACTTACATAGTATAACAAGAACAAGATAACTAAAATGTGATAATACTATTTCATGGCATAACAATATTCTTGCTATGTCACATTTTTATAACCAAAGTCTCTTAGGGGGGAGAATGTGAGTTTGTGTATAGATCTATACAGGATTGACAATCCTGCACCTTGGTTGTTAGCTACAGTTAGGACCGACAGGTCTACGGGTGATAGATGTCATAACTTTTTTGACGCCTAAAGAACGTTGTGTTTAACACTAGTTAATCAAACATGGTTATAACCTTAATCAGATTTTAACCTTAATTAACAAAATTGGTTTTCAAGGTAGTTAATGCATCAGTAGTGTATTTTATACAAAACTACTATAAATCCTTATTTTCCATCACATTCATACAGTGATATTCTTACATGAGAAAAGCATGCTATTTTTCTAGAAAAGACAACTTAAAATTTGAAAACCTACATTTGATGCTATTTCAAGTACAAACATACATTTTATACTATTTTCAAAAGAACAAAATATGCAAATAGTCTGGTCTTGGGTAGAAGACAGGTTTTCATTTGAAAAAGAAAATATAGGATTTTCTGGGATGTATACAAACATTTTCATTAGACAAATACAAACATTTTCATGAAACGAATGCTAACACTTGACACTAAAATACTTATGAACTCACCAACTTAAATGTTGATACTCTATTTCAAAACAACCTGTATTCTCAGGAAACCAATAGCTAGGTACACGAGCATAGGTTTTAAAAAAGGCAGAGCATGTTCAAACTCGTCTTTTAGTTTGCTTAACATTTTGGTGTCTTACTACTATACAAAGAGCACAAATGTATTAACTATTTTATTAACGCAATGGATGTTGTTGTTTGTTTTACTATTGTGCATTATTATGATATTATATATGACGTCCTCCACCACCGAATGTTTCCTCCATCTCGGTTTGGGGGTGTGACATTTGGGGAAGTTTAGGAGCTTATATAGGGCTCAAACCTCGAAAATAGGGTTTGGACATTGATTGCGTATGATCAGCATACTCCAGGTATGCATAGTACATCCAATCCAGGTATGCACGTCGTACTCTAGGTATGCCTAGCACGCCTAATGGACTTCCTGTACGCCCACCGTACTAGACTAAGCCCAAAACCTTCCTAACTTCAATCAATTATAACTTCTTCATTCCAAATCCATTTTCGACAATCTTTATATCCACTGAAAGATAATGATAAGCTCTACAATCTTATAAACTCTCCTCTGTCTTAAAACTTTCCGAACTTAAATCCAAAATTTATAAATGGTCTGAACTATTACTTTACAATTATACCCTTGGGCTCTAAAGCACAAAGCGAACTCCCGGATCTCCGAATCTACATTATCCACATCAAAAGGGTCTAAATCTCTGTTTTCCCCAAGGCCCAAAGCCTTATGATAACTGATCTTCTGGTCATGGCCCCAAATTAGGAAACGATTTGAACAGAGTGTTACATAAAGAGCATGGGAGGACCATAGGAGTTGTAAGACTATGATTTGACTCATAGAATTCACTTGGGATGAAATAGTTCCATTAACTGAAATTAGTCGTATTGTATGTATATGGTTATGTATGGTATGTGGCATTTTAGTGAACCCACTAAACTTTGTGCTTACATTTTCAAGTTTAAATGTTTCAGGTACTTCTAGTAGCAAAGGGAATGGTCCGACTTGATTGCGCCACATCCAATGGAGTTTCCACATTTTGTTTACAACACGTTGATTTTTTTTTAGAATACATTTTTATACTTTGATTAACATTTTATGATATGGAATGAATGGTTTAGCTATCTTAAAAATGAAAATTTTACCTTGAATTACTGGGATATTCCAAAAATCTTATGATGAACCACACAACAAGTTCTTAAAAGGTTGTTTCCTTGAGATGGTTTCTCCAGTAGTTTAGGAGACAACATTATACGTCGCACAACACATGATTTTGCCATGCGTTCGTCCCAAGAGTTTTTCATCAATTGGGTAGTAGACTTCAGCCTCAAATTCTTCATCAACACTTTCCTCATTTTCTTCATCTTTTTCGTGTTCATCCTCTTTAGTAGTTAAGTTAATTCTTTCCATAGTACTCCTAGGTGCTTTTTTTTTGTCTGCAGATCTTGTTACCCTCTTATGTCTATGCCGTGCAGACCACACATAGACATTACACTTCGCAAACTCTTTGTTATTTCGAAGAAGCAGACCTAAAAACATATACATGTCCTCTTCTTGGCGCAGATTTGGACTAGAATCTTCAAACCTCTTCAGACATTTTCTAGCCTAAACAAACACATATATCTTAGTTTTTTTTTTTATAAAAAAAATTAGATTTGTTCCAACTTTATCTATGATAAACAATTTGGAAAAAAGAAGTTACAATACTTAAAGATAAAAGGTTCGACGACACAATCATGACTTTTGTGACAACTTTATAAATATATATTTAATTAAAATAATGGTCGTTAGAACTGTTTATAAAGATATGGAAAAAAAATCGTAATATTGTCTTATATTTTTTTGTGCGAAATTTTATAAAACATTATTCAATGCAATATCATTCGTTTCTTGGAATAAAGATTTATGACCATTTTTTAATTGATTTAATTAAAAAGGCAAAATGAAAATTTTCAAATTTTCATTTAAAATAAAAGTTTATTTCCATCCATGTTACATGTTAAATTCTTCTATCCTTAATTACAATGTTTAGTTATATATTTGCGACCAAAGTTTGTTGGTTTTTATCAAATTTATATGTTGATTCGTACAATTTTATTTTTACCTTTTATACAATAATACATAAAAGTTGGTCTACATTTGTTAATTTTCTAAAAAAAAGTCATAAAATTATTGAAAAACTCTTTTAAGTTTTAAAAAAAATCGATTTGATTAGATTTTAGTTTATTCTAACAACCTTCAAATGTTAAAAAACAAACAATCTTCTTCTTTCAGACTGCAGATGTTTGGTTCACTTCTTCTACTGCATATGTCTATAGATGTGGTTCGCAGACTGCATACATTTTGCCTTAGAAAAAAACAAACAACACCCTACAATCATTGGGTCTGTGACCTTGAATTGCACATTTATAGCATTTCCTAGCCAACAATTGTGCATATAGATTCACGAACTTTATGATTGGAGTTGGGCCATCTGCAATGTTCTTGCCCCTATCTACAACAACAAGTTTTGAGGTATTTTGACTAATTTCTATGTTTTGTGACGGTTATCTAGATGTAGCTCTGTTTCGGTTTGTATTAAAAGAAAACACTCGACTTCTCTTTATGAGTTGGGATTCCGCCCATATTGCTTATATATATATATATATGTATCATCTAGAGTGTGGACTAGTATGAGAGAGATTCGGTATTAAATTACATGTCATAACCCATTATTGTATCGAGATACTTGTAGAGAATCAGTTTCAGATAAATCATTCCTTGATGCCAATCGATGAAACTCTGTTATATACGCTTCCACTATTCGATATCCTTGTGTATAGTTTTGAAAAAGATTAAAAAGCATTTGGTCATAATTAGGTGGAAGGAACTATTTGTACAACTCTCATTCCATACGTTCCCAACTAGAGAGAGGTAACTTGCCTTGGCGGTCAGGTCTGATATGAAGGTTCTTCCACCAGCTTGACCACCTCCTTTAAGTTTGTATGCCACCAATGTTACGTACTTATCCATGGGAATATCATATAATTTTTAAAAAAAATTGTCTAACTCAGTAATCCAATCTAGAAAATCTTCAATGTCCGTTGAACCATTGAAAGATAGTACATCTTTGGCTCATGGATGGTAGTCGAATTCTCTGTGTCACACCCCTAAACCGGAACAATAGAAAAGTTAGGGGGCGGAGGACATTATGTGTAGTATCACAACAATTGAATAATAGTAATCAAAGAAGCCACAACCATTATATTGATAATATAGTGTTTACATCGTATTTAGATCACATATGATTGACCCCATAAGTAAATAGCAAAATAATGACTTAAAGCTACTATGCTCCGTCTTCTAGATCCTACGTGAGTACCTGTCTACTAATGTCTTGAGAATACAAGTGGTTTTGAAAAAGTGTCAACATTAAAGTTGGTTAGTTCATAAGCATTTGTATTTATAAAGTATGTTCTTTGAAAACCTTGATTTGTTCCTCTAGAAAATCCTATATCTTATCATGTAGGGAAATGAAAGTTTTGTTGACTCACACATGTAAAAACATTGAATTACAGTCATGTTTGTATGCAATCCTTTTTGTATGTATACACCTAGTTAAACGTTCTTACAGAAAAGTACGTTTTGTACTAGAAAATAGTATGTTGTTCTTTTATTTATTGACCTTTGGTGTACTTGTATTTCGTGACTTGGCCGATATTTGTTTCCCCCCTATGGTTACTTAGTGTATAGAGGTTATATAGAAAAATACGTTCTTACAGAAAAGTACGTTTTGTACTAGAAAATAGTATGTTGTTCTTTTATTTATTGACCTTTGGTGTACTTGTATTTCGTGACTTGGCCGATAGTTGTTTCCCCCTATGGTTACTTAGTGTATAGAGGTTATACATAACCATGATCGAATAAGTAGTAGATTGTGTGAATCTGCTCTAAGTTCACAACCAAACAAGGAACATGAAATGAAGTGTAAATTACTCATTCTACTAGTTATTGGATCATATATATATATATATATATATATATATATATATATATATATATATATATATATATATATCACCCTTGTGTATAAACTATGGGATCATAGAATTTGCATTATGGCCCCACTCTGAATGTATGTTCTTGTTACTAAAAACGTAGTGTAGTGCTTATACTGTAGTAATGTATGTAGTGTCTATAATAGTGCCTGGAGTCCACCAGAAGTAGTGTAAAATAGTGTACTGTAGTTTGAGTAATTATCAAAACATTTGTATGAAATCCTTTTCCCAAAATGTATACGTATTGTACTAGGAAAGAAGTGTAGAGAAGATTTATTATTAACATAAAATCTTTTAAGTAGTGTTAATACCATAGACCTTGTTTATACTATTGTGAGTTTCATATAACCATACTAATAAGACCTACTGGCCTCTATGACATTCTTCATACGTCAGTATTTATGACATTTTTCACCCCCAGGCATGCCTGCCTAATTGTAGCTAGCAGTTTGGATGTAAGACTGTCAGCCCGTATAGATCTATACACAAATCTCACGCTCTCCATCCGGGAGATTCTGGTTATAATTTATAGGACTTTAACCTGTACCCTGGTGGGTACCCGAAGTAGTGCCTCACAACCCTGTATTTACTGGTTATACGAGTAGTGTTATAGTGTTCTCTTGTATTAGTAATTGTTTGTATTATCCTGTACTAGTGCATTTTGTAATATAAAATAATTATATTTAAATAATTATTTTAGTAGTGTGTCCTTGTAGTAGTGATCTAGAACAGTGTCCCATAAACTTTACCTATTATAGTTTAAATGTATGTTCTGTATGCATTGAAAGTCCTCGTAACTAAACAATTTATATAACTCGATGAACGATGAGAAAGATACCCTTTTGCTCGACATGTTAAAAAAGGGTTAAAGATTTATTTAAATAAAATTTGTATTCATACATGTATAAGACATATACGTATAACACTGTATTTTGAAATAAAAGTATAAGATATTTGAAAGTAGTTTGAAACACTTTTTAAATTATTTTGAATCAGTTGAAACGACTTGACGTACTTTAAAACTACTTGAAATCCTTTGAATAAAACACAAAATTTCTTTGTGTTGTACTTGTATTCCCCTCTAAAAACGTTTAAAAGTAGTGAAAATGTAGGGATATGAACTCACCTCTAATGCGTACTCGTGTTTGGATAGCTTAGCAGTAGTGAAACAGTAGTGACGATCCTCAGGCTAGCGTACACACTAATAACGTTACCCTAAAAATAATTGTATTCGTCGTCATATTTAAATTAATAAGATACTAATTTAAATAATAGGGTTAATAATAATTTAATTATATAAAAGGAGGAATTACAATCTAATTGAAAATAAAGTTGGAAATGTTGAACATGGGGTTTTCGGTGAGAAATGGGTGAATTCGGCCAAGGCTTGGTGATTTCGGTGGGGTAGTGTGTGTTCTTGGTGGGAAACTTGAAGATATGAAGGGACTTATGAAGATTTGAAGATGGTATGAATGTTCTTGGGGAATTCGGTTAAACATATATATATATATATATATATATATATATATATATATATATATATATATATATATATATATATATATATAGGGATGGGAATTCGGTCATAGTGGATTGGCCCTTGGAGAATTCAGTCCTTAATGGGCCATTTCTTTGTGTGTTTGGATATACCAAGACCGAGAATACCATTTGTTGGATGATATGGCCAAAAACAACCATTTTCTAAGATTCTTAAAATTGAACACTAGTTGTGCTTTATTTTGTGGACCGATTTCTACTTGTTTCCAATACGATAGGACCGAATTCACTTTGTTTCTTAATATCTTAGGACCAAAAACACCTATATGCGGTTTTATTTTATGTTTTAAACTTAATCTTTTATCTTATGTTGTCATATATTAGTTTAACGTAATATAGATTTCAACCCAAGCTTAGATACAAGTTTGTAAACATACTCTGAAGGCTATAGATGAAACACTGCAACTTTGTCCTGAAGTTCATGGTAAGAGTCATACCTGGTTCATCTATCGTCACCTCATATATACAAGCCGTATATAATTAAGATTTATAAGATATTCGGATGGGTGACTCTTCCCAGGTCCACAACCAGACAAGGAACAGGAGATAGGGTGGAAACACACATCCTAAGTCCATAGAATCTAAATTATATACCACCCTCATGTACACACTTAGTAGTGATAGGTTAACCGTATTCGTCTCGATCCTCTGTGCTTGAACACGACTTGTTGCACGAGTGGTATTCCCGAAAAGTCTGTTGGGAACACTTCAGATAGGTTTTGGAAAATATAATACTCCTCACATGAGTACTTCGGAGTTTCGTAACGAGAGATAATTCTTAGGTCTAAATTAGGTTTTTCGTTGTGAGTGACGGGGTTTCGTTAGTTGGCTGGTCAAGACGAGGGTTTCTTTGGTATCACATGGAATCGGTACGGTGATGACTCCGAATGATGACGGTGAAACTTCTTAGTAAAACACGTGTTAAGTTGATTTGAAAGAAACATTTGTTAGAGCGATAGTGCATCTTGTGTGTACTTGATAGTGCATTTTGTTTTGATCAGTGTTATTATTACTGCAAATGATTCGTACCGCAGCAAGCGAGTACTTGCAGTAAGAGTGTTCTGATAGCCAATGATGATGCTTCATATTATTAACCTTATTAGGTCCTTCCATGATCACTGGGTGTATACAAGTCATGTGTAATTAAGATTGATAAGGCTGTCGACTGAGTGACTCAACCGAAAATTCACAACCGGACAAGGAACATGAAATAAGGTGGAATCACTCACTCTAAGTCTGCAGTATCTTAACTATACGTAACCCTGATGTATACGCTAAGTCATCACAACTCACCTGCAAGGATCCTAAGTGTATATTTTTATATGAGTGTTGTCCTTTGATCGAATGAGAGACTATTTTAACTACTTTTTAATTGATAGAAGTTTTAGCAAACATACCACGTACCACACCACATACGATACTTAGATATTCTTGTTTTTGAAACACTCCTAAAAGTCCTATTAAGGTTCCTTGCTGCTTCTACTGGTTTGGTTGACAAAATCCTCCTACTCCTCTGTCATTCCTCTCGATTGGACAGTCTCTCTTGAAGTGCCCCATTTCACCGCATAGGTAGCATACTAGGCTCACAATGGCATGGGTGTGCGAGGTGATGTGTTGGGCTGGAGTCCTACAGAAACAGGCAGTGTGTCCCTTCTTGTTTCAATGTATCACCCGACATACTCCCTCGGGATGGAAATTGCACATGTCGCACTTCGGGAGTGTTCCAACATATCAACTGGTTGGTGCTGGAGCGGTAGATGCTGTGGCGGATGTCATGGTAGATGTCGTGATTGCTGTCATGATTGTAGGGGCAGCCATGGGATGTTGCCTCTCAGCAAGTCCTTGAGATACGTTGCGCTCCTTTTTGTTCCATGAAACATCCAAAAAATACAGTCCAAAAATTTCATTTTCAAATCATTATTAAAACCATAAATCATCCATAATCATAAATAAAATCGTGAATCAAGTATCACAAAGTATCATAATATCTGTCACATATCAAAATCTCATATCAAAATATCATAGTAAAACTCCCAGGCTAAATACTTTGGTGTGTGCCATGCGATCATCTTGAGCCATTCCCTTTGCTAGTGGAAGTACCTAAAACCAAAACTGAAAATCGTAAGCACGAAGCTTAGTGAGCTCCCCCAAACTACCACATACCATACGCATATAACATGCAACTAAGAGATACGGGCCCCGCCTAAGATCATGGAGATATGAGCCCCACCCATACTCCGCTAACTAAGAGATAAGGGCCCCAGCCACACTCCGCTGACTCTGAGATACATGGCCCACCCACACTCTGCAACTAAACAAACATACATGTATCACACAGACAACATGTATAACTAGTTCTATCAGTCAGGCATACATCCATGATCGAACTAAATTGTGAGATACGGGCCCCACCCACACTTGGCTACTAACATATCATACTACAAGTCGGCCTTGGTGCCTTAGACCCATTCCTACTGAAGGGAAAAATCACCTCGTACGACTGACTGCTGAAAACCCAAGTAAGGAATCCCTGTATGCTGCTCCGGCGACTCTATGACTATAAATTCCATAATAACACTTAATCAAATACTAATAGCTCTTCATAGAGTAAAATAACCATTTTACCCCTGGTCAATAGTCAACACTCTGGTCAAAGTAACCATTCTGGTCAAAGTCAACATTGTGGTCAAAGTCCACATTCTGTGTTGACCAACTCACCGAGTCAACCTTTCGACTCACCGAGTTCTATAACTTAGAATTCCTGAAACCGCGACTTAACTCACCGAGTCACTCCACCGACTCGTCGAGTGCTATTGAGCTGTTCATTCGCGAGTTGGGTAATCCACTTGTCGAGTCCCTCTACAGACTCATGGAGTTCTACTAACTAAAATCGAGACAATACCACACGACTCATCGAGTTCCCTTATGGACTCGACGAGTCCTTCTGTTTGTTAGGCCAAAATAATAGATTAAGCCCCAATCTTCAAGATCCAAGGTACTTAGTTTGTTTGCCCACTGGAAAGGCATTTCTAAGGGTAAAGTTTCCAAATGTACCTGTCCATAACTCTTCTAAAAGGTTTTAGACAATACCCTAATTCCCATAAGACATGTATCTTGTCAAAAGGCCATAGAATTTCAAATCCATGCATACAAACCAAGATCTAGGGTGTTAACATCTATTAGACACATAAAGTTCTGAGCTTTCCTTCCATGCATATTCCTTTAGGGCTAAAAAGACTATAAAATTGATCATATGATTTCATGGGGCTTCCATGGTCATAAAGTTTGCACTTTGCACCTTTATGCCATGGAACCCTTCCTAGATCCTAGATCTGAGATATGAGCCACTTGGGACGTCCAAACTCAAAGGACTAGGATTCTTGAACCAAAACTTTCATAAAATGGAAACAAATAGATCTAAGAGAATAATGATCAGTGATGTGAATATTTAATGCATTATTTTTCTATTTATAATTCCTAATTTATTGCATCTAAACCACACCTTACTGGCAGTGAACCTGATCGAGTATAGTATAGCTTTGATAAGCAAGGGTGTCGAACACAAGGGGAACAATAGTAAATTAATTTAAAATATTTGATTATAGGTTACACAAGACACATAAAAGCAGTAAAGAAATGGTTTATAAAATCTCAAACGAACAACTATTTAACAAATCTCGATAAACTAACAGGGAAACAAATATCTTTAGGTACTTTGGTTTAGATAAATTACACCTTAAAAGCATAGACAATTGCATACACCAATTCATTTATTCATGTTCATCGATTCCTAAAATGATTAGATTCGCCTTCACTATTACTAATCCTTTAGCAAACAAGTCAATTCAAACAGTGATCAGTTGATTAAACTAACATGCTTCCTAGTGTTTAGTTCGTATCAAGCAAGACTTGTAATAATAGTTAATCAAATTGGTCGTTCAGTTAACCTCTTGTTGATGGTCATCAAACAAGGCTCACACGTTAACTTACTTATTTCCAAGTTAATCCTAGTTTCACATTCGTTATTCCTAGACTTATAATCTTGATGGTCATCAAAGTTATAAGATACAAGCAATCAAGCAGATGTTCATACAACTTAATTTACTTGACAATTAACAGCAAATAATTATCATTAACACATAAGGATCTTTTAACAAGCTTGGCAAGATAAATTAAACATAAACAAACAATTTAATCTAGCAATTAATCTATAAATCAAGGTTTCATTCAATCATAAACACAAAGTAAAAGGTTTTTCACCTAAATCAGAAACTAAACACATAATAGTATCACAGTGGAATGCTAAACATGGTCACGTTAACTACCCACATGATTACCGACATGTATCCGCTCTCCAATCCTTCCGATCTCTACTCCCGTTAGCTTAACGGCCTTCTGGCCGCCTTCTATACCCTCAAAACGGCTTAACAGAAGTTAATTATCGACTAAATTAGGTTAGTAGTCGAATCCCCCTTCCTGGATGGCCAAAAATCGTTTTTTATAAACTTTGGAGCCAACTTACGTACGCTGGGCGCAAGTCGGATTACCCTGGGCGTAGTGAGAGTTGTATTGCGATTAGGAATTCTGGAACCCAACCCATTACGCTTGGCGTAACTGAATTTACGCGGGGCATAATCCGTATTTCACCATTACACTAAGCGTACTTAGCAATTACGATGAGCATAATTGACCCCTTCAGTATTTTTTTTCTTTCTTTTAGCTTCTAAGCCCTAATTCCGCTACAGTCTTTTCTTTTGCGCTCTATCGACAACTAATAGCTGCATATCATAATTCAAAACATTATAAGTACTTTTTAGTTCTAAAAGAGAATAATAAAGGCTAAAATATTAAGATATAATATATAAAAATACACATATCAATCAGGTTGGAAACTTGATTACCAGAAAATGTAGCAAATGGAGTGTAGTTCCTGGATCTACTCCTTCCCTCTTGATTCTTCTATCTTCTACATCTTCCACAAGCTTCAAAAGGCACAAATAACACTCAAAATGGAAAGAAATAGCTTAATATCACTTATGGTGGATTAGGGTTTCAAGGTTAGGGTTTTGGAGGTGATAGAGGTTGGAATGGAGGCCAGATATGATGCTTATATAGTGTGCAGACCCTAAAGATTAGGATTTCATCCAGCCTATCCTACTCCTCGAGTTAGGTATGCGACTCGACGAGTAGGTCACTTAAACCCCACGTAAAATCTGCCTTATACTCTACGAGTCAGGGCTACCGACTCGTCGAGTCCTTCTTTCAAAATAAAAGGATGAATACTTAATTAAACACGTACCAGGGAACCGAACGTTACAATACTCCCCCACTTGTCTTAGACTTTGTCCTCTAAGTCTGCTGTGTCTGAAAACAACTCTGGGTAGTGCTCCCTCATCTCCTCCTCGGGTTCCCAAGTCAAATCCGATCCCTTGCAGTGCTGCCACTGTAGCTTCAGTAGCTCGACCCTTTTGTTCCTCAATTTCTTTGTCTTGCGATCCAGAATCGCCACTAGTCTCTCAATGTAGTTCAGGTTCTCATCAGCCTGAATATCCTTAAGGGGTACCGCTGCCAAAGCATCCACTAAATACTTCAACAACTGAGAAACATGGAAGGTACTATGAATCTAGTTGAGCTCTGCTGGAAGATCTAACCGGCAAGCAACCCAACCCACCCGGGCCAACACCCTAAACAAAACGTTGAACCTGTGCCCAAGCTTGCCTCACTTCCAATACTTGATAACACCCTTATGTTGGATTAGTGTCTAAGTCCATACCTATTTTGGTATGTACTTGACCTGATTGTGCATGGTCCTTTTGGGTTGCCTTCACCAAAGCAACTTGATAGGATGAATTATGGAGAGAGAGGATTAATTATGATTTATAAATATATTATGAGAATAATATATTAAAGGAGAAATCATATTGTTTAATAAATATTAGTCAATAATTAATTAAGAATTATTTTTGTGGCTAAAAGAGATTAATTAAACTTAGGGGACTGGATTTGTAGTGATAAGATAATTGCAATTGGGCCATGGATTACCTAATAATATATATGTTGGACGAATTCTATGGGGAAGCCCATTAGAATCGTCCAAGGGATATGTTAAAGGAATCCATGGGCTGCTTAGGGCCTAAGCAGTCAAATTAGGGTTTCCTTGTTAGATAACCCTAATAGCCTCACTATTTAAGGATCCCTAGAGAACCAAAAACGTGGCCAACTAATTCCTTAGGGTTTCTACACATTTTGGGTGCCTCCTCTCTTATCATTGTTCATCCTCTTGCTCTTGGTGTTTGTGAGCCATTAGAGGAGTGACACTTGTGACTCTAAGCTTTCTAAAGCCATTACAAGGAGGATTTGAGATTGTTATTGCTACATAACAATCAAGGTAAGATCTAAACCTAAATCTTATGTTAATATGATTAATTGTATGCTAGATCTAGGGTTTATAGCTTTGGATATTCAATTGCATGTTCATTAGACAAACTAGATCCAAAAGCTATTAGGGTTTGCATGTACACCATAGGAATAATTTTGAAAATGTTAAATTCTAAAATCCTAGTATTTTGAAAAAGTTCAAATTACACCATTATGGTTTTATTAATTACTTAAAGTGTATAATTAAAAGATATTTAATAAACACATAAAGTTTTGGTTTACATTTAATTAAATTAAAAGTATAATTTATTAAATCAGACCACCTAGTATTTTAAAAGTGTAAAATACACCCTATACTATATATAACATTAAAAGTCATGTATTATATATGTATGAGTAAAGTGTCAGTCTTACCGTTAGTAGGCCTCGCTCACGAAGCCGGTCTATAAGGGGTGTTTAAGGAAATCGCCTATAAAATGGCGATTGAATGGGTATCCACTCTTACCCACCGCACTCTTGACTAGTGGAAGGTCGTTAGCCAAACGGGTAGGATAGGACAGAAACCTTCCATTATAAGTATAATGAAGTACAAAAGTAACTAAATGCTTTCATAAAATTCCCAATCTTAGTTACTTTAGGCAAAAGTGAATTGAGGCAATTCCATGAAATTACACTTTGTTCCCTTGCGAAGACGTTAGTGGAGCGCGTGTGGTTAACCGGCACACTAAATGGTTCTAAGCAAAGGATGCAAAGGGTGACTCATTGTTTGTCATAGTTCGGTGGAGCGTGTATGGTTAACCGGCACATCGAATAGGTGACTGTAACATTGGGGGCACCATGTAAGTTTCCATGGTTATTCACACCTTGTTTTGTGATCCTCGGCATCCCAGTCACAAAACGAGGGGCATATCGAGATTTAAACATGCCATTGAAAAGTTCAATGAGTCTCAAAAGATCTAGGAATTTTCAATAAATTTAAAACTTAATTTTTTTTTTTGTTTTTCATGGTGGAAATTGGTAAATCGTCATTTACTTACCTTTAAATATCCTGCAACTAGATTACGGCATCCCTCTTCTAGGTTGTAGAGTATTGTGTTGGATCCTAGCCTCGATGTTTCATTTGGGTGTCACATCGAGGATTCTAATCAACATAACTTGAATTTTCTCCTGTTTTGTAGATGTCAAAGTACGACAACTATGGTCTTCCCAAATCCCGTGGAACAAGCTTTCCACATGAAGATGATATTCCACGATTCGATCGAGGAACAAGAGATCATGCTTCACTTCCTCCACCTCCTCCAATTATTCTCCCTAACCCACAAGTTCATAAGATTGAAAAATTCAAACTCACTCAAGCCCTTTTGGCAAGAAAACATGTAGAAGGAAAGTCAGTGTGTGCACACGTCCTAGAGATGAAGTCACACATTGATAGGTTAAGAATGTTGGGATCTGTTGTCTGTGAGGAGCTGGCTGTTGATTGGGTTCTTCAGTCACTTCCTAACTCATATAGTGAGTTCGTAAGAGAGTACTATCTGATGAGCCACGACGTAACCCTCATCGATCTCACCTATAGGCTTATTGCTGCTGAATCATCAATGATTTGGCGCACTGGAAAAGCAAAGTTGATTGGTGGATCTGCCTTCCAGACCTCTATGGATATAGGCAATGGCAACGAAAGGCATGCCATGATCGAAATGTTTGATCATAAGAGAAAGGCAAAGTCAAAAGTAGTTCCATGTGCTGTTCCAAAAGAGTCAATTTGCTTTTATTGCCAAGAGAAGGGGCATTGGAGACGAAGCTGCCCTATTTACCTAAAAGATCTAAGAGATAGGAGAGTCAAAACTTATGGCTCTACTTTAGGTAAATTCCATTAACTAACTCTTTTAATTTCCTATTCTGGATTCTTAATACATGATGTGATAAGATTGCATTTCGATGTTTTGTAGGATCGAAGAAAAGAAAGGAAGCTTAAGGGAAGAAGTGAGTGGTATCTAATAGTGAAGAAATGGATTTCGATCACATTACTTGAAGATTAGAATCTTGAGCTACTACTTGGATTTAGAATAAGATTGCTAAGATATATGTATTAACATAGTTTTTCAATTAAATTGCATTGTAAGGACAAATTTTTTCCGCAATAAAATAAGTTTTGATTTTATATTATTTATTTATCAATGCAATTGCGGGTATGAAAAATTGATGTTAGTAAGTTTCTATTATTAGCAATAATGGATTTGATTCTTAATTATGTTATTTGTGGAAAGATCAAGAATTTACCAAATAGGGAAAGTTTCTCATTGCCCAAGTTTCAATTGGATAGAAACTTGGAATCATACAACTTGGTTGCATAATGAATGAGAAATTTCATATTTGGGAATTAGACTAATTCATTGACAAAGTGTCAAGTGAAGGACTAGGAGATCAAGTACACAAGGTTGTGTGTTGATCAAGTCGACCACAAGAGTGACAAAGATATTCGTCATGATTTACTAAATATTTAGTAAATATGATTATACTTATAAGATTAAGTGTAATTCCGAGTTGATTGAAAGAGTTTCAATAAATAGCAGAACGAATAAAGAAGAATCAAGTAGACAGAAAGATAAAAGTTTCTCTATTCTAAGAAGAAGGGAGAGTACCTTTTATTATGTTTTATGATAGGTCTTAATGATTAAGAACCATATCACAATTGATTCTCTAAGGACATCTTAGTGCACTCGTATGTCTAAGAAGAGGAATCGGAAATTATTGAAATGGTTAAATCAAAAGGATGAGTCATACTTCGTTCCAAAATCAAGTCTTAGAATCGTACTCCAAGATTGTGAATTGAGTGACACGCATTCATCAAATGTGAAGTAGCAAATTGTTTTCCTAATCCTACACATTTGAATTTGGTATGTTGTGATGTCTTGAAAAAGCCAAAGACCAACTAAGACCAAATGTGTGTAATGTTTTGTCTTGATATAGATACACACTAATTCTTGGATATTTGTTTATCAAGAAATGTTCTTGATAAGAGAATCTAATATGTCAAGAGGTCAGTGGGATTCTGAAGATCTTGAAAGGATTCAAGAATTAATCAAGAGTAAACACTAGCGCACGACTTGAGGTTTATAACATATCGTGTTGACATAATTTTGTTTCTGTGCCATTCCGGTTTAAGTTGAATATGCAATGTGAGTTCTCATGCGGATTGCATAGAGTCAAGACGCCCTAATCAATGATAGTACATTGATAGGAAGGGGTAATCTTATTGACAACTTGGAAGACATGGTGGGCACCCGTGCTTCCATGAGGCAAGAAATTAAAATTAAGTAAGTTCAATCCATAAGAGTTGAGTTTTGTTTTGATAAATTCACATGGATAAGAAAACATGCACCTTAAAATCTAAGTGTCATAAGATTTCTCTCCGTTCGTGAAGAAATTCTTTCACTAAGAGAGATTTTAAGAACATAGTGGTTGTGAAAATTGCGTTCTTAAATTCTATTATGATTACGACATCCCTTTTCATAATTCGAATTGTGACATTTGGCAATTAGTCTGAATTGTTTAGACACACATATGAGCTATCTAAGACAAAGGTGTATAAGTTTAAGAATATTAGATAAAGGATTATAAAAGCATTAGGTATTAGAAATATGAACTTCAGAAATTCAATAAGTATTGTTTTCTGGAAGTTCAGTTGTTTTCTAAAACATGTCAAAACTAGTGGGAGCATAAATGTTATGCTTATATGATAATAATCATCATAATAGTGGGAGCATAAATGTTGTGCTTGTATGATTATTAAGGCAAGTATTGCAAGTTAGCAATATTAATTATAGAAAACAAGAGTTATACTTTGCAAAGTCGTAAGGGTTGAAAAAGTTGTTTTGCTATAATTAAGGGAGAGAAGATTGTACTTCGTTTAAAAATCTAAAGCTTAGATTGAGAAATTTTAATAAATTTAGTCAAAGGATACATAGTGTGTTCTTAAATTTCGATTATGATTACGGTATCCCTCTTCATAGTTCGAATTGTAAGAATGAGAGACATAAAATATTATGACAGAAGATTGATAAAGTATCATATCTTTATGTAAGACATTATACATCGTGTCCCATACGCTTTGGGTATAGGATTGATTGCTAGTGCTATTATATTTGACCATTCTAAAATTTTCCAAATGTCTAGCGCATTTAGAGGGAAAAAGGACTATAATCGGTTTTGACTAAAATAATTAAACAACTATCAAAGGACGATCCAAAGCTCGTTGAGGATTGGTCGCTTGTGAGTAGTTGGAAGTATGGTATTGGATGCCATTATTATGAATAGATAAGGTTCTATTAAGAATGAATTGTCATATGGCAAATATGGAAATGTTTCCATATTGGGAGTCGGATATTGAGAATCTATATTTGGATTAGAAACTTTTATGCAAGAAGGATGTTCAAAGGAATGTACTTTGAGTGAGAGACATCATATCTATAGAATTGTTTCTAATAGAGATTAGCCAAGTGTTAATGATTTTGAGGTATGACTTTATGAAAGAATCATTGCATAAAATGTAAGAATCTAGCATAAGTAACAAGAATTTGATATTCTTATACTTATGATAAGGATTGGGAGTTGTGAAATGAGTATGATTGGAAATGTGTTCATTTGATCTATTTCACAAAGTAAGGACCGTAGGTAAAGATTGTGTGGATGCTGAGAACATGGGACAAGTGTAGTAATAATTCAAGTAAGAAGTTGATTACCCGAAACAACAAATTATGAGTAATCAATACGGTGATTAAATAAAAATGTTTTATTTATACCCTGAGTTTGGGGCCATATGGGATTAGTATTATTCTTGTGTTTCATTTTGCATGTTTTGACTTCCTGAATAATTAAATTGGTTCAGAACAATCATAATTATTCGAACGGACCACATTCGTTAATATGTTGGAAGTAGGTATGAATGAAGACTGTTGTGAATTGGTGTGTGGATTGTCTAAAGTGTATTAGACATAAGCAAATGTTTGCTGCAACGTTCATGAGTGCTTATGAATATGATTTGAGCATTGGATTAAACCCATGCTCACTTGGATCACTTCATGGATTTTATCACGAGTGATTGGTGAGATGATAATATCTTATATTCTTGAAACCGAGATGTGTGAGTTGTATCTTGCGAGTCGGTTACACATTGATAATATGTAAATGCACCATGAACTTGGTGTCATAAAACATATTGTTGTGTGTGATTCGGTGAGTGAGTGTAAGCAATCATTGAATCAAAGTTTATCCATTCCTTTTATCCAAAGTGGAATGAAAGCGATATCCGTGGGCCCCTCGATGATTTAGTGATGACACATAAGCGCTTGGCCAAGCCAACACTAATTTGATGTGTTCAGTTGTAGTCTGTTGTCAGTCGTCATAAATCGGAAGTCGGGAAACAGTATAGAGAGAATGATTTCAATCTATGTCTCATGTCTATACGATATCTAGAATGGAGGAATATATGATTCCTTATCTAAAGGACACGATTCTGATAAGATCAGAGTTGACAGCAGCTTTTGAAAGCTACGATTGCAGATCAGGATCTAAAGTCATGCGTAGAATAGTTATTAGACTTATCCAAGTGGAAGACTGTTGGATTAGTGTCTAAGTCCATAACTATTTTGGTATGTACTTGACCCAATTGTGCATGGTCCTTTTGGGTTGCCTTCACCAAAGCAACTTGATAGGATGGATTATGGAGAGAGAGGATTAATTATGATTTATAAATATATTATGAGAATAATATATTAAAGGAGAAATCATATTGTTTAATTAATATTAGTCAATAATTAATTAAGAATTAATTTTGTGGCTAAAAGAGATTAAGTAAACTTAAGGGACTGGATTTGTAATTATAAGATAATTGCAATTGGGCTATGGATTACCTAATAATATATATGTTGGATGAATTCTATGGGGAAGCCCATTAGACATCGTCCAAGGGATATGTTAAAGGAATCCATGGGCTGCTTAGGGCCTAAGCAATCAAATTAGGGTTTCCTTGTTAGATAACCCTAATAGCCTCGCTATTTAAGGATCCCTAGAGCACAAAAAACATGGCTAACGAATTCCTTAGGGTTTCTACACGTTTTGGGTGCCTCCTCTCTTATCATTCTTCATCCTCTTGCTCTTGGTGTTTGTGAGCCATTAGAGGAGTGACACTTGTGACTCTAAGCTTTCTAAAGCCATTACAAGGAGGATTTGAGATTGTTATTGCTACATAACAATCAAGGTAAGATCTAAACCTAAATCTTATGTTAATATGACTAATTGTATGCAAGATCTAGGGTTTATAGCTTTGGATATTCAATTGCATGTTCATTAGACAAACTAGATCCAAAAGCTATTAGGGTTTGCATGTACACCGTAGGAATGATGTTTTTCTCAAAACCCATCACCTTCCAGGGTAACACTTTTAGGAGGACCATGTCGTCCACCTGAAACTGCAAATCTGAATGCCGCTTGTCAGCGTAACTCTTCTACCGACTCTGAGCAGTCTGGAGCCTGCTCCGGACCTATTGGATCTGCTTTGTGGTCTTGAGTACTACCTCAGTACTCCCCATGACCCCTGACAGACCTCAACCCAATAGATTGGGGTCCTACATTTCCTCTCGTAAAGCATCTCGAAGGGAGGCCGGTCTATACTAGCGTGGTAACTGTTGTTATATGAAAATTCCGCTAACGGAAGATACGTATCCCAACTGGCACCGAAATCCGAAACGCATGCTCGAAGCATGTCCTCGAGAGTCTGAATCGTCCTCTCACTCTGTCCATCCGTCTGGGGTGGAAAGCGGTGCTGAAGTGGAGACGAGTACTCATCTTGTTGTAAAACCACTTCCAAAATCTGGAAGTGAAACGGACATCTTGATCTGACACCACCTAGAAAGGTACTCCATGACGCGCCACTACCTCTTCACACATAAATCTCGTCCATCGTCTTGGCCGAGATGCTCTCCTGGATTGGTATGAAGTAAGCACTCTTGGTCAACTGGTCCATAATGACCCATATCGAATCGACCCCATGTGTGGTCCTAGGAAGCTTAGTAATGAAATCCATGGTTATATCCTCCCATTTCCACATGAGAGTGTCTAACGGCTGCATCTTGATGCGAGGCCTCTGGTGCTCTGCCTTGGCTTTCCTGCAGGTCAAGCATCTCTCCATGTACCAAGCTATGTCCCGCTTCATGTAGGGCCACCAGTAATCAGGTCCAAGATCTCTGTACATCTTCGTTTCCCCTTGATGGATGGAGAACCTAGACTTGTGGGTCTCATCCATCAATACTTGCTATACTCCACACCAGTACGACACCCAGACCCTTCCATGCAGGGTCAAAAACCCACGACTGTTGTAATCAAAGGAGGCCACCTGACCTATAATCCACTCGCACTTCTGGCGCTCCTCTTTCAGGCCCTTGACCAACACCTCTGGGATTTTCTCCAACAATGGAATAATCATTGTCATCCTTTGAAAGATGTCTCGGATCAGGTCCGCTACCACCTTGCAGCTCAGGGCATCGGCCACTACTTTTTCCTTGCCTGGGTGATAAAGGATCTAACAATCATAATCCTTAACCACATCTAACCACCGACGCTGCCTCATGTTCAGATTTGGCTGATCCATAGGGTACCTCAAACTCTTGTGGTCCATGTAAATGATACAATGGACCCCATAGAGGTAATGCTGCCAAATCATGAATGCGAAAACCATAGCCCCAAGCTTTAAATCGTGCGTCAGATAGTTAGACTCTTGAGGCTTTAGCTGCATCTACGCATAAGCTATCACATGGCCCCTCTGCATCATAACTGCACCCATACCGGTGATTGAGGCATCACAGTAAACTACAAAGTCATCAAATCCCTCTGGCAATGTAAGAATTGGTGCCATGTATAATTGTTGTTTGAGTGTCTCAAAGGCTATCTGCTGTTCAGGTCCCCAGCGAAAAACTACCGACTTCTTGATCAGTCGGGTCAACGAAACTGTAATCTTGGAGAATTCCTAGATAAATCTCCTGTAATACCCTGCCAGACCCATGAAACTCCGAATCTCAGTTGGAGACCTCGGAATCTCCGACTGCATCACAACCCCTATCTTTTTCGGAATTACCAGAATACCCTTCTGGTTGACGAGATGCCCTAGAAAGTGCACCTAGCACAACTAGAACTCACACTCGGAGAACTTTGCAAAAAGTATCTCCCTCCTCGGTGTCTCTAACACCTCTCTTAGGTGCTCCTCTTGTTGCCCCTAAGTCTTGGAGTAAACCAAGATGTCATCGATGAAAACTATTACAGACCGATCTAGCATTGGTCTGCACTCCCGGTTCATGAGATCAATGAACGCTGCTGGAGCATTGGTGAGCCCAAACGTCATCACCACAAAGTCATAATGACCATAGCAAGTCCTAAAAGCTATCTTCTGCACATCATCATCCCTGAATCGCATCTGGTGATATCCTGACCGTAGATCAATCTTGGAGAACCAAGATGCTCCCGGAAGCTAGTCAAACAAATAATCTATCCTCGAAAGTGGGTAATGGTTCTTCACCATTACCTTGTTCAACTCCTGGTAGTCGATGCACATGCGATGTGACCCGTCCTTCTTCTTCACAAATAGGATCGGGGCTACCCATGGTGAACTGCTCAGCCTGATAAAACCCTTGTCTAGAAGCTCTTACAGCTACGTAGAAAACTCTTGAATCTCGGGAGGAGCCAGCCGATATGATGCCTTGGGTATCGGAGCCGCACCCGGAACCAGGTCAATCCTAAACTCAACCTGTCTCTCCGGAGGTATCCCATGCAAATCCTCCGGGAATACATTCAGGTACTATCACATTACTGGTACATCATCAACTGCCACCTTACCCTTATCCCGAGTATCCATGCCATAGGAGATGTATCCGGCGTAACCCTACTGAAGGTGGCTCCTTGCCCTAGCTGTTGAACAGAGAATCGGTCCACGTTGTAGCCTCTCGCCCTGAATCACTAGCTCTCCCCCACTAGGAGACCGAACCCTCACTAGCTGTAGCTGACAATCATTCACTGCCCCGTTGGGGCTCATCCAATCCATACCCACTACAACATTATTCCCTTGCAAGGGAATAGGAACCAAATCCACTGACAACTTCTCATCAAATAACTATAGTGTACATCCTCTATGAACCCTCGCGACCCTGACAGTCCAATCATATGTTATCTCTACATCAAGTGGGCAATCCAGCTCCCCTGTAGCTCTACTAAATCGCTTGCTAAGTGCGAGCGACACAAAAGATCGGGTAGCTCCAGAGCCAAACAATACCGTAACTGATATGTCGTTCACTAAGAACGACCCTTTAACAAAGCACATAAACATAAGCAATAATTAGAAATAGATAAGAGATAATGGTGAAGATACATACCCGTAACCACATCCGGAGCTGCACGTACCTCCTATGCTGTCAACTGGAAGGCTCTGCTCTTCGCCATTGGCGCCTCAGCCTGGCCCCGACGGCCGTCTGTAATCCTCAATGTAGCACGGGTGGGTTCTGTCACCTACCCTGTTGTTGTTAAACTCGGACAATGGGACTTCTTGTGGCCCATCTGATTGCACTGAAAGCAAATCAGATCAGATTATGTGATGGTAATGATGGTAGAATCAGTAGTACAATCCCTGCTCACGTGCCCTGTTCAGCCGCATTTGAAGCATCACTAACTCCCCGCCCTGCACGTCCCCTCGTGCGATCTGCCACACTTGCTGCAACGGCCTCGGCCCTGCTGGCCCTTCCCTCGAGAATCTGTCTTGGGCTTCTTTCCCAAGCCCTCCATGCTAGATATCGACTCTGGCTTCCTCTTCGTCTCCATATCTAAATCAATCTCCCTCTCACGAGCCCTCATAATCATGTCCTCTAGATTCTTGTAGCTGTAGCGGCTCACAAACTGGCGTATATCACTCTGCAACATCTCACGATATCGGGCCTTCTTCATCTCCTCATCCACCACGTACTGCAGAACAAGAAGGGCCCTCTCCCCAAACTTGGCGGTGATCTCCGCCACTGTCTCAGTAGTCTACTTAAGATCGTGGAACTTCGTTGCTAGCTGTTGCACCTCGATCACAAGTGCAAACTCGGCCCTAAACCTGCTCGTGAAATCACTCTAGGTCATCACATCCAACACTGTATCATCACCAATTCCTCTCCCAACCTCCTCCCACCAGTTACATGCCCTGTCCTTCAGAAGACAGGATGCAAGCCTAACCTTGTCCCCCTCGGGACATCTACTGGTGCGGAACATGTTGGCGACATCCGGAAACCATATGGTACTCGCAATGAAGCCCCAAGCCCCATGGTAGTCTGGAGCTCTACAAGCCCTAAACTCCTTGAAAGTCAGTGTACATGACCCCATCATGGCCTCCATCTCAGTGCGGAAAGCACTGAACCTTTAATCCAAAAGTTCAAGAATGTCGTCCTTCATCATTCCAAATATCACAAGAGTCTGGTCTAGTATGATGCACATGATCTTTGAGGAGATGAACTCTCTAGTCTGCTCGTCTAGCTGATCGGCTCCAGACCTTGAGCTTGATCCATCACCGGCACCTGAACTACCGACTGCTGGTCTAGGACGTAACACCACCATTCTGAAAAACACATCATAATAAACATTAGAATACTGAACATAGCTGGACGGATCTCAAACAATACAAGTTTCCTGGATTCATCGCATCCTTCCTTGATACGTGTACGGATCCTTTGCTTTCAGTAGTACGGGCCCATACTACCTTCCACATCTATCAGTACTTTCCTCAAGAACTGCCTTGACTCCACCAATTCCCTTCTAATACTACTGCTTCACGCGCTACTCTCATCCTAGGCTTGCCCTAGGGTAATCACCATTCCACTCTCTGCCATCAGCTGCATAAGAAGTCCCTTCTATCTCCCCCTAATTAGCCCGCGAAAACTATTACATATCACTAAGACAAGATAATTCTTCGAATGAGAGGTTCTACCCTACAACGGTTGGACTCAAACAAGAGCTGCGAAATAGAGCTAAACCTAACCTTATGAAATTAGTTAGTTCTCGTAATATGTAAATTAACATATTCGTTTAAAATAAAGATAACTAGAACTCCTAAAAGCACCAAGCAAGAAGCATTCACACATTAAGTACACATAATCAAGCATATACCACTCTGGCTATCATACTGTCTAATCTGTACTAGCATGCATTTCTCATAAAGCTGATACACATATAACAGGCACATAAGGCATCCTTCCTAGACCCTTAGTCCTAATCTAGCATGTTCTTCTCATAAAACTGATAAACATATCATAACATAAACTTGTATGGGTAATTTGGGAGTACTTACTTGAGCTCAGCTGATTGCATGCACTACACCCATTTTTTTTTTCTCAAAATCCTTTTTTGAAATGGTTTTTCTTTTGAAAAATATATACCACTCCCTTAGTTTGAGTTTAGACACACCCGAAAATGTGCCCGAATCCCTCAAACCAAGGCTATGATACAAACTTGAAGCATCCCAAAAATACGGTCCAAAAATTTCATTTTCAACTCATTATTAAAACCATAAATCATCCATAATCATAAATAAAATCATGAATCATGTATAATAAATTATCATAATATTTTTCACATATCAAAATCTCATATCAAAATATCATAGTAAAACTCCCAGGCTAAAGACTGTGGTGTGTGCCATGTGATCATCCTGAGCCCTTCCCTTTGCTAGTGGAAGTACCTAAAACCAAAACTAAAAACTGTAAGCATGAAGCTTAGTGAGCTCCCCCAAACTACCACATACCATACACATATAACATGCAACTAAGAGATACGGGACCCGCCCACACTCACGAAGATACGGGCCCCACCCACACTCTACTACCTAGGAGATACGGGCCCCGCCCACACTTTGTTGACTCTGAGATGTGGGCACCACCCACACTCTACTGACTCTGAGATGCGGGCCCCGCCCATACTCAGCTACTAAACAAACATACAGGTATCACACAGACAACATGTATAACTAGTTCTATCAGTCAGACATACATCCATGATCGAACTAAACTATGAGATACGGGCACCGCCCACACTCGACTACTAACATATCATACTATGGGCTGATATTGGTGCCTTAGAACCATTCCTACTAAAGGGAAAACTCACTTCGTACGACTGACTGTTGAAAACCTGAGTGAGGAATCCCTGTCTACTGCTCCGGCGACTCTACGACTATAAATTCGATAATAACATTTAATCAAAAACTAATAACTCTTCAAAGGGTAAAATAACTATTTTACCCTTGGTCAATAGTCATCACTTTTGTCAAAGTCAACATTCTGGTCAAAGTCAACATTCTGGTCAAAGTCAACATTCTGGTCAAAGTCAACATTCTGGTCAAAGTCAATATTCTGGCCAAGGTCAACATTCTGGGTTGACTAACTCACCGAGTCAAAGTTTCGACTCGTTGAGTTCTATAACTCAGAAATCTTGAAATTGCGACTCAACTCGCCGAGTCGCTCCACCGACTCGTCGAGTCCTATCAAGCTGTTCATTCGCGACTTTGATCATCTGCTCGTTGAGTCCCTCTACAGACTCGTCGAGTTCTACTTACTGAAATCAGGACAATACGACACAACTCGTCGAGTTCCCTTATGGACTCGACCAATCCGTTTGTCTGTTTGGCCAACTTAACAGATTAAGCCCTATCTTCTAGATCCAAGGTTCATAGTTCGTTTTCCCACTGGAAAGGCCTTTCTAAGGGTAAAGTTTCCAACCTTACCTGTCCATCAATCTTCTAAAAGGGTTTAGACTAAACCCTAATTCCCATAAGATATGGGTCATGTCAAAAGGCCATAGAATCTCAAATCCACGCATATAAACCGAGATCTAGGTTTTTAACATATGCTAGACACATAAAGTTTCGAGCTTTCCTTCCACGCATAGTATTTTAGTGCTAAAAAGACCATAAACTTGCTCATATGCTTGCATGAGGCTACCATGATCATAAATTTTGCACCTTATTCCATGGAACGCTTCCAAGATCCTAGATATGAGATATGAGCCACTTGGGACGTTCCAACCCCAATGACCAAGGTTCATGTACCAGAACTTTCATAAAATGGAAAAAATAGATCTAAGAGAAGAATGATCAAGTTGGAAACTTGATAACCAGAAAATGTAGCAAATGGAGTGTAGTTCATGGATCTACTCCTTCCCTCTTGAGTCTTCTATCTTCTACTTCTTCCACAAGCTTCAAAAGGCACAAATATCACTAAAAATGGCAAGAAATAGCTCAAGATCACTTAGGGTGGATTAGGGTTTCGAGGATATGGTTTTGGAGGTGATGGAGGCTGGAATGGAGGCCAAACATTATGCTTAAATATTAAGGTTTCATCCAGCATGCTTTACTCGTCGAGTAAGGTCTGTAACTCGTCGAGTAGCTCACTTAAACCCCACGTACAAACTGTCTTCTACTCGACGATTCAGGGCTGCCGACTCGTCGAGTCCTTCTTTCAAAATAAATGGATAAATACTTAATTAAACACGTACCAGCGAACCAGACGTTACATTGCAAAACTTTCATTTCTTGCCTTTAGGTTTGTGGTCTGAGGTGTCCTTGTCGGTAGACACTCACTGGTGTCCTTGATTGTAATCGCGGTTAGGATTATCGGCACCGCTTTTGCTTCCGATGTAGTTGTTAGCATTAAGTTGTGCCATGATGGATGTTACAGCTGCTATGACTGTAGCTTGAAAACTAGTAGAGTCTATCTACAAAATTGGTGTCTTGCCAGTTGGCTGTTTACCTCCTTCTGAAGACATGGTTCTGTTGCATGGCGAGAAATGATCTCGTGAGTAACGATTCTCATTGTCAGTTGCATTCTTATAATTTATATACACATATATAAATTTCGCGTTTTGTAGAGCTATTCTCAATGTTTCTCCTAAACATTCCTGAGATGCAGCGATGATCGTGGGTAGAAGTAGGTTTTGTACGAGTGTTATGTTTTCCCATCCTAGTACTATTCTCGCCCAAACACGCTTAGATGGGGTGTTCTGAAAGGACTTGGTGCATTCGTGCTGGTATGATCGCGCACTATAGGTCTACTAAAAGGCATCTTTCAACCATAAGCTATAACATCCCAAGTCCAGATATACCTTGAAACCCTTGATCTTTTGAGTACTTGTCCATTTTAGCCCTTTATTGAGAAAAGTTGGTAAATGAGTATGCGGGGCATATGCGAGTGTACGCTCAGCGTACTCATATGCATGCATTTAACACGGAAGCCACCTAAAATCACGTGAATGGCTTGATTTAATTGCTTTGTTCTACACTATTCTTGTTTCTAATTGTTTGATCAATGTTTGGTTCCTAGATTTGAGCCCTTATAATTGGTATCAGATCCATTTCAGTGTCAAACTTGATTCTTGGTGTGTACGGTTTTAAGATCTTCATCAAATTCGTGGTTAATTCAAGTTTACTTATTGAATATCTACTTTTGATCGACATACAAGGCTTTTGGATCAAAATATTCTTGAAAAACTACTGATTTGTGTGTGTACGGTTGAACTTTGTACGACCCTTATCAAGTGTACGGCCGTAAACATTCAAGATTTTTGTCTGTGTGTGGTTTCTATGTACGACTGTCTTTGTACAGCCGTAATCCGGTATTTGGCAAAAATCTCAATGTTCGATTGTAATCCTCGTGTACGGCTGTAGTCTCCATGTTCGGTTGTTGTCCCCACCCTTGTACGACCGTAAACCCCTTGTACAACCGTAATCCTTTGTACGAATGTAATCCTTTGTGCGGCCGTAAACTACTTAAGTTGTTGTTAGAGCATTTTCAACATCAGTATTTTTCTTGTTAGTCTGTTCATTTAATCAATTAAAAAAATTAAAAAAAACTTCAAAATCCAAAACTAAAATGGATTCACAAATCTCATCAACTCATCAGGAATTGGATACCATCATGGGAACAAGTACTTGAATTTCTCGCTTACTGTCTGCAGAAGGATTTCTAGAATGGAAGTATCGAATGGAAAAATACATTAAAATGAAAGACTTCAATGTATGGAGAAGCATTTTAAAAGGACTGGTCGGAACACAACAACACTTGAAAATGGAGTTGTCATTGATAAAGATTTTGATAATTACACTAATGAAGATTTTGAAAAGGTTGAATAGAAGAAAAAGCATTAGCTACACTCACAATGACCTTATCCCGAGAGATTGAACAAGCTTTTAGAGAGTACACTTTAGTAAAGGCTCTGTGGGAAGCTCTAATTGAAGTATATGAAGGGAGTGAAGATATGAAAAAAAGTCATCAAGACATGCTGAGACAAAAATTCAATATGTTTAATCATGTTCCTAGAGAGAATTTGGAAGTTCATCTATAGAATTTTATCACACTCACAACTGAAATGAGTTCAGCTGGGATTTCAGTGCCAAGATCAGAAATCAACAAGAAGTTGCTTAACTCTCTCCCAAAGACATGGGGTATAAAAGTTGTTGTCATCAAGAAAACCAAAGATCTTAATGGTTTGAGTTTAGCTAAGACAATGGCAATCATTAAAGGTTGTGATTTGGATGAAAAACAAAGAGAGATCAACAACGTTAACTCATATTCTTTTGTTAATCTCAGAATCCAATCAAACAATGCTTTCTCATCCTTTACCAATTGTTAAGTTCAACCACTTGCTGCTCCTCAATTATCATCATACGCCACACCATTCATGCAAAATGTTTAGTCCCCTATCTTTTATCCGCAAGTTGCTTCTTCTTCAAAGACACCTGTTCCAGTTTCTGCTCAAGTTCTTGCTCCAACCCTAGTTCCCAAAGAGAATGAAGAAAATTTGGCTCTTGCAGCTGGTCTTGTTAATTGTTATAACGCTTTCGTAGCTGGTGAACTACCCCATCAATTGTCATTTGCTGATTTGGACCAAATCCATCCAGAAGGTTTGAAGAAATGGACATAACATGGAAAATTGCCATGGTAGTGTTCAGAGCTAAAAAGTTCTCCAAAAGGACAAGCAAAAATAACTGGGGGATAAATGCATAAAAGAAAGTTGGGTTCAACAAAGGCAAACTCTGCTGCTTTAATTGCCATGAACCAGGTCATTTTGCTAGAGAATGTCCTAAGCATGATAGGAGAGAAAACAATGAAAGAACAATGGTGCCAGTAAATAACAATAGGAGAGACACCATCAATAATCAGACCGCAAATCTTGCGGTGGTAGCTCAATCATTTGACTAGGAGGATCAGATTTAGGCTCTGAATATTTCAGGACCTGAAAAATGCACATTTTGCCCAGATTGATGATGTTGCTGAAGGAGAAGCTGAAACAGATCCAGAGGCTAAAATGATGGAGTTAAAATTTGTTTCATATGTCACACGCTCTAACTCCTGCACTTGCACATGTGGGAAGGTTAGAAAGGTTCATAAAAGCGTGAAATCTGAAAATGGTAGTACCAGGTCTAAAGATAATAATTAAATTTGTTTCAATTGTGGTACTGCTGGCCACATTGCTCGAAATTGTTCCAACAGAGCATTTATACATTTCTCATCCCCGAGGAAAAAATTAGTCTCGAGGAAGGTCTCCAACGAGAAAGTTCTCGAGATCTCGTTTCGTGAAAATGATCGGGAAAATTTGTGATACTCAGAAAAGGGATGATATTTAATCGAACAAACAGGTTTTCTCTAAACTAGCCACATGTGCTTTGTTGAAATCGACTGTAGTTGACCCAAGGTGAATTTCGTCAAAGAATGCGTCTGGATCTTCGACTAATTATAGCCAAAAATCTAAATGCTCAAAGAAAAGGAAAATATTTCTAAATCACCTATGAATATTTTGACATCTAGCTACTAATGGGTGCCCAAATCTGCAGTTGTTCGATCATCTTCATCCTCTGAAAAGGGTTCTTCTACAAATAATAATTCATAATTGAAAAGTAAAATGGATAAATATGTGGACGTTAAGGGTCAACCTAAGTTTGTAATGACCTGGGTCCCCAAATCTAAATAATCCTACTCATTGAATTTACCTTGTTCTAATTCTGGTTTGAAGACTGTGATTGAAGATGAAGATGAAGAAGTTGTTTACAGACCACCTGTGATGTCACCTATGACTACTATAGTGGATGCATCTGTTCCAATTAGTTGTCCAGAATCTCCAAGTCAATAAAACAATCCAAATGCTGATGCCAATCCTCTTCCTCCCGATGAAATAGAATTTATGTCCAGAGATACTTCCAGTGCTACTCAAACTTTTATTGAACTTCTCTTTCCCAAACTGATTGCTAATGAGTTCGTGGCATACCCTTCTGACAAGTCAGGGTCGTCTGAAGAGGTTCATTCAGCAGATACTGGATTTTTCAATATTCGCAACCTTCCCGTTTCACTCAATGACATTAGCGAGGAGCTGCCTTCCAGACTTCAACACGATCACCCGATCGAAAATGTCATTGGCCAGTTGGGCGATGGTATTCGAGCACAGAGTTAGAGTGGAGATGTCAATACATGCCTTTACTCTTGCTTCCTTTCTCAAATAGAGCCAAAGAATGTTGAAATGGATTTGAATGAGCCCAGCTGGGTGAATGCTATGCATGAAGAATTAAATCAGTTTTAAAAACTTGGGGTTTGGAAGTTGGTTGAATTACCAGTGGGCAAAAAGTCTCTTGACACGCGTTAGGTTTACACAACAAGCAAGATGATTTAGGTGTCGTTGTACGAAATAAAGCTCGATTAGTTGTCAGTGGGTTTCGCCAAATCGAGGGTCTAAACTACACTGAAGTTTATTCTCCAGTGGCACGCTTGGAGGTTATTCATATTTTCTTAGCGTACGCATCCTACATGAACTTCACGGTTTACCATATGGATGTCAAGACTGCCTTCTTGTACGACGTGGTGAAGGATGAAAATAGACGTTGATCAACCTCCTGGTTTTGTTAACTCAAAATTTCCCAATAACGTATACAAGTTGGACAAGGCTTTGTATAGGCTACATCAAGCTCCTTGAGCATGGTATGCCACTCTTATGAAGCACTTGCTCAATCATGGCTATTCAAAAGGCACAAATGATCAAATTCTTTTCATCAAGCATGTTGGTGTCGATCAAATTTTGGTTCAGATCTACGTTGATGACATTATTTTCGGGTCCACGAATCCTCAGCTATGCAAGGAGTTTGAAGTCATCATGAAGAAGAGGTTTGATGTGAGTTCACTCGGAGAAATGACCATGTTTTTTGGGGTTTCAGGTCCATCAAAATTCAACTGGTATTCTGTTACATCAAGCCAAATATGTTGAAGTTATGCTGGAGATGTTTGGGTTTCAAGACGTAAAACTTGCATTGACGCCAATGGCCGAGACAACCCTGTTGACTCTAGATATTGATGGTGAATCCATAGATCCGACTACCTACAGGTCGATGATTGGATCGTTGATGTATCTAACTACAAGCTGGCCAGATATTATGTTTGCAGTTTGTCAATGTGCACAATATCAGGCTAATCCTAAACTTTCAAATCTTATTGTTGTCAAAAGAATTTTTCGGTATCTCAAAGGCAGCCCAAAATTTGGCCTTTGGTATCTGAAAATTTATGAATTTGATTTATATGCTTTTGCTAACAGTAATTATGGAGGCTTTAATCTTGATAGGAAATCAACCTCTGGTGGGTGTCAATTTCTCAGTGACCGACTGGTGTCATGGCAGTGCAAGAAACAACACACTGTCTCAACCTTAACATCAGAAGTGAAATATATCGCTGCTTCTACCTGTTGCTCTCAAGTTATTTGGATTCAACATCAGTTGTTGGATTATGGTTTGAATTATCTGTAAAGCCTTATCTTTTGTGATAATGAGGCTGCAATTCAATAACTAAAAATGCAGTTCAACATTCGAAAACCAAGCACATTGATACCAAAATGCATTTCATCAAAGATTGTTATGAGCGCTCACTTATTCTGTTAGAACAGGTTCCCACAACTAATAATGTGGTGGATCTGTTTAGAAAACCGTTTAACAAAGCTCGATTCGTTGTGCTTGTGGGATTTTTAAAAATTATACGTTTTGAGGACTAATTTTTGTTTTAGGGTTCTTTAAATTTGCGCATTTTATTTTCATTCAAACCCATCCACAAATTTAGGGGAGAAATAAACAAAAACCAAACAAAAATCAGAAAATTTGAAAATTCCAAAAATAATGTTGTTTCTGTCTTATTTTTGTCAAGAAAAATATGAAAATACCAAAAATATTTTTTAATGAAGTTTGCTTGCAGGTAATGAAATATGAAGTGATATCAACGTGCGTGATAACTGGAAATTTAAATATGTGTAAACTACCAAATCTGAATTGTCTAGACTCTGTGTTCGATGCGCTGGTAGACACAAAAGATTTAAATGGACTTGACTAGGTGTAGATGATCTTAACGAATCTAGTGACTTGAAACAATCTTGACCTAGATAGATCCATTTAGCTTGGCTATACGATGCTCGGGTAGGTTGAACAGGAAGACATACATGAGAATCCACAAAATACACTAAAGCAATCGATATCTAGAACTGTGGTTTAACTTTTCCTTGATGTATGGAGTCTGTCCTTAATTTTGGTATTGACAGGGCGACTGGGGAATTCCTATAAATTAGGTCTGCAGAAAGTCATTTTCTTTCTTTCTTACTGTTAGTCATATGATGCTTCCTCTGCTGATGGGAAGAGATTTGACTTGGAATGCAACATATGCAACTCTGTTTCTCTGCATCTCCTGCTATGCAAATTCTTTCTGTCTGTTAGCCATATGCTGTCTCCTTTGCGTGACTAATAATTTGACCTGGTACACAACATATGCAATATTCTACTTCTTAATCCTTCTGAATCTGGTCAGCCATATGTGTCACCCTCTGTGTGATCGGAAGATCCAACCTGGGTGTACAACATATGCACTCTTAATATGTCACCCTCTGTCGGTTCTAGCTCGTTTGGTCTCATGAAAAAAATCCGGAAAGGAAAATTCACATTTGAAGGAAAATATCCATTAGTAAAGTTTGACAACTTTGCTGAATTAGGTGATGGTTCTGGTTCTGACGATCTCTCAAGCCCTACAAGTCCTACAAAAACTAAGGATAATGTCATCTTATCCTTAGAACATGAATATGAGGATGACAGAGCTCCTCTGCTCGTAATCATGGCCAAGGAACATGAATTGACATTCGTTCAAGTTCAAAGCGATTTCAGTGAAAGTTTGATGGAAGATGTTGCGGGTGATGAGAGTGATTCTTTTAATGACATTGATCTTTCAGGATTTGATGAGGACGACATTCCTTTGAATGTTAACAATGAGGGTTTTCTACCAAAGGCAGACCTTGACAATTCTTTGACAATATCAATGATGTTGTTCAACAAAAAACAAAGATAACGGATCCTGACGACGTTCAAGAAACTCTGCCTCCTACTTCAAAGCAGATGGTTGATTCATCAAGTTATATGGATGCAACTTCAGGGATTCCTCCCCTTGGTGGTGCTATTCGAACAACTTTGCCATCTATGAGTGATATTTTAACAACTCAAACCTCCCTGCCTCCGCTAAAAAGGAGAAGAAATGACCCAAGGCCGGGAGTACTGATACTGGAACAAGCTCCACTAACTCAATCAACCACTACAACAATTGCTGTCGCATCACACATGCCAACCCAGGAAGGCCCAAGCATGGTATTTGAAATTGATGGTTCATCTGCTGCTCAAGGATTGTCTCCACCAAGGCGTTCGCATGATGCTGCCTTTGAGAGGCTTGCAATGCACTTGGCACAACAACAAAGTTCAAATCCTTCCTCTTGTGCAAAAGGAATATTTATTGAGGAAGACCATTCTAAGGATGACGACCCTTTAGTGTCCAAGCTCAGAGAAGAAATTGGTATTCTAAATCATAAAAACATTGAGAAGGGCATTATAATAGGACAACATGATTCTCGAATCGCTGATCTTGAGGCAGAAAATTCTCAGAAGTCAAAACAAATTTTAGATCTGCAAACACATCTTGGGACTCTGAATACATGCTACTTTTATTTGAAATGAAAATTAGCAGAGGAACTTGGAGACAAGTTCAAGTCATCAGTTAAAGAGTTCCAAGTTGGTCAGTCCTCTCAAGCACCCCCCGTTGACCCACCAGTTGTGATAAGAACTCAAGTAGTCAATCGATTTGAAACAGAACCAATTCATGCTCCTCACGTTGTCTCATTAAAACGTACTAAATTGGTTGAATCTGCTAAGAAACAAAAAATGTTATTCAAAAGGAGTTTAGACCAAAGTGCTCCTGGAGATCAACCCAAAATCACTTTAATTAACCTTGAAGAGAAACGATTTGGACACACATACGATGATAGATCAGGGATTGTATCATGGGGTTTTTATGACAGACTAAATATGTGGATTGTGAAGCATAAAATTTCAAGTGTGGAGTATTACAAAGACGTTCATGATTTTAGCTCATGGACAAGGGTTGACCTTTCTAAGCTTTCTAATGCTCCATTTTCTAATCCATCAAATGATCCACGGTCAACTCACTTTAAGCTTTATCTTGAAAATCAAGTAAAGAATGGATATACTGGCATGAAGACTGCTAAGTCCATTCTCAAGCAATTCCCTGATGTAATTGATCCAAAAGCTAATAAGCCCTTTAAGACGGTAATGTGGCCACCTACAAATCAAGTGAGACAGATTCCTATTTTACATAATTTTTGTGATGGGTCTCTTAAAAATATACTCTACTAGGTTTATGATGAACCCATAACCTCTGCTGTCATCAAATTTCCAGATTGTTGCCTTCGCTTATTTGACAAAAGAGATCTATTTCAATTTGGAAAGTGGGATATTCATCAGCTGGCTTAACATCAAATCAAAGTTGTTAAAGAAAGTTTTGAGTATGCAGCTAAATAATACACTGTAATGGTTGTTGAGATCATCCAAAAGGAGATGTGGCTTGGTGCCATGGGAGTGGGGGGGGGGGTCTGATCTGCTTATAATTGAATAAGACTGAGTCACTGCTAGCCTCAAACCAAGGCGGAGATTGAAAGGTTTTGTCTTTGTGATTTGGGCTAGGCAATCATCTTTATAGGTCTTAGTGGGTTAATGGTCATGTTTTGGGTGTACGGTCAAAGTTGTATGTACGGTCTGAGTTGTGTGTATGGTCAAGTATGTGTGTACGGCCATACATGGGTTTACGACTGTAAACCCATGTACGGTCGATCTCCACTATATATAGAGCATCTCAGTGTCAATCTACAATTGAATTATGTGAGTGTAATCAAGGTGTACTAGACGGTTTGTTGCCAAGCTTATTAAATCATGTGCATTGCTTGAGTTAATTGATTTCTTCTACACTATTCTTGTTTCTAATTGTTTGATCACTATTTGGTTCCTGGATTTGATCCCTCACAAGAAGAGGGGCAGAGAGTGATGGGTAGCACTGAGATAGTGCTAAAGATGACTGAGCAAATTCAGCAGGTCAGACAGAGATTACTGATGGCACAGAGTCACTAGAAGAGTTATGCAGACAGGCGACGATCCGAGCTAGAGTTCCAGGCCGGAGATTTTATCCTCCTGAAGGTATCCGCATGGAAAGGGGTGATTCGATTCAGGAAACAAGGCGAGCTGGGGCCCTGATACATCGGTCCTTTCATATTGAGTGCCATATTTGGTAGGGTAGCGTACCAGTTGGAGATACCGACAGAGTTGACTCAGATTCATAAAACCATCCATGTATCCCAGTTGAGGAAGTGTGTAGCCGATCAGACGATAGTGGTAGCCCTAGAGGACATTCAGGTGGATGCGAGCCTAAACTACATTGAGAGGCTGATCACGATTTTGGATCGAAAGGTGAAGGTTCTGAGGAACAAAGAGGTTCCCTGGTTCAGGTCCATTGGCAACATAAGAGAGGGTCCGAGTTAACTTTGGAGTCGGAGTCTGATGTTAGAGAGTAGCATCCAAAGTTATTTGTGGAGAATGACTTCGAGGGTGATGTCTGATTCTAGTGGGGGAAAATTGTAACATCCCAAGTCTATGTATACCTTGAAATCCTTGATCTTTTGAGTACTTGTCCCTTTTAGCCCTTTATTGAGAAATGGAAGTAAATGAGTGCGTGGGGCATACGCGAGTGTACGCTCAGCATACTCATATGTGTGAATTTGACGCAGAAGCCACCTAGTACGCTGGGCGTACCAGATGGTACGTTGGACGTACTAGGCCAAGAGTGAAAACCCTAATTTAGGGTGAGTCCCCTATATAAAGGATACGATGGCCTGATTCCTAGCCACCATTCTCAGACAACAAACCCTCTTGTGCCCTAAACCTTCGTTCTTGAGCTTGTGAGTGCATTTGAGAGCCTTTGAGAGTCTTTGTGTGTTCTTAAAGTGAAGGAGAAGCTTTAGACAAGAAGGAGTGAGAGTCTAGACCCTTGCATTTGAGCATATATGTGTTGGGAGCTTCACATAGAAGTATAAAGCTTCAAGCTTTCTTAATCTTTTGATTTGTGCATCATAGTAGAGTATTTTAGGGTTTTGTCCCAAAAGTTGGAGACTTTATGAGATATTGATCTCTAGAGACTTTGATCAACCCATTTGAGTGTATTTAGTGGTGTAATGTCATAAAAATCCAATCTTGGATGTTGGAATCAAGCCATGCATGAGTTATGAGCTTTTTGAGATAAGAGAGTGAGTGTTTTATGTGTTTGTGACCATATTAGCCATGCAAAGGCTTAAAGTCACTAACTTTATGGAGTACGATCTATTAGGGAGTCAAGATCTGTGATATGAGCCAAGGTCTTAACTGATTAAGACCAAATGAATGAGAAGAGTCAAACTAGGACGTATGTTGGGCTTAATCCCAATACACGCAGCATAGGGGTCGAGCCTCCCCGATGCTTGCATTGCAGCGGAGTACGCCCAGCGTAGAGAGCTGGTATGTGCAACGTACTCCCTGTCGTTGAATCTTTAGTTGACTTTTAGGGTTTTGTCAATTTGTGGACTATTAAGCCCATGGAGGGGTACAATGGTCTTTTACCCTTCTGTGAGTTATAGAATGGTTAGTCTAGCTTCATGAGAGTCGGTATTAATTAGGGATAATTTATCGTATGTGTTATGCGGAGGCTAGAGTAGTGATTCGAGTTCTAGATTATCCGAGTTCTTACGAGATGAGTCTTCTCACTATACTTTACCATGATTGGTATCTGTGTGTAACCGGAGGGTTTTATGTGCTTATTGAGTTATGTGATATTATGAATTTTGTCTGTGTGACATATATGTTATATTTTGTGTTTAATGAGATCGGACCGGAGGGTCCAACCCGAGTTGTGGGACCGGAGGGTTCCCACTGAGACAGGACTGGAGGGTCCAAACCGAGTTGTGAGAGAAGAGGGTCTCACTGAGACTCATTTACTGGAGGGTCTTACTGAGTTATAGCCTCAAGTGGCTAATGAGCTGTGTGTGGTATTTTGGAGAACTCACTAAGATTCGTGCTTACCTTTTTATGTGTTATCTGTTTTAGGTACTTCCGAGGATCGCGGGAAGGCCCCGACTTGATTGTACACACACCTGAGCCGTAAATATATTTTTGGAGGATCCTAGATTTGTGATAAACAATTTTTGAAATATGTGTACTTGAGATTTTTGAGAAAATGTGACATGTATTTTATTGTGTTTGAAAATGAGAAATTTGGTTTGAAAATTTACGGTGTTACATAAGGTTTACAAGATGAGACGGTAATGAGTCTTTAGTAGTGGCTATAAGTCAAGATTTATCTAAGTAAGTTTATCTTAGTTCTAAGTGTATCATGTTCCGACTTTTATAGTGTTCTGAAAACAATTTATAACAGAGGCGTAAGTAAAATAGACATATGAATTAGTAGTGGTTACCCTCGAATAAATTTCTTTGAATTTAATAATTGTTCCTAGTTGCCACGAAAGACCAGATAGACCTAATACATAGTGTGAGCAGTGCAGTTACTAACTCACTAGATTGTATAAGTGTATTAATTATTAGTGTGATGCATATAGTGCTCTGTTCTATGTTCCTGACATGATCATCCTAGGTTCGGCTGTAGGGATTTGTTGTCTCTAGGTATTCCTATGGTGTCCTTGTCCTCCGTAGATGTGTTGAATCTACGCTCCATCCTGCTTCGGGTCTTGACACTGATCCCCATTATTTCACAATGGATAGTAGGACCTCGAATGTCCGAGCGAGTTACTTATGTCTATTATTGCCAGGGTATGGTCCAGTAGTGATTACTCTGGTGCCTTTCTCTTCGGCCGATTCCTTCTCAGAATTTTCTTCAGGAACCTCTTCTTGTTCCTCCTTGACTCCTCTACTGATTGTCATAGTGGTGTGGCTACATCTATCTATCTTTATTGCTCGTGCGAGAATGGAAGTGTCTGAAGAATCTATGAGATTTAAATAAAACAAATTTTATTTTATGGAGTGATCCTTACTGAGCCATTCTATAATTACGCAATGTATACAATTTGTATATAACTTAAGATTAAATAGACCTTTGAATAAGTGACCCTACGCTAAGTCTACAACCAAACAAGGAACGAGAAGTAGATTATAGCTCACAAATTCTAAGCCTATAAAATCTCCATTATATCCAACCCTGGAAGTATACACTCCGCAATTATAGACCCACCAATAAGGGTCTTTTAATTTTCACATAAGTTATTTATAGTGCCTAAAATACTCCTATGTTATTTTAATTGTATGTTTGATTTTAGTGCTTCCTGGTATATGAACTTGGTATGCTTTTAGATTTCTTGTCATCTTATAGTATCCTAAAATACTCCTATAGTATTTTACTTTATGTTTTGTTATGGATATCCTTTCTATATGGGGTTGGTAAGTTTTAGGTTTGTTGCAACACCACGATCATTCCTAGGCATATGCGAATCACCTCTCGATAAAATATAGTTGATCATGCTATATTCTCCCAAGACTTGATTATATATCTCTAGACCGACTCGTGCTGTTCAACTTCCTAAATACTTGTGTATTGTACTTCTTGTGATACATGTTCTAGTATATATGTATGTATGCTTCTCCTAAAATACTTATATTTTAACAGTATACTTTTAGTCAGAGCACTTTGGCCCCATTGTATTTATAGTTGTATATCTTTTATGGGTTGATATACTTAGTTCACTATAAACAATGCTCTGATACCAGTCTGTCACACCCCCAAACCGAAATGGCAGAAACGTTCGGGGGCGGAGGACTTCATGTGTAGTATTACAACAATTGAATAATAGTAATGAAAGCAACCACAACCATTGTATTGATAATATAGTGTTTAGATTGTATTTGGATCACATATGATTGATTCCATAAGTAAATAACAAATTAAATACTTAAAGCTACTATGCTCCATCTTCTAGAGCCTTCGCGAGTACCTGTCTACTAATGTCCTAAGAATACAAGTGGTTTTGAAAACGTGTCAGCATTAAAGTTGGTGAGTTCATAAGCATTTTCATTTAGAATGTATGTTCTTCGAAAACCTTGATTTGTTCCTCTAGAAAATCCTATAATTTCTGATGTAGGGAAATGAAAGTTTTCTTGACTCACAAATGTAAAGACATTGAATTACAGTCATGTTTGTATGCAATCCTTTTTGTATGTATACACCTAGTTAAACTTTCTTACGGAAAAGTAGGTTATGTACTAGAAAATAGTATGTTGTTCTTGTATTTAGTGACCTTTGTTGTACTTGTATTTCATGACCTGACCGATATCTGTTTCCCCTATGGTTACTTAGTGTACACAACTTATACATAACAATGATCAAATAACTAGTAGATTGTGTGAATCTGCTCTAAGTCCACAACCAAACAAGGAACATGAAATGAAACGAAAATCACTCACTCTACTGCTTATATATATATATATATATATATATATATATATATATATATATATATATATATATATCACCCTGGTATATAAACTAAGGGATCATAGAATTTGCATTATGGGCCCATTCTGAATGTATGCTCTTGTTACTAAAAATGTAGTGTAGTGCTTATACTGTAATAATGTCTGTAGTGTCTATAGTGTCTATAATAGTGCCTGGAATCCACCAGAAGTAGTGTAAAATAGTGTATTGTAGTTTGATTAATTATCAAAACGTTTGTATGAATCCTTTTTCCAAAAATGTATGTGTATTATACTAGGAAAGTAGTTTACAGAAGGTTTAATATTAACATAAAATCTTTGAAGTAGTGTTAATCCCGTACACCTTGTTTATACTATTGTAATTTTCTTATAAACATACTAATATGACCTAGTGGCCTCTACGACATTCTTCAGGCGTCGGTTTTTATGACATTTGTCACCCTAGGCATGCTTGCCTAACTGTAGCTAGCCGTTTGGGTGTGGGATTGTCAGTCCCGTACAGATCTATACACAATTCGTATGCTCTCCATCTGGGAGACTCTGATTGTAATTTATAGGACTTGAACTTGTACCCTAGTTGCTACCTGAATTAGTGTCTTACAACCCTGTATTAAATGGTTCTACATGTAGTGTTTTAGTGTTCTCTTCTTTAGTAGTCGTTTGTATTATCTTGTAGTAGTGCATTTAGTAATTTAAAATAATTATACTTAAATAATTATTTTGTTAGTGTGTCCTTGTCGTAGTGATCAAGAGTAGTATCCCATAAACTATACCTATTATAGTTTAAATGTATGTTTTGTATGCATTGAAAGTCCTTGTAACTAAACAGTTTGTATAACTCAATGAACGATAAGAAAGGCACCATTTTGCTCGACATGTTACAAAAGGGTTAAAGATTTATTTAAATAAATTTTGTATTCATATATGTGTAAGACATATACGTATAACCCTGTAGTTTGAAATAAAAGTATAAGATATCTGAAATTAGTTTGAAACACTTTTTAAAATATTTTGAATCCATTGAAATGACTTAAGGTACTTTAAAACTGTTTGAAATCCTTTGAATATTAACATAAAATTTCTTTGTGTTTTACTTGTATTCCCCTTTAAAACGTCTAAAAATAGTGAAAATGTTGGGGTATGAACTCACCTCTAGTGCGTACTCGTGTTTGGGTAGCATAGCTGTAGTGAAATAGTAGTGACGATCCTCGGGCTAGCGTACACGCTAATAAGGTTACCCTAAAAATAATTGTATTCGTCGTCGTATTTAAATTAATAAGATATTAATTTAAATAATAGGGTTAAATATAATTTAATTATATAGAAGGAGGACTTGTAAATTAATTTAAAATAAATTGGGAAATGTTGAAAATGGGGTTTTCGGTAAGAAACGGGTGAATTCGGCCAAGGCTTGGTGATTTTGGTGGGGTAGTGTGTGTTCTTGGTGTGAAACTTGAATATATGAAGGGACTTATGAAGATTTTAAGATGGTATGTGTGACAACCCGAAATTTCTATCTTGTACATCCATTCGATTCAATAAAGGTCAGACTTGTTTTTGGCTATCTTTTAGCCCTGTTAAAGGTCTGTTTGGGTGTTTTAAGCCTAGTACCTTAAAGGATAAAGTGTTATGAAGTATCGTATAGAGTTGAGTGTGCAACATACAAGTCGGAAACTCCACCATAAGGATTTTATGGCCGTAAACACATCCTTGGCCGTGAACTCACCCCCTTAAATATGATATTCGTTCTTCCTTCACCACTTTTTCCCATTCCAACTCAAGAACTCAGATTTTTCTCTCAACATTCATCAAGTCTTCACCTTGATCTCCAAAAGAGTAAGTATTCCTTCCTTTTCCTTGTTGATACATTGCTTAACCTAGTAAGGATCCATGAAATTATCTTTATGTTGTTTAGATCTTCAAGTCTTCTTCACTTTCACCAAGAACACTCACTAGTTCTTGGACCGTGAACCCCCTCCCGAGCTTCAAAAACGTGAGTATTTCTTCTATCTCCTAGTTAGACCTGTTAAACTCTTGATTTCTAGCCTTGGATCATCATAAAATACATGAACATCAAGAGTTTACGGCCGTAAACCCTTGCATGACCGTAAACTCTTGTGTTGGTGCATGTTTTGGCCTCCAACTCATTTTATGTCCAAACCTAGGAACGTGAACACTTAGGGAATGCTTGTTAGGGACATAAATCACCTCGTTTGCAAGTACTTCCATGAGTGTATGAATGTAAACTCCTAGACCGTACACTCTAGGACCGTATACACCAAGGGTCGTATACCCCTTGGCCGTATACCTCTTTGGCTGTAAGCTCTTGGCCATAAACATCTTTGTGTGGCCGTAAACCCCTTTTATGCAATCCTTTTTGGTTGTAACACTTCAATATAAGTGTTTCCTAGTCGCTAAGGTGGTTTCCTTTCATGATTAGTTGTAAATACACTAATTATATACATATATGTGTCATTATCTATTTATTAGGATCCGTTTGTGCTCAAGACTTCACTTGACACGTAGCATCCAACAATCAGTCTTACACATAATCACTCACTACAGGTGAGTTCATAACCCTAACTAACATTTTAAATGATTTTAAATGATTTTATTGGGGGAATACAAGTTGAAACATTATTGTTATTATATGAATCACATGTGATTAATAACTTTCAAACAAATGGATTTCGTATACTTCAAAATTGTATTATCAAACATATTATTTCAAAACCCTTTTGTCAAACTCTTTTATATGATAAATTCTTTATCAAACTATTTTAAACTTATATATTGTCAAAATCATGTCTATTCAAATATAGTTATATAAATAAGATTTAAAGGACTTAGGACAGATAATTCGCTTTATTTCCTATTCCATGTTTGGTTGTGGACTTAAGGTATTGGTTGTTTGTCCGAAGTTCGTTTGAATTTTAGTTATATATTATGTATATTCGTAAAGATATAAAGGTTTCTTACACCATTTCAAATGCCTTTGAGTATTCAAAGGTGTGAAAACATTCTCAGTTATTCACATAACAACACTTGTAAACTATAATAGGTAGAGTTTTGAGGTCTACTACTCACTATTTCTAGTACAATGAAACCTACAAGAGTTAGTTCATACAGAAGTCACTTTAAACATACTATAACAAGAAACAAAAAGAACATACTATAACGAGAAACAAGGAGGAACATAGCACATACTATACAAAGAGAACATACAATACACTAGGACAAATATAACATACTATACAAATACAAGAATATTATAACATAAATGTGAGCCAATACTTTGTGGCATGACATCATACTGTTGTGTCTCGTTTTGTAACCAGAGTCTCCTGGATGGAGAACATGAATTTTTGTATAGATCTAAACTGGATTGACCATGCTACACCTTGTTGCTAGCTAAAGTGGGACCTGCAGGTCTACGGGTGAAGAATGTCATAACATTTCGACGTCTTCGAGCGCCGTGTTTTCTACTAGTCGATCAAGTATGGTTACAATCATATCACATTATACCTTAATTAACTATTGATTTAAGGTAGTTAATACAACAGTGGTTACTATATACAATACTGTAGTACTTTATTATTTTTCCCATTGCATTCACATTGTGATCTTATCACATAAACGGTAATGTAAAGCTATATTTTGGTAATGATAGTCACACTTGGGAAAAACAATCACTTTTACAAAGAAATAAACATTCAGAACATTCGGGTCTTGGTAGAAGGCTACGTTTTAGAAGAAAATATAGGATTTTCTAGGAGATTCAAACATTTATTACAAACATTTACAACAAACTTTCATTAAAAGCATTTACAGACATTTACAACATTTACAAACAGTTTTTTTTTCAAACTTATACAACATTTGACATTAAATACTTATGAACTCACTTGCTTAAATGTTGGTCCTCTCTTTCAAAATAACTTGTACTCTCAGGTCACCAGTAGAAAGATATAGGTGATAGGTTTTAAGAAGACGGAGCACTTTCAGACTCGTTTTTATTTTGATTATTCATTTTTTGGTGTCTTATTATTATTGCACAGAACACACTTGTATTGAATTATACTATTGATGCAATGGATGATGTTGTTGCTTGTTTACTATTATGCAATTGTTATGATATTATACATGATGTCCTCCGCCCATGATTGTTTCCACCAATTCAGTTTTGGGGTGTGACAGATTGATATCAGAGCTTTGTTTATAGTGAATTGAATATATCAACCCGTAAAAGATATATAAATTATAAACAAAATGGGATTAAAATACTCTGACCAAGAGCTTTTACTTTTAAATAATAAAATATTTAAACTAAGTATACATTCCTACATTCATACTAAAATCAGTGTCACTAGGACATAACAAAAGTATTACGATTGTTGAACAACACAAGTAGGCCTAGAGACATATAATCAGATCTGGGAATGATATAGCCTGATCAACTATATTTTTCTGAGAAGTGATTAGCATGTGCCTAAGAATGTTTGTGGTGTTGCAACAAGTCTAAAAACTATCCAACACTACTACAATGAAAACTATTGAACAGAACATCAACTTAAAATACTGTAGGAGTATTTTGTGTTACTATAAGTACTTATTTGAGAACTAAAAAGGTGTTTACTAGTAGGTCAATAGTTGCTGAGTGGATACGCTATGGTTATATGTGACTAGGGTGTTATAGACTTAGAATCTATGATCTTTGCTTTATTTCACGTTCCTTGTTTGGTTGTGGACTTGGAGTTAGGGTCACTTATTCGAAGGTCTATTCTATTTTTGGTTACATATGACTAGTATGAACTATGCAAGTATTGAAGTAAATGGTAAGGATCATTCTATAACTATCTTTCGTAGTACGTCTATTAACTATCTCTTTCATCCATATTCTCGCATAGATAACATGGTTGGATTCCATCTCCCTGGCGACCCGTACTTTCCCAACCAAGGCAATGTTGGATGGCTCAACACGGAGCCCGAAGAGAATCATGAAATCCCATTGGATGATGACTTCGCTGAGAACTTTTCGGAGGATTCTAACTCCAAACCAAAAGTCAATAATCTACTCCCAGTGGCTCCTATCCCAAAATCCTAACCCTAGACCAGGATTCCAAGGCCCCACCCCTCTGTGGGAAACAAACTTGAATAGATGGAGTCACAAATAGTGTCAACCCTTGCCCTACAACGGAGACCAAAGCTTCTACAATCTAAGCGAGGGAGGCTCAGCGGACAGAGTCATGCCTATTCTGGTTTGCAGGATTATTCGCAATGCGGAACAGAGTTGGGCAACCGCCGACCGAGTCATGGAGGTTGATGCCGATACGGGAGTCAATGCCGTTCGCATTCGCCATCTGGCGTCTGCTTAGGGAAGGACCTTGAACTGGAATGCAGCCCTGCAGAGAGAACGTACTGCAACCCAAGATGAAGTCAGGGGACTTTGAGCTTGTCAAGCAACATTTGAAAGACACATGTGAGACATGGAGTGTCTCCGGGCAGAATCAAGGACTCATCCGGGCCGTCCTCGTCGCTAGTTAAGTCTACTCTACTTTCTCTTTTGGATATAACTTAGGCCTATGTAAAAGCTCTAGTTTTAGTTTTCCCGTCTATGGTAAGACTTTGAACTTGTTAGTTTGTTAAAAGTCTTAGTGCTATCAAAAATTTCTTTATATGGTTTGATGTAAGACCTACTTTTAGGTCGTTTCTCCCCGAACTTGTTACATCATTAATGCCAATGATATTGACAGACCTCTAATCTTATGGGAAATATTTATTCAAATACTTTCATCTTTCTATTGATAGATCTCTATTACTATCATACTCTCATCTGTTTTGTTGGGCTATGGCGATTTAGTCCATGGACCACTCTCATTATACTCACAAATGATTCTTACTATCATCTTCATCTTTGTAAACTTTTAATCGAACAATGCCTCCACAAAGAGGGACGAGATGCAACCCTTCAATAAATCCAACCCAACCACCACCAACTCCTCCACAATAAGACTCTGCAGCTCTCCAAGTTGCGGTATCTGCAGTTATTGCGGCAGCCTTGGCTCAATTCAGTGTTAGCGGTACTAGCGAAAGTGGTGCTACTGCTCAATCCGCTCTAGGTGATGCTCCAATGCATGCTAGGGAGTGTCCATATAAAGACTTCACCAACTGCAAGCACAAGTCCTTTAACGGGACCGGTGGAATCATTGCCCTCTCGCAATGGTTCGAGAAGACGGAGTCAATCTTCAAGATCTGATATTGTATGGAAGGGAGCAAGGTTAAATTTTCTGCTAGCACCTTCGCAGACAGAGCCTTGACGTGGTGGAATAGCCTTGTCAAGTCACTAACTATGATAGTGGCTAACACTATGGGCTGGGAAGATCTGAAGGAGCTCATAATTGAGGAATACTGCCCAAAGGGCGAGGTTCAGAAACTTGAAAAGAAAATTTTGAGCCTTACCATCAAGGGCTCCGACGTAGTTGCCTACACTGCCAGATTCAGCGATCTGGTGGCACTATGTTCGGGAATGGTCTCGATGGAGGGAAAGAAAGTCGAGAGGTATATTTGGGGGCTGATGCCTCCATTCTAGGGAAATGTTTTAGCTTCAAACCCCACTACTTTCGAAAGTGCCAAGCGACTGGCACATCGGCTTGTGCATCATGGAGTCCGCACCCCGTCAACAACAACAACCCTAGCCATCCAAGAACCTTCCAAGACCGCTGACAACAAGAAGAAATTTTGGGGTAACAAGAAGGAAAAAGCGGCATAGAATTCTGCCAAGAAGAAGGTTGTGGTTGTTCATGCTGCGATAATACCTACTGCTACTGCGCCTATGAAGCAGTATACGGGAGCTTGCCCAAGTGCAATAAGTGCAACTTCTACCACAATGGACCCTGCCGGGAAATTTAGTGCTCTAACTGCAGCAGGAAGAGGCACACTTCCTGTTTCTGCAAGTCTCCACCAAGGCCACTTAACAAAGTCCCCAACATTGGTGTGGTTCAGGCTTGATACGGATGTGGCGAGGTGGGCCATTACAAAAGGAACTGCCCGAAGGCAGGGATCACAGGTGGCGTAGGAAGAGTTTTGGCCATAGGCCACAAGGAAGCAGTGGCTGACCCTACTGTGGTCATTGGTACATTTCTCCTCGATAAATCTTATGCATGCATACTATTTGATAGCGGAGCAGAGTGGAGTTTCGTGAACATGAAATTTTCTCACTTACTTAAACGACAATCATGCGTACTTAAGGAACCATTCATTGTAGAAATGGCTAACGGGAAAACTGAGAGGACCAGCAGTATATACATAGGATGTACTCTAACTCTAGATAGCCATTCCTTTCCAATCGACCTCATGTCGATCTCAATTAAAAGTTCCGACGTCATAATCGACATGGATTGGTTGAGTCTTCATCGCGCCGACATCATGTGTTATGAATTCGTCTTAATCTTCCGTCTAGCGAAACCCTTATTATCTACGGCGACAAACCCCACACGAACCTTCATATCATCTCAAGTATTCAATCCTAGAAGTTCTTGCGAAAGGAATGTCACACATTCCTTGCTCATGTTATCGATACGATTCAGGAGACAAAAGATGTAAAAGGGAATCCCAGAAGTATGCGACTTTCCCGACATCTTTCCAGAAGAACTATCGAGATTTCCCCCACAATGACAAGTCGAGTTTAGAATCGACTTAGTTCCAGGGGCTACCCCAGTAGGCAAATCGCCTTATCCTCTAGCACTAGCTGAGATGCAGGAGCTATCCAGTCAACTTAACGAACTCTTCAGTAAGGGCTTTATTAGACCAAGATTCTCGCCATGGGGAGCACCGGTCTTATTTGTAAAGAAGAAAGACAGATCGTCCCATATGTACATCGACTATAGAGAACTCAACAAGCTTACCATCAAGAATCGTTACCCTCTACCTCGCATAGACGATTTGTTTGACCAGTTGCAAGGGGCGAATTACATTTCAAAAATTGATGTGAGATCCGAGTATCACTGGTTACGAGTGCAAGAGGAAGGTGTTCTAAAGACAGCCTTCCAAACTTGTTATGGAAACTAAGAGTTTGTAGTGTTGCCGTTCGGATTAACTAATGCGCCTGCAGTATTCATGGACTTAATGAATAGTGCGTGCCATCCTTACTTGGATCAGTTCGTTATTGTATTCATCAATGACATTCTTATCTACTCTTGTAGTAAGGAGGAGCACAGTAAACATTTGCGACTGATTTTTGAAATACTATGGTCAGAGAAGCTCTACGCAAAGTTCTCAAAATGCGAGTTTTGGATCCGAAGAATCGAATTCTTGAGTCACGTTGTTAGTGAAGAAGGAATTCATGTGGACCCTGCCAAAATTAAAGCCATTGAGAACTGGTCAGCACCGATGACACCTACAAAAATTCGTTAATTTCTAGTCCTCGCTAGCTACTATCGCAGGTTCATACAGAACTTCTCTAGGATTGCGAAACTGCTTACTACATTGACCCAGAAAGGTGTGGCCTTTGACTGGGAGGAGAAACAAGAAAAAACGTTCCAAATGCTAAAACGAGCCTTATGCAACGCACCGATACTATCCCTCCTAGAAGGGTTAGAAGACTTCGTTGTTTATTGTGATGCATCCAACCAGGGGCTCGGTTGTGTCCTAATGCAACGAGGTAAGGTTATCGCCTATGCCTCAAGACAAGTAAAGACGCACGAGGTCAACTACACCCCACATGATCTTGAGCTAGGAGTAGTTGTATTTGCTCTACAGATCTGGAGACACTACATGTATGGTACAAAAAACACTATCATTATAGACCACAAAAGCCTACAACATATATTCAACCAGAAGGAGTTGAATATGAGACAACGACGGTGGGTTAAGCTACTCAATGACTACGAATGTGTAATTCGTTATTATCCGGGTAAAGCCAACATAGTAGCTGACGCCCTAAGTCGGAAAGAATATTCTAGTTGCAGAGTCAAATCATTAACGGTGACTATCCATTCGCATCTGTCTACACAAATCAAGAAAGCTCAACTTGAATCCTTGAAGCATGAAAATGTAGTGGGTGAATCCGTGAGAGGGATGGATAAAAATTTGCAAATGAAGGGTAGCGTAGCTTTATATCTCATGGACCGGATTTGGACACCAAAGCACGGTGGTTTCAGGGACTTGGTCATGACCAAAGCACACAACACTTGATATTCCATCCACCCAAGTTCAGATAAAATGTATCTTGACCTCAAAAAGCTATACTGGTGGCCTAACATGAAAGCAGAGATTGCTACCTTTGTGAGTAAATGTCTTACTTGTGCCAAGGTTAAGGTCGAATACCAGAAACCGTCAGGGTTACTACAGCAACTGGAGATACTGGAATGGAAGTGGGGGCAGATCACGATGGAATTCATAACCAAGTTACCCAAGACAACGGGTGGTCTCGATACCATTTTGGTGATCGTAGACAGGTTATCAAGTTCTGTACACTTCCTGCCTATCAAAGAGACTGCATAAGGGAGATTGTACGACTGCATGGTTTTCCTATATCCATTATCTCTGACAGAGATAGTAGATTCGCTTCAAGGTTCTGGTAGTCGCTACAAAGTTCCCTAGGAACTAGGCTGGATATGAGTATAGCCTACCATCCACAAACTGACGGACATAGTGAGAGAACTATCTAGAATGTGAAAGATATGTTGAGAGCCTTCGTGATAGACTTCGGGAAGGCATGGGATACTCATTTACCCCTTTTCGAGTTTTCCTACAATAACAACTACCACACAAGCATAAAGGTTGCTCCGTTTGAAGCCCTCTATCGCCAAAAGTGTAGATCCCCTCTATCCTAGGCTGAGGTGGGTGACACTCAGTTAGCTAAAGGACGAGTTCCTGACAACACTCTCACAGGTCCAGAGATCATTCGGGGAATGACAGAGAAGTTTGTTCAGATTCGTGAATCATTAAAAGCCTCGAGATACCGACAAAAAATCTACGTAGACAAGCGAAGGAAACCTTTGGAATTCTAGGTTGCTGATTGTGTTCTCTTGAAGGTCTCACCCTGTATGGGCTTGATACGCTTCAGAAAGCGTGGAAAGCTAAATCCAAGATACGTAGGACCTTTCAAGCTTATCGCTAGAATCGACCATATAGTTTACAAACTCAAACTACCTCATGAACTTAGTAACGTACACCCTACTTTCCACGTCTTGAACTTGAAAAAGTGTCTATCTGATGAGACTCTTGTAATCCCACTCGATGAGATCGAGATCAATGAAAGCCTTAACCTCGTGGAAGAACCTATAGAGATCATGGACCAAGAGTTAAGGCAAACGAAGCAAAGCCGATCCCAATAGTGAAGGTTCGCGGATATGCCAAGCGGGGACCTGGATTTACTTAAGAGCGTGAGGATCAAATGAAATTAAAGCATCCTCATCTTTTCACTTAGTTATTTGTAATTGCTTAAACTCTAATTTCGGGACGAAATTCCCTCTAACGGGGGGATGATGTGACAACCCGAAATTTCTATCTTGTACATCCATTCGATTCAATCAATGTTAGACTTGTTTTTGCCTATCTTTTAGCCCTGTTAAAGGTTTATTTGGGTGTTTTAAGCCAAGTACCTTAAAGGATAAAGTGTTAGGAAGTATCGTATAGAGTTTAGTGTGCAACATACATGTCGGAAACTCCACCATAAGGATTTTATGGCCGTAAACACATCCTTGGCCGTGAACTCACCCCCTTAAATATGATATTCGTTCTTCCTTCACCACTTTTTCCCATTCCAACTTAAGAAATCGGATTTTTCTCTCAACATTCGTCAAGTGTTCACCTTAATCTTCAAAAGAGTAAGTATTCCCTCCTTTTCCTTGTTGATACATTGCTTAACCTAGTAAGGATCCATGAAATTATCTTTATGTTGTTTAGATCTTCAAGTCTCCTTCACTTTCACCAAGAACACTCACTAGTTCTTGCACTGTGAACCCCCTCCCAAGCTTCAAAAACGTGAGTATCTATTCTATCTCCCAGTTAGACTTGTTAAACTCTTGATTTCTAGCCTGGATCATCATAAACCCTTGCATGGCAGTAAACTCTTATGTTGGTGCATGTTTTGGCCTCAAACTCATTTTAAGACCAAACCTAAGACTGTGAACACTTAGGGAATGCTTGTTAGGGCCATAAATCACCTCATTTGAAAGTACTTCCATGAGTGTATGGACGTAAACTCCTAGACCGTACACTCTAGGACCGTATACACCAAGGGTCATATACCCCTTGGCCGTATACCTCTTTGGTTGTAAGCTCATGGCCGTACACACCTTTGTGTGGCCGTAAACTCATTTGATGCAATCCTTGGTTGTAACACTTCTATATAAGTGTTTCCTAGTCCCTAAGGTGGTTTCCTATGTGTTATTATACGTTTATTAGGATCCGTTTATGCTCAAGACTTCACTTGACACGTAGGATCCTACAATCAATCTTACACAGAATCACTCACTACAGGTTAGTTCATACCCCTAACTAACCTTTTAAATGATTTTAAATGCTTTTATAGGTGGGGGGATACAAGTTGAAACATTATAGTTATTATATCAATTACATGTGATTAATAACTATCAAACAAATGGATTTCTTATACTTCAAAACTATATTATCAAACAAACTATTTCAAAACCCTTTTATCAAACTCTTTAATATGATAAATTCTTTATCCAACTCTTTTAAACTTATATATTGTCAAAATCATGTCTATTCATATATATTTATATAAATAAGATTGAAAGGACTTAGGACCGATAATTCGCTTTATTTCCTGTTCCTTGTTTAGTTGTGGACTTAGGGTATCGGTTGTTTGTCCGAAGGTCGTTTGAATTTTAGTTATATATTATGTATATTCGTATACATATAAAGGTTTTTTACACCATTTCAAATGCCTTTGAGTATTCAAAGGTGTGAAATCATACTCAATTATTCACACACATCACTAGTAAACTATAATAAGTTTAGTTTAGAGGTCTATTACTCACTATTTCTGATGAGTTAAAAACTAACTTGAAGATCGATTAAATCTTTATAACAGGTAAAATAATAAAGAGGATAACAGCGAATAACACAAGAATGGATCAAAGTGTGTCGAATGATTGATCAACAATCCTCAGCAGAGCTCGATAAAGAACTTCCACTGTAGAGGATTTAGGGTTTACAAGAACGATGAAGAAATAAATCTCTGGTCTATCATAATAATCTTTTCTATCGTTAACCTAATATGCATGCAAGCATATCAATATATACTAAACCCTATCAAACTCTCAGTTGGACAGGCCCAAACCGGAGTTACAAAACTTGGACTAATAACCGAGCCCAATGCACGCAATACATCAAAAACCGTTACCCAACAATCTCCCCCTTTGCGTCAAATTGGAGCGAGATTACTTTGTCTTCTTGCTTGGGCCAGCAGCGGGAACCTTCTTCTTGACAGTATCAAACAGACGTGAGATAAGCGCGAGGATCGTCTGTCTGAACCGAATGTACCATTGTATCATGTCGTCAAAATACTTGATATCATCCGGTGTATTTTCCTTGCATCTGTGGATGATCCCCAACACATGCTCTAGGCAAGCAGTGGTATAAAGATGTTTATCAGCTAAGGCAAAAAGACATTTCTGTCCTTCACTCCTAGTGAACATGACTGAGTTTCGCCTCGGGTCAATTTTGCCCATCTTCCTTTGGTTCAGATCACTGGCCGAGCCAACAGGAGATATTGTTGGTTTCTTCTTGAAGACGTTTGCAATCTCCTGATCCATCAGTGCGACCTCCATGATATAGCACACCAGCATCCTCTTGAGATGGTCAATGATCGGACCATATTCAGCTTCGTTGGTCAGAAGGATGTTGTGCAGGATGATCCAATCATGGGGATTGAGGTTCGGTAGATCTGCTAAAGAAATGGCATGTTCAGTTTTTGCAGATCCCCTGAGCACCTTGAACCGAACGTTGATAAACTTCCCTTCAGTGTATGGTTTCAGGACCCGAACATTGATAATCTTCTGAGCGCTCCAGGTTTGATATTGGGGTTGAGCAGCCTTCAGATAGAATTCAATCAAGTCCCGATCAACCTGCGGATGAGGATGAGGGAACTCGGCAACGTTGGAGAAGGCGTGAAAGATGAACGCCTTTCGGGTCAGTGGCATGTCGAACTGAGAGTCGACAGAATTGAAACAGTCAAATGAGATAACTAGTTCCAGCCACAAGATGCTCGGAGTGTCGATTGCCTCCTTTATCATCCTCTTGAGAGTCCAAGCAGGAAAAAGAGTTTTCCTACTCTCGAGAAGGTCGTGGGCTTCTTTCTGTTTGCGTTCAGCTTCTTCAGCTTCTTTTGCCACACGAGCACTATCATCTGCATCATTGCGACGACTTTTGCGTTTCAATAAGTCGGCAATGGTTTCTTGATCATCTTCCTCTTCATCCTCAACAATCTTCTTGCCTTTGTCTTTCACACCCGAACCAGAGGCTTGGCCTATAGGAGGAGGTTCGGTTGTGTGAGTTGCCTTTGAGGAATGAGGTGGTTGAGGTACAAACTCCTTTTCTCCCCCTTGTTTCGGAATGGACACGAAATCGGGTAGCCCTTCAATTTTGCTTAACAGGTCTAGGGCAGGAGCGAGCTTCTCTGCAAGGGTACGCCTCACAGAATGGTTAAGTATAGGATCATGTGCTTCGAGGATGTTGGAGATGGCTGAGTGGACATCCGAAACACACGTCTTGATGACCTCCCGTTCGGACCGAAGAGTGTCAATTTGTTGTTGAGAATGGGAAAGTTGAGCACTCTTGACCTTTAGGGCAGTGGTCTTCCTTGCCAAAACATCCATCAACGAGTTCTTTGCAGCCAAATCTTCTTGAAGCTTTGAGAGACGCTCGTCAATAGAAGTACGGAAGGCTGAGTTGTCGTCTGTGAGCGATTGACGAAGTGAAGCAAAGGACTTCAACTCAGTAGAGACAAACGTGGCCAACTGTTAAACAATTGGTTCCAACGTAGTCTTGGTGGCATCAGCACTCTCCTGTAAAGACTTTAACAGGGCAGAGGCATCAGAAAATAGTTTATCGACTTTTTCGATTGTAGCCTGACAGGCTTTCGTTGAGGCATCGATGGAGGTGGTTGCAGAAGTGATAGAATCTTGCTGAGCCCTTGAGAAAGCATCAACAAGCTTCTTAATGGCAGCCTCAGAGAGTGATGATTGAGACGTAGAGGAAGAGGCAATGAGCAAGTCTACCTTGTCATGGAGCTCCTTAAGATGTTTCTTTGTGACCGGAGCGTCATCATCATCATCGCTTTGGACTTGAAACGGACTGTAGTAGACCGAATCAAATGTCATGTTTTCCCCGCCAAGGAAAGGGTCATCTCCGTCAGAGGCGTGACCGGGAGATGGTGGTGGTGGTGAAGCTGGTGGTACAGTGGTGTGGGTAGGTTCGGGTTGGGTTGTTTCGGGTGTAGGTGTAGGTTCAGGTTGTTTTTGGGTAGGGGTAGGTTCGGGTGCTTTTTGGGTTTCGGTTGTGTTTATGGTTTCGGGTGCTGGTGGAGGTTCGGTTGCATCAGTATGAACCCCCGTATCAGATACGTTGGTTGTAACCTTTGCAGTAGATGTTGCTGTTGCATCGGTGAAGATTGGTGGGGGCATTGGGATTGAGGTGTTTGGAATGTGGGTAAAAGGGTTTATGGTGGGAATGGAAGTAGGAATAGTTGTAAGAGGAGAGGGAATTGGAGAAGGAGGGATTTGCATTTCAGGGGTAGGTGATCTGGGTGGTGTGTTGCCTCTTGGAGAGTCGTCAGAATCCAAACTCTCACCCTCTGACTCACTGGAAGAGGAAGCGATAATCAGCTTTCTCTTTGGTTGTGTTTTTCGCCTCTTGTGCTGCGGAGACTGAGCAGCTTTAGTGGGTTTCCTCTTCTTAGGAGAAGGGCCTTTAGCCCCTTTCGCCACCTGTTTCCCTTTGTCAGCCTTCTTGCCTCTTGGAGCAGGCTTGTCAGCGTCATGGATCGATTTAACATCTCCGGTGTGAGATCCCTCGGACCAGAACGCTTGAACTCTTTGTAGGTTCTGATAATCCGGCTGTCAGCTGGAACGTCAGCATACATGGATTCCGGAATGGAACCATTGAAGGGAAATTTGGAAGCATCTGAAACGATGATCTTCGTAGTATGGAATGTACCAATCGAAGACATCGGTGCACCGGCGACAATGGGGATGTTGTACTTGTCCATCACCCACTTCGTGATTAGGGTCCAAAAACGAGCATAAGACACCTCTGAATGCCGTGAAGAAGATGAGAGACTCTGGATGAGTTGTTGCCAAAGAACAAACCCATAATCGACATTGATGCCATTGTAGACACCATATAAGATGGACAGGAACAGTCGACTGGAACCATCTGATCCAGAGCTCCTTTCAGAAAGACCTTTGAATAGCACAATGAACATCCCGTTCCACTGTGGCGGCAAGCACGACTTCTTGAACTTGGCGACGGAAGTAAGCGCCTCCGTATAACCCATATTGTAGAACATATTGAACAGGTGCCCCATTGGAATTGTCTCTGGATTAACCCTCGTAGGGTCAGCTTCAAACCCTAGCAGAGAGCAAAATCGTTGCTTGGAGATAGACGCTTTGTGATGAGAAACGTCAAAGAAGATCCTATCGACCACTTTGTCGTAATGAGCAATCGCATAGATCTGCGACAGGAACTCCATTGGTACTGATTCCGCCCTTGAAAGTGCAGGAGCAATAGGCGAATACTTCAAGCACTCGATGATGGGGAACATATAGGAATCATAAGCGTGAGGGGTTAAATCGATAATGAGGCATTATTGAGGGCGAATGGGAAGAATGTGGGAAGTGGCGTGAACAGATGATGAATCTGCCATTGTTGAAGAGAGTGAAGAAGATGATGAACAGTTAGGGTTCAGGGATTTCTTGCGCTCTGGGAATTTTGATTGCAGTAAAGAGGTAAATGGTAGAGGATGTCGCCTTTTATACTGGGTTTAAGGAGAGAGAAAGATCTTCCCAAATCTTCTATAGAAATACAAAGAGTTTTCTGGCGTGTGACTGATGCATGACAGTTGGGGAACCGATGATCACGCATGAGAGAGAGTGTCAGATTCCTAAGAACACGCCTCCCATCAAGCGCCGTTTGGATAGAAACCGTTTCAGATTCACACGCGCCTTTTCTGTGCCTTTTAGAGAAGAATTGTTTCAAATTCGCACACGCGTCTGCGACGTCATTTGGAGATTAGACGTTTCAAATTCGCACGCGTTCCCTGTTATGCCGGTTGAAATCAAATCAAGTAGACTCCCGCCTGAGTCAGCAACCCTTCATCTTATCCCTTTAAAGTGTAACGACATCTTTTGAATAATACGCCCACGTGGATTAAAATTGACCACAGCTATTAATCAACCACCAATCCAAGGAAAAAGCCTGTAATTATTAGAACCAGAATTTTGGAAAATCAAAGATTTTCGTGCTAAGGGTGTAAAAAGAAAAGAAATAAAGCAATCCTTTTGAGGAAAAATTGTGATGTCAATAAAGACACGAAACAAATGATCCCGGGCACGAATCTCTTCCTTCAAAGTCAAGAGAGACCTTAAAGTGTTAATGTGGTTCCCCGTTGAATAACGATCAAACACCTATTAAGAAGTGTTGAAAGGCTTCTTTTAATTAGGCTTCTTAGGGTGGCTTTGCTTTGATTCAACAGTCCTAATCTTGAAATAAGATAGAAAGTGAACAAAGTACTTGTGAGACCGGTGTAGTCTGTTGAACAAGTAGGTTTGAAATAATTTTAAAGTGGCTGGTAAATATAGAATCTCAACAAAAATTAAAAACTGGATCCCAAGGGAAGAAATGTTATGGTTTTTAACAGTTTCATAGGAATCACACAAAAGAAAAATTTGAGACTTCATGAAGATACGTTCGTCAATTCATTAGTGAAAACTAGAGCAAATTAATTGTTCACCGTCAATTCAGATTGGGTATTGAATTTTGGGTTTCACTCAGCTCGTAGTGGCACGAAACTAGGATCATAAACGCAGTTTTTGAGTAACCATAAACCTCAGTGGTAACTTCTGAGAGTCTCAAGGGTTACGTTGGTGAAACGAATTTGATGAGGAAATGCAATAGAGATTGTGTAAGAAATCAAAGTACCTCTGCTGTGAAAAATAGGACCAAGCAGAAAACTCTTATCTCATGTGAGAAGAGAGTTAGGTAGCTCACGATTAGAATAAATGTGATAGCCTAATTGGGAAGACAAGGTTTGTGTATACCAAGTCATGAAGGCTTTTATTCAGAATCTGATGAGGCTTTGGGCACATACAACAACATGCTTCTAGGGACACTTAACTAATTCCACAATTTCCCCATAAACAAACACACAAATAAAATTAAAGCCAAAAAGTAAATAAAGAACAGAATATTTTTGGAGTTTTTGATATTAGAAGAAAAGAAATATTTTTGGAAATTTTGATATATAAAAAAAAATTAAATGATAGATAATAAAATAAATAAAAAAAAATAAGACGGAGAAAGAAAATAAAAAGATAAAAAAAAAACTTTGAAACCGAACCCGAGCGTTCGGTTGATTTCGGTTGAGAAAAATTTTGAAAAACCGAACCCGAGCGTTCGGTTGGTTTTGGTTTTGAAAAATTTTGGAAAACCGAACCCGAGCGTTCGGTTGGTTTCGGTTTTCAAAAATTTTGGAAAACCGAACCCGAGCGTTTGGTTGGTTTCGGTTTTGAAAAATTTTGAAAAACCGAACCCGAGCGTTCGGTTGGTTTCGGTTTTGAAAAATTTTGGAAAACCGAACCCGAACGTTCGGTTGGTTTCGGTTTTGAAAAATTTTGGAAAACCGAATCCGAGCCTTCGGTTGGTTTCGGTTTTGAAAAATTTTGAAAAACCGAATCCGAACGTTCGGTCTAATTCGGTTACCGAAGAAATTAGATGTTCAAAAAGGAAATACTTTTGACAATAAGATAAATAATTTTAAAACAATTGTTCATGAAATTTACAACCAAGAAAACTACCTTTAGTTGATGAGCGAGAGGCAGATGATCCAACCGAACCCGAACGTTCGGTCTATTTCGCTTCTTACGTTTGTGTTTGAGAGGTAGTTTGTGGTACTGACTCTAATTCCATCATACCTAGCCCTTGTAGAATTTTGTTGAACGACGCTTCAGGAAGGGCTTTGGTGAAGACATCAGCCAGTTGATCAGTGGTTCTAACAAAGTGAATTTCAACGTTTCCATCTTCCACATGATCTTTAATGAAGTGATACCTCAGTGCTATGTGCTTAGTCTTGGAGTGTTGCACTGGGTTATGACAGATCCTAATTGCACTTTTAGAGTCACAATATAGTGGGATCTTTTTCATATTGAGTCCATAGTCTCGGAGTTGACTCTGGATCCAAATCACTTGAGAAGTGCAGGATGCAGCTGCAATGTATTCTGCTTCAGCTGTAGACAAGGACACACAGGTTTGTTTCTTTGATTGCCAGCTAACCAACTTCCCGTCAAGGAATTGGCAGCCTCCAGTGGTGCTTTTTCTGTCTAGTCCACAACCTCCAAGGTCTGCATCTGAGTAGGCTTGAACAAAGAAGCCTGAGTTGGAAGGATACCATAGACCTAAAGAGGTAGTTCGCTTGAGATATCGTAGAATGTTCTTCACTGCAAGCATGTGAGGTTCGCGTGGGTTCGCCTGAAATCTAGCACAATAACAAACAGAGAACATTATGTCAGGCCTGCTAGCAGTAAGATACATCAGAGAACCAATCATCTGGCGATAAAGCGTAATATCAACTGCCGGTTTATCCAAGGATGGAGTGAGCTTGGTGCCGAACGTCATTGGAACTTTGACCTTGGAATCTCCCATCATGCCAAATTTTGCAAGGAGAGTCTTCGTGTAAGCTTCCTGATTAATAAAGATGCCTTCGGGTCCCTGTCTAATATTTAAACCAAGGAAAAAGTTAATTGGACCCATTGAGCTCATTTCAAATTTATTCTCCATCAGCTTTCTGAATTCAGCCGTTAAGCTGGGATTCGTAGAGCCAAAGATGATATCATCGACGTAAATTTGAACAATCATAAGGTGGTTACCTTCCTTCTTACGAAAGAAGGTTGGGTCAACCGAACTTTGTTTGAATTTGGACATCTTTAAAAACTTTGTCAGCGTTTCATACCAGGCTCTCAGAGCTTGTTTCAGTCCATACACGGCTTTGTCCAAAATATAACAGTGATTAGGATACCTTTCATTTACGAATCCAGGAGGTTGCTCCACCTACACTGTTTCTTCAAGTTCTCCATTGAGAAAAGCACACTTGACATCCATTTGGTAGACTTCAAAGTTTTTGTGTGCAGCATAGGCAAGAAAGATTCTAACGGATTCCAGCCTAGCAACAGGAGCGAAAGTCTCTTCATAGTCAATTCCTTCCTTCTGACAATATCCTTTCACAACCAGACGTGCTTTGTTTCGTATTACGTTCCCTTCCTTGTCCATTTTGTTCCTGAAGACCCATTTGAGACCAACAACTGAGGCATCTGGAGGAGTTGGAATGAGTCGCCAAACTTTGTTCCTTTCAAATTCGTTCAGTTCGTCTTGCATAGCTTGAACCCAATCAGAGTGATCAAGAGCAGTGTTAATTGTCTTTGGTTCAACTTTTGAGACGAAGGAGTTAAACATACATAATTCTACTTTTGAAAACAAGGAAGTTTGTTTTGCCTTGAGTTGTGATCGGGTCAGAACTTTTTCAGATACATCCCCAACAACTTGAGAGACAGGATGATCTCTGGTCCATTTGACGAGAGGAGGGTAGTTTGGATCAAAGGTTGGATCCAATTCAGCGTTTATCATATCTTCTGGTTCGGATGGACTTTCATCGTCATAAAGTATATCGGCATGCTCCCCCCTCGACAGATAAGCTTTCAGGAATGTCTTGTGTGTCTTGTGCTACAGAGGTTTCTGCTGGTGCTGAGCTTTCGGGTGTTGATGCACCTTCGGGTGGTGAGGGACTTTCGGTTGATAAAGTGCGTTCGGGAGCAGCTTGAGAACTGTTCTCCCCCTCAACATGTGAGCTCGGCTGTGATGATGATGGCGGATCCTCCCCCTCGACTGAAGCATTGTGTTGTGGAAGGTCGTCAGAACTTGATCCTCCTTCATCCATTCTCTTTGCAGCATCTTCGACAAGTTGCTTCAAATGATCTACCCTGTTGTCAGCTGCGCTGGCTTCTGAGAGAGTGGCCTTCTCTGGTTCATCAAATAATTCCACAAACTTTTCAAATAGGTTAGCGATTGAGGCTGTGACTTGGCCAGTTTGAGGAAAGATTTCACCAGCTGTGTCTTCGTTGGCCTTTAAGTTTTTGACATAGCTATCATCAAAAGTCACATAATAGGTTTCTTCTATTTTCCTTGAACGCTTGTTTAATACCCTGTACGCTTTAGAAGTAAGAGAATAGCCCAGAAATATCCCTTCGTCGGCTTTGACATCAAACTTGTTGCGGTGTTCTTTATAATTGAAGATGAAACACCGTGAACTGAACACATGGAAAAACTTGACATTTGGCTTCCTGTTGTTGACGATCTCATAAGGAGTGAGAGTGAATCGCTTGTTGAGATATGACCTGTTCTGTGTAAAACAAGCAGCAGAAATAGCATCAGCCCAAAAATATAAAGGTAAGGAAGCGAAACTTAGCATGGTTCGGGCTGCTTCACACAAAGATCGGTTTCGTCTTTCGACAATTCCGTTTTGTTGAGGAGTGTAGGGAGCTGAGAAGTTGTGACTGATTCCTTTTTCTGCCAAGAATTCTTCAAATTCTTTATTTTTGAATTCCAGTCCATTGTCGCTCCTGATGTTGCGAACGACTTTCTTCAGCTGTACTTCAATCTACTTGATGAACCCCTTTAGCTTGTGAGTTGCTTCAGATTTAAGCTTCAGAAAGAACACCCATGTGAAACGCGAAAAGTCATCAACAATAACAAGAATGTACTTGCTACCACCGATACTTTCGATAGATGATGGACCACACAAATCAATATGAATTAATTCTAGTGGTTCAACAACTTTAGTGTTTATTATAGATGGATGACTTTGACGACTCTGCTTCCCCATTTCACATGCAGCACACAAATGTTCTCTATCGTACTTGAGCAATGGAAGACCCCGAACATGACCTCCAGTGACAAGTTTGTTGATATCCTTAAAGTTGAGATGAGAGAGCCTTCGGTGCCACAACCAGCTTTCGTCAGATTGTGCTTTAGATAACAGGCAGATAGCTAGGTTCCCTTTGATAGGTTTGAGGTTTAGGGGAAACATTTCACCTTTACGCTCCGATTTGAGAATAACTCTTTTCGTCTTCTTCTCAATGATTTCAGAACCCTCATCGTCGAATGAAACTTGAGACCGGTACCTCCAACAAGCTGAGATACACTGATGAGGTTATGTTGTAGTCCTTCCACGTATGCAACCTTCCTAATCGTGAAATCACCGTTTGTAATCATTCCATAGCCTTTTATGGTGCCGAAGGAGTTGTTCCCGAACTTAAAATTTCCACCGTTTGAAAGAGATCGATATTCCCTCAGCTCTTCCTTCCTTCCTGTCATGTGACGCGAGCAGCCACTGTCAATGTACCATTCTTCGTCAAACTGCTCGTCACTGATAACCTGCAAAAAATATGCAGATTTAGGAACCCAAAGTTTCTTGGGTCCTCGTGAGCCTTTCACAGGAACGGGAATAGTAAGAGAGATGTCAACAAGATATGTTCTTTTTATTAGTGTTGTTTCATCTTTCTTTTTGATGGTGAAAACCTTAATTTTATTGGGATTCGCTGCTTTTGGTTTGGTCTCTGGTTTAACTGATGAAACCTTCAGTTTTCCTTTCAGTTCAGTTGATGATTGAGGTTTTTGAGAGTGAACAGAATGGAATTTAGAACGGGATTGAGAGGAATTAGAAGAATATGAAGAATTAGAAGAGTTAGAACGAGAGAGCTTAGACTGAGATGATTTCATGACTTGAGATTCTAGGTGACCCTTTTGCTTTTGATCATTAGTGGGACCGAACCTAGAATTTTGATCTCTTTTGTTCTCTGAACCGAACCTTTGCTTTCGGTTGATGTTGTTTTCTGAACCGAACCTCTGCTTTCGGTTGATGTTATTTTCTGAACCGAACCTCTGCTTTCGGTTGTTGTTGCTCTCTTGTGATTCAACAGGACTTTTCTCTGACTTTAAGTTCCTGTCATGATGTGAGAAATAGGCATTTTGAGATTGCCAAAACTGTTTTCTTTCAGAGAGATTCTTCTTGTATCTCTGATTCCTTTGCTGTTTTTGATTTCTCATCTGCTTGGTTGATGATGGATATTGGATTTTGGTTTCTGTTTTCCTTTAGCTGGTTCACTCTGAACTGATGATGTTTCGCTTAAAGGAGTGAATTCTTTTGCAGGAATTCTTTTTTCTTAAGGAACATCTTTTGTACCACTAGTACTTGGCACATCGAAGCTATCATGCTTATTCAAAGGTTTTGGCACATATCTGCCTTTGCTTTTCCATGAAGTCCTTTCAGATAGACCTACCGTTTCGTCAGCATTGTCGATGGGAGCTGACCAGAAGAACTCGTCGCAGCCATCAGCATTGTCTTCTTTTACAATTGCTGTGAGTTCAGCGGTCTGATGTTCGGTTACGCCTGTGACCTTATACACCTGATTTGGAGTTGTTCTTACTTTTTGGTATACTACTGCCTTTTTTGCAAGGATCGGGGACTTTGTTGGGACAAACGAGCAAACTCCACTGAATTTTCTGAGATGAGATTCTTGTGGTTTTTGGGTTCGCTCTTGACAAATTCTGAACAATCAACTGTGTCCTCTACAAAAATTTCACTCATATTGTTGTCCTCATTAAGCTCAGATGCATTTTCAACATCAATTTTATTTTCTAAGCTCAAGTTGGCGTTCAATGAGTCAAATTTTTGTATGGTTTCGGTCCTCAGTTTCAGTTTATCATTTTCATCCAAAAGGTTTTTAAGCATGTCCTTATGGTCCTTGGACTTAATGAAAGATTCGATTTTGTCCAGTCCATACATATACGTCGGATTAACTTCCTCAGACGAAATAACACTTTCACAATTATACGCTTCAGCATCAATTTCATCCTCCTTAAACTCAAGGAAGGGTAAAATCATGCGATGAATCTTTTGTCCTATTTCACAGTCCAAATGAAGCTGAGTGATATTAGTATAAAGATGTTTAGCAATCAAACAAAAAACATTTCTCTGTTTTAAAAGCTTTAAATTGTCTCTTTGCAAATAAATGTTTTCATCTTTGGTTTTGATTAACTCCGACTCCTTCAGTTCGATCCACATTCTCCGTTCCTCACTCTTCGAAGACACCCTGCTTATTTGGTCAGTTAGGTTAGAATTGGTGACTCGAGTTTGAGTTAAACTACTGTCTAGATGAGAGATTCTTGAATTAACACTTTTTAATTCTTTTTCGTATGAGCATTGTGGGACTTTGAATGAAACAAAAACGGATTGTACCTTCTTGATCAGTTCATCAAGCTCGTTGAACTGCACGCTGAGCGGTTTTGCTGTGAAGCACAAGTCCTCTCGCTCCTTTGCGTCTCCATTCCCACTATCTGTGTTGTATCCCCTCATCTGAGACACGTCTGTCACCATCAAGCATTTTCCACCGCTGGCCTCATCTTTCGCCACATAAGCCTTTCCATGAGAAGGCTTCCTTACTTCATCATCCTCAGAGTTGGTTGACCAGACCTCCACGCCACCGAACTCATCAACCGCTACCGAACCCTTCACAATTAAAGCATTCATAGAAGGGTTAGCAGTAGATTTCTTCTTCCTGATCTCATCCAGCTTTTTGTGCAACAAAGCTTCTTCATCTTTTTCGTCATCCTTTTCTGCCATTTTCTTGAGGACGCAATCTTTTGCATAGTGGTTCTTTCCTCCACAGTAATAGCAGCTCACTTCCGAATCTCCGTCAGCTTTCGGTTCCTTCTTTGATTCTTCTGCCTTCGGTTCATCTTTGACCTTTTCAGAACTATAACTTCCCTACCAATTTCTATTCTTATTTGTGGGAAATCTTTTCTTGATGAACCTCTTGGGGTTTGACACCATCATAGCATAGTCTTCCGAAGTGAGGTCATAGTCCTCCAAGTTGAGGTCTTCTTCTTCCATCACCGCTTTGCTTTTGGACAAAAGGGCCAATGAACCCAAGCTTGAGATCACATTTTTCTCCTGTAACATGATCTTTTCTTGAGATTTCAGGATGCCCACCAGTTTCGCCAAAGAGTAGGATTTGAATTGCTCATGCGCTTTAACTGTAGATACTACAGCTCTCCACTCAGATCTGAGGCCGTTCAAAAACGTAACCTTCTGCTCAATTAGCTTCCTTTCAATGTCATGTTTAATCATCTTGCTAAGAAGATGATTGAAACGATCGAACGTTTGAGTCACGGTTTCTTCGGCTCCCTGCTTGAATTCACCAAACTCAGACAAGAGTAAGGTTTGAATGGAGTGTTCAAGATCTTCGTCCGTGGAATACAATTCTCGTAGCCTGTCCCATATTTCTTTTGCAGTTGTGCACGAACTCACCAGCCTGAAAGTATCAGATTGAAGAGCAAATCTGATTAATCTCAATGCTTTGATATTGCACTGAAATTTATCTTTTTCGTCTTGAGCAATATCTTTAACGTCTTTCAAAAGATCATTATACTCCTTCTGAGTTATAATAATCCTTGAAGTTGCTGAATGAGCAAAGGGTCCAGATACTATTGCTTCCCAGATGAGGTATCCATTGTCCTCAGATCCTATAACATAGTCTTCAAAGTGATGTGCCCAGACTTCATAATCATGGGTGTAAAGGAAGGGAATCTTCGTTGTTGATCAAATGCTGTTCGAAATATTAATGGGATTGGATTGCGACTCGTCCATGCTTGATCGAATAACCTGTTAAAAGATCAGACTTGTAATGTATTAAATTAGGGCAAAACAATAAATATCGAGTTACGTCAATTATGGGATGACGGCTCAATAAATATCAGTAAATGCGGAATAACCCTAATCGAAACCTTTTTCACAGAAAAGAAGTGTATGAATTACCCAGCCTCCTGCTCTGATACCAATTGATGAGTTAAAAACTAACTTGAAGATCGATTAAATCTTTATAACAGGTAAAATAATAAATACGATAACAACGAATAACACAAGAATGGATCAAAGTGTGTCGAATGATTGATCAACAATCCTCAGCAGAGCTCGATAAAGAACTTCCACTGTAGAGGATTTAGGGTTTACAAGAACGATGAAGAAATAAATCTCTGATCTATCGTAATAATCTTTTCTATCGTTAACCTAATATGCATGCAAGCATATCAATATATACTAAACCCTATCAAGCTCTCGGTTGGACAGGCCCAAACCGGAGTTACAAAACTTGGACTAATAACCGAGCCCAATGGACGCAATACATCAAAAACCGCTACCCAACAATTTCTAGTACAATGAAACCTACAAGAGTCAGTTCATACATAAGTCAGTTCACACATACTATAAAAAGAAACAAAAAAACATACTATAACAAGAAACAAGGAGGAACATACCACATACTATACAAAGAGAACATACAATACACTAGAACAGATATAGCATACTATACAAATACAAGATTATTATAACATAAATGTGAGCCACTACTTCGTGGTGTGGCATTATACTGTTGTGTCTCGTTTTGTAACCAGAGTCTCCTAGAGGGAGAGCATGAATTTGTGTATAGATCTAAACTGGATTGACCATGCTACACCTTGTTGCTAGCTACAGTGGGACCTGCGGGTCTACGGGTGACGAATGTCATAACATTTCGACGTTCTTCGAGCGTCGTGTTTTCTACTAGTCGATCAAGTATGGTTACAATCATATCACATTATACCTTAATTAACTATTGATTTAAGGTAGTTAATACAATAGTGGTTACTATATAAAGTACTATAGTACTTTATTATTTTTCCCATTGCATTCACATTGTGATCTTATCACATAAACGATAATGTAAAGCTATATTTTGGTAATGATAGTCACACTTGGGAAAAACACTCACTTTTACAAAGAAATAAACATTCAGAACATTCAGGTCTTGGTAGAAGGCTACGTTTTAGAAGAAAATATAGGATTTTCTAGGGGATTCAAACATTTATTACAAACATTTACAACAAACTTTCATTAAAAGCATTTACAGACATTTACAACATTTACAAATAGTTTTTTTTTCAAACTTATACAACATTTGACACTAAATACTTATGAACTCACCAGCTTAATTGTTGATCCTCTCTTTCAAAATAACTTTTATTCTTACATATGACAAGTTTTGAGAAGATGGAGCACTTTTAGACTTGTCTTTATTTTGATTATTCATTTTTTGGTGTCTTATTATTATTGCAAAGAACATATTTGTATTGAACTATACTATTAATACAATGGATGGTGTTGTTGCTTGTTTACTATTATGCAATTGTTATGATAATGTAGATGACGTCCTCCGCCCCGAATGTTTCTGCCAATTCGGTTTGGGTGTGTGACAGTATGAATGTTCTTGAGGAATTCGGTTGAAGATATGAAGATTCTGGGTGAAATTCTTATGAGTTTTGAGAGAAAAATTATAAAGAATTCGGTGGCAAAAGTGAGAAATGAATTGGGAAATCGGTTAAATATATATATATATATATATATATATATATATATATATATATATATATATATATATGGATGGGAACTCAGTCATAGTTGATTGGGCCTTAGAGAATTCGGTCCTTAATGGGCCATTTCTTTGTGTGTTCGGCCATACCAAGACCGAGAACACCATTTGATGGATGATATGGCCGAAAACAACCAGGTTCTAAGATTCTTAAAACGGAACACTAGTTGTCCTTTATTTTGTGGATCGATTTCTAATTGTTTCCAATATGATAGGATCGAATTCACTTTGTTTGTTAATATGATAAGATCGAATTCACTTTGTTTGTTAATATCTTAGGACCGAAAACACCTATATGGGGTTTTATTTTATGTTTTAAACTTAAACTTTTATCTCATGTTGCCATATGTTAGTTTAACTTAAAATAACTTTCAACCCAAGCTTAGATACAAGTTTTTAAAACTGCTCTGAAGGCTATAGATGAAACACTACAACATAGATTGTAATGTGTTTTCACTTGAACTTGGTTAGGGTTTAGACCATGCTAGGTCTAAAATTTGGAGTGATGACATCTGTGTCGTCTTAATTTCCCTCCCCTTTCTTCTTCATCTCCGAGATCATCCTCGACATCAAAATCTTTCTCTTCATGATTGTGAAACCCTTAAGCTTGATGTCTCAGGGTTCGTAAATCATTAGGATTTCTATTGGGCGGTTGTCTTCTTCGATTTGGTTGTTCGTTACGTACCTATGTTGTAAGGGTCGTTAGGCTCTCCATAATCTTTTTATATGTTGAAATTGTTGTAGAGTTTGCTCGATACAATCGACCTGATCTGGGCTGGGTTGATTGTCGACAATAGCTCTCGGAAAGTTAGCTACAGAATAGACAATTAATACTAGTGTATTGCCAAACGTTAAGAACCAATGGAGATAATATTTCTTATCAAACAGAAAAACACAAAAAGTTGAGAAAATTTTGTTTAGACTCTTTTTTATAAATCAAAACCAAAATAATAGCCTACCTATCATAAACAATTAACCCTTAATTATAGACTTCAAAATATAAACCGACTAAGATGCTAACATTTTGTTCGAGTTCAACTTAATGAGAGAAAATAAAGGAGATGGAGGGAAGTGAGAAGAAAGTAAAAGAAATTGATGTTCTCGAGTTTCATTAATGAAGGAAATGAAATGATCACTTTCCCTCTTAACTTTCTTTCCGATTTAGAATGATTTGGAAAGAAAGAACAAAATGTTTACTTTTCATTTTACTTCTTTCCAACTCGAGAACACAAAAGATATATATATATATATATATATATATATATATATATATATATATATATATATATATATATATATATATATATTACTTTCTTTTATTTTCATTCCTTATTTTTATTTTCTCTTCTTTTCTTTTCTTTGCTACAACTCGGGAATTAGGCGTAAGACCTAACCTTGCAAAACAAGTTATTCAACTAAAACGAAAGATTAATACTAAATAAAAGGAAAATAATAATGACTCCAAATATATATTAAAAAAGCTAGAACTGTATTTAATTACTAATTTAAGCTATGTTTGGCGGACTAGCTGAAAAACTAGTTGTTAGCTGAAAAACTAATTATTAAATAAAAAGCTAGTTGATATCTAAAAAACTAGCTGATAAAAAATAACGTTTGGTAAACTAGTTGAAAAACTAGCTGAAACATATAAAATTACATAAAAAGACATGTACGAGTATGTGTTTCTATAATTAATTAAGGAGTGTATTTGGAAAATTTTAAAAAACTCCTAAAAAACTAGTTTAAATAGCTTTTAAAAAATTTGGCTTATAAGCTACTTTTTGGCTTGCCAAACACGATAACATAAAAGAACTCGAAAAATAAACTAACTTATCATCTAGTTGTGATACGTCAAACACAACCTACTTGTCCTCACTATCGACATCTCGTGCCTCATTATGTAAAGGTTATAAATAAAAATAAACTTAATATATGCAATTTGTAAAAGTTTAGGCTTAATATCCAATGCTGCACATCAAATCGATAAATATCATTCGTCTAGTTAGAATTTAATTCATGTAAATAGGATCTCCCTAAAATTCCAAGTGAATTATGTATATGTATTGTTGTAAGGGATATGTCATATGTATCATGCATGTGACATAAAATGTTGAAATGACTGAATATGCATGGTAACATACACATACACATACAATGTGAAAGGACTGATTATCTAAATTCGACTTTTTGATATACAAAATAATTTTTTTTTACGAAGTGGCGTCATTGTGGACGTAATAAAACAGATGCGGCTTAGGGGGCTGACGCCGCTGACCGGCTGAGCGTCCTCCCAGCGGGCCCGGTACTCCCTCCAGCGTCAGTCAACTCGGATTATTTTGTCGGATTATTTGGTTTGGACGTATAGCTTTTAAGGATCTGGTAGCTTTCATGAAACGCGAACATATTTCAAAATGCATTATTTCGTTGTAAGTTCTCAAACTGTCGGTACGCGTAAAAATATCTCTTCTTATGAGATACATGCCAAAATTGATATAGAAAAGATCGATTTATCTTCATAATTTCATGAATCGAAGAGATCGTCTACACAATCCTTATATTGCTTCATGACCTAGTTTGCGGGTAAAAAAAATATGTATACAATATATAATACTTTTTTAAACAATTACTTGATTAAAAGTATATACAATATATATTACCTTTTTAAACAATTACTTGAGTAAAAGTACATGTATAACGAAGCCATTAATATTACAAACTATAGATATTTAAATAATTATTTTTTAAAGTTAATTGCCATGATTTACTAAAGGGCTTTTAGCCCAGCGGTATTCAGTGTTGTTTTTCCTCCTTGAGGCTGAAGGTTCAAATTCTGTTGTAGATATACATGGATTTAAGGTGTAGTTTAAGAATACGTTATATTTTTCAAAAAAAAAATAAATTAAGTAATTAAGTGAATTTGTTACCCTAGATTTTATAACAATAGACTACTAATTAATGTTTTCTTTGCATATTGTTATCCGAAAAAGAAAAAAATACGTATATTTAGGTAAATCAGCATCGCAAACGTTCCTACAAAGCTTCAAAATAATGTAAGTTAATAGATAATAATAAGTTGTGTACACTCTATTTTCTAATATTTTTCACTGGTTTTCATAGATTAAATAGGAAACACTAATTTTAGGAAAGTGAAACATCTCAAAAATCATAAATAAAAAAATTTGATTTTTAATTCAATATCATCAAATAATCATATCGAACAACCCAAAAGTATGTCATAGTAAAATAATTATCATACTATAATTCTCAAAATCATAAAAATGAGAAAAACATGAGTGAATGCGCTCGATTAATTTGGACCATTCCCTTTCAAACTGAAAGTACCTGAAATATAAACTTAAACTGTAATCACAAAGTTTAGTGAGTTTCACAAATACCATATATCATACATAACATACAAACATCATACATACGTATAATGATAAACATGTAACATGTCTATTTCACCCTTGTGTACCTTCCGACTCGTTGAGTGTAACGACCCAAATTCTAATATGTCATCAAGGTTAACTTCCGTTACTTGAATAATATTTCTCTTTAGCGAATTTGTTTCTTTTATGATTATAAATTCAATGAAGTAATATATATATATATATATATATATATATATATATATATATATATATATGTACACCTAAAGGTTTAATGATTTAGGTACTTAAGATGATTAAAAATATTGGTTTAATATGATTAGAGCGGTTAAGATTTCATTTAGTAAAATTAAATTTGTCAAGATTCTAGGGTTAGGATGGAAATGATTTAAAATTTGACACATGAGGGTCCAATAGGTAAAATTGTAGTATTACTCCACAACGAGGAGGATCGATCCTCTTCTTTACGTCTGTCTATTCACCCCTCATATCCAACGTATTAAAAAAAAAGAACGAGGCATTCTACTGCCCTTGTGCATCGACGATCGAAGATCAAGAAGAAAAAAACGAGTGGCTATGGTGTGGACGAAGCCTTTGAACTGAGAAGTGAGGGGGAAGGGAAACACTGTCTTGTTAATACTAGAGGAGAGAAGGGGGCTCCAAAAATCAGTCCATTAGTTGGTAAAATCTTTTACTCTTCTTCCTTCTAGCAATCTTTCAATGTTTCTATTCCTAAATTCCATTCTTGTTGGGCATGTTATGATTATTTATTGTTGTCCAAATCATGTTTTGAACACTCTCCATAATGCTAGTGATATGTCTTTGAATTACTCCATGTTTTGGGGACATTGCTTCTTTTGTTGCTTGTTAAACTCATGTTATTGATATCATATATATTCAAGTGAGAATCTTTGGTAAAAGTCTACGTTTTGGACTCACCAAAAGGTCTTCAAAATAGTTTTTTCAAGTGCCCTCATATATGGTTAATTGGTAGGGAAATTTAAACTAAAATGGCATTTCTCTTTTTAACAATGTATTTTGTATTTCCTTTAAATACAATGTACTTTGGACCATGGTTGGAGGATGAAACTATATTTTTATTTCCATGTTATATTGCTACTGTTTTAAACTTGTTTTTCAGCTATTTGGTCGATTTGGGTGATGAGTTAATGGGTTGAGTGGCGAAAAAGTCTTTATAACTCAAAGTTAGAAATTACAAGAAATTGAAAATCTTTCCTTGGATAAGAAAAATTATAGAAAATCATCAGAGGGTTAGATTAATGATCCGTAAATTCTTCAAGTTTTCATTTTGAGTCTAGTTTATCCATAATATTTCCAAGACCTGGTATTGTCCCTAACTAAGGTGAAAATCATCTTTTTCCCTGACTGGTCGGGAATTAGCTTCACAGATATGCTGTCTTGTAAAATCCATAGAAAATTCTAGAACAATCGTATGGACTTGTGCAAGTAGTTTCTGAAAAGCTATGAGTCCAATCTACTGGTATATGAAAGAAAATTGTAACTTCTACAAGTTAAGTGGGGGATAAAGTGGACTTGATTAAACTGCTATTTCGGGTCAAAATTTAAGAATTTGACCTAATAGCTAATTTGCATGTTTGGGTAACTAATTTCCATTTTTTTATTCTTGTTAACTTATAGTAGTCCATATATTTGTGTTTTAATATGGAAGTCTTGATACTTCAGTTTCTATAGGACTTGAAATGTGAGGATGACACATCTTTGGCAAAAGTGAGTGAATTTCATGGTTTCAAAAGTACATTGTTAGGAGAACCTATGTGTTAGATGGAATGGGATGAACCTAGTTACATAGGATGCCTGTTGCCCATGTAGTAATGAGTAATGTGCAATGGATGTTGTATTGACCTGTGTGTAAAAGAATCTACATTTATTGCATGCTAGATTCTTACTTGTTTGATGTGAGATGTGTGATAATGCCATGTTAGATTGAGTATTATATATGGATATTATGTGATGTGAACTTGTTAATATTTGTTTGAAAATATTTGCCTAAGTTGATTTAGGACAAGCATGCTAGTGATGTAAAACCATTATTAAAGTGTTGTGGATGAAAGTGGTGTGTAATGTAAGATGTAATTATTAAATAAAAAAATATATGTTTACATGAAAATGAACTCTTAAAGAAGTAATATGTTAATAAAAGAAAATTCATAATATTTTCATGATTACTTGAAGAGGGTAAAAAGTGTAACGCCTTAATCGATTAATTATTATTAAATTAAATAAGGGAAATACACTAGTGGGTAACCTAGACATGTGTATATACCCTATCCGGATTATTGCGGGGACCCGATAGGTTGAATGACACCTACGGGAAAAGAGCTTAAGCCAAAGAGGCGTGAAATGATTTTTCTAGGAGATCATTCAAGACATGGTCCAAATGGTGGGTGTACTGGAGTTATTTTGGTCTAGCGGTGGGGCCAGTGAAAACGTCACGTAGGATTGGGAGGTGTAACGCGGTGGAAGTGGCATTGTTTGTACCAATCCTTAATGGCAATGCATCTATATGTATGTGCAATTTCAGATTAGCAAACGTAGTGCATCGAGAGAAATGATTATGAGTAAGTGTCGCGCCTCACCTTGTGCATTGGATCATGTCGGTCACGTTAGTAGTGAATAGGGTACTTGCCTTGGGGGATTACGGTGATTAAATAGACCGTAACTAGGAGGTATTACTTTAATAATTACAGTGATGGTGAGCGGTGAGTAATTATCAAAATAAAGTGGAGAAAAAAATTATATAATAATATCATAGCGATGAAAAGATAGAAGATTAGTTAAAGTGTGGTTGAGGAGAGTAACTAATAAAAAGAAGGTCTATACGAAGAATAAAATTCATTGAGCTAAATGGTGTTGGGTATATAGTGTGATTTTGTTATGTCTTGCTTGTGAGTCTTTAATTGTGTGGGAATTCGTTGTGTGATCCATTTATGATATGTGTGTTATGTTAAAACTATTATAATTGACTCACTTAGCTTATGCTAACACTTGTTCTTTTCTTGTTGTTTGTTGTACATTGGAACATGTAGCTTAACCTGATGCCGTGGTGAGGATGAGAGCTTTTTAGTATCTTTAGATATGGTAACATTTAGACATGTTGAGTTTTCATCATTTTGTTCTTGTGAACTTTAAACTCCGATGGATTTATTTTGTTTTGAAAGTAACATTGGTGATGTTTTTGAAATATTCTGAATAAGTCTTCTGCAAATGTAATCTATTAAAAACTGTTTAAAATTAAAAAAAATAATTAGTTGAAAATCACGATGTTACACTGAGTCCCTTTCTACTCCTTTAGTATCTTTCAACCGGTATGGGTCTATTTCACCAATTCTAGCTAATCTTACATTCATATAAGCAAGAGTCCCAAAGAAAACAAACACATAAATGCATATCATTAAGTGTTACACAGATCACTACTATCCTAATACATATTCCAGTGTGCCGACATTGGTGCCTTCAACCCATAAGTATAGTGACGAGACTCACCTCTCAGTCTGAAAGATATTTGGATATAGCACCACTCCGTATACTAAATATACAGGTCACATGTACAACAAACAGTAAGCCTATCTCAAACCATTTCTCAAAATATCCAAAATACCCTTAGGTCAAACTTGGTCAAACTAAAGAGTCAAAGGGGAAACCGAGTCAACTCGGCCGAGTACAATCATCGTACTCAGCTTGTACACATGGCGTACAACACATTGAACACATCACGAGGAGTTGACCATGTACGTGCAATATACCATTAGCTAGGCCCAACATTCACGTCTCCTAGCTACTTTTTCTAATAAGTGCTTAATCCAATAAGCCCTTTCTTCCAAAATCCATATCTAGTCCTCAAATCATGTTCTTAATCATAAAGTTTCCAACTTTATTATCTTACATGGCTATAAAGTTCCCAATACCAAAACCCTAACTCCTTAACTCATTAAGGCATCATAGTCTATATATGGAAGGAAACTAAGGACCAAGATTATATTTTTATGACTCTAAACACTCTAAAACGTCTGAAAGGACAAATCATATGATTTGGAGTAGACCATACACATAAACACCAAGCTTAGGCGACCAAAATGATCACAGATCCATGGATAACAAGATCTAAGCAAAAACCTCATCAAGGTCAGAGCTTTTTACCTCCGGTTGAAGCTTGATGGCAAGGTACTTCTGGATCCAAAGTGCTTTACTCTTCTAAGTTGGTCTCTTCTCTTTCTCCTTCCTTCGAAGACACCACAAAGCACACTATCATGGTTTTGTTAGGACAAAAATGGGGATAGAGGCTGATGAATGAAGGGGTCTTAAAGAGTTAAGGATGTTTAAATAGTGTCCAAACCCTAAACATTAGGGTTTGAATCTCTGTCATGTACGCCCAACATACCAAGCGTACACCCAACATACGTGATCAAATCCGTATTTTCATTTAAGTGTAATTCATGACCAATTTGCAAACAATTCTTATACCAAGGGTCAAAATGTAAATACCTGGAAATCGAGGTGTTACAACTCTCCCCCACTTGAATTAGACTTCGTCCTTGATGTTCGCCTGCGTAAACAGTAATGGTTGGTGGTCCCTCATTTCCTCCTTGGGCTCCCATGTCCATTTTGAACCCTTCTGGTGCTGCCATTACACCTTCACTAGACCCACAACCTTATTTCACAAAGTGTTTGTCTTCGTGTTTAGTATTGCAACCGGTCTCTTTATGTAATTCAGGCACTCATCCACTTGAATGTCCTCTAAGGGTATCAGACCCCCAAACCTAGGATGGCGGAAACGTCCGAGGGTGGGACGACTTCATGTATAGTATCATAAGAACGAGTATAATAGTGACCAAAGTAAACACAACCATCATAAATATAATAAAAAATGAATTGTCTGATGCCTTAGCGTCCTATCATCAAAAGCTTGATAGTTACATGTTTTAATGATTACCTGAGAATACAAGTAATTTTGAAAGAGTGTCAACAATTAAGTTGGTGAGTTCATAAACTTTTGTATGTAGAGTTGAAATCCTTTCTTTGTAAATGTAGTGTTTGTTCCAGAAAAATCCAATATTTTCCTTGTTAAATAAATTGTAGTCTTAAAACCAAAGACATAATGTACAAGTATTATTCCATACTTATGATAGCATATGCAGTTTTAAAGTGAATAAAACCTTTTGAATGTAGTAATTCCCTATAAACTATATGTATCATTGTTTCCCTATGTGAGTTATTATAACCGTGCTAATGATATAGATGGCCTGTTATGATGTTCTTCAGGCGTCGGTAATGTTATGCCATTTGTCACCCCAGACCTGCCGGTCTAGCTGTTGCATGCAACTTAGGGGTGAGATTGTCAGTCCCAATATAGCTCTATACACAAGTATCACGCTCTCCCTACAAGAGACTCTGGTTATAATACAGGACTTGGTAGGTACACTAATGTGTACTTGAAGACTTAGCTCACAAATTTTATTCAACTAGTTTACGTGTAGTGTGAATGAAAACCCCTTTTTATAGTAGAAATGAAACCTTTCCTAGTGAGTTTACCTTCTTATGAAAATGATATAACGTGAAATTGTCAGTCCCAATATAGATCTTATGTGTATGATGTTTAGCTTCTTATGAAAATGAAATAACATGAAATATAATCAACGTGTAATTATACTATTATTTCACACTTTTCTTAACATGTTACAAAGTATTAATGAACTTGTTAATCATTTTTCTAGTTTTAACTTTTCTATACCTGTTCTTAGAAAAATTATAGAAAAATATTCGGAAGTCGAAATCTGAATCCATTATCTCTAAGAGTTTATAAAGTGTGTCTACTTTTTTCATAATTTTTAGTATGATTTTTTAGTGGTTTCAAACTGGTGTTAAAATGTTCATCTTCATAGACTGATCTGAAATCATTTTTAAAACGATAGAAAGTTTTGTAAAAATCACCATAAATTGTAGAAAACTCGTATGAACACGTGCGGGTAGTTCTTAGAAAGGTATAAACCTGAACTATTTTCATATTGAATAGTTTTGAAATATATTAATTTTAAGATGTCAAAATAGTTCGTGAAGAGACCTTAACTTTTATGTTGAAAGTTGATGTTTAGGTTTAGATTTTATTTTGGTGTTGTAACTTGTATTCCCCCTTTTAAAACTTGAAGAAAACATGAAAATGTAGGGGTATGAACTCACCTTATGTGATTTCTTGTGGTGGAAGGTTGAAGATGAGGAGTTTCAAGTCAAGAACACTTGAAAGATGCTTGAAGATTTGAAGATCCTAACAACAAATATGTATATATTTGTGTAAATGATTTACGACTTGTATGAGGATGTGAAGATTGTGTAAAAGTTGAAAGATGATACTTACCAAATAGGAGGAAAGCTTAAGAACACTTCTTGAAGGTATGGTAGTTTAGAGAGAGAGAGAGAGAGAGAGGTTTTCTTTTAGAGAAAAAGTGGCAATCTTGGAGGAGAAGGAATAATCTCCTGGGATTTGTTTATAGGGATTCCATAAATATAGATTTGATGGGTTTTTTTGAGAAGTGATGAAAAGGACAATGAATTGATTACCTAGTGAGTGAATAGTGACATAAAGTAGATATAAAGGTGGCTTGTGTCATAAATTTATGGGAAAAGTCAAAAGTGCCTTTATGTCCTTTTGATATTATCGTAAACAAAAATATGATTTATAATTAATAAATCTTCATGATGTGGATAATAAATGATTTTAAAGGGTATTTGATGTCAAAAATATGAATTGGGTGAAAATCCCACATCAAAAACATCAAAAATGGACTCATAATGTGAAACTGGTCAAAATCCGGACTTGAGAGGTGAGGATGCGAAACTACTAAGAAGGTTCGCAGTAGGGAAGGGTTAACATCCGAGTAGGTTCGTAGTAGGGAAGGGTTTGCATCTGAGAAGGTTCATAGTGAGGGGAGTAGATGTGAAAGTCCTCGATTGCGAAGGTGGGAGGTTCGGTGCGAATGTTGGACAGAAAGCGAAACTCGTAACATAAGTACGAAGGTCGGACTGGCTGCAAAAGTTGTTGGCTGCGAAAGTATCCGTATTGCAAAAGTCCTTGGTTTGTTGGGTAAGATGCCAAAATCTCTGGTTATGCGAAAGCCCTCGGTCCGAGAGTAGGTTTCGCTGCGAGTGGAGAGCTCGCATCATGAGAGGTTTCACACACTTGAGAGGGTTCGCACTCAAAGGGCTGTTTTTCATGTTATCTTCCCGTTTCGAGTGGTTTTCAACTAATTGAAGGGTTGGGCTGGCACAAGTGTTTATGAAAAAAAGTTGAAAGAGATTCTAAGAGAGATTTGGGAGAGAGAGATTGAGAGAGACTTTGTTTGTGGCCTTTGTTAGTGTTTTTCCCAGTAGTGCTAGGATTGTAAACTCCACTATGACATGTGATGAGTGTTTTACACCCTTGATTGATACATAGTTGTGTTTTATCGGGTTGTTACATTACTCACCCCGTTTAGGGTTTTCATCCTTAAAATTTGAACTCTTAGAGTGATACTTTGTATTAGGATGACAAGTTGTATATTAGTAAGCATAGAGTAAGCCCTAATAGATAAGTTCTAGCTAAGTTTACCGCGTCGACTTTTTGACTTTGTTTTACTTTGCTTGACCAAAGATTACGGTTGTCACATCATCCCCCGTTAGAAGGAATTTCATCACAAAATTAGCATTTTGAGTGGGACTTCAAGGTTTGCAGAAAAGATGTGGATATTTTTGTTTCATCTGGTCTTTACGTTCCCAGGTGTACCCAGGTCCTCGTTTGGCATTCCAGTGGACCTTTATAATAGATATGAGACTTTATTTTGTTCTTTTGATATCCCGATCCATTATTTCTACTGGTTCTTCTACAAAGTGGAGACTCTCGTTGTTTGAATTTCGTTAAGAGGGATGACGAGAGTCTCGTCAGAAAAACACTTCTTTATGTTGGACACATGAAAGGTAGGATGTACGTTATTGAGTTCCTGTGGTTCTTCTACGAAGTGGAGACTCTCGTTGTTTGAATTTCGTCAATAGGGATGATGAGAGTCTCGTTGGACAAATACTTCTGTAACAGCCCGAAATCCAGGTACCCTTTCTATTTGGACCTTCATCTTTTATTTGTGTCATTTTAGGGTTTTGCATGTTGGGCGAGTACGCTGGGCGTACAAGGGGTACGCTGCGCGTACTCGCGCGCTCCATTTTAACGCATCCTCCCTCGGGTACGCTGGGCGTACCCAGGGTTACGTTGGGCATAACCGGTCCAGAACCAAAAACCCTAATTGTGGTGGTTGGCTACAAAAAGAATGTGTTGGCTTGACTCCTCAACCACCATCCCTCAGAAAGAAACCCTAAGAGAGTGTCCCTTCGTTCCTAGCTCATTGGTGAGTGTTCTAATCTTGGTGGTGTCATTTCAAGGTAGCAAAGGAGAAGAGGATTCCATTTTGAAGGCTAGAAGTTGGTTTTTAAGTGTAGATCCATGCTTAGCAAAGGTTGGAGCTTCATTCTAAGGTAAAAAGTTCGGATCTTGACTTGTAGTTCTTGTGGTATGCTTTATGGACCATTTTCTAGGGTTTTCGTCCCAAAGGTGGAGACTTTATGAGCAAATGGTCTCCATTAGGTTAGATCCATCATATTTCTGGTCTATTTGAGTTGTAGATTCATAAAAATGTAATATTGGACGTGAATGATTAACCATGCATGAGATCTAGATCCTTGAGTCGAAATAGAAAGATGTTAAGGAGTGTAAGAGCCTTTACAACCATGCCAAGGCTTAAAGGTTTCGACTTTATGAGTAAGGATGCTTAAATAAAGCCGGATCTAGAAGTTGAAGTTATGGCTTAACCGATTAAGACCAGAAATGAAGAATGTTTAGGTCTGATGGTTACGCTGGGCGTAACTCCTAGTACGCGCAGTGTACTGGGTGGAGACCCCGACTCTTGGGTTGGCGATGTACGCCCCACGTACATCAAGCTGTACGCCCCGCGTACTGGAAGGTTAACTTTTGTTGACTTTTAGGGTTTTGGTCAACATGTGGACTTTGAGTCAAGGAAGGGTAAAATGGTCTTTTACCCTCTGAGAAATGATGATAAGGGGTAAAGTCTAGTTGTGGAAGTCTATATTAATTAAAATGATATTTGTTATGATTAGGCGAGGTTGAGTCTTCATTGGGGTTTGGAGATAGCGAGTACGCGAGATTCTAGACTTTCCACGAGGTGAGTTTTCACACTATACTGTACCCGGAAGGGTTTTATTGTGTGACCGGAAGGTTGGATATGTTATGAGTTATATGCATTGTATATGATAAATTAATCGTTTATATGTGCTATGTATGATATGCTTGATATGGGCCGGAAGGCATTATGTTATGGGCCAGAAGGCGTATATGTTATCGGCCGGAAGGCGTTGTGATGTGGACCGTAAGGTTGACGCAGGTAGGACCGGAAGGTTTACCGAGTCAGGACGGAAGTCCCCTGAGACACATGGACCGGAAGGTCAGGGCCTGGAAAGGCATATGTGCGTAAGTAGTATTTTGGGGAACTCACTAAGCATTTATGCTTACAGTTGTTGTGTTATGTGTTTCAGGTAGTAGCGAGGACCGTGGGAAGGCGCCGGCATGATCTGTACACACTGACGAAGGAACTGTTTTATGATCATGGGATGTATTTTGTTACAATGACATTTGTTACATATGTGATTCCAGAATATTAAATGATGGTTTTTGATGATTGCAAAAATGAAAAATTGTTTTGAAAATTCACGTTGTTACAAGTTGGTATTAGAGCCTTGGTTTGAGGGATTCGGATGCACCTTCGGGTGTAACTGAACTCAAACGGGGGATTTGAGGAAAATTTTCAATTAATAAAAGAATAAAAATTTTATAAGAGATTTCGTAATAACCAAAGGAGAAGCAGTGTGTACGGTCAGCCAGCGCCCGAACGGTAAAATACCCAAAATACCCTTACAATATGTGTTATGAGATATGTTATGATATGATATGTATGCTAGTAGACTAGGTATTCATATTAGGACTAGAGTGGCATGATTTGTGATGCCTTAGTCTAGGGGAACCTGCTGCTATGAGATATTTTGAGAGCGAGTAGGTAGCCAGTGCATAGCAAGAATAGAGTACTCATGATCCGGGGTCCAGGGAGGAGGACTTGGGGTGAATGCTGATGCAGTGTAGTCGGTAGTATTGGGCCCGTACTACTGAAGACACCGGGTCAGTGGGCAACCCAAGTAAGAATCCTTTGGGTATCGGAGGCCGAGTAGGGTTGCGTTATCGAGTGCGATTATGCTCGATGGAGTCTCTGATATTTTTATGTTGTATTTTAGAGGCATTATGGTTGGGCCACACCACAGACCTGGGACGAGCGATGTGAGTGACGAGGAGCTTCGTCAGATGATTCACGAGGAGGTGGCTGCGGCGATCCGGGCCGAGATTCCGGAGATGTTTGGGTCTATCAAGACCACACTGATGGAGACTTTCGATGAGCGGTACGCCGCGGTGACTAAGGCCACAACCGCTGCAGCTACCGCAGCTGTGGCTGCTGCCAGACCACAGGGGGGTGACTCGTTGCTATTCCGGGAGTTCAGCAACACGAAACCACCCGAGTTTGACGGGACGCAGGATCCGATCGCTGCGATGAGATGGATTGCTGACATTAAGGGATGCTTCTATACATGTTCATGTCCGGAGCATCTGAGGGTACGGTTCGCTTTGAACCAGCTCCGCCTGGGAGCAAAGGATTGGTGGAAGTTCGTGACGGCGAACTTCACTCTTGCGGAGATTTCAGCCGTGACTTGGGAGAGATTTACTTCTATGTTCAGAGATGAGTATGTTCCTCCGGTGAAGAGGGAACGGTTGGTTCAGGAGTTCTTGACCCTCAAGCAGGGTAATGATTCGGTTACTGTGATCATCCAGAAGTTTCATGAGAGGGCGATGTTCTGCCCTGAGCAGGTGTCCACTGAGCAGGCTCGGATGAGTCGATATTTGAGTGTACTGAGGAGGGACATTCAGGAGTTTGTATCGAACTCATCATACCATACCTTTGCTGAGCTCCAGGCAAATGCCAGGAAGAGAGAGATCGAGTTGGAGACTCAGGCTAGGGAGGAGGCCGAGTCTCAGCGGGTGGATCGGCGGCCGGCTCAGTCGCAACCGGCAGCCAAGCGGACCAAGTCCGCCGATCCGAGGACGGGAGGTCAGAAAGGCCGCACTTGCGGAAAGTGCAGCAAGGGTCATGAGGGGGCATGTTGATCAGGTGCTTGCTACAAGTGTAGCAAGGAGGGGTACATCGCTAGGGATTGCCCCAAGGGATTTATGGTTTGCTTTCATTGCAACCAGACCGGCCATCGAAAGGCCGAGTGTCCTTAGCTTCACCAGGGATCTGCGCCTACTGCTAGGGTTACCGAGACTCGACCGGTGAAAGTCGAGGCTCTGAAGGCTCGTGGGAGATCTTTTCAGTTGACTGCGGAGGAGGTCTGTGTGACGCCCGATGTCGTGGCTGGTATGTATTCTTTCGTGTATTTGCTTTTATGCTGAGATATTGTGCTTATATTATGATATGCGTAGGTACTTTTCTTGTGAATTCTGTACCTGCGTTGGTATTATTTGACTCGGGTGCGAGTCGGTCTTTTGTATCTTTGGCTTTTAGCCAGCACATCGGTATTGATCGGGAGGTGATGAGTCGACCCCTGAGGATTTCTATAGCTGATGAGAAAGCGGTATACGCCACTGATGTGATTCGAGGATGTGTGCTCGAGATTTTCGGTGTCAAGTTCCCTATAGATTTGGTTCCTATAGCGATGGGAGATGTCTGCGTCATCGTGGGCATGGACTGGTTGAGTAAGTTTGGGGCAGTCATTGACTGCGAGAGACAGCTGGTGACTATACGAGACCCTAATGGGGGAGTGCCTACTGTGTATGGCGAGGGGACCCGGTGTGGGTCAGCATTTTGTTCAGCTGCCAGGGCGAGACAGAGTTTGCAGCAGGGCTGTAGTGGATTCATAGCCTATGTGATGGACACACGAGTAGCCGCAGGGAGGCCAAATTCGGTTGACGAGGTTCCAGTAGTGTGCGAGTTTTCGGATGTGTTTCCCGAAGAACTACCAGGTGTGCCTCCGAAAAGGAAAGTGGAGTTCCGTATCAATCTGGTTCCGGGAGCGGCGCCCATCGCCAAGGCGCCTTATCACCTCGCTCCACCGGAAATGCAGGAGTTATCCTCGCAGCTTCAGGAGCTGTTGGGAAAGGGGTTTATTCGACCGAGTAGCTCACCTTGGGTAGCGCCGATTCTTTTTGTCAAGAAAAAGGATGGTTCACACCGGATGTGTATCGATTACCAGGAGTTGAACAAGTTGACGGTTAAAAACCGGTATCCGTTACCTAGGATCGATGTTCTGCTCGATCAGTTTCAGGGGGCGTCTTGGTTCTCTAAGATAGACTTGAGGTCGGGTTATCATCAGATGAGGGTTCGGGATGAAGATATCCAGAAGACTGCATTCAAAACTTGTTATCGGCATTACGAGTTTGTGGTGATGCCTTTTGGGCTCACCAATGCCCCGACTGCGTTCATGGATCTTATGAACAGGGTGTACAGGCCGATGCTGGATCGGTCGGTGATCGTATTCATTGATGACATTTTGGTATATTCGAGGTCTAGGGAGCAGTATGAGGAACATTTGAGGGAGATTCTCGGAGTATTGAGATCGGAGAGGCTGTATGCCAAATTTTCCACGTGTGATTTCTGGTTACGAGAGGTCCAGTTCCTTGGGCACTTTGTTAACCAGAAAGGGATATTGGTCGATCCGGGCAAGATCAAGGCGGTGATGAGATGGGAAGTGCCGAGATCGCCCACTGAGATCAGGAGCTTTCTGGGATTGGTCGGCTATTATCGAAGATTTATCAAGGATTTCTCCAAGATCGCCGTGCCGCTTACCAAGATGACCCGGAAGGGTGTTGCATTTTCATGGGGTCCGGAGCAGCAGTCCTCATTCGAGACCCTTCGTCAGAAATTGTGCGAGGCCCCGGTGCTTGCACTCCCGGAAGGGATGGAGGATTTTGTGGTATACTGTGATGCATCTATATCTGGATTAGGGGCGGTGCTTATGCAGAGGGGACACGTTATAGCGTATGCTTCGAGGCAGTTGAAGCCTCATGAGTCGAGATATCCCACCCACGACCTGGAATTGGGGGCTGTGGTGTTTGCCCTCAAGATCTGGCGACACTGTCTTTATGGGGTTCGGTGTACCATATACACGGACCACAAGAGTCTGAAGTACTTGATGGATCAGCCAAGTCTGAATATGTGTCAGACGAGATGGTTGGATGTGGTGAAGGATTATGATTGTGAGATCCTGTACCACCCGGGCAAGGCTAATGTCGTAGCCGATGCGTTGAGCCGTAGGGCGGAAAGCGCCCCGATCCGAGACATTTGTATGAGGTTGACGGTGATGACTCTGATTTTGGACACCATCCGAGGGGCCCAGGCTGAGCCTGCGAGACCAGGAAACCAGAAGAGGGAGCGGGTTGTCGGTCAGGTATCAGAATTCGTTACGGATGGTCGGGGACTTATGACATTTCAGGGTCGGATTTGGGTACCATTTGTGGGCGGTACGCGTACTATTTTGATGGAAGAAGCGCATCGATCGGAATTCTCGATCCATCCCGGGGCTACTAAGATGTATTTGGACCTAAAGAAGGAGTATTGGTGGCCCTGTATGAAGAGGGATGTTGCATGGTTCGTCGAGAGATGCGTGACTTGTCGTCAGGTTAAGGCCGAGCACCAGCGTCCGCACGGTAAGTTGCAGCCGCTGGAGATTCCCGAATGGAAGTGGGAACAGATTACCATGGATTTTATCACCAAATTGCCGACGACTGTGAGGGGGGTCGATGCAATTTGGGTGATTGTGGATAGATTGACGAAGAGCGCTCATTTTCTAGCTATCAGTGAGAGCTCTTTTGCGGAGAAGTTGGCAGAGTTATATGTGAAGGAGGTGGTATCGCGACATGGGGTTCCGACGTCGATCATTTCAGATCGGAACATACGATTTACTTCCAGGTTTTGGAAGAAGTTTCACGAGGAGTTGGGTACGAGGCTGCATTTCAATACCGGATACCACCCGCAAACGGATGGACAGAGTGAGCGGACGATTCAGACGCTCGAGGATATGCTCCGAGCATGTGTTTTGGATTTTGGAGAAAGTTGGGACACCTATTTACCCTTAGCAGAGTTTTCGTACAACAACAGCCATCATTCGAGCATTGGTATGCCGCCCTTTGAGCTGTTGTATGGGAGGAAGTGTCGCACCCCCATCTGCTGGGGAGAGGTGGGGCAACGGGTAATGGGTAGCACGGAGATTATACTTCAGACGACCGAACAGATACAACAGGTTAGGCAGAGATTGTTGACCGCTCAGAGTCGCCAGAAGAGTTATGCGGACAGGCGTCGGTCCGAGCTCGGGTTTCAGGTTAGTGACCTTGTGCTCCTAAAGGTCTCTCCCTGGAAAGGAGTGATACGATTCAGGAAGAGGGGCAAGTTGGGACCTCGATATATTGGACCTTTCAGAGTAATCGCTAGGGTAGGCAGGGTAGTCTACCGATTGGATCTACCTGTTAGGTTGGGTCAGATCCACGACACCTTTCACGTGTCGCAGTTGAGGAAATGTATTGCCGATGAGTCGGCAGTGGTGTCATTAGACGATATTCAGGTGGATGCTGGCCTGAACTATGTTGAGAGACCAGTGGAAATTAAGGATCGAAAGGTTAAGGTTCTGAGGAACAAGGAAGTACCCTTAGTGCAAGTGCAATGGCAACATCGGAAGGGGTCCGAGCTGACATGGGAGTCCGAGTCTGAGATGCGGGAGCAGTATCCGGAATTGTTTTCAGTGTAAGACTTCGCGGACAAAGTCTGGTTCTAGTGGGGGAGAATTATAACAGCCCGAAATCCAGGTACCCTTTTTATTTGGCCCTTCATCTTTTATTTGTGTCATTTTAGGGTTTTGCATGTTGGGCGAGTACGCTGGGTGTACAAGTAGTACGCTGCGCGTACTCACGCGCTCCATTTTAACGTGTCCTCCCTCGGGTACGCTGGGCGTACCCAGGGTTATGCTGGGCGTAACCGGTCCAGAACCAAAAACCCTAATTGTGGTGGTTGGCTATAAAAGGAATGTGTTGGCCCTACTCCTCAGCCACCATCCCTCAGAAAGAAACCCTAAGAGAGTGTCCCTTCGTTCCTTGCTCATTGGTGAGTGTTCTAATCTTGGTGGTGTCATTTCAAGGTAGCAAAGGAGAAGAGGATTCCATTTTGAAGGCTAGAAGTTGGTGTTTAAGTGTAGATCCGTGCTTAGCAAAGGTTAGAGCTTCATTCTAAGGTAAAAAGTTTGGATCTTGACTTGTAGTTCTTGTGGTATGCTTTATGGAGCATTTTCTAGGGTTTTCGTCACAAAGGTGGAGACTTTATGAGCAAATGGTCTCCATTAGCTTAGATCCATCATATTTCTGGTCTATTTGAGTTGCAGATTCATAAAAATGTAATCTTGGACGTGAATGATTAACCATGCATGAGATCTAGATCCTTAAGTAGAACTAGAAAGATGTTAAGGAGTTTAGGAGCCTTTACAGCCATGCCAAGGCTTAAAGGGTTTGACTTTATGAGTAAGGATGCTTAAATAAAGCCGGATCTAGAAGTTGAAGTTATGGCTTAACCGATTAAGACCAGAAATGAAGAATGTTTAGGTCTGATGGTTACGCTGGGCGTAACTCCCAGTACGCGCAGCGTACTGGGTGGAGAACCCAACTCCTGGGTTGGCGATGTACGCCCCGCGTACATCAAGCTGTACGCCCCGCGTACTGGAAGGTTGACTTTTGTTGACTTTTAGGGTTTTGGTCAACATGTGGACTTTGAGTCAAGGAAGGGTAAAATGGTCTTTTACCCTCTGAGGAATGATGATAAGGGGTAAAGTCTAGTTGTGGAAGTCTATATTAATTAAAATGATATTTGTTATGATTAGGCGAGGTTGAGTCTTCGTTGGGGTTTGGAGATAGCGAGTATGCGAGATTCTAGACTTTCCACGAGGTGAGTTTTCTCACTATACTATACTCGGAAGGGTTTTATTGTGTGATCGGAAGGTTGGATATGTTATGAGTTATATGCATTGTATATGATAAATTAATCGTTTATATGTGCTATGTATGATATGCTTGATATGGGCCGGAAGGCGTATATGTTATGGGCCGGAAGGCGTTGTGATGTGGACCGTAAGGTTGACGCAGGTAGGACCGGAAGGTTTACCGAGTCTGGACGGCCTGAGACACATGGACCAGAAGGTCAGGCCTGGAAAGGCATATGTGCGTAAGTAGTATTTTGGGGAACTCACTAAGCATTTATGCTTACAGTTGTTGTGTTATGTGTTTCAGGTACTAGCGAGGACCGTGGGAAGGCGCCGACGTGATCTGTACACACTGACGAAGGAACTGTTTTATGATCATGGGATGTATTGTGTTACAATGACATTTGTTACATATGTGATTCCAGAATATTAAATGATGGTTTTTGATGTTTGCAAAAATGAAAAATTGTTTTGAAAATTCACGTTGTTACAACTTCTTTATGTTTGACACATGAAAGGTAGCATGTACGTTATTGAGTTCATGTGGTAATTAAAGCTTGTATGCTACCAGGCCAATCCTGGGAAGGATCTCAAATGGTCCGATATACCTTGGATTTAGTTGCCCACGTTTTCGAAAATGTATCATTCCTTTCCAGGGTGACACTTTCAATAGTACTAGGTCCCCAACCTGGAATTCCTAGGGCTTCCGTCTTTTATCCATGCAATTCTTTTGTCGATCTCTAGACGCTTTTAGTCGTTTACTGATTTGTACAATCTTCTCCATTGTCTCCCTTATGATCTCCGGGCCAGTGATAGTGTTATTAAGAACTTGCTCCTAAGCTAGTTGTGTGTCACCCATTTCAGCCCGACACAGAGGTGATCTGCACTAGCGGCCACAGCGGGCTTGGAATGGAGCAACCTTGATGCTAGTGTGATAATTGTTATTGTATGGGAATTCTATAAGTGGTAAATGGGTATCCTAAGCTTTACCAAATTCTATCACACAAGCTCTTAGCATGTCTTCTAGCGTTTGTATAGTTCTCTCACTCTGCCCATTGGTTTGTGGGTGGTAGGTTGTACTCATGTCCAGCTTAGTTCCCAGAGATTTCTGTAGGGACTTCCAGAACCATTGTCACACCCCAAAACCAAGAACAGCGGAAACGTTCAGGGGTGGAGGACGTCATGTGAAGTATCATAACGGTGCAAAGTAGTAACCAAGCAACAACATCATCCATTGCATTATAAGCAAAGTTTTAATACATGTGTGTTTTTTAATAGTAATAAGACACCAAAATATGGAATCAAAATAAAAGACGAGTCTTGTCTGTGCTCCGTCTACTCAAAACCTGGTCATCATACCTATCTACTGGTGACCTGAGAATACAAGTTATTTTGAAAGAGTTTATCAGCATAAAGCTGGTGAATTCATAAGTATTTAAGTGTCATTACTCTGTTTTGGAAAGTATTATGAATTCCATGTAAATCTTTGAATGACACATTTGATATAAGTGTGAAAACCCTAGAAAATCCCATATTTCCTACTAGTATAAAAGTTGTCTTCTACCAAGACCTGAATGTTTTGAAAATAACAAAGATGGTTTTTCCCCTGCATGACTACTATTATCAATATATAGTCTACCGCATCGTTTATGTGAATGTATCACAAAATAAAAGTAATTGGGAAAATATAAACATTTAAGTATTATCCTTTTGTACTAGGATAAACACGACATAGTAAATGCTGATTAGTATTAACCGTAGGCATCCGTAGATGTGCATTGTCCTCTGTAGCTAACAGTAGGGTGTAGGAATGGTGAGTCCCGTAAAGGTACCTTTGTAAAGTATTAACCCTAGGCATCCGTAGATATACATTTACCTCTGTTGCTAACAGCTGGGTTTCGGAATGGTTAGTCCCGTATAGTATCCTTTTGTACTAGGAAAGACAGATCTAATCTACATGTATAATATGTAATAGTATCTCATCATATAGTATCTAGGTAAAAGTATCCATGTAAGAGGATCCATATAAGTGTATCTCTTCATATAGCATTTATTATAGACTCATGAATGAACTGACTTCGGTGTAATTCCTTGTAATAGGAATAATGTTTTGTATCCCCTAAACTATCCCTATAATAGTTTACTGGAATGTAATAGATGTCTAAGAAAGTTTGTACACCATTGCTACCCAAGAGTGTGGGAAATAAACAAAGATTGAATGCTCTCATATCGATACATATATATATATATATATATATATATATATATATATATATATAAACATAAGTGTATAGATATTGTTTTGATCAAGAAGATGAAAGAGGTTTTGTAAAACATTTAAGAGTTTTGAACAATAAATAGCAATGACTTGATGTCATTTTATAAGACATTTCACAAGTATTTCATTTGATAACAAAGTATTTTAAGATTGAAAACCATTTCATGTATCACATTTTGAAGTATGTGAAATCAGTTGGTTGAAAACACAGTTATAAATCACATGCGATTGAATCTATAACATGCTGTTTTCTACTTGTATTCCCCCCCCATTAAAGAATTTAAATTCATTTAAAACATTGATTAAGGGGTATGAACTCACCTGTAGTTGGTGGTTTGGATGAACGGATAAGGTAGGATGCTAGGTGTCGGGTGTAGACTTGTACACACTCAGTGATCCTAGTTAACATATAATCACACATATATGTATGAAATTAGTCTTTAACTCGTAATTATTAAAGTTAAGACATCCTAAGACATGTAAAACACCTTATATAAGTGCTACAAGTCATAAGGATTGCATCTAAGTGTTGTAGGACAAAGCTATTGGGTTTAGGGTTCAAAAGAACCCCTCTCTTGAGTTTACAGTTTTGTGACCTCAACTCATTGAGTTTACGGTCGTAAACGCTTGAGTTTATGGCCGTAAGCTCATACACCTTTGACTATTTGTTGATTTGAAGCCTTATAAGTCCTTAGAAGTGTTTCAACTTGAAGTATAAGCCTAAGGAAGAAGTTAGGGCATCATTTCCCTCTTTTGAGGGGTTTACGACCCTAAGACCATTTACCTTTGGGTTTACGGTCGTAAACCCTCATGGACCATGGTATTTTTGTGTTTTCAAGTCCTATAAACATTAAGGAATGAGTCTAGACTAGTTTCACAATGGAAGGAAGGGACTAGGGCACACTTTTGGCCCTTAAAGAAGGGTTTATGGTCCAAGGTGTTCTTGGACCGTAAGCACATTTGATCTTGGTGTTTCCTCATGATTTCTTGTTGTATGGACGTATAATAACCTCTATGATACTCTAGGATAGAAGCACTTACAATATAGAAGCTTGAAATGAGCCAAAAGTCCAAGAACACTCGTGTGTGTTCTTGGTGAAACTTGGAGAATCAATCTTTTGGAACATTTTCATGGATGGATGTGTGTTAGAACACTAGATTAGGTGATATACTAACTTGAAAGGGCTAGAAACACTTACCAGATTGAAGATCTCGAAGAAAACTGGGATGATACTTGAGAGAGTTTCGGGTTTTCTCTTGGAAAAGTGGAAAAATGATATAAAAGACTAAGTGTCACTTGTATACCCCCTTCCTTGGGGTTTGTGGCCGTAAACATCATTGTTTAGGCCGTAAACTCCAATATTCTGATGTGTCAGGACTTTATTGTTGCACAATAAACCCTAAGGCATCCTGTCTCCTGATATCTCCTAAAGTGTTAATAATAGAATACTCAAACTTATTCCAAAATTCTGAAAATTAACAGTAACTGTTCTGACTTCTATTGACATGATATGTTGTACATAATAGAGATTTCGGGTTGTCACAACCATGAAGTGAATCTACTATCTTTATCAGAGATAATAGATATTGTAACACCATGCAATTGTAGGATCTCCTTAATGTAGGTTTTGGTTAGTTTCTGCATTTTGTTGGTTTCCATCATTGGTAGGAAGTGCACGGATTTGGTCAACCTGTCAACAATCACCCAAATGGTATCAAGAGCATCCGATGTCTTGGGTAGCTTGGTAATTAAGTCCATTGTTATCCGCTCCCACTTCCACTTAGGTATATATAGTTGTCATAGTAAACTTGAGGGCTTATTGTATATTACCTTGTCCTTGGCGCAAGTCAGACACTTACCCACATAGGTAGAAATATATGCTTTCATGTTCGACCACCAATATAGTTTCTTGAGATCCAGATACATCTTGTCTGAAACTGGATGAAAGGAGTATCAAGTCCTTTTTGCTTTGTTCGTGAAAACGTCTCTGAATCTACCAATCTTAGGTGTCTAGATCCAATTAATGAGATAACGAACTCCATCACCCTTGATTTCTAGGTTTCTATCCATCCCTCTTAAGGCCTCACCTTTCATGTTGTTTGGTTTGAAGGCTTCCAGTTGACCATCTTTGATTTGTGTGGACAGGTGTGAATGGATTTTCATGGTTAATGACTTCACTTGGTGGACCGAGTACTCCATCCTGCTAAGTGCATCTGCGACTAAATTGGCTTTTCCTGGATGATAACGAATCTCGCATTTGTAATTATTCAGTATTTCTACCCATTACCTTTGCCTCATGTTGAGCTCTTTCTAATTGAGGATGTGCTGACGGCTTTTAGGATCAGTGAAGATAGTGCATTTCGTGCCATAGAGGTAGTGTCTCTAGATTTTCAGGGCGAATACCACTGCTCTCAGTTCGAGGTCGTGTAGTTGACCTTGTGTGTCTTAAGTTATCTCGAGGCATAGGCAATGACCTTTCCTCATTGCATAAATACACTTACTAGCCCCTGATTGGATGCATTGCAGTATACTATAAAATCTTCTGTCCCTTCTGGGAGGGACAAGATCTGTGCGCTGCACAAGGCTTGCTTTAGCGTTAGTAACAAGGTTTCTTGTTTCTCCCCCCAGTTGCAGATTACACTTATCGGAGTTAGAGTGGTGAGCCGTTTGGCGATCTTGGAGAGGTTTTGAATGAACCTTCGGTAGTAGACCATAAGGCCTAAGAATTGACAGATTTTTATAGGCGTCCTTGGTGCTGACCAGTTCCCAACTACCTTGATTTTATAAGGGTCCACATGTATTCCATCTTTGCTAACCACATGTCCCAAGAAATCCACTTCCAGGATCTAGAACTCACACTTCGAGAACTCTACGTACAACTTCTCCACCCTTAATGTTTTGAAGACCTGTTGTAGGTTTTGATTGTGTTATTCCTTACTCTGTGAGTAGACCAAAATGTCGTATATGAAGATAATCACGAACATGTCTAAGTAAGGTCGGCATACTTGGTTCATTAAGTCCATGAATACCGTTGGTGCATTTGTTAATTTGAATGGCATAATTACAAACTCGTAGTGACTGTAACAAGTTTTGAATTCAGTTTTTGGAACTTCCTGAAGTTGGTCGAATAAGTCGTCGATTTAGGTTAGGGGATATCAGTTCTTGATGATGAGTTTATTTAGTTCCCGATAGTCAATGCATATGTGAAAAGATCCATCATTCTTCTTCACGAACAAGACTGGTGCTCCCCAGGGTGAGAAGCTTGGTCTGATAAATCCCTTGCTCAAGAGTTCATTAAGCTAAGTGGAAAATTCCTACATTTCCGCGGGTGCTAGGTGGTATGGTGATTTGGCTACAGGGATAGCTGAAGGTATTAGGTCGATTAGGAACTCGACTTGTCGTGCAGGTGGTACACCTGGGAGGTGTACTGGGAATACATCGGGGAAATCACATACCTCTGTAATGTCTTTGATGTCTTTCACCTCTTGTTTCTTGTCCACCACATGGGCTAAGAAGGCATGGTATTGCTTGCGTAGATGTTTTCGGGCTTTGACGCAAGAAATAATTTGTAAATTTGCACCGGATTTGTTGCCATAAATGACGATGGTTTCACAACTTGGATGATTAAGGCGACAGACCTTTTTAGAACATTGAATGTCGGCACGATTGGAACTTAACCAATCCATTTCAATGATGATGTCTAAGATTTTTATTGTGACCGACATAAGGTCGATTTAGAATGAATAGTTGTTTAGAGTGAGGGTACACCCGGTGTATATATCATAAGTGCATTCTGCTTTTCCATTTGCCATTTCTATGACATATGTATCTTTTAGTGTTTGGGGGTTTTGTTTAAGTACATGTTTGAATTGGTGGCTTACGAAAATCCTCTTCGCTCCACTATCGAAAACAATGCATGCATATGAGTTATTGAGGAGAAACATACCGGTAACCGCTGTGGGATCTTTGACTGCTTCTCCATGTCCTATGGCCAAGACTCTTCCCACACTACCATTATTGGTGTTTCGTGCCTTTGGGAAAGCCTTTTTAACATGCCCGATCTTTCCACAGCCGTATCAGGATCGACTTGCCCCTAGTATTAGCGGCCGGGGTGATTTGTTGGGCTGGCGCTTTACAGAAGCGGGATGTATGCCCTTTCTTGTTGGAGTTGTTATAATGCATTTCACGACAAGAGCCGATGCGGTGAAAGTTGCACATCTTGCATTTCGAAAGGGTTCCAGCATACTGCCTCGGTGGCGCTGGATCAGCCATGGTAGTGGCAACGTGAACAACCACCATTTTTTGTTTGGTTGGTTCTTCTTTTTGTTATAGAACTTTCTTTTGTTGTTTCCCCCTTTAGCTTGCTTGGGGGTGGCCGCCACAGTACCCTGGCTGGACCTATGGTCAATAAGTCTTTGTGCCAGAAGTTTGGCAATATCAAAACTGGAGGAATTTGCAGATACCACATTCCCTTGAATCTGGGGGGATAGTCCCCAGATATATCTCTCCACCTTCTTACTCTCCGGGTTACCATCTTGGGTAATAGTATGGCTAGATCGCTGAACTTGGCAGTGTAAGATTCAATAGTAGAGCTGGTCATCTTGAGGATTAAGAGTTCATGTTCTAGTTTCTGTAATTCGCCTCTTGGGCAGTATTCCTTCATCATCATGGTTTTTAAGTCCTCTCAGCTTATCGTGTTAGCCACCGGGAGTGTCAATGACTTGATATGTCCATTCCACTATGTAAGGGCCATGTCAAAGAAAATGCAAGTTGCAAATTTGATTTCAATCTTCTCGAACCATTGCATTAGAGTGATGATACCACTGCTTCCGTTGATGGATTTGGGTTTGTCATTTGTGAAGTCCTTGTATGAACATTCCCTTGGACGTCCATGACTATCTCCTTGGTTGGAGTTAGTAGCACCATATCCTGCTCTAGTGTCAACATTGGTGCTGATTTGTGATATGGCAACTACCATCGCAGCCATTACAGCGGCCTAGAAAATTGAAGGATCAAATTTTAGTGGTAGTGGCAAAGGTGGTGGTGCGTTATTGAAATGCCTGGGATTTTTATGTGCTGGCATATTTCTGCCACAAGTTTTTAAAACGAAATGATGGTAAGTCTTTAACAATGGTTATAAGTCGGGTGTTACTGAACTAGATTATCAGTTCCATGTGTATTATGTCTCGAATTTAAAGCATTTGCAAGAAATTCATAATAGAATTCTATATAAATAAACTTGTGAATTTAATAGTAACGACTAAAATGTAATCCTATGCGTTGATCCATACCCGGTCCTTCTACAATATCTTGGTGTATGCTAGTTGTATATAACCAAGACTGAATAAATCGACGAACCTAATGGGTTTGCCCTAAGCTCACAACCAAACAAGGAACAAGACCTAAAGCAGAACCATCATTTCTAAGTCAATAGAATCTTAATTACATACAACTTTACCGTATACACGAAGTAATCGTAGATTTACCATACACAAATAATGTTATGAATTTATTTGTAACACCCCCAATGAAATAAAATGCATGCCAATTTCATTAATATAGTTTAGTACATAGTGTTTGGAAAATTTGACCTCGAAGCAGGTATATAATGTGTCAATGTAAGGAAAATTTTGACAGCACCTAGACCCTTTGATTACTATAATCACTTAATCGCAGGATCCAACATATGTGTAGAAAAGAGTAGCACCAACGCTGTAACACCCATAAAAATCATGGCAAATTTAAAAATTTTCAAAACACTTAAAACCATTTAACATTACAAAGTTTGTTTTCAAAATAATAAATATCAGAGTTTCTCAATATCCAATCATAAAATCATAACAGCAGGAGGAGTGGTACGGTCATGCCTTCGCCTCCCCACGATCACTAGAAGTACCTGAAACAACAAACTTAAACTGTAAGACCAAAAGCTTAGTGAGTTACCCCGAAAATACCAACCTCATATAACCATAATCGTAATATATCAACCAATACAAAACAACATACATAATGAGCCTTCAGCATGACTGGACCGCCTCACAGGCCTTCAGTCTATTTGGACTGCTCTCCGTGCCTTCGGCCCGTTTGGACCGCCTCTGATGGCCTTCAGCCTATCTGGACCGCTCGTTGTGCATTCGGTCTGACTACCATACCCTTTTGGGTTTGTATTCTATCCGGTCTGCCTAGGTATGTTGGCCTTCAACACAAATCACGACCGCCTCAACCCGTCCCAAATTAAAACAAACATGTGCACATCACTATCATACGTTGACATATATATATATATATATATATATATATATATATATATATATATATATATATATATATATATATATAACAATGAAACCGATCTAACAGATCATATAGCATAGCAACATCCTATAACCTGGACATCGACCTAACTAGGTCACTAAGAATAAACATAACATCATTCTAACTACTTGGATGCAAACCCATAAACATATCATTGCATAACCGGATACAATCCATATAGTATAGTGACCTCGCAAGTAGTGTTGAAATAATGTAAATCTCTGACTACTATCTTGCCGGGAATCCCAAACTATTACACAATAAACACCAAGTTAATACCCAAAATAACCTTCTTGACTAAATGTCCACACCATTCATTAAGTCCATTCTCTTTATTTGGTCAAGGCCCAAATACCTAGTCCTTGACTTGAAAGTCCACATGTAAAGCCCATTATCGGCCCAATTTACTAAATTGGGCCCAACTTCCTAATTGGGCTTCACCCTATGATCCACTATCACTAGTGGGCCCAAAATATCTTATTTACAAAGTATTGTGAAGGACCAATTCCATTTATGTGACAATTGTCAATTTCTGGTCAAGTCAAAGTCAAATAAACTCAACGAGTTAAACTGGTCAACTCATGTAACCCTTGTATATTTGGGTTTTCCTTATGCTTAAAGTTGTTCAACTCGCTATTTTAATAAGAAGCTATCACTTGGAAAGGTCTTATGTTTGGAAATTCTAAACCCTAATCAGGGCAAGTGATGGATCTATTCGATAAAACCTTATTCCTTAACCCTCGGGGGCATATAACAATCATAACGAGACTTAACGGGATGTACAAACCTTGCGTTATGAAGCCGAATAGTTAAAAAGGTCGCAAACGAAATCTCTCTCAATCTCTTTCACTCTATCTCTCTCTCTCTGTGAAATCTCTCACAAATCTCTCCAAGCATGTGAAATATCTCTCAAATCTCTCAAAGCATGTGAAATCTCTCCTAAATCTCTCTATGAATGAGAAATCCCTCCCAAATCTCTCTTTGAATGAGAAATCTCTCCAAGTATGTGAAATCTCTCCCAAATCTCTCTCAAAATCTCTCTCAACTTTTTATAATTACTTGGGGCATCCCGCCCTTAACTTGGTCAGAAATCACTCGAAAATGGAAGTTTACGCGAAAAACAGCTTTTAGGAGCCGAACCCCTCCTGAACAGAGCCTCCCCTAGAACCGAGAAGCAGCTGAAGCCGAACCTCGTATAGGAAGCCGAAGCCGAACCTCGCATGATTCACCGAGATCGAGCCTCGCGCTCTTGGTCCCTCCCCTTGCACCTTCGGTCCCCTTCTCTCCCTTTCGGTTCTTTCCTTCCCTTCTCTTGGTTCTCACTCTCTTAGAGCCGAACCTCGCAGGTTCGGTCCAGATTTCCGGTTTTTGACCCACACTTCGTTCTGAGCTTGTTTTTCGTGATTTTAACGCGAGATTTTCACTGAAACTTGTATTTTAACATAATAAACCCTAAATATTCATATTTTAATTATATTTTGTGGAAAATCCTTGGCTAAGAATAAAATCTGGTAGGTAAGATTTATGGGTGGATTGTTAACTTTACCTTAGTATGTAGCACAAGCAACCTCCCCCATACCTCCATAGTACAACCCTCAGTCACTGTTCCCCCTACCTACTCAACTAATTTTCCTTTGACACCCCTCCTCTAGCTGTAAAGGTTCACCAAAGGCTGAAAATCTCCTCTCTCCTCACATTTCTCTCATTTTCCACCAAAGAAAAAACTTCATTCTCTCTCACTTTCTCTTTCTAAATTTCGAGATTCAAGGTTATTATCCAAGATTTTCTTCTACTTTTGGTAAGTACTATCATCCTCCATATGAATTTTCACTCCTTTCTACTCAAATCATAGGTTTCTTACTCAAACTTCATCATATTTGTGTTAGAACTTTGGATCTTCAAGCATCATCTAAGTCTTCTTGAGTTGAGACTTCTTTTCTTCATCATCCATCCACTGAAATCACCCAAGGTGAGTTCATAACCATATATTTTCATGTTTTCCTCAAGTTTTAGGGGGGGGGGGGGGGGAATACAAGTTAAACACCAAGAACACAACTAAACTCATCCAACAGCTTTCATCAGAAACGTTTAACTCCATTGACGTACTGTTTTGGTCAACTTAAAAATTTTAGTTTTCAAAACTGTATTAGATGCAATTATTTCAGGTTTATACCTTTAAAATTACAACTTGCACATGTCCATACGACTTTTCTACAGTTTATGATGATTTTTACAAAACTGCCTATCACTGTAGCTATGAATTTGGACCAGTCTTTGAATATGAACATTTTCACACAAGTTAGAGACATCTAAAAATCATAATAAAATTTATGAACAAACTAGACACATTTTATAAACACTTAGAGTTTATGGATTTAGTTTTCGATGTCGTATGATTTTTATCTGATTTTTCCAAAACAGTGCAGAAATGTTAAAAACAAGTTAACATCTTACAACTTTCATCACACTTTGTAACATGTTGAGAAAAGTGTTAATCTTTGATGATTTCATATTTAACATGTGTTTTCCATTGTGGTATAATTATACAATAGAAAATTCCCCACTGATTTGCAAGAATCCTTTGTCATTACAAATAATACAAGATAAGGCATGATAAACATAGTTATGTTTTTGCTATACATTCGACTCACATAAAATGGGGTTCATTTGCATTACAAATGTTTTGGATAAACTATAATAGGTATAGTTTATGATTCATATACATTACAAACAAATCTGTTAAACTACAATAGGTATAGTTTATGTTTCAGTTACATTTCAAACTCATTACCAAAGGTTTTGAGTCATATAAATGGGGTGCGAACACAAAGTACTGGGTTTATACAAAAAGAGGTTTTTAGTTCAGTTCACATAAATCTGTTAATGAATAAATTTGTGAGACATTCGCTTCGCGTTATATTCGAAGTAACGAAATCAAAAGTCCTGTAAATTGTAACCAGAGTCTCTTGTAGGGAGAACATGATAGTTGTGTATAGATCTATATCGGGTCTGACAAACCGACACCTGAGTTGAATGCAACAGCTAGACCGGCAGGTCTGGGGTGACAAGTGTCATTTAACTGGCGACCCCTAAAGAACGTCGTATTACGAGGCCGATTGGGTCATAGTATGGTTATAATAACTCACATGGGGTATTAACAAAACATAAGATTTATGGGTTTTTACTTTTAAATTTAACGAGTTTAGGTCGATTTAAACTTGCATAAAAGTTCTTTAAGTATCAAAAAATACTTGTACATTTCGGTCTTGAATTTTAAGACTACAATTATAAGTGAAATATTGGATTTTTCTTGAACAAACATCACTTTTACAAAGAAAAGGATTTTAGCATCACATTCAAAAGCTTATGAATTCACCAACTTAATTGTTGACATTTTTTAAAAACACTTGTATTATCAGGAAATTAACTAGATCAAGTAACCACAAGCTTTTGAGGATGGAACGCAACGACGTTGAACAACTATTTTATTATCATGTTGTAATCAATCATTGAAATGTGTAGCACTTGAAACCATGTAATTCTTTTTCGATTATATTTATGATTGGTTGTATTGCTTTGATCACTATTATACCTATTGTTATGATACTATACATGAAGTCCGCCACCCCCGGACGTTTCCACCATCCTTGGTTTGGGGGTGTGAAAATTTAGTCCATAAACAACCAAAAATTCGAAGCCCATTTGACAAAGGTCCAACAAAGGACGTACGCGGGGCGTACTCCTCTGGTATGCGGGGCGTACTCGTCCAAATGTTGACCACCATCAAGGTGGTTGACCCATTACGCTGGGCGTATTGGATTTATGCTGGGCGTACTCAATAGTTTGCCAAAACCTTATTAAGTGCTTAATCACTTAAGCATTTAAGCCTAAACTTCAGATTAAGAGACCTAACATGCCTAGGATCCATAAAGTCATGAACTTTATCACTTTGGACGTCCATAAATTTCTTAATGCTTGGTCTTAATCCATTAAGACCTTATTTCTCCATGTATAGGACACATACAACTAACGAGACCTCATTTTATCACTCAAGGTCCCTTAAAGAGTCTAGAAGGATAACCCTTTCCGTCAAATTCACAACATGCACAAGCTAACTTTAGATCTACAAGCTTGATCTTCTTCTTCAACACTTTGATGCAATACCTTCCTCTTAAAGCACATAAGAACACACCAAATAGGCTTAAACACACAAAGGAAAGGCTAGGGTTTGATGAGAGTGAATGTAATCTGTGGAGGCTGAAGTAAGGGTGGTTTTGATACTCATAATGTTGCTTATATAGTCCCCAAACATTAAATATTAGGGTTTCACCTTGACATTAGTACGCCCAACGTACACAAGTCTATGCCCAACATTCTAAGGCAGACCTTAGTACGCTTAGCGTACTCTTATGTACACACAACATACTCCCACCTGGCCAAAGTTTGCAAACTTGGCCCTTAAAATTATCTTGGCTCTTCACTTCCAACCCCAAGGACAATAAACGATATTGTAAAGATATAAGAGGGTTCGGGAATACCTGCCAAATATTGGGATGTTACAATTCTCCCCTACTTGACTTAGACTTCATCCTCGAAGTCTGTTATGGCAAAAAGATCCGGGTAATGCTCCCGCATCTAGGATTTGTGCTCCTACGTCCACTCGGATCCCCTCCGATGCTCCTAATGTACCATCACCAAAGGTAACTCCTTGTTTCGTAGAACCTTATTCTTCCTCTCTAGTGTGGTCACATGCCTCTCTAGGGATTTTAGGCACTCATCGACCTGAATATCATCAAACGATACCACTGCCGCCTGAAATATAATGCACTTTTGCAATTGCAAAACATGGAAAGTATTGTGGATCTGGATAAGCTCCTCCGGTAGCTCTAGCCTGTATGTGACCTTGCCAACATTGGAAACAATCCTGAACGGTCCAATCTAGCGGGGACCCAATTTCCGCCTCTTCTTGAAGCGGATCACACCCTTCCAGGGTGATACCTTTAGGAGTACCATATCACCAACCTAGAATTGTAACTCAGATCGGCGTCCGTCGGCGTACCTCTTTTGCCGACTTTGAGTAGTGTGCAACCGCTGCCAAATCTGCTGAATCTTCTCGGTAGTCTGCAAGACTACCACCATCTGTCCCATCACCCTATGTCCGACCTTACCCCAACAAACCAGGGTACGACATCTCCGCCCATACAACAACACGAAAGGCAGGGCACCAATGTTAGAATGATAGCTGTTGTTGTAGGCGAACTCTGCAAAGGGTAGGTGAGAATCCCAGCTCCCACCAAAGTCAATGACATACGCCCTCAACATATGCTCTAGGTTCTGGATGGTCCACTCACTCTGATCTTCGGTCTGCGGATGAAATGTTGTACTTAAATGAAGCCGCGTGCCTAGTTCCTCGTGGAACTTCTGCCAGAAACGGGAGGTAAATCTTGCATCTTGGTCGGAAAAAATACAGACCAGAACCCCGTGGCAAGCGAGGATCTCATAAACATACATGTCGGCCAAATTTTCGGCCGAAGAACTCTCTCGTATAGCCAAGAAATGGGCACTCTTGGTCAATCGATCTACGATGACCCGTATAACATCAAACCCCTTCATCGTCATTGACAGTTTGGTAATGAAATCCATCGTGATTTGTTCCCATTTCCACATTGGAATTTCTAGTGGCTGTAGCATACCATGCGGCCTCTGATGCTCGGCCTTGACTATCCTACATGTCAAGCACCTCTCGGCGTACCAAGAAATTTCTCGCTTCATACATGGCCACCAGTAACTCAAACTCAGGTCTCTATACCTTTTGGTGGCCCCCAGCTGAATAGAGAAGTGAGACTTATGAGCCTCCTCCATGACTGTCTGTCTGACCCCACCAGACATCGGAACCCATACCCTACCGCATCGGGTCAATAATCCTCGTCTATCCTTTACAAACCAGGTTTTCTTACCACTGATCCTCTCCAGCTTCCAGTTCTCTGGTCGCATGGCCTCAACCTGAGCATCTCTGATCAAACTCAAAAGCAGAGAATCCACCATTATCCTCATACATATCACTAGGGTAGAAGACCCATTTAACTTGCAGCTCAGGGTGCCTGCCACCACATTCGCTTTACCGAGGTAGTAAAGGATCTCGTAATCGTAGTCGTTGAATACATTCAGCCACCTGTGTTGCCTCATGTTCAAGTTCGGCTGATCCATGATATGTCTCAAGCTCTTGTCATCCGTGTATATGGTACAAAGGAACCCATATATGTAATGTCACCATATCTTGAGAGCGAACACCACCGCTCTGAGCTCTAAATCATGCGTAGGGTATCTTGTCTCATGCACCTTCAGCTGCTGCGATGCATAGGCTATCACTCATCCTCTCTGCGCGAGGACAACTCCCAGGCCTGTGATGGATGCATCACAGAACACCATAAAATCCTCAACTCCCTCCGGGAGAGTCAAAACTGGAACCTCGCACAAACCCTGACGGAGGGTCTCAAACGCCCTATATTGCTCAGGGCCCTACCAGAAATCCACCCCTTTCTCGTCAGATGAGTGAGGGGTACTGCAATCTTGGAGAAATCCCGTATGAATCTCCAGTAGTACCATATCCTAGAAAACTCCCGATATCTTAGTGAGATCTCGGCACCTACCACTGCATAACTGCCTCGATTTTGGCCGGGTCGACAAAAATCTCATCCTTGTTAACGAGATGCCCGATGAACTAGACCTCTCATAACCAAAACTCACACTTCAAAAACTTAGCATACAACCGTTCTCTTCTCAGAACTCCCAATAACTCCCTAAGGTGCTCCTACTGTTGCTCTCGAGTCTTGGAATATGCTAAGATATCATCAATCAATACTATGACTGAGCGATCAAGCATTGGTCTGCAGACCAGATTCATCAAGTCCATGAATACTTCTAGCGCATTGGTGAGCCCAAACGACATTACCACAAACTTGTAATGAACATAACGAGTCCGAAACACGGTCTTCTTCACGTATTCCTCTCTGACCTAGACCTGATGATACCCCGACCTCAAATATATATTGGAGAACCAAGATACACCCTGTAACTGATCAAAGAGATCATCTATGCTCGAGAGTAGATAATGGTTCTTCACTGTTAACTTGTTCAACTCCCTATAATCAATGCACATCCGGTTCGAGCCATCCTTCTTCCTGACGAAGAGGATCGGTGCTCCCCATGAAGAACTGCTAGGTCGAATGAACTGCTTGCCCAACAGTTCCTACAGTTGTGATGACAGCTCCTGCATCGTGGGTGGACCCAAATGGTATGCCGCCTTGGCGATAGGGATGCTCCTGGTGCCAGGTCGATTTGAAACTCGACCTGCCTCTCCGGAGGTATCCCTGGAAACTCATCTAGAAACACATCAGCAAACTCTCTCACTACTGGAACCTCTTAAACTGAAATCTGATCCCTAGCTCGCGTATCCACCACATATGCCAGATAACCCGCACACCCATGCTGAATATACTTCCAAGCCCTGACATCTGAATAGAACCCTGATCCCACTCTGGTCCCCTCACCGTATACAATCAGTTCTCCCCCACTTGGGGTGCAAGCTACCACCCGCTGGCCCTCATAATCTATCATGGAACCTATTCTACTAAGCCAGTCCATCCCCACAATCACATACACTTCCCCCATAGGAATAGGAATCAAGTCTATTGGAAAAGGTACATTGAAGATCTCCAACTCGCATCCTCGGTAGACTGAAGAAACAAAAACCTCGTGTTCTTTGGCGACAAAGACTCGCAATGGACACCTACTAGCACACTGAACTCCCTACTGAAATTATGAGATGCAAAGTACTGACTTGCCCTCGAGTCAAATAAAAGTAATGCAGTCAAGGAGTTCACTAAAAACATACCTAATCACAGGTACAACACATAAGCATAAACCGTATATAATAAATGAGATAAAGGATATAAATATTAACAACCAGATCCGGTGCTGCCCTGGCCTCCTCGGCTGTAAGCTGGAAGGCACCCCCATGATCCTTTGGAGGTTTTACCTTAACTGACATCCTATCTGCAATCCTCAATGTAGCTAGTGATGGAGCCTGCATCGGCCTGGCTGCGAGCGGTGGACAGTTGGTCTTCTCGTAATCAACCTGATGACAGGGATATTTTATCCTCATATCCGATTCAGGGGTGGACTGGTGACAGTCCCTAGCATAGTTCCCCTCCTTGCCCCACTTGTGGCACGTACTACCCACTTGAAAAACTCCAGAATGATCCTTGCCGCAATTTCCACAAGTGTGGCTCTACTAACACCCGATCCTAGAATCACCGGTCTTAGACTGCTTTGGCGTTGACTGAGACTATGCTGGGTCTATCGATGCTCCCTCAACTGCACCTCAATATCCAAATCACGCCACCTAGCAGCCTCCTGTAGCTCCAGTAGAGTATCACATCGTTGGGTAGACACAAACTGTCGGATGTCGGTCTTGAGCATGATCAGGTAACGAGTCATCTGAGCCTGCTCAGAAGCAAACTCTGAGCAGAACATCACCATCTCTATGAACATATCGGTGATCTCCGTCACAGACTCCCCATCCTGTATCAAACTCAAAAACTCCTGAGCCAATCCTTACTGCTAAATCCATAGAATGTATCGGGCGCGGAACATATCCCTAAACTGCACCCAAGTAACAGTAGCTATCTGATCATTATTGTACGATCCTGTCGTCAACCTCCACCAGTCCTTGGCCTCGGTCCTAAGGAGGTTCAGAGCACATCTGACCTTCTGGTCAGTAGGACATGAGCAAGTAAAGAAACACCCCTTTACATTAGAAACCCACCTCATTGCCTTGATGGGGTCCTGAGTTCCATCAAAACTAGGGGGCTTCGTGTTATTGAAGTCGTCTCCTCAAAGGCAGCGTATTTGTCATCAAAGTACTCCATCATACTAATCTTGATAGACCCAAACAACTCCATAATCTGACCTCGAACAATCTCTACCACCTCCTCACGGATGATCTCCCTGAATTGATCCTCTGTCAACACTAGCCCCTCCTAGCCGATAACCTCAGACGCTGCAGGCACCTCCTGATCTCCCTACCTAGATCTCGATATGGATTCAGACACAAAATGCCTCGTAACCACAATACTAAAAATATAACAAGAAGATATTAGACAATCTGCATAAATAACTTGGAACCAACTCCCGACTAAACCCTAGGGGTTGTGACTTCCTTGCTACACGTATGAGTCCTGTGCTTTCAGTAGTACGGACCTATACTACCTTCCAGCTGTGATACATACACAAGAAACTACAGTAATGATGTCAATCTCATATAAGGAAAACCCTAGGCTAGCATGCATACTGTAATCAATCAATTCACTCATGCAATTTCTTGAAGATTTCTAAGCTAGTACTAGCACACCGTTCTAATATATCAAATAATCAAATAACTGTATGGTATTTTGGGGTCTACTTTCTGGCTCCGGCTGATCGTAAACCCTGAATCCTTCTTCACTTATTTTGAAAACCATTTAAAACCATTTTAAAAACCTTTCCTCGATTTGACATTGGATTCATATGAATGTTCCTCCAATTCACTCAAACCAAGGCTCTAATACCAACTTGTAACACCCATAAAAATGATGCCAAATTTAAACTTTTTCAAAACACATAAAACCATTTAACATTACAAGGTTTGTGTTCAAAATAATAAATATTAGTGTATCCCAGTATGAAATCATAAAATCACAACAATAAGAGGAGCGGTACGGTCATGCCTCCGTCTTCCCGCGTTTACCAGAAGTACCTGAAACAACAAACTAAAAGTGTAAGCCTGAAGCCATAGTGAGTTACCCACAAAATACCAACCTCATATAACCAAAATCATATTATATCAACAAATAAAGAACAACATGCATAATGATCCTTCAGCCTGACTGGACCGCCTCGTAGGCCTTCAGTATGATCCTTAGGTCTTACTACCATACCCTTTCTGGTTTGTAGTCTATCCGGTCCGCCCTGGGTATGTTGATCTTTAGCAAAAAGAATGACCGCCTCAACCCATCCGAAATCAAAACATACATGTGCACATAACTATCATACGTTGACATATATATATATATATATACATATATATATATATATATATATATATATATATATATATATATATATGTATGTATATATATATATATATACATATAAAACAATCAAACCGATCTAACAGATCTAGCATAACAACATCATATAACCAGGAAACCGACCTAACCAGGTCACTAAGCACAAACATAACCTCATCCTAACTACCAAGATGCAAACCAATAAATATATTATGGCAAAACCAGATATAATCCATAGAGGGCCAGCTTTGGTGCCTTAGACCCTGTTGATATAGTAAGGATAACTCAACTTGCAAGTAGTGTTGAAATAGAGTAAATCTCGGACTGTTGTCTCGCCATGAATACCAAACTATTACACATAAACACCAAGTTAATACCCAAAATAAACTTCTAGACTAAATTTCCACACCATTCATTAAGTCCATTCTCTTTATTGGGCTATGGCCCAAATACCTAGTCCTTAACTTGAAAGTCCACATATAAAGCACATTATCGGCCCAATTTACTAAGTTGGGCCCAACATCCGGATTGGCCCAAAATATCTTATTTACAAAGTCCATCGAAGGCCCTATTCCATTTAGTCCACAAACAGCCCAAAATCTAAAGCCCATTTGACAAAGGCCCGAAAAAGGACGTATGTGTGGTGTGCTCCTCTGGTACGCGGGGTGTACTCATCCAGACGTTGACCACCATCAGGGTGGTTGACCCAGTATTCTTTGTGTACTGGATTCATACTAAATATACTCAACAGTTTGCCAAAACCTTATTAAGTGCTTAATGGCTTAAGCACTTAAGCCCAAACATCAGATCTACAGACCTAACATGCCTAGGATCCATAGAGTCATGAACTTTATCACTTTGGACATCCATAAAGTTCTTAATGCTTGGTATTAATCCATTGAGACCTTATTTCATCATGCATGGGACACATATAGCTAATGGGATCTCATTTTTATAACTCAAGGTCCCTTTAAGAGTCTAGAAGGACAACCCTTTTCATCCAAGTCACAACATGCACTACCTTATGGCATTCGGGACAAGAAATGCTTTAATAAAGTAAAATGGTGAGATCTATGCATATATGCATAAAGTTTGGAAATTTATAACTTCTGTAGATTATTAAGCACAAGCTAACTTCAGATCTACAAGTTTGATCTTCTTCTCCAACACTTTGATGCAATACCTTCCTCTTAAAGCACTGAAGAGCACACCAAATAAGCTTAAACATGCAAAGGAAAGGCTAGGGTTTAGGGAGGACGAATGTAATCTTTGGAGGCTGAGGTAAGGGAGGTTTTAATGCTCATAATGTTGCTTATATAGTCCCCTAACCCTAAATATTAGGGTTTCACCCTGACATTAGTACGCCCAGCGTACTAAGGCGGACCTTCGTACCCTTCGCGTACTCTTTTGTACGTGCAACATACTCCCACTTGGCCCAATTTTGCAAACATGGCCCTTAAACTTGTCTTGGCTCTTCACTTCCAACCCCACAGACTATAAATGACAAGGTAAAGATAGAAGAGAGTTCGAGAGTACCTGCCACATTTTGGGATGTTACAAACTTATACTCTCAAATGTAGTTTATAAAAAAACATGAGTAGTGTAAGCACTACTCGTGGCGCGTGGTATCAGTCGGTCCATGCAGAGTGCCTCTTCTTTGTCGGTTACCGCCTGGCGTTTTTCCTCCATCAACCGCCTTTCCATCATGGCTTGGCATTCCCGGGATTCCCAAACTTCACCTCGGTTGGCAGTGATTTCCCTCTGCAGGGCCTCAGGGTGATCCCTGTTCCGATCATGATCTTCGTTTAGGCGACGAAGGTTTAACGACGTAAATTTTCAACCAAATTTTTTATTTTAAAAATTCACAAAATTCATACATTTTTATTTCAAGAAAATCATAAGTGTCTTAATGTCAACATAAAATCTCAATCATAAGTCAAATCCTAGAATCCTCAATTTCATCTTGAACAGATGTGTACAATCACACCGATGCCTTCTTGCAATCCTCTTGGGTACCTAAAACGCATAACACAGAACGCGGTAAGGACGACACTTCGTTAGTTACCCAAATACAACATACAACATATTAACCACTTGAGGCTATAACTCTATATGACCCTCTGGTCAATGTGTCTCAGTGGGACCCTCCAGTCCCACAACTCTGATGGACCCTCCGGTCCTAACTATATGGACCTTCCAGTCCTAACTCTGTAAGCTCTGGATAATGCATAGCATAAATCACATAGAAATAAGGTAATATATCATATTACATCATTAACATATAAGATACTTTGTCGCACAACTCGGTTTACCACTCTAGGTATGTATAGTGATAAGAGTCACCTCACAGCTAGTAGGAAAAAGACACACACTTGAGAATCCTGAACTAGCCTCCACCTAACACATTAGACAACCATTTCAATCAATATCCCCCTTTTCCTCATTTACACCTAAAGTCCTCTTTTCTCTTTATATTCTCTTGGATGGGTAAAAAACCATTTTACCCCTCCATGGTCTCAATGTTCCTAATTGACCTACTCTCAAGTCAACAGAAGTCAAGATGAGTCAATAGCCAAGGTTGACCCATCTTGCTGAGTGCACTCAGGTGACTCGCCGATTCCACTCGTATCCTATGAATTCTTCTAAGGGTTTCACACAGCTCGTCAAGTTAACTCCTAACTCGACGGGTTATCACTGGGTCATGAATTGTTGGGGCAACCCGATCTGACTCATCGAGTTATCTCATAGATTCAATGATTTGACTCATCTAGGTGTCTCATATGGATGTTTGAGGTCAGATATGCAACTCCAACCTCTAGATCTAGCCTCCTAATACCAAAAGTCACGTAAAGGTTCAATCTTGACGACCATGCATGGCATAAATGCTTCATAATGCCATCAAAAACCCCAAGGAAGGTCAAATGCATGGGGACTTGCTTCTAAATCAATAAAGTTCAAAACTATGGACCCTCAAGGTCCTCTCTAGTCAAGATCTGAGGTTCTGACCTCAAGCCATACCGATATAGCTCTAGAACACAATATGTTGAGAGAAAACCCTAAAAGCTTCCCAAAAATGGGATCTAACGAACAAGAGGTCAAAATGACAGCTTTTTACCTCAGAATAGCAGCTAATGACAGAAGAATGCAAGACCCATAGCCTCCTTTTGATTAGATACACCAAACTCTTCCAATCTTTTCTCCAAAATGCTCAAGAATGCTCAAAATGGTCTCTCTCTCTCTCTAACATGAAAACGGAAGGTTAGGGTTTCATTATGTGAAGTGTGGCCACCCAAGGAAGCTATAAGTGCCTTTAAATTGGCTCCAAACCCAAGAATTTAGTGTTTCTCATTGTAGTGCCTACTCGGCGAGTCTACCCTCGGACTCGTCGAGTAGATCAATAAACTCATGTGTCAAACCTGCTTCTACTCGGCGATTCATAGCGCCAACTCGTCGAGTAGATCAATGATACTCAAAATAAATAAAGAAAATAGTACCTGGTAATCTGGATGTTGCAGAAGGCAGGCTTCGGTGACCTCCGTAGTGGCACCTACATCCATGATCTAGTTGGCGAATTCCCTTACCTTGTCACAATGGTGAGCGATGCGGCAAACTATGATAGGGAGAGCCCTGTCTGCTGAAAGCCCTCTGCTGAGGTTGTAGAAGCCTCTATACATGGCGTTAGCCCTGTTCCGACTCCACATCCTCAAATCTACTGCCCCCTGGGGTGTCGAGCCCTAGAAGTGTGGTTTGGCAGCAGAGATAGGGGGCAGATTGTAGACCTCAAGCTCCTCGTTGGAGTCATCTTCCATTTCCTCTTGATCCTCGTCCTCTTTTGGATCCTCTTCGGATACATCTTCGAGATCTTCTTCTGGTTCCTCCTCCACCCGTCCCCTGTTTCCTTGGTTGAGGTAATAGGATCCTCCTGGTAGGTGGAATCTTTCCATAATGTCTGTGCGAGAATAGGGGTAAGAGACAAAAAAAAAACCTAAAAATTTTGTGCTAGAACCATAAAATACTCCTATAGTATTTAAACGTTATGTTTTGATTCCTAGTGCTTTACTTGTGGGAGTAAGGGTAAGTTTTCAGACTTGTTGTCAACTATGACTGTCCCTCGACATATGCTAGTCACTTCTCATACAAATATAGTTGATCAGGCTATATTCATCCCAGACCTGATTACTTATCCCAAGGCACACTCGCAGTGTTCAACTCATCGTTTTCACTTTTGTATCTTCCTAGTTACGACACTATACTAGCATGTATACATGTACCTATACTTTTAGTAAAATATCATTTTATTTTTAAAAGTATAGTCGTACGAAAAAGTTTAGTCAGATAGTTTTATTTCCATTGTGTTTATAGTTTGGATATCTTATATGGTTCGATATACTTAGTTCACTATGAACAATGCTCTGATACCAATCCGACACACCCCCAAACCTAGGATGATGGAAACATCCGGGGGTGGGATGATAGTATCATAACAACGAGTATAATAGTGACCAACGTAAACACAATCATCCTAAATATAATAGAAAGAGTTACATGGTTTTATGAGTTACATATTTCAAAATCGATTACAATATAATGATAAAATGAATTGTCTGACACCTTAGCGTCCCATACTCAAAAGCTTGATAGTTACCTATTTTAATTATTACCTGAGAATACAAGTAATTTTGAAAGAGTGTCAACAATTAAGTTGGTGAGTTCATCAGCTTTTGTATGTAGAGTTGAAATCCTTTATTTGTAAATTTAGTGTTTGTTCCTGAAAAATCCAATATTTTCCTTGTTAAATGAATTGTAGTCTTAAAACCAAAGACCGAATGTACAAGTATTATTCCATACTTATGATAGAATATGCAGTTTTAAAGTTAATAAAACCTTTTGAATGTAGTAATTCCCTGTAAACTATACATATCATTGTTTCCTAATGTGAGTTATTATAACCATACTAATCACATAGATGGCCAGTTACGACGTTCTTCAGGCGTCGGTAATGTTATGACATTTGTCACCCCAGACCTACCGTTCTAGTTGTTGCATGCAGCTTAGGTGTGAGATTGTCAGTCCAATATAGTCTATACATAGGTATCACGCTCTCCCTACAAGAGACTCTAGTTATAATACAGGACTTGGTAGGTACACTAATCTGTACTTGAAGACTTAGCTCACAAATTTCATTCAACGATTTTACGTGTAGTGTGAATGAAAAACCCTTTTCGTAATGGAAATGAAACAGTTCGTAGTAAGTTGGTTGGGTAAATGAAGCATAAACTATACCTAATATAGTTTATCATAAATGTTTGTAGTGATGAAAATCCTTATGCTTGTGATGTTTACCTTATTATGAGAATGAAATAACGTGAAATATAATCAATGTGTAATTATACTATTATTTCACACTCTGCTCAACGTGTTACAAAGTATTAATGAACTTGTTAATCATTTTTCTAGTTTTAACTTTTCTATACCTGTTCTTAGAAAAATTATAGAAAAATCTTCGGAAGTCGAAATCTGAATCCATTATCTCTAAGAGTTTATAAAATGTGTCTACTTTGTTCATAATTTTTAGTGGTCTCAAACTGGTGTTAAAATGTTCATCTTCATAGACTGGCCTGAAATCATTTCTGAAATGATAGAAGTTTTGTAAAAATCGCCATAAATTGTAGAAAACTTGTATGAAAACGTGCGAGTAGTTCTTAGAAAGGTATAAACCTGAACTATTTGCATATTGAACAGTTTTGAAATATATTAATTTTAAGATGGTCAAAATAGTTCTTGAACAAACATTAACTTTTCTGTTGAAAGTTGATGTTTAAGTTTAGATTATGTTTTGGTGTTTTAACTTATATTCCTATTTTTAAAACTTGAAGAAAACATGAAAATATAGGGGTATGAAGTCACCTCATGTAATTTATTGTGGTGGAAGGTTGAAGATTTGGAGTTTCAAGTCAAGATCACTTGAAATATGCTTAAAGATTTGAAGATCCTAAGAACAAATATGTAGATATTTGTGTAAATGATTTATGGTTTGTATGATGTTGTGAAGATTGTGTAGAAGTTGAAAGAAGAGACTTATGAAATAGGAGGAAAGCTCAAGAACACTTCTTGAAAGGATCATTGTTTAGAGAGAGAGAGAGAGAGAGAGAGACAGAGAGAGAGAGAGAGGGGTTTTCTTTTGGAGAAAAAGTGGAAATCTTTGAGGAGAATGAATAATCTCAGGGATTTGTTTATAGGGATTCCATAAAGGTAGATTTGATGGGTTGTTGGGAGAAGTGATGAAAAGGACAATGAATTGACTAGCTAGTGAGTGAATAGTGATATAAAGTAGATACAAACGTGGCTTGTGTCATAACTTCATGGAAAAAGTCAAAAAGTGCCTTTATGTCCTTATGATATTATACTAAACAAAAATATGATTTGTAATTAATAAATCTTCATGATGTGGATAATATATGATTTTAGAGGGTCTAAGATGTAAAAAATATGAATTGGGTGAAAATCCCACATCAAAAACATCAAAAACGGACTCAAAATGCGAAACTAGTAAAAATTCGGACTTGAGAGGCGACGATGTGAAATTGCTGAGAAGGTTCATAGTAGGGAAGGGTTCACATCCGAGAAGGTTCACAGAGAGGGGAGTAGATGCGGAAATCATCGGATGCGAAAGGTGGGAGGTTCAGTACGAGCGTTAGACAGAAAGCGAAACTCGGAACATAAGTGCGAAGGTCAGACTGGCTGCAAAATTCGCCAGGTGTGAAAGTGTCTGGATTGCGAAAGTCCTCAGTTTGCCAGGTAAGATGCCAAACTCTCTGGTTATGCAAAATGCCTCGATCCGAGAGTAGGTTTCACTGTGAGAGGAGGGGTCATGAGAGGTTTCTCACCATTGACAGGGTTCGCACTGAAAGGGCTGTTTTTCATTTTATCTTCTCATTTTGAGTGAATTGAAGGGTTGGGATGGAATGAGTGTTTATGAAAAAGTTGAAAGAGATTTTGAGAGAGATTTGGGATAGAGAGAAAGAGATTGAAAGAGACTTTGTTTGTGGCCTTTGTTTGTGTTTTGACCAGTAGTGCTAGGATTGTAAACTCCAATACGCCATGTTATGAGAGTTCTACATCCTTGATGGATACATAATTGTGTTTTTTTTGGTTGTTACATTAGTCAGCCTGTTTAGGTTTTTCATCCTTAAAATTTGAACTCTCTGAGTGATACTTTGTATTAGGATAATGTCACACCCCAAAACCAAGAACGGCGGAAACGTTCTGGGGCGGAGGACGTCATGTATAGTATCACAACACAGTAAATGTAAATAAGCAAACAACATCATCCATTGCATTAAATATATAATTTTAATACAAGCGTGTTCTGTACAGTTATAGACACCAAAATAATGTAAATCAAAATAATAAGAGTCTTGAATGCACTCCATCTTCTCAAAAGCTGGCATCGGTACCTGTCTACTGATGACCTGAGAATACAAGTTATTTTGAAAGAGTTTATCAACATTAAGCTGGTGAGTTGATAAGTATTTTAGTGTCAATGTTTGTTGTCAAAAACGTTTGAACCTGTCTCAATGTATAAGTTTGTAAAAATGTAAGTAAGTGTTTGAAAGTGTTTGTAAAAGTTTGAATCTCTCAGAAAAACCTATATTTTCTATTAAAGTAGCCTTCTACCAAGGCTTAACTGTTTTGTATGCTCGTTTGTTGTAAAAGTGTGTAATTTCCCAAGTGTAACTATCATTTAATAAAATATAGTTTGTACATTAATGCTTAAGTGAGGTTATAACTAAAATATGTAATGGGTAAATCATTGTAGTACTGTAGTTTTGTATAATAGGAACTACTGCTGTACTAACTACCTTAAACCGGATTTATATTAAGGTATAATGTGATAATTGCACCATACTATCGACTGGTAACAACGACATAATGAACGGTCGTAATAACGGAATGACGTTTGGCACCCACAGACCTGCAGGTCCGGCTGTAGCTAGCAGCAAGGTGTAGGATAGTCAATCCAGTATAGATCTATACGCAAACTCACGCTCTCCCTCCAAGAGAATTCTGGCTACAACTCGTGCCATGACATTTAAGGCATGCTCTGATACAGTGGATCACAATTGTTAACGTGTTCATGTATATGTAATGTTTCTCGTTCTAGTATAGTTGTATATGTTCTCCTCCTAGTATAGTTATATATGTTCTCTTCCTAGTATAGTTGTATATGTTCTCATAGTATAGTTGTATATGTTCTCGTAGTATAGTTGTATATGTTCTCATAGTATAGTTGTATATGTTCTGTTTCTAGTATAGTTGTATATGATCCTGTGTCACCCCGATGGTAACTAACTAACGATGTACTGATAAGTATGAATATGGAAGTACTTTTATGTCTATACATGTATATATGATATATAAGTAATATTGAAACGACCTTCGGACGGTTACCCGAAGTCCCACCAGACCACATCCAAATCGAGAAAAAGGAAATAGGACGGATGGCCTTCCTAAGCCCTTTAAACATTTCTTATATATCTATACATATATGGGCATGAAATTTATAAGTAATAAACTAAAGTTTAATAAAAGCATTTGATAAGTAAAAGAGTTTGTAAAAAATTTTGAAGTAAAGCATTTTGATAAACAGTTTGAACAGTGAATAAAACATTGGTTTTCTAGTTATTAATCACATGTGATTGATGCAATAACTATAAGTATTTAACTTGTATTCCCCCCCCATAAAGTATTTAAAACATTTAAAAGCATTTCAAAGGTTAATTAAAGGGGTATGAACTCACTTGTGGTGAGCTGTTTGGATTGTGGTGTCGGATACCGTGCTAGGTGGCAAACGGAGACTTGCCTACACGCACAAGCCTAGTTATCATATAATAAGCATATATATAACTAATTAGCCAAATAATAACTTAATAAAATATGTTGGGACACTCAGGAACATGTAAACACTTTGTATAAGTGTTTTAGGTCCTAAGGGTTGCATCTAAGTCGATACGGGACAAGGCAAAAGGGTTTAATGTACCAAAAGACCTTGTATAAGAGTTTACCACCCAAAAAACCCCACCTTTGGAGTTTACGGTCATAAACCCTTGAGTTTACGGCCGTGAACTCCACACTTGGTGGTTTTGGGTGTTTTAAGGTGCTATACTAATCCTAGAATAAGCCTAGCATTTGTGGAATAATCCTTGAAGTAGTTTAAGGCCCTAGAATGCTCCATAGAAGAGTTTACGGCCTAAAGACCATATCCCCTAGAGTTTACGGCCGTAAAATCCTATGGGGTGTTGGTTTTAAATCTTTTAAGTCCCTTGCACATAAAGGATAGCTTCTAGGTTTTTGTTTAAGGCTAAAGGGGACATTAGGCACACATTTGTGCCTTCACTTGGAGTTTACGGCCCAAGAGATGTTCCTTGGCCGTAAACTCCCTTTAAGGGATGATTTTGATGTAATTTACTCCCCATTCAAGTGATAAGTATTAAAGGGTAATTGTCTTAAAGCCTTAGGGGTGTTTAGGGCACTCTTAGCCCTTGAAAAAGGGGTTTACGGCCCAAGAGCATATCCTTGGCCGTAAACTCCTAAAACTAGATGATTTTGATTGCTTTCTAGCCTCTAATGTTCATACATAAGGTCCCTAACTAGATACCTAACATGGAAATGAGACTAGGTAGCTTTTAGGCCTTGTTTTGGAGTTTACTCCCCAAGAACGTTCTTGGGCGGTAAACTCCCGGATCTTGCATTTTAGACATGTAACTAATGTTATTAAGCATATAACAAGTATTTAAAACACATCTAGGAAAGTAGACTCACAATCTGGGATGAAAACCCGAAGATCCGTGAGAGAGAAAATGGCTTTTCTCTATTTGGAAATGTGAATAATGAATTAATTTAATTCAGAATTCTATTTATAGTCCTGAAATATTTTGACAGAAAATATTTTTATTCTGGAAATTGGACTATACCATTATGAAACTTGGAATGTTCAAATTTCACAAACCCAGGAGCATCCACTCTGCTGATATCTCCTTAAACGTAGACCCTAATGTACACAAACTCATTCAGAAAAGTATGAAATCCACTGAAACTGGACTAGCTTCTATTGAATAGATAACGTTCGTACAAAATGGAAATTTCGGGTTGTCACAGATAACAAGTTTTACATTAGTAAACATAGTGTAAACCCTAAAATACGAGTTCTAGCTAAGTTGACCGTGTTGACTTGTTGACATTGTTTGACTTTGCTTGACCAAAAATGACGGTTGTCATAAAGGGAACCACTGCAGAATCATCAAGCAAACACTTCCACATCTGAGAGACGTGTAAAGTGTTGTGAATCTGATTGAGCTCGTCGGTAGCTCCATTCGATACGAAACTCTACCCACCCATGTTTTAACCTTGAAAGGACCGATATATCTGGGGCCCAACTTGCCCCGCTTCCTAAATTGGCCAACACCTTTCCAAGGTGACACCTTAAGGAGTACCATGTCCCCGACCTGAAAATTGAATCTGACCACCACCCATCAACAAAACTTTTATGGTGTCTTTGTGCAGTCTCCAACCTCCCACACACCTGCTAGATCATCTCATTAGTCCGAAGCACCACCTCCGTGCTACCCACGAATTGTTGGCCGACCTTTCCCCAACAAATAGTGGTCCAACACTTCCTCTCGTAGATCATCTCAAAAGGAGGTTGCTCAATATTGGCATGATAAATATTGTTATATGAAAACTCTTCCAAAAGAAGATATGTATCCCAAATATCGCCATAATCTAGTACACAAGCCTAAAGCATGTCCTCTAAATTCTGAATAGTACTCTTACTCTGACCGTCAGTCTTCGGGGTGGAATGTCATTGTGAAGTGCAGGCGAGTACCTAACTCTTCATGAAATCTTTTCTAGAACCTAGAGGTAAACCAAACACCCCTATTTGAAACACCTGAATTCGGCACTCCATGATGTGCCACAAACTCCCGGATGTAGATGTCTGCCAACTTCTCCGCATAGATGCACCCCTCGATGGGAATAAAATGAGCACTCTTGGTCAATCGGTCCATAATGACCCTAATCAAATCCACTCCCCGTGTTGTTCGTGGTAACTTCGTGATGTGTAACATCTTGTTCTTCAAGGTATTTACCTTTACCCCTTAGTTTATGATTTTTTTCCAAAGTGTCCCATGATAGAATTTTAGTTAATTTTGCAGAATGTCCCATGATAACATCTTAGTTAAGTTTGGATTTTCAATCTTGTGTCCCAGAATATTGATCCTTGTGAGTATGTAATGCTCCAAAGCTTTTAATATTTCCCTTCAGATGTTTTAGGGTATTTATGCCCTAAAAATGCAAGTTTGAGTCTTTTTTTTTTTACTTTCATGAGTGATTTATGGAGAGGTAGTTAGCTGAATGAGTTAGGTTTTTGATTTTGGGATCCATGTAGCCATGTAAAGGCATAAATGTTGGAACTATATGGCCTTAGATGTTTTATTAAGCTCATATCTGAATTTAGATGTTAGGTCTTAAGGCATTAAAGACTTAATAGAGGGTTTTGGTCTTTTGTGCATATGTCGGGCGTACGTTGGAGTCCTCTGCGCGTACTGCACTTCGACCCCAACCCTCCTCTCACATTAGGCGCTTATAGGAGGGGTGTACGGTGCAGACTCCACTTTTGGACTTATCCTTTGGGCCTTGGACGATAGGAGTTGGGCTTTCAAGGTTGGTCCGAATAGGATGGGTAAGATGATGTATTTTCCCTTAATAAGGATATTGGAATACTTGGACTATTTATTATGTGTTAGAACCCTGATAATTAATTAGGGTTATTTTGGGAATATGATTTGTGTAAGGAGCCATGTTGGCAGCAACTTGTCACACCCCTAAACCGGGACGACGAAAACGTTCATGGGTGGATGACTTCATGTACAGTGTCATAACAGTTGAATATAAATGAAACATATCATCAAAATAGTTACATTGAATGTTTAATAAAATTACATTGTGTTCAGGTACTGTTTACATGACATCAGACGCATGTGACAAAAATGAAGGAAATGATGTGACGACATTCCATCCTCCAAAATTCTTGTGATTACCTTTTACTGATTTCCTGAGAATACAAGTGATTTTAAAATGTTTCAACAATTAAGTTGGTGAGTTCATAAGCATTTTGTATGAAAATAGTTTGTAAATGTTACGTCGAAATGATAGTGTATACTTCTAGAAAATCCAATATTTTCTGAAAAATGACATGTAAGTATTAAGTACCAACACTAGAAATGTAAGTAATGATGCACTATAAAATGATGTAATGAAGCTTTATCTTTATATTAAACTACTTGTGTGGTACCCCGTAAATCAAACGTGTTGTTGATACCCTATGTGAGTGATTATAAGCATACTAACATGACTAGTGGCCTGAATGATGTGCTTCGGCCCTTGGAACTGTTATGACATTTGTCACCCCAGACCTGCTGGTCTAACTGTAGTTAACAATTTAGGTGTGAGGTTGTCAATGTCGTATAGATCTATACACAAGTGTCACGCTTTCCTAAAAAGTGACTCTGGTTATAAATCAGGACTTTAACATGTACTCTGGTAGGTACTATGAAGCTAGCTATCTCACAAAGTTATATTAGTCGAATTACAAGTACTAAAAACTCTTTTTGCCTGTAAATAAAATAATTATGTCTTTGAATAATCATTTAATTAGTACAACTGATAATATAGTGTTTTGACTACCAACTATACCCATTATAGTTTATTCTGTTTGTTTGTTGAACATTTTATATAATCTTTTATATCATTATGAAGTTGTCATCTTGTGCCCACATATATAGTCAAACATAACACTTTTGAGTCGTGACTCACCAAAATTGTATAAAGACTAATAAATATGACTTTTTCTTAGAAAATTACCTTTTTATATAAAAAAATCTAAAATCATGTAGTTTTCTAAACATAACCTTATTATGACTATTGTAAAATAAAAAACGTTTGTTCTTGTAGTTTTGGATTCTTTAAATAAATATCATAAGTATTTGTAAAATGGCTAGTGGTTATGATATCATGTACATATAATGACATATATTTCGACATCTAGGCAAAACATGAAAATATATGTATGATAAACAAATATTTAACTTGTATTCCCCCCCTCCCCCCCCGCCTAAAAACATAAAAATCTCGAAAAACTGGGGGTATGAACTCACCTTGAGGGGTTTATGTGTGTAGTTTGAAGTGATGAGATTAAGATTTCGAGCCAAGGATCGTAGGTGGAGATGATGAATGTTGTTGGAGATGTTAATATGATAAAGATTTAAAAACATGATACTGTGTGTGAGGATGGTAAAAACTATCATAAAATGTATAAAACACTAGGGTATTATGAAGTACTTACCCAAAATCTCGAGAATCACTTGAAGAAGGGGAGTTCTTGGAGACGTTGGCTCGATTTTGAGAGAAAGGGATGAGGACTGAAAGAAAAATGATCTCTTGGGCGTGAAAAGAGGCCTCTCGGCTGAAGGTTTAAATGGAAGAGAGATGGGATGGCGTCCTTGTTATTTTTTTGTTTTTTTCATGCATTGTATGGAGACTTGGGGGGGGGGGGTATTTTCTTGCTTAGTATGGAGGTATGGTGGTTAAAAGGATGTAAAGGTGAGGTGTTAAATCACTTGGTCAACACCTCATATTTCGTACCTAACCTAGATTGTCTTTTCGAGGCTAGGGGTTCTAAGCCTTTAGTGCTACTGAGATCCCTTGAGGATTTCGGTTCAAGACCATCGAGTTCTAAGGTTCTCGGTCCTAACCGATAACTCTTCTAGCCAGAGGGGGTTTTCGGTCCGAGGAGAGTGGGAGTTCTTGGTTGCGAGGCTTCTTGGCTTAAGGCTTCTCGGTTCAAACTTAAACGCCTTAAATGAAAATTTGAGATTTAGAAGTTCTTGATAAATCATGTTGACTATTAAGTGCATATTATGAATATGATTTTCAAGGCATACATATAATTGAACAAACAATACCCTTTTAGGATCTATTGTAACAAGTTTTCAGTATGAATTCTCTTGCACATCGTTACTTTTAGACTTGATCCGACTCAAATTTGCTAGTTGTCACATCATCCCCCCGTTAAAGGGAATTTCGTCCCAAAAATAACTTTAGGGTAAGTACCTATGAACAAGGGAAAGATGTGAATACTTCTGTTTCATTTGATATTCTCACTCCCAAGTGAATTTGGGCCCTCCCTTGGCGTTCTAGCGGACCTTCACTATTGGTATGCGGGTCTGTTTCGTTCTCTTGATCTCTCTGTCCATTGATTACACTAGTTCCTATACAAAGTGTAGACACTCATTCATCTCAATCTCATTGAGTGGAAACACAAGAGTCTAATTGGACATACATTTCTTTAGGTTGGACACGTGGAAGACTGGATGTACATTGTTGAGTTCTTGAGGTAGACATATTATGTAAGCCACCAGACTGATTCTAGCAAGAATCTCGAATGGTCCGATATACCTTGTATTTAGCTTTCTCCATTTTCCAAAGCGTATCATTCCCTTCTAGGGTGACACCATTAACAGCACATGGTCACCGACCTGGAACTCCAAGGGTTTACGTCGTTTATCTGCATAGCTCTTTTGGCGATCTCGAGATGCCTTTAAGCGTTCACGGATTTGTATGATTTTCTTCGTGGTTTCCTATATGATTTTCGGGCTAGTGAGCATACTATCCGGTACTTATTCCTTTTCTAGTTGTGTGTTACCCACCTCATCCCAACACATGGGTGATCTACACTTGCATCCTTAAAGAACTTCTAATGGAGCGACCTTAATGCTAGTGTTATAGCTGTTATTTTAGGAGAGTTCGACGAGTGGCAAGTGGGTATCCCAGACTTTACCAAAGTCTATCAATACATGGTCTCAACATATCTTCCAGTGTCTGTATAGTTTTTTCACTCTGTCCATGAGTCTAAGGATGATCACCAGTACTCACATCAAGTTGGGTCCCCAAGGACTTCTCTGGTGACTTCCAGAATCGTGAAGTGAATCTACTATCTCTGTTGGAGATAATAGATATTAGCACACCATGTAGTTGCACGATTTTCTTAATGTATGTCTTTGTCATCTTTTCCATTTTGTCGATCTCCTTTATTGGTAGGAAGTGTACAGATTTGGTTAACCTGTCCACGATCACCAAGATGGTATCATATCTACCCTTCGTCTTCGGTAACTTGGTAATTAATTCCATGGTTATCTACTCCTATTTCCGCTCGGGTATGTCTGCTTGCTGGAGTAAACCCGAGGGCTTTTGATATTCTACCTTGACTTTGGTGCAAGTCCAACACTTGCCCACATAGGTAGCGATCGTTGTCTAAATGTTTGGCCACCAATAAATTATTTTTCAGGTTCAGATTCATCTTTTTAGAACCGGGATGAACATAGTATTTTGTCTTGTGAGCCTCCTTCATGACAACATCTTTGTACCCACCAGACTTTGGTGTCTAGATCCGATCCATGAGATAGTAAGCTCCGCCATCCTTGACGGTAAGGTTCTTCTCCATTCCTTGCAAGGCTTAACTTATGATATTTTCAGGTTTTAAGGCTTGCATCCTAGCCTCCTTGATCTATGAAGACAGGTGAGAGTGGACGGTCAAGGGTAATGACTTTACTCGGTGGCCCGAGTATTCTTTCCGGCTTAAGGCGTCCGCTACTACGTTGGCTTTTCCCAAGTGATAACAGATTTCACAGTCATAGTCATTTAGCAGTTTAACCCATTGCCTTTGCCTCATATTGAGCTCCTTTTAGGTTAGAATGTGTTAAAGACTCTTATGATCTATGAAGATGGTGCCTTTGGTACCATACAGGCAGTGTCTCCATATTTTTTCAGGGCAAACACCATGACTCCCAATTTGAGATCGTGTGCGGTGTAATTGACCTCACGATTCTTGATTTGTCTTGAAGCATAGGTGATGACATTTCCTCGTTGCATGAGTACACATACTAGGCCCTGCTTGGATGCATCACAATAGACCACAAGTCTTCGGTCCCCTCCGGGGGGGGGGGGGGGAAACATAGGAGTACTGCACATATCTTGCTTAAGTGTTTGGAATGCGGCTTCTTATTCTTTCCCCCAGTTGAAAGTTACTCCTTTATGTGTTAAGGTTGTGAGCGGACTTGCGATCTTAGAGAAACTTCGTATAAACCTTCAGTAGTAGCCAGCAAGACCTAGAAACTGGCCTATCTCCGTCTGTGTTCTTGGTGTTGCCGAGTTTGCAATCGCCTTGACTTTGGAAGGGTACACATGTATCCCTTCTTCACTGAATATGTGGCACAAGAAATGTACTCTTCTGATCCAAAATTCATATTTCAAGAACTTGGCATACAACTTCTCTGCCCTTAATGTCTCCAAAACCTACCCTAAGTGTTGCTTGTGTTCCCCCTTTCTTTGTGAGTAGATTAGTATGTCATTAATGAATACTATCATGAATTTATCCAGATAAGATTGGCACACCCCACCCGGTTCATTAGGTCCATTAAGACTGCTAGTGCATTAGTTAGACCGAAGGGAATCACTACAAAATTGTAGTGACCATCGTGGGTTCAAAATGCTGTCTTAGGGATATCTTCATCTTGAATTCGCAGCTGATGATACCCCGACCTTAGATCAATCTTCGAAAAGTAGCTTGACCCTTGCAATTTATCAAATAATTTGTTGATTCGGGGTAAATGATAACGATTATTGATTGTGATTTTGTTCTATTCTCGATATTCTATGCGCAGGCGGAAAGATCCATCTTTCTTTTTCACAAATAAGACCGATGCTCCTCAAGGTGAGAAGTTTGGTCGGAAAAATCCTTTTCTCAACAGCTCATTCAGTTGGCTTGACAATTCCTGTATTTCCGCAGGTGCTAAGCGGCAGAGGGATTTGGCTACGGGGGTTGCTCCAGGGATCAAGTCGATTCAGAACACGACTTGGTGTACCAGGGGGATTCTCGATAGCTCTTATAGGAATACATCAGGAAAGTTGCAGACTTTGGGAATATCCTTGAGGTCTTTGTTTCTTGCTTCTACTCAACAACCTGGGCCAAAAAGGCATGGTATTCTCTGCGTAGATACCTTTGTGCCTTGATGCAAAAGATGATTTGTAATCTATTCTGTGTTTGTCGCCATAAATGATGAGGGTTTCATTGTTTGATAGGTTAAGTCGAGGCCTTTCCATAACACAGAATATCAGCATGATGGGGACTCAACCAATCCATACCGATGATAACATCAAAGCTACTAATTGTTACCGACATGATGTCGATTTGGAAGGAATGATTGTTTAGAGTTAATGTGCACCCTATGAATATATCCTTAGTGTGTTATGTTTTTCCATTGGCCATCTCTACGGTGAATGTTTCATTTCGTGATAGGGGTTTTTGTTTGAGTAAATATTTATAATGGTGGCATAAGAAGCTTTTCTCTGCACCACTATTAAATAGTATGAATGAATATGAGTTTTTTTACGAGGAACATACCAGTAACCACGGTGGGATCCTTCATGGCATCATCATGCCCTATTGTCAGAACTCTTCCTACACCTTCACTATTTCTTTTCCGCGCCTTTGGGCAGTCCCTCTTGTAGTGGCTGGCCTCGCTGCAGTCATAGCATGTGCGACTTACCTTAGTGTTAGTGTTGGGGCCTTGCAGAAATGGGAAGTATGGTCCTTCTTATTGCATTTGGTACATTGCAGTTCCCGACAGGGTCCGTGGTGGTGTTCGTTGCATTTGTCGCATTTCGGAAGATTTCCATCATATTGCATAGCTAGTGCTGGGCGGCAGGGGTTGTGACAACATGGACAACCATAGTTTGTTGCTGCTTGGATGAGTTTTGAGAGCGTTGACCCTTCTTTTTGTTCCAAAACTTCCTCTTGTTTTCACTCCGATTCAGTTTCTTAGGCGCATGGGTCATGATGCTTTTCCGAATCCCCTGGTCGACAAGAGTTTGTGCCAGACGCTTGGTATTGTCGAAGGTACCCGGATTGGCTGAGATGACCATTCCATAGATCTGAGAGGATAGCCCCCAAATGTAACGATCCACTTTCTTGGCCTCCAGAGTGACCATTCTTGGGCATAGAGTCGCCAATTTGTTGAATCGAGAAGTGTAAGTGGCAATATAAGACCCTTTCATGGAGTGCTTTAGTGGTTTTTGTTATAGATTTTGCATCTCACTTCTTAGACAATACTCCTCGAGCATCATTGTTTTCAAGTCCAACCAACTCATAGAGTTGGCAACAACAACAGTCAAAGTTTTAACGTGGCCATTCCATGACGACAAAGCTGAGTCTGCGAATATACACGCAACATACTTGACCTTGAAATCATTAGGGCATGCACATATCTCAAAGATGGACTCAATTTTCTCGAACCACCTTGTCAGGGTAATGACACCTCCATGACCATGCTACACCCTAGGTTTGCAATTCATAAACTCCTTATGTGAGTACATTCTCCGGTGCCCTTGATTCTCGCTTTGGTTGGAACTATTGGTTCTGTTACCGCTTCCATTGTTGTTGCTGCTGATTTGGGCCTCCACAATAGCTGTTACTGTAGCCTGAAACACTGCACAATCCATTTGTGGAGGAGGTGGTGGTGGTGGCGTTGGTGGAGCTATTGGTTTGTTCTTCTTGTGCTTGTTTGACTTCTTTTGTGTCATATTTCTTTCATATATTACCAATGTGGAATGAAGATAACTTTTTGATAAGCGTTAAAAGTCAGGCATTACCATAAAGGAATTCCTTGTTCTTATATATGCATATAATTGTTTTAGAAATTTGCAAGTTATTTATAATACACATTCATTTCATTAACAACTTAGTGCTAGTACATAGTTTTAGTGAAAATTGACCTGTTAGAATGTCTACGTAAAAAATTAGAACCAAATCTTACTCGTAAATAAATAAAGATGTTAGTGGGATACGCCTTACTCACGATAGGTAGTTTCCTGCGGTCCCTGAGATGAAGTTGAAGCGCCTTGTCTCACTTCTAATCTGTGCTCTGCCGGAATCAACCTTTCCTCGAGATCTCTGTGCCTCTCTTGGTACTCCCTTACCTCTGCTCGAGTGGTGGTAAGGTCCTTGTGGAGGCTGTCAATGAGGTGACGTATGTAGCAGTAGTCCCTCTCCATCCATCAGTATGGGGCATTGGCAGCCTCAATAGTAGCCCTTATCTACAAAATCGGGTTCCTCAGAGCGTACACCAAATAATCCACAAAATCTACATAACTGCATAAACAATAACAATCACATAGGCCATATTCATCACCTAAAAAATATAGGCCATGCATAGGATGTCGTGGAAACCCTCTAGGGTCTTACTCCGAGTTCCCTGGAAAGCCTACAGGGCCTTAGTGTTAGGTTTTGAGCACTATGACACTCCAATGATGCACATACAACCCTAGATTCTTTGGACCTATATTTTTCTCTAATTATACATGCACATTTTCAATTTTCCAAAGCATACATCCTAACTAGCATACAAATTGACGTTTGAGCAATACAACTAGTTAGATGACTTACCTCTTAGAAGGACTTGTAGTTCTTGACCTTTGAAAGCTTAAGCACCTCAAGCGTGATGCCTCTAATGGTTCACAAAAACCAATATGCAAGAGGAGGCTTGAGAGAATAAGTTATGTAGCTCAAAATCAATACACACTCTCCAAGAATGTATTGGCTACCAATTTTAGCTCTAGGGGGTTTTATTTATAGTGTGGCAAGTGCTAGGGTTACACCTTGTAAACCCTAATTACCTTTCATATTACTTAGACTCCAGGGGTTAAAAACCTCCATGGACTATCCATGGATTATCTCATTGGCTTAGACCATCCTAAATAACCATGGATTATTAGCCCATGCTATTAGAATCATCGATTTACATAATCATTCCCCATATATTTAATTAGTCACTCTTGATCACAAAATTATTTCCAAATTAATTCTTGATCAATACTAATTAAATAATATGATTTCGTATTAATATATTATACTTGTAATATAATAATAAATCATAAATAACCTTATTCTCAAAAGTCCATCCTATCAAATTGCACTGGCGAAGGCAACCCAAAAGTACCATGCTACAATCTGGTCAAGTATATCTCAGTTATAGTTATCGGCTTAGACACCAAATCCAAACACTTAACCAACTTTCATGGGAACCTCCACATGGTCATTACTAACTTCCAATCAAACCAAACATAAAAACATATGAGATAAACATTAATATGTATATAAGGATGCACTAGAAACCCTCCAAGGTCTTACACCAGGTGCCATGGAAACCCCCACATCGTATTATCCCAAAGCTATGGGAACCTCACATGGTATTAATTAAGGATGCCATGGAAATCCTCCAAGGTCTTAAACCCTAGTGCCTCGGGAACACCTCGTGGTATTTACTATAATTTGTAAGACTTGACCCTACTCGGCATGATCCATTTGGGTTACATGGCATCAGGACAATTGGATAGACAAGATGAGGAAAAAGGATACTGGTGTTTTATATTAATATATTATAAGTTCTAATATATTAATATATAATCATATTATTTAATTAGTATTGATCAAGAATTAATTTATAATTAATTAAGTGATCAAAATGAACTAACAAAATATGGACTCTTAGATATATATATATATATATATATATATATATATATGTGTGTGTGTGTGTGTGTGTAATGGGCCATGTTCATTTAGGTTGGGCTAAGATTTCATGGATAGTCCATGAAGTGTTTAACCCATGGAGCATATGAAATGAAGGGTCATGGATTTAAACCTAGTCTCCACACTATATAAAGATGTCCTTGGTAAAATTGGCACTAGTGTGTGTACACAAAAAGGCAAGGCCGATTTCACTAGAAAGACCCAAAGTATCCTTATTCTCAAGATTATTCCAAGTGTTCATGGTGTTGTGTGAGCCATTTGTGGTGTCACACTTGGGCACTAGGCACTCAAGCTTCATGAAGACAAGTTACATCAAGAGGTATGTATTCTAACTTGTAATATTACCCAAGTATCAAAAGATTGTATGCTAATTAAGTTAATACATTGGAAAGTTCATATTTGCATGTATAATAGAGAAAACATAGATCCAAGGTATTTAGGGTTGCATGTACATCATAGGAGTGTTAGAATGCTCAAAAACCCAATAGTGCTATCAGAGCCATGGGTCGTTTTCTGTTATATTTATGCAAATGTTTTATTTTCAAAGGTGAAAAAAAGGGAAAAAACATGTCGTTTGTCAAATTTTAAGATAATTACTTGTTTTTGTGAAAAACTAATTATTTGTAAAATTTGAATAATTTGCTATATGAGTTGAATTAGGTCAAATTTAGTAAAAGATAAAATGATATGATTATTTTATTAGTTTTAAAAGTTTGATCTAAAAGTTTTTTATTTTTTTGAAACATCTATAAGTTATGGGTATGAGAAGGTTTTAAAAAAAATTGATTCAAAGTTTTTATGGAGTTACAAAATTTGGTGTTTATGTTTAGATTAATGGAAAAAAATTCTGTTTTAGTTGTTTTCAATCCTAATTAAGCTAGAAGTAGTTCATAAAATGTGTTTTTTTAACATGTCCTCAAGTTACATAAAAGGTCATGTTTATGAATCTTAAAACTCATAAAAGTGTCATACGTTACATAAAAAATGAAGAGTCTTTTTCATTAAATAGTATTATGACTCCATAACTTGTCCTCAAGTTATGAATGTTTAAGAGTCACTTCTTTAAAAGTGTTATTAAAAAATAAGAGGTTACATAAAAATGAAGAGTCTTCATTTTAATGAAACATTAAACTCATTAGTTATGAACTGAAAAGTTTTGAATAATTTCAAAAACTTGCGTTCAAGTTTTGGAATTTGTAAAATTTTCCCATGAATACTTTAATTCCAAGTTAAGCCCTTAGAATTTTAAAAGTTAAAATTCAACCCTTATACTTTATAATATTATAAGTTAATAATATTTATATATATTTGTATAAGAGCAAGTCGTCTTACCATTAGTAGGCCTCATTCACGAAGCCGATCTATAAGGGGTGTATAAGGTTACTACCTATAAAATGGCAGTTTAATGGGTGTCCACTCTCACCCACCCCTTCCTTGGCTGGTGGAGGTTCGTTAACCGAATAGGTAGGATAAGGACTATAATTCTCCCTTCATTAAAAGTATTAATGATAAATATAAATTAACTAAATGTTTTTTATAATTCACAATCTTAGTTACTTTAGGAAAATGTGAATAATGTTCTAATCCATGAAATTACACTTTGCACTTTGCTTAAGTCGGTTAGTGGAGTGTGTGTGGTTAACCGGCTCGCTAACTCATATTTAACAAGGTAGGCAAAGGGTAACTTAATGTTTGTCATAGTATCGATGGAGTGTGTGTGGTTAACCGTCACATCGATTGAGGTGTAAACACTTAAGGGTACCAAGTAATTTGCATGGTTACTTCACACCTTGTTTTGTGATCCTCGGCATCCCAGTCACAAAACCTGAAGGGCGCACTCGAGATTAAAACATGTCATTGAACAGTTCAATGAATCTCAAAATATTTAGGACTCTTAAATCGAATTAAAAACCTAATAAATTATTTCGTTTTTCATGGTGAAAATTGGTGAATCGTCATTCACCTACCTTCAAATATTCTATAGCTTGGATTACGGTATCCCTCTCGCAAGTTATAAAATATTGTGTTGGGTTCTCGCCTTAATATTTCATATTGGGTGTTATATTAAAAACTTTAAATCAACTATCTTGAATATCTCCCAAAATATGTCTAATTCAGATATCTATGATCTTCCCAAATATCTTGGAACTTCACTTCCTCCATCTCCTCCAATTATTGTCCCCAACCTACAAGTTCAAGGTCACTCAAGCCCTATTGGCACGCAATGTCTATGTGTGCTCACATCTTGGAGATAAATTAACATATTGACAAGCCGGGAGAGTTGGGTGTCAAAGTCTTGAGAAAGTTGGATGTTCAATCACTTTCTATGTCACATAGTGAGTTCATTTGGGCTACTATGGAACAGACTATGACATGACCCTTAATGATCTTATCTATTTGCTTGGAGCTTCTAAATCATCAATGATTAGGAGGACTAGTAAAGCAAATTTGATTAGAAGATCAACTTCCCAAACTTCATTGGACATTGACAATGGTACCTGGTAAGGGGCATTGGTTACGAAGCTGCCAAATTTACCTGAAAGATCTTCAGGTAAAGTCCACTATCAAACTTTTTTAAGTTTCTATTTTGAGATTCTTATTACATGATGTGACTGGGTCACATATTGATGTTTTAAGAATCAAAGAAAACGTGAAGATGGGAGTATATGTTGATTCTGATCGCGAAGATGGATTTCGATCGCATGGTTCGGTGATCAGAATTTTGAGCTGTTACTTAGGAGTTATGTAATATTGCTTAGGAACAGATAACAACAAGTTTTCATATATTCTTTTGCATTGTAAGGATAAGTTTTCCCTCAACGTTTTAAAATAAAATTTTTGGTTTTATTTATTCTAAGTATCCTTACAATGGCACTTGTGAAAAATTGTTGTTTATATGATTCCATTGATAGCAATGTTGGAAAGTGGATTTGAGTCTTTCATTTGTGGTAGTGTCTAAATTTACCAAAAAAGGAAAGATTCTCATCACCCAAAGTTTTCATTTGGATAGAAACTTGGAATCATACAAGTTGTACTATATGATGAATGAGAACTTTCAGCTTTAGAAAATTAAGACTAGTTCCTTGTTCACATTTATATGTGAGTCAAGTGAAGGGATAAGGGATCGAGTACACATTCTTGTGCACTGGTCAAGTCCACCACAAAAGATTGATAAGACTATTCTTCATGATTTACTAAAGTTTAGTAAATATGGTTACACTTACAAGTTTAAGTGTAATTCTCATACATTGAAAAAAATTTCGAGGTATGGCAGAACGAATGAGAAGAATCAAATTAGGCAGAAGGATAAACGTTTCTCAAATATGAAAACATGGGAGAGTACTTTAGTATCATGTTATATGATCATCTTAATGATCAAGAGATCTTATCACAATTCATCCTCTAAATGCATTCTGATAGCTAAGAAGGGGAGCTATGAATTGTTGAAGTGGTCAAATCAAGAAGATGATTCATACCTCATTCCAAAAACAATTGTTAGAGTCATAATCCAAGATTGTAACTTGAGTGACATATCTTAAAGGAAGGTTTCTTAACACTAGTCAAATGTAAGAGTAAAAGTATCCTACTCTTGTACATTTGAAATTGGTAAGTTGTGATGTTTTGGATAAAACAAAGACCAACTAAGACCAATTGTCTGGACTGTTTGTCTTGACAAAGAATCCAAAACTATCTCTTGATTATTTGGCAAGTGAGTCTTATGTTTCAAGAGGATAGTGGGAGTCTATAAGATCCTGGAAGAATTTCAAGATTTAATCAAGAATAAAAACATGTAGTTTAACATTACCACACGACTTGAGGTTTATAACCTGTTGTGTTGACATATTTCTATTTTTGTACCCATTCCAATTAAAGTTGGCTTTGCATATGAGTTCTTAGAGTTCTCAATTGGTTGCATAACAAATTGAAAGCAATGGCAGGCCCTTGAGCTGCCAGGTGGCAAGAAAATAAGATTGAGTTCAGTCCATATGAGTTTGGATTTGTCATTATCCTTGTCTTGTGACTATGGTTTTGAAAATTGACATGGATAAGAACACATACACCATAAAATCTAAGGGTCATAAGGTTTCTCACCGATTCATGAAAATGATGGTGAGGAAGCACTTCCACCAAATAGATTTGAAGCAGATAGCAAAGATCTAAACAACTGAGATTATGATTACGACATCCCCTTTTATATTTCTATAATTGTTTAGACACACCTGTAAGCTATCTAAGATAAGGTATATGATTTTGATAAAGTCTTATCAAAGCAATCTTGTATCAGAAATCTGAACTTTGGTAAGAAAGTTAATATATTATTGACTTCTAGAAGTCTAGTTGATTTCTGAGTACATGTCAAAGCTAGTGGGAGCATATGTGTTATGCTAATAATAATCATGTTAGTGGGAGCATGATAATTAGTGTTATTGTTGCAAGTTAGCAATGTTAATTATAGAAAACAAAAGGTTTCAATTGGGAAAAAGTGGTTTTGCTATAATTAAGGGAGAGGAAATTATACTTCATTTCAATTCTAAAAGCTTAGATTGAGGTTTTAATCATCTTTAGTCAAGGATATATATGAATTTTGTGTTGGAATGGATCAACATAAGGAAATTCTATATATGGGTCTATTATTTGCGTTCTAAAATTCAATTATGATTACGGCATCCCTTTTCATAATCTGAATTATGAGAACTTGGAAATAGAAATATTATAGCAAAAGGACGGGTCTAGTATTATGTCTTTATGTGAGACATCATGAATCGTGTCTCATATGCTTCAGATATAGGACCGATTCATGTGCTATAATATTCATCCTTTCTAAATTTTCCAAATGCCAGGGGTATTAAGAGGGAAAAAGTCTAGAATTGGATATGACTAAAATGATTAAGCAATTGTAGAGGACAATCTAAGATTTACCAAAGATTGGTTGCTCAGGGATAGTTGGAAGTATAGTGTTAATCTTTGGAAGGACCATATTGACATATTTTGAAAAGAGGCAACTCTTGTTCATAAGTGATAGATAAATGGGAATGTTTCATAGGTGAAAGTTATTAAATCTATGTAAGATTAGAAAACTTAATGCAAGAAGGATGTTTCCCATGGAATTGATCTCCATTTGAATACTATGTAATGTCTTTTTGACAAGTCTTTGTGACTTTGTATATAGTCATTACAAGAGGATATGTGCATATAAGTTTAAAATATAAAGATTTCGATAAATGACAGGTATTTGGAATTCTTACATTTTCGATAAGGATTTGGGAGTGTGAAATTTGAATCATTGAAATTATTTTCAATTGGTTTATTTCACAAAGTAAGGATCATAGACAAACATAGAGTGCATACTTACTGTATGGCAAAGCTATTGTTTAGAAAAAACATAGTGTACATGCTTGGAGCATGGGACAACTAGTGTTTTTTAATTCAAGTATAAAGTTTACAGATTGAAACAACATGCAATGAATGATGGGTAATGAATATGGTGATAAATAAAAGTTGTTTTATTTATATTCATAAGTTCTAAGACCATATTGGATTCGATTATTCTTGTGTTTCACTTTGCATGTTTTGACTTCCAGAATAAAGTAGGTTATTCTTCCCTAATGACTAAGTTATTTAAACCATCCACAGTCGGTCATATGTTGGAAGTAGATATAAATCAAGACTATCATGGGTTGGCTTGTAGAGGTCTAAGTTGTTGGACAAAGTGGTACTACAACACTCATGAGTGCTCATAAGTTATGAGTATTGGATTCAACCCATGCTCATTGGAATCATTGCATGGATTTTATCACGAATGATCGTGAGATGATAATATCTTATATTCTTCAAACCTAGAGATATGAGTTGTTACTATGAGCTGGTTATACATTGATTGCACAAAAACGCATTGGTAACTCGATGTTATAACACATGCCTTTGTTTATAATTCAACAAGTAGTAAAACAATCCATATGAGTCGAAGTTTATCCATTCCTTTACCTTTGGGTTAAAAGTGATATATGTGGGCCCCTCAATGATTTAATGATGATAGATGTGAGTGCTTGGCCAAGCCATGACTGATTTGATCTGTTCAATCACTCAGTCATCATTAATCGGAAATCGGGAAACAACAAATCGATAGAGAGAATGATTTATAATCCATGTCTCAGTCTATATGATATCTAGAATGGAGGAATATATGATCCTTTATTTAATGGATAAGTCGTTGACAAGATCAGAGTTCAGTTAACACGTCATAGTTCGATAAAAGCTTTTGAGAGCTGCGATTGCTTGTCGGGTTTTGAAGTCATACTCAATAATAGTTTTAGGCGTATCCAAGTGGGTGACGGTTGGATTAATGTTTAAGTCCATAACTATAATTGGTAAGACTTGACCCGACCCGGAATGGTCCATTTTGGTTGCATGGCATCAGGATAATTGGATAGACAAGATGAGAAAAAAGGATACTAGTGATTTATATTAATATATTACAAGTCCTAATATATTAATATATAATCATACTATTTAATTAGTATTGATCAAAAATTAATTTATAATTAATTAAGTGATCAAAAGGAACTAATTAAATATGGACTCTTAGATATATATGTGTGATGGGCCACGTTCATTTAGGTTGGGCTAAGCTTTCATGGATAGTCCATGGAGTGTTTAACCCATGGATCATATGAAATGAAGTGTCATCGGTTTAAACCTAGTCTCCACACTATATAAAGATGTCCTTGGTTGGTGAAATTGGCACTAGTGTGTGTACACAAAAGGGCAAGGCCAATTTCACTAGAAAGAACCAAAGTATCCTTATTCTCAAGGTTATTCCAAGTGTTCATGGTGTTGTGTGAACCATTTGAGGTGTCACATTTGGGGCACTAGGCACTCAAGCTTCATGAAGACAAGTTACATCAAGAGGTATGTATTCTAACTTGTTATATTACCCAAGTATAAAAAGATTGTATGCTAGTTAGGGTGATACCTTGGAAAGTTCATATTTGCATGTATAATAGAGGAAACATAGATCCAAGGTATTTAGGGTTGTATGTACACCATAAGAGTGTTAGAATGCTCAAAAACCCAACACAAATATCACACAATCAAGTAGCATACAACATATAACTAATTGCCATGGGACCCCCCCCCCCCCCGGGATGGTCTTTACATGAATACGTAATGTATCGATAGCACATTGACAATAATCATTACAACCAAAATAAATGGGCCGGCCTTGGTGACTTAGACCCATTGGTATGGTGAGGAGACTCACCTCGCATTGTTGAAGTCACGTGGATAAAACTCTAGGTGCTGGTTGACAGATTCCCGAATTGTTAATCATCAAAATGACACCTAATTAATAACTGGGCTCCAAAACATAACCATAAACCTACACTTAGTGTAAATGGACCATTTTACCCCTAACTAAGCTATGTTCAAAACAATGGCCCAAACTCAATCTCTGAAGCCCAAAGCCAAATAATCAATCAAGGCCCAACATATGGCCCAATTTTCCAAATTGGGCCCAAAAATCTACATGAGCTTATGTTAAGGCCCAACACATTATTTTAGTCCAAACACTTGGCATTTTGATGACCCAATATCTCATAATCCAAAGCTTTTCCAATGGGCCTTATCCTAAAGCCCAAAGATTTCCTTAGTCCATAAGTGTGTTCCCCATTTGGCCCACAAAGGCCCATAACAAGTCAGTCCAAGAAGTGGCCAATAAGAACCCAAACCCAATTAGGGTTTTTCACATAAAATGATGATTAGCATTAAGTGTTTCTAATTAACCCATTAAGGACTTAATCCATTAAGTACAATATTTCCTTAACTTAATTACAAAGAATCATTAATTAATATTTTAAGTCTAGTAAATAATTCTAGTGTTGGTCCCAATCAATTCCAAATCTCATATTTCCAAAATTAGGGTTTTCCAAACCCTAATTAGGGTTTATAACCCAATAGCATTCAAATTAGTCCATTTGTGAAGTTTTGGGTCGAATTAGGGTTTTAATAGGTCAATTATGGTTAGCTAAGTCGGGCACCACCCACTACCACCTTAGGTTGTGGTGGTCAACGACAGCTCACGGTGGCTGCCACCACCTCGTGGTGGTGGTTATGATTTTGGCTAAAACTTTCCAAGCATCACTAAATAACAATCACACACAGCCACCCGAGGTAGTGGCTGGTGGCGGCAGAGTGGCGACGTGGGGTGGCAACCACCACCTCATGTTGGTGACATGCTGTTTTCCTTGAATAATTCGGCCATATACTACAATTTACATCACAATATCCGAATAAACACACATAAAATAACACACACACACACAACCACCCTTGTAGTTGCAGGCGATGATCGGGGATGCTAGCCACCACCTCATTGTGGTGGTGGTGGTGGTGTTGGCTCTTTTGTGATTTCTGGCCAAATAACCACACACAACACAAACTCAACATGTCACACAATGCCTTGACTGAGAATTGGTCACAGCTACCCACTTGGTGGCGTACGAAGATGGGAAAAGCAGCACCAGCGGCGGCTGACGACATTTTACTATAGCAACAAAAGAATGAGAAGCTATGCTTGATGTTGCCACTATCCCATCAGAATAGTCCAACAACGGTAACAACAAAACAATGACTATTCGATAGCGGTGATCTTCGTCTTCGTCGGCAACTCCGTCTTCAGAATAATGGCGCAACGGCGGCTGGAGATGAGAACCTGGCAACACCCGAAGGTTACCCGTTATTCCCGCTATCGGTCTTTAGTATCTTCGGTCATGGTGGATGTCGTCGGTGCTCTTCGTTGGTCATGGAGGAGTTGGCGGCTATTTACCCGACTCATAAAATACATACCATAATGATGCAAATGGTCTCTCCTTCTCTTTTTTTCTTTAAATTTGAGTACAAATGTTACCAAATGGCCCCTCCTCAACAAAAACTTTACAACTTAGAAGTCCTTTCATATTAAGTCCAAATGATACCATTTACCCCCGAATATTCAAATCCTATCATCTGGCTCCCCGAATCCATCATCCCCGCTAAATATTATTGATTTGGTTATAAAATAATATTAAAAATACATCTCAGGGATTTAGAGTTTATTATTTATTTAATTGATTTTTTTTCTAATTTCAAACGGAGTGTTACAACTCTCCCCTACTTAAATTGGATTTCGTCCTCGAAATCATTCCTTACCACTTCAGACACACCAGACAACTTGAGATTTGTAGTCTCGAGATGGTCTGCTTCCCTGACAGACTGCCCATTTCGAATCATTACCGAGGTCGCTGCACTTATCTCCCAACTGGCTATTCCACTTCTAATATTATTTAGTCTAACTGTAAACAACTTAGTATATGCCTCGAATTATAGGAAACTCCACACACAGACCCCAAATCACTGAAACCACTCCTACTCATCTTGCTGCCACATAGATGCTTTCCTTAAGAACAACCGGGACCTTCTTGGTCCCAACTTATTTGCTAACTGTTTGGAACATGGGACACCTACCCGTTTGCTGAGCCAAATACACATACATAACAACCTTGTATCATATACGATCACCAAATACCCATCTTTTATTGGTTCCAACATGCCGTGGCTCTATTACTGATAGAACCAACCTAAGACACATAACAACTACTTAAGCTACCATTAAACCAAACCCATTCATTATTGTGGAACCCTGCATTAGACACCTTGGCATATAAATGCCCCAAAATTCATCTCACTGATACGAAGAAATCCTACACTTGAATAATGCACCATGACTTCCTGAGATCAATTACTTGGCCGATACCTAACTACCCTTAAGCAAATCCCCTAGACTACCAATCTCGTGCCTGGTCCAACCACCGTGTTCCCCAAGAGGTCAATATCAAGACTACCTAGCCTAACCCCAACCGTGTCACATTCTGATTATCTACATGATCGTGCAACTCAAGACCTAACCCTTGACCCCATGGTCGCTACTAGTTCTCTCCCAGATTCCCATAATCGTCATCCTAGAACGGAGAGTAATTCATTGCGAATCCTAGTCGGTGTTCCCAAAGCATGAGCTTATCTCCCTTTCATGGTTGTGACCATCACATAAATAGTCTAATTCGGACCGATTAATGCTATGATCCTATCATAGCCTAACACTACTTCCATTCAACCATGCTTACCACCCATGGCCTTTCCACACTCTACTATCATATCATTTCACTTCTCGAGCCGAATCCAATATGCTATCAAGAGTTCTGGTCACACCTATGGATTCCCACAACTGATAATGTATAACCAAGGCGATGCCAATTAGTGATTGTGAGTTTCTTGAACTCCCACTATAGTGACAAAAGAATATGGTTTGGCATGTGGAATTAATGATTGCATAATGATTATGGTGATTTGGGTGTTCAAGAGATGTATTGAATGTGTATGGTGTTACAAATCGGATCTAGATCTAGTCTACATAAATAACACACGCTCACACACTCACTTTTACATCCCTCAAGCACACCTCTACAAGTGGACTAAACCCACCTTATATAGAGGTGTTTACATGTTTCTCTCTCACTCTCACTAACTCATTAGTCAAAAGGCTAATGCAACACATGCAAGTGAGTTTTAGAAAAGTCAAACCATTATAAAGTCAAACATAAATAACTTTGCAACTATGCGGTTCGAGCCTCAAACGTGATACATGTCGAAACGAACTTCAAACCTTCCATTCTTCCATGATTCTTCAATTTGGGCTCTAGGATGTGAGACCATACAAACCAAGCATCAACGAATGATCACGAGCTTCTCAAACTCCAAATTGATCACCAAAAGTTGAGCATAATAACACACCCCGAAAATCTTCAATAAAACCAAACCCATTTCGAAAATAAATCACTTCCAAACTTTCAATTGCATCATTTCGTAAGCTTCCAATATTCAAGGTCACTTCGGTCTTCAAATCCATGTAATATGAAAAATTCAAGTTCAAAATTCTATATAAATTTCTCCCCCTTTTTATAATCGAATTTTGATTATAAAACCTTCAAGGAAAGAGAACATGCTCTATTCGTAATTTTTCGTGTCAAAACTCCCCCTTAACATGTGACATAAACTTTATGCTTTAATCCGGAAAATCCAAAAAATATTCAATTATTAGCTTCATTCATGGATTGCCTTTGACAAAATTTCTCAATAATAGGTAGAAATTGTCATTTTCAAAATCCGGCAGTGACCCGGTGTGCCTAAAACAACAAAATATGCAAAACTCTCCCCCTTTTCCAAAGCTAGGTAGAAAGCGTCAATTTGCACAAACTGTAGTGGACTGAAATACATATTCTTCATTTTTTTCAGCAAAACTGTCCTTTTTCGAATTTGGGTATAAACAACCAACTGTTCAAAACCTCAGGGACTAATTTCAAAAATTCCGCCCTTTGTTCAAAAAATACGAAATGTTGTGCAAACATTCGAACAGTTCCCCTAATTGTCGAAGTTGGGTAAAAACTGTCAAATTGTCGAAAGTTGATCCATTTGTTGAAGTTGCCAAAAATTCAAAAGTTCAGGGGCTGCATACAAAACTTTTCCATTTTCCTTCAAATCATATGAAACATTTTGCCAATTCATACGAAGGTTTTAAACTTTGTCAAACTATCAAAACCTTAAGGGCTATATATGAAATTTTGCTTTCTTCTTCTTTAATTCACAAGAATCAGAATCCTTCGCATAAACTCTCAATACCCTTTGTATGTTTTACACAACCAAGACCATTCGAATCTTTATTCCGAATCAATGTGAACCCATCGTACATCAACTCCATTCGAACATCATATCGTATTCGACTATAAGCAATGTCTTTGCAAACATGAATCTGAAACATCAACCCAAAATCAATATGCCATTCGAACAACTAAAATCGAATTCCAGCATATTCGATTTCAACTGCACAAACTTCGAATATTCATCCCAAGAAATCGATAATCAGTCCCACCCCTTCGTTATTAGTATTATCTTCACGTAATCATTCAAGAACCGAAAGCTAATCATAAGAAATCATCGATCAATAAACCTGGTTTCAACATTAGTTCGAACCCAATCTGTCGATACCCAATCTTTGACCTTTGAATACTCAACTCAGGCTTCAACTATCGATTCAAACTCGTCACCGTCGTTTTACAGTCACAAATCATCGAGATCGAATTGATAACTTCAAAATCGACATCACAAACTAATTCCAGATGAACATACCAACAACAGCCAAAATCGATCTCAACGTCTTCAATGGATTCGAATATTGACCACGAATTCAATTATACCAACATCGAACAACTCCAGAATAAGGTCTACCTGATTTCCAAGACCTTACCAAATCGAACCTCCAAATAAAACTTGTTGCCATCCTAACCTAATTTCAATTGAGTTCGATGTGAACACCTACTTCGATTCTATGAACCCAATGAACACAAATTTTAGTCAAAATTAGTTTGACTCCAATAAACATAGTTCAATTCTTCATAGACCTAATCAATCAAAAATAAAAATCAAACAATATCATCAAAAATTGAATTCAAACTACGAACTCAAGAACTAGACAAAATCGAAATCATCCAAACTGACATTGAATCAAATACGACTCCAAGAATCGTTAATAGAAACTAATTTCGATTCTAATTTCAAATTCATATGAATTGAGTATCAATTTAATTACAATCTCATGGACAAAATTCAACTTTGACTTTTAATAGACGTTGTATTTCAAATCAACAATTTCGATTCAATGTTAGACACTATTAGAACTGAATACGAATGGGTGATATTGTTAGACTGATACATTGAGCTTGATATATGAGCAGTAACAAGTTACCAATTTGGGCCTAAATTGAACTCAATGAATGAACAATGAATGATTATAGATCGGAATTGAAACTGTTTGGGCTCAAACAAATAAATGAATGAATTAGAAAATTGATTTTGTTTTGATTTGGGCTTGTGAATGAATTAAAATGAATCAAAACGATTTTAATTTAGATCTTGGGCTTGATAAAAAAAAATTGTTGGATCAACAACGAGGTTGAAACGAATTAGATCCAATGAATCACAATGATCAAAAATCAAGAACGCAACTCCCGAATTAATGAGATTAAGAGAGATCATAGAGAGAGACTCACCAAAAATGCTTCAAATTATGACAAATGTTGCCAAACCGAGAATCATTCTTCAAAAATGCCCTTGATCTTGAAGATCCGCTTTGATACCAATTGTAGTGACAAAAGAACATGGTTTGGCATGTGTAATTAAAGATTGCACAATGAACATGGTGATTTGGGTGTTCAAGAGATGTATTGAATATGTATGGTGTTACAAAAAATGATCTATATCTAGTCTATATAAATAACACACACTTACACACTCACTTTTACATCCCTCAAGCACACCTCTACAAGTGGACTAAACCCACCTTATATAGAGGTGTTTACAAGTCTCTTTCTCTCTCATTCTCATTAACTCATTAGTCAAAAGGCTAATACACCACATATAAGTGGGTTTTACAAAAGTCACACCATTATAAAGTCAAACATGAATAAGTTTGCACCCCAACATTCACCAACACAACCTAGGTCTAAGTAGCCACTTGTTTCTCCCCCACTTGGACTCAATGATGCTTTTTCACCTCTTACGAGTTATGAATCTTCAATCCATTTCCATCAATATGTATGACCCGCCCAAATCTTGCATCGAACAACATAAGCACCACATAGTTAGCTAAACACAATGATCACTTAGCTCTGGAAATCCTAAAGATTAATCTTCTATTCTTAACCAATGACATAGTCCAATTACTTCCTAAGGCCCCCTTTTACCAAATAAATCCGTAAGGAAATACAAATTTACCACCATCTTACCGCTACCTAGGGTCTGGTAAATGCTACGAGCTGCCCTGCAGACTTACGGCACTCTAGCCTCATCATAAATGTCCAAAATCTTACTGCCGATCCATCAAATCGGACACCCTAAGTCAAGCATCCACTTGCAATGTCACCTGCTGACACGATAAATCCTAATACGTTAGTAACAACCCATACTCCTTGAGTGATAACTCCATCATATAGTTTCTTGCAAGTGGTGTACTGAAATCGACCCTGTTGGTCTCTAAATAGTTGATCTGTACTCTTGGGTCTTTTCCCGAGATCCCCTCACTAAATTCACATGACCTGAACCTCTCTTATCGAGGTACTCCAATCGATCTTGTGCCCTTGAATCTGGGACCCATATCATTCAGAGCCTTGTACCCTGACCCACTCACTAGCTTAATTGTCAAAGGATGAAATCCAATAGTTGGATCAACCTCTGCTCTAAACCGGACTACTAACCACCCCAAGACATAGTCTCCAATCCCAAAAGTGCAATAAATCACACAATCAATCCTTTCCGCCTGATACAAGAGATCCAAGGAAAACTAAAAAATCATGGCAATCCTTCTACTAACTGGCTCACCACCATAGCCTGTACCAAACCCTGGTCCTTCCTATACATGCTCATCCTCATCCTGCATAGCATCTATTCCCATGGTCAAAGGACAACCAGGAATTCCCCTCCCTATAAGCTTCTTAGATTCTCACTGATTCGAGTATGGATCCTATGCTTTCAATAGTATGGACCCATACTACATTCCACAATTATCGATACTTTCCTCAACAATCCTCCCAAATCCTTTAAGTTACCTACTCCACTGGTGTACCAAGTATCCGCTGAACAACAAAATAATACCCAACAGAGCATCTCCTAGGCCCCCTAGGTTCCCAACCTCACCGAACCACCCCACTAATTCACTGGAGCATATCCTAGGCTTTTCTAGGTTCCCAACCTCGCCCTACCATCAGCTGACGAAGAACTCCTGATGATGCCAGCCATCCACCTCCTGAATATTGTCATATTCACTTAGTACCCATCGAATAATAGACTCTACCCTAGGACCACATGTAGACACGGAACATGAAGTAAGGCAAAATCAATTATTCTAAGGCTATGAGATCCTAACCGTGTAAAATTTTAAAAGCATACACTTAGCAGATACTAAGACCAATAATTATTCTGATTCTAGCATGTCATATAGTATCTCTAAGGCTACAAGCGTCACATATCAGGCCAATCTATTGCTGACTACTTAGCACAAGCTTGCAAGTCTGCAAGCTCATACAACATATAAAGGCATCACTCCTAGCCCTAACTAGCATGCGATTCTTAGATTCATAAATCAAGTCATAACAATTAACATATATGGGTATTCTGGGCAAACTTACTTGAGCTCGCCTGATTGCATGCCCCACAACCTTTCATGTTTTAGAAATTCTTTCAATTTTTTTTTCTTTTGAAAACTTTACAGATCCTCAATTTAAGTTCAGACACACCCGAAAGTATGTTCGAATCCCTCAAACGAAGGGTCTGATACCAACTTGTAACGACCCAAAAATCAAGCGTAAAAAAATTTCATTTGTCAATACAGTCAAAACACATATATCATTAAATCTAAACATTCCAAAAACATGATTAATTAAAAACATTCATCAGAGTTCATTCCAAAATCATACATTACGGAAACACGGGTTAGTGCACTGCGATCAAGCGAATCCTTCCGTTCCAAACTGATGATACTCGAAACCATAAACAAAATTGTAAGCACGAAGCTTAGTGAGTTCCCCAAATCATACCCCACATATTCCATAGAATCCACATAACCGCATAAACCATAACTATCACATATGCCGTATCAATCACATAAGCAATATAACCCATGGACAGGATGCCATGGAAACCCTACAGGTTCTTACTCTGGGTGCCCTGGAAACCCTCCAGGGTCATAGCCCACTGCTATGGGAATCGCCACATGGTCGTCACTAACTACCAATCAAACCATACATACAAATAGATGAGCTAAACATGCAAACATATAAGGATGCCCTGGAAACCCTCCATGGTCTTACACCGGGTGCCATGGGAACCCCCACATGTTCTTAGCCCAATGTCATGGGAAACCCCACATGGTCTTAACTAAGGATGCCATGGAACCCTCGAAGGTCATAAACTCTGATGCCTCAGGAACCCCCCAAGGTCTTTACTTAGGATGTCGTGGAAACCCTCCAAGGTCTTACACCTAGGTGCCTTGGGAACCCCCTGAGGTCTTCCTTGAAAGTATCATAAAGAAAACTAGCATACCAAATAAACTAGCTTACAACATATAACTAATTCCCATGGGAACCCACTCATGGTCTTCATATAAATACATAATTTATCGATAGAACATTCACAATAATCATCATAGCTAAATAAATGCGTTGGCCTTGGTGCCTTAGACCCATTGGTATGGTGAAGAGACTCATCTCGCACTACTGAACTCCCGCAGATAAAAATCTAGCTACTAGTTGACAGATTCCTGAACTGTCAATCACGAAAACGACACCCAATTAATAATTAGGCTCGAATACATAACCATAAATCTACACTTGGATTAAATAGACCATTTTACCCGTAACCTAGCTTGGTTCAAAACAAACGCCCAAACTCAAACTCTGGAGCCCAACGCCCAATAATCAATCAAGGATTAACATATGGCCCAATTTTCCAAATTGGGCCAACACCTCTATATGAGTTTATCTTAAGGCCCAACCATTTATTTTAATCCAAACACTTGGCATTCTGATGGCCTAATATCTCATAATCATCAAGGCCAACTTATGGCCCGCTTATGGCCGAATTTTCCAAATTGGGCCCAAGCCTTTCCAATGGGCCTTATCCTTAGGCTCAATGGTTTCCTTAGTCCCTAAGCATGTTCCCCATTTGGCCCACGAAGGCCCACAACAAGTCAGTCTAAGAAGTGGCTCAATAAGAACCTAAACCTAATTAGGGTTTTTCACATAGAATAACGATTAGGTTAAGTGTTCCTACTTAACCCATTAAGGACATAATCCATTAAGTCCAATATTGCCTTAATTTAATTTCAAATAATCATTAATTAATATTTTAAGTCTAATAAATAATTCCAGTGCGGGTCCCGATCAATTCAAAATCTCACATTTCCAATTTTCCAAACCCTAATTAGGGTTTCCAACCCAGTAGCAATCCAATTAGTCCATTTTTGAAGTTTTAAGTCAAATTAGGGTTTCACTTGGTCAATTAAGGTTAGCTAAGTCAGGAACCACTCACTACCACCACATGTAGTGGTGGTTAACAGTGGCACACGGCGGTGGCCACTGCTTCATGGTGGTGGTTATGATTTTTGGATAAAAATGTCCAAGCATCACTAAATAACAATCACATAGACAAAGGAAATAGCCATTCAAACTGGTGGTTGGTGGTGACAGAGTGGCTGCGTGAGGTGGCAAGCACCACCTGATGACAGTGAGGGGCTGTTTTCCTTGAATAATTTGGCCATACAATCAATTTACATCGCAATATCCAAGTAAACACACACACACACACACATAACATAACACACACACATACAACCACCCTTATGGTGGCAGGTGGTGGTCAGGGATGCTAGCCACCACCTCACGATGGTGGTGGTAGCTGTCTTGTTATTTCCAGTGTAATAACCACACACAACACACACTCAACATGTCACAGAATGCCTTGACTGAGAATTGGTCACAGCCACCCACGTGGTCGCGTAAGGTGACGAGAACAACAACACCAACAACAATCAGCGACGGTTGATGGTGGTTCACAACAACAACAAAAGTAGGAGAATAAATTCTTGAAGTTTGCCATGATCCCATCGGAATAGTTGAACGACAGAAAGAACAAAACAATGGTTGTTCCATGACAACAATCTTCATCTTCATTGACAGCTTCGTCATCAACAACGGGCACAATGACAGCTAGAGATGAGAACCCGACAACGCCCAAAGGTTGCCCGTTATTCCCCCTGTTAGTCTTCGGTATCTCTGGTCATGGTGGATGTCGTCATTGCTCTTGTTTGGTCGGAACAACAAGGGGGTCTGGTGGTGGCGACTAGATAATAGGGGGAAAGATGTGGAAGGTGTAAACATCTGATTAAGGTTAGGGTTACGGAGTGGTTGGCATCTGTATACCCATCATCAACAGCATTGGTCCAAGCTTCTCTTTTTTTCATTTAACTTAAGTCTGAATGTTACCAAATGGCCTCTCCTCAACAAAACCTTTTCAACTTAGGTTGAGAATTTTCTCTTTAACCCCTACTTCCATAAGTCCTTTCATATTAAGTGCAAATGATACCAGTTACAATCATGACTTCTTAAAATCTTTACTAAATGAGTCCCGAATTTACACTATAACCCCCAAAAATCCAAATCATGTCATTTGGCTCCCCGAATCCAAAACCCCGCTAAATATTATTGATTTGGCTATAAAATAATAATAATATTACATCTTGGGGCTTTAGAGTTTATTATTTATTTAATTTCAAACACAGTCTTACAATTTATAACTTCGAACTCCGTATCAAATTCCTCCTATTCCTCTTCATATTCCTCTTCCTCTTATTCTTCTTCCTCCACCTCTGGATCCTCTTAGGGTTCCTCCTCCATTAATTCCTCATGATCCTCCTTGGGATCCTCTATGATCCATCCACTGTTTCCCTGGTTAGGGAAGTAGGGGTCTCCAGGTATGTAAAATCCTACAATGATTTCTATGCGAGAATGTAGATGTGAGGAATATAAGAAAGATTTAAGTGTATGATTTTGGAGCATTCTAAAATAATCCTATAGTATTTTATTTTTTTTATATTTGATTCTAAAGCTTTTAGGGTTGGTAAGTTTTAGATTTGTTACCCACCGTAATCAGTCCTAAACACATGTTGGTAATATCTCACATAAATATAGTTGATCAGGCTATATTCATCCAATATATGATTACATAATTGTCTAGGCTTAACCGTGGTATTTAACTCCTCTAAATACTTTTATATAATTCTTATTATGACATTGTTCCTAGTATGCATGCATGTATACTTTTTATGAAAATTTTATTATATATATTTTTCAAAAGTATACTTTTAGTCAGAGTGTTTTAGCCCCATTGTATTTATAGTTGTATATTTTACTTGAGTTGATATACTTGAGTCACTATAAACAATGCTCTGATACCAATTTGTCACACCCCCGAACCAGGACGACGTAAACGTCCGGGGTGGATGACTTCATATACAATATCATAGCAATTAAATATAAATGAAACATAGCATCACAACCATTGTAATGAAGGAAATGATGTGACAACATTCCATCCTCCAAAATTCTTGTGATTACTTGTTACTGTTTTGCTGAGAATACAAGTGATTCTGAAAAGTGTCAACAATTAAGTTGGTGAGCTCATAAGCATTTTGTATGAAAAGGGTTTGTAAATGTTTCGTTAAAATAATATCATATACATCCAGCAAATCCAATATTTTCTTAAAAAATGAGTTGTAAGTCTTAAGTACCAAGACAAGAAATTTAAGTAATATTGTATTGTAAATTGATGTAATTAACGTTCATCTTTATATAAAACTACTTGTATGTTACCCCGTAAATAAAATGTGTTGTTGATACCCTGGTTATGGACCCGAATCCATTCGTATGGAACATCTTCTTTTCCATGTGAAATCCCCTAGTGTATGAAAGAGTGACAAGGGCTTTCGTTGTTGGGGAATAAGAAGCCTTCGTATCTTAATGCACGTAATTAATTTATTCAGAGCTATTAGAGCGGGATATGTGAGTTATTATTACCATATTAATACAACTAGTGGCCCGAACGACGTGCTTCGGGCGTCGAAACTGTTATGACATTTGTCACTCCAGACCTGCTGGTGTAACTGTAGCTAACAGTTTTGGTGTGTGGTTGTCAATTCGTATAGATCTATACACAAGTGTCACGTTCTCCCCAAAAGAGACTCTGGTTATATATCAGGACTTTAACTTCTACTCTAGTGGGTACTCTGAAGCTAACTATCTTACAAAGTTATATTAGTCGATTTGCATATACTAAAAACTCTTTTTGCTTGTAAATAAAATAATCATGTCTTTAAATAATCATTGAACTAGTACAACTGATAATATAGTATTTTAACTACCAACTATACCTATTATAGTGTATTCTGTTTGTTTGTTTAACTTTTTGTATAATCTTTTATATAAATATGAAGTTGTCATCTTGTGCCCATATATATAGTCAAACATAACACTTTTGAGTTATGACTCACCAAATTTTTATAAAGACTAAAAAAGTTGACATTTTCTTAGAAAATTATCTTTTTATAGAAAAATTCTAAAATCATGTACTTTTCCAATTTAACCTTATTACGACTATTATAACATAAAACAAGGTTTGTTCTTGTAGTTTTACATTCTTTAAACAAATATCATAAATATTTGTAAAATGGATAGCGATTATGATATCTTGTTCATATAATGACATATATTTCAACATCTAGGCAAAACATGCAACTATATCTATGATAAACAAAATTTAACTTGTATCCCCCCTATAAACATAAAAATCTCAAAAAAGTGGGGGTATGAACTCACCTTGAGGGTCTTTTGTATGTAGTTTGAAGTGATTAGAAGAAGATTTTGAGCCTAGGATCTTAGATGGGGATGATGAACATTCTTGGAGATATTAGTATCCTAAGGATTTAACACATGATAATGTGTGTGAGGATGGTAAAAAGTATCATAAAGTGTGTAAAACACCAGGGTATTACGAAATAATTATCCAAAAACCCGAGAATCACTTGAAGAAGGGGAGTTCTTGTAGACCTTGGCTCGTTTTTGAGAGAAAAAGATGAGGTTTGAAAGAAAAATGATACCTTGGGGGTGAAAATAGGCCTCTCGGCCAAAGGTTTAAATAGAAGAGGTATGGGATGGCTTCCTTGTTATTTGTTGGTTATTTCCATGCCTTGTATGGAGACTTGGGGGTATTTGCATGCTTAATATTGAGGTATGGTGATTAAAAGGATGTAAAGGTGAGGTGTTAAATCACTTGGTCAACACCTTGGATTCCCCACCCAACCTAGATTTTCTAACTGAGGCTACGGGTTCTTGGTCTTTAGTGCCACCGAGATCCCTTGAGGATTTCGATTCAAGACCACCTAGTTTTAAGGTTCTCGATCCTAATCGAGAACTCTTGTAGCGAGAGTGGGGGGGGGGGGTTTCAGTATAAGGAGAGTGGGAGTTCTCAGTGGTGAGTCTTCTTGGCTTAAGGCTTCTTGGTCCAAACTTTAACACCTCAAATGCAAATTTGAGATCTAGAACTTCTTGATAAACCATGTTGACTATTAAGTGAATATTATGAATATGATTTTCAAGGCATATATGTAGTTATTCAAATAATACCCTTTCAGGATCTATTGTAACTAGTTTTCCCTATGAATTCTCTTGCACATGGTTACTTTTTAGACTTGATCTGACTCAAATTTGCTAGTTGTCACATAGCTCGAGTTTGCGGTTCATTTATCTTGTTTTGGAGGCGATTCTTCTTACCATATTAGTGGGTCAAAGGAACCAATGTCGGCTTGGTGAGAGGGAGAAGCAATCTCGGCTTGGTGTCATTATGGACCTGGGGGATATACGGACTTGACACAACTTCAGGTTGTCAATTAGGTTGATATGGACCCGACACGAGTACATGTTGTCATATGGGGTTCAATCAGAATTGACACACCCAGATACTATTATATTTACATGTTTATTGTATGTGGTATCTTGGAAAGTTCACTAATATTTTTGATTACAATTATGTTTTTTCGTTTTAGGTACTTTCGGTGCAAAATGGAAGGGCCTGCCATGATTACAGCACATCCACCCATGTTCCACATTTTCTTTATGATTTTGATTTGTACTCTAATGTTTACTCATATTTGACATATTTTGATTGGGGATTTTTATGAATACTTGTTGATTTTTGATTAAGTTAAAAATGAAAAACTTCTTTATCCATGGTTTTCGGGTTGTTAGAAGTTGGTATTAGAGCCTTTGTTTGGGGGATTCGCATACACTTTCGAGTATGAGAGAACTCAAACTGAGGAAATGATAATCTTTTAAAGAAAATATGTTTTCTGAAATATTTTTATAAAATAGAAAAAGAGTGCGATGTGTTCAATCATCCGAGCTCAAGTAAGTAATTCCCAAAATATCCATACTTATGTGTTATGATTTGTGTGCCTGATATATGGATTGCATGCTAGATTAGGGCTAAAGGTAACTTTTAGGAATCATATGATAGGGTTGCTTGATTTTGTGATGCCTTATGGTCTAAGAGATTCGAATACTATGTGTTCAGTTAATCTCTGAGTGTATTCTTTAAAAGTTATATACAATTAGGATTATATAGCCCAAGAATGGTCAATTAAGCCTCATTTCCTATTCCTTGTTTGGTTGTCGACTTAGGTTAGAATCATCATTTGATAGTCTATATGATCTCATTATAGTGTATAATTGTCATGCATAAGACAACTAACAATGTAATATGAGGTTCTTAGTATTATTAGAGTTTAGAGTTGAGGATTCCTAGGATAGTCTAGGATATGTATGTTGTTTAGCATATGGTTGTTATATAGTACTAGTGTGGTGATTGAAAGGAATTGGGATGGTTCTTCAGGAAGGTATAGATAGTTATGAAAGCTAATATTGGGCCCGTACTATTGGAAGCATAGGTTTATACTTAGGCCAAGAACAAACATGGGGATTCTAAGGATATCTGTGTGTCGCGAGTTTTCCTCTAGTTTTATGCAGATTAATTTTATGTTTGTATTTCGGTTTAGGAATGGTGATGACTACTTGAAGAAGAGTTTATGGCTCTAAGTCTGTCTCAGGTTTGTATTTGGGTATGGAACCAATTAATGAGAGGTTGTGTGAGCTTATTGTGGCAGAGGTTACCCATGGCATTTTGGATGGTATCCATGTGATGTTTGGTACCATCAAAGAGGGGATAATGAAGCTTGTGGATGAGTGTCTTAGAGCCTTTTTAGCTGAGATTGTTGTAGGACAGATCGGAGCACTACCTCCCTCATTTCAGAAGTTCAAAGCTTGTGGAGCTTCTGAGTTATTTGGGGCTAAGGCCCCCAACGCTAGTCGATGTTGGATCATATATATGGAAAATGCCCAACGGACGAGTTTTTTCCACAAAGGGGCAAATGGTGGGTTTGTATCCTGTCTACTTTGGGAATGGGCACGAGACTGTTAGGATGAGGTTGGTCAAGCTATGGGGTCTGCAACTATGGCAGTCATGTCTTGGGTGGAGTTCGTTATGAGATTTAAGAGGGAGTTTACACTGACGATTGAAGTGCAGCAGTTGGCGAGAGAGTTTCAAGACCTTCACCAGACTACTGAGACTGTGGCAGAGATTACCGCCAAATTTAGGGAGAGGGTTTTGTTGGTTCCGTAGTACACTGCGGACGAGAAGATGGTGACGACGCGATATCATAACATGTTGAGGTATGATATCAGGGAGTTTGTGAGCTTTTCAAGGTGTAAGACCCTTAATGATATGATTAAGAAAGCTCGTAAGAGGGGGATTAAGCTGGAGCTGCAGGGGAAGAACAAGCCGAAGCAGGTGTAGACAGCTATGAGCTAGGCAAAAAGTCCTAATACTATAGAGGCACATTGTAGGTGCCAACAAGGTCGGGGACGCTGCAGAATGTATGACAAGTCGCATACTGGGGTATGTCAGTTAGTAGGTTTGAGATGTTTTAGGTGTTGACAGATTGGGCACATGAGTAAGGATTTCCCATGGAGTACATTGATTTGCTTTCACTACAGCCAGACTGACCATAAAAAAGGCCCATTATCTAAGGATTTTAGGGGAAGCAATGGTGATGCCTATGCCCGCCACTTTGAGGATTATCGACAACCGCTAGGTCAAGGTGGAGGCATCTCTAGTGAAGAGTAGGGCATTTCAGTTGTCTACCTATGAGGCTCGAGCGGCACCCTATGTGGTTACCGGTAAGTAATTTATTTACGTCATTTATTGTTTCCTTTATTTATGCTCATGTTATATCTGAAATTGTATAGAGACCTTTTTCATTAATGGTATGATTGCTCATATGTTGTTTGACTCGAGTGCTACCCGATCATTTGTATCTATTGCACTCAGCTAGAAGTTTTGTGATGCTTGTAAGACTCTAGATTTTCCATTGGAGGTTGATATTGTGGATGACCATACTATCAGTGTTGCGAGAGTTCATTTTGGGTGTTTCCTGAATCTGTTTAGTGAGAGATACTCTATTGATTTGGTGTTCATTCCTCTGCGGGATCGAGTGTTATTATCAAGATGGATTGTTAAGCCCAATGGAGCCATGATTGACTGTGAGCACCAGCGAGTGAGGGTTCCAACCCAAGTGGGTGCGCTACTAGAAAAACAGCCTTTTACGACACTCATTGTGCGTCGTAAAAGGCTCAGACGACGCACAAATGCGTGTCAAGGAAGGTCCTGTCATAAAGTGAGACGACGCACTTTTGCGCGTCGTCTATAGACTACGCACTTTTGCACGTCGTGTATAGATGACGCGCATTTACGACGCTCATTTACAACGCGCAATTACGACGCTCGTTTACGACACACAATGCGTATCAAGGAAGGTCCTGTGATAAAGGAAGATGACACACATTCGCGTGTCGTAACCTTACGACGCGCGTGTTAATGACACACAATGCGTATCAAGAAAGCCCCTATCAAGAATGGCCATGTCATAAATGAAGATGACACACATTTTTGTGTATCATAATTTTAAATATTTAAAAAAATATATTATTAGTAGATTTACTTATTTTCAAATTAAATTTGTATTTAATGTTTCATAATAGAAAATAAAACATCATATACAAAAAATAGAATCCATTGCATAAATTTAATATCATACAAATAATCGTTCCATGGAAAGATAAAACAAATCAATAGAAGTTGTAACATAAATTTACAAACCAATAGTTCTAATAACCTAATGTGTGCCTTACTGTAAACAAGATCTGTGCTGATTTTTTTTTAAATGTGTGCCTCACTTGTCTCTACTCTTCCTTAGTAACACCACTCAAGGATTCTAAATCTATGAACTTGCTCATAGTATCTATATTGCCTGCAAAAAAACATAACTACAAACACCTGCAACATGAAATGTATGAGCACATTGTCAAATATGAAAAATTGCATATATACCATGTGTAAAACATCTAAGGTGACTGCATAGTGATTGTTTGACATAGATTAAACCAAAAAAACAAACACCTGCAACATGAAATGTATGAACATGTAAAAAGTTTTTTTTTTCTTTTTTGGGTTAAGTAGGTGATAGGTTTACTTGATCGTTTCAACAGAAAAAGATACTAAATAATAGTAAAAGTAATAATAGAAACTTATATGTTGGTCCTTAAATGATGTTCAAAAATGGTGTCCAGATTATAGAATATTAAATAATATAGATAATAGTAATATTAAATAATCTAGATAGTAGTAATAGTAATAATAATTTACTTACATTTGGGTCATTGAAGTTGATAACATGTCCTCTACACATCTCAACAAAAACAACATTCTCAGCAAGGAAACAACAATAGCATTTCATAATCTCTCCTATATACAAATAAATAATTAAATAAATCTCATTGCAATCTCAAAATAAAAACAATTTTGAATACATCAAAGTACAAATTGATACCTCATATCCACAAGGTCTTTATGTATACCATCAATCTAGCTACTTGTATCTTTGGTCAAACCTTAGATTTGACTAGACAATTCTTGCCTCAATGAAGTCAATTTTTGGAATTCACTTCTTAATTGTCCCACATCTGCCATTAAAGGCTCAGCATCACGAAGCTAACCCTCGAGTTTCATTCCTCTGTCAATTAAATATGTGGCTCTTGCATTTTTTTAGCATGTAATTTGGGGATGATTTGACCTAATCTATGAATCTCATATTTCATAGCATTTGAAAATACCTTTTATTGTCACAAAGCACAATATTAAATATTTGAATTCATAATGTAAATTTACAATTAATAGGCATGTGGAAATGAATTTATTAAATATTTGAAAATACCTTTTATTGTCACAAAGCACAAGATTTGATCGAACGTATTCTCACCCGGAATGTTGATTCCAGAATATCAGCCGAGGAATTATTAAGTAAGTAGCTTCTTAATTTTCAATAAATAAAAAAACCCAAAATACAATATGTAACACTCATGAGGGTGGTTGCTTTTATTTCATTCAGGTCATCCATGGATTATATTCTACACGGGGCACAATTTAAGGTCTTTATCATTCAAGTCAAAGTCAAAGCATGAGCATCTAATAACAACCACAACATCTACATCAACTATAGTGGAGTTGGAATCAAGTAGAAAGAAGAAGATGATGATGATGATGGATGATGGAATGAAGAAATTATCATCTCCACTAATATTATTAACATCTAGAAGCTTAGTTTCAGAAGAACAGGTTGAGGATGGGGAATATGATAGTGGTTTGGTTGATGCACTTATAGTTGCAATCTCTCATTTCAAAATATCAGAACCCAAGAGGAGCTGATTATGTGTATCCACAAGTCCCATTAGAGAACAGTCCTCTTTTACAACCAATAACCACCTCTGGAAAGCATGTTGACTTGACTATCTCTCTAATAGATGAAGTGAAAGTGCTCGACTAATATGGTCGCCGATGGAGAATTAGAATCTCAAAGTGAAGTAATACAAGTTCTTGGGATTTACTCTCATTTAATGATTTGTCTTATAAGTATTGAAGTAATAGAAGTTTTTGTATTTATTCTAATTTAATGATTGGTCTTATAAGTATTGAATTATTTTTAGTAAAATAATAATTTGTAGTTAGGATTACAGCCAATGATCAGAAAAGTAAATCATACATAACTTTCAGTAGTTGGGCTGTAAGTTTTATTACACTTCTTACCTTAAAAAAGTAACTATGAATGAGTAAGACGTTGAGAAGTCCACATATTTCAATTTGTGAAGCCCCTGAAATATTGATTATAGTTTCAGAAAAATATTTTAGGGCAGTTGCGCACAAATCCATTGCAGGTTGGATATACGAGCCTTGTAGTCATGGAACTTGAATCCCTTTAGTGCCAAGGTAGTTATGCTAGGGCAATTGCGCACAAATCCGTTGCAGGTTGGATATTTCAAACCATCATCTGTACCTGTAAATGGTAATCATAATTATCCTAATATTTTTCTATATTTGTAGCAAAGATGAATGATGAAACAGAAAGATATATGTTTTTGAAGATTCAAAGACCAAACGCTCTATTAAGAAATAAATGATTTGAGTGTAAGAAGAACCTATGAGCCATATCTTGCAGTAGAAGATGCTGAATTTTTTTCATCAATGAACCTCACAAAGCTCCTAAGAACATAGATAAAAAAGCAAATGAAAATTTATTTCTTTTTCTTGCAATTAACCCTGAAAACTAAAACTCAGAATTCTACCATGATCCTATTCCATCTGCTGCAAAAACCATGGGATTACAGTCATAGCCCACACCAATTACAAATTTCTTAGAGACAAAAATAACCTGAAATAAAATGTTGTTTATAAACATTTGAATAAGAAGTACAAAAACAATGTAGAATGATAGAGAGGATGTTGACCCACATCACGAAGAGGCAAATCACGCAATACTACACTTTAAGCATAAGGGGAAGGTCCAATTTGGTCAACAAAGTATATCATTGAATTATGACATGTTTGTTATGCCAACAAAAACATGGAAGATAACATTTTCATAGTGATTGTAGATTTAAATTGCCTATGAACACACCCTTATTTCTCCATCACAGAACAATCACCAAACATCATATCCATGATTTGAATTTTTGTTGTTGATTCTTGTGCTATGGACAAGTAAGATATACCTTAAAGGGGAGAGTATAAGAAAAGTGGGCTTAGATAGAAGCATGTTGATCAGATTTTAGACAGTTTTGAGGAAGAAGAAGAGATGGGGGTTACCATCATATATGCAGAGATTGAAGTTAAAATCATCTTGAGCCATTGAAGCTAAATACGATGGTTGACATGAAAAACTATAACAATGCATCCCTGTTTTCAGTTTATCCCTCGGGAACAAATGGAAGTTGAACCTAGAGATGAATTGAGAAAAGAGTGTTGATCATTAATCTGTTTATTATTGTTCTGATAAGTGTTATTGAGGCATGTAAATAGCGAGATGTATGCATGTAAATAGCGAGATATGATTATTGCTGACTTACAGGTAAGCTGTAATCTTATTAGAAGTCCTAATAGAAAAAGGGCATACAATAAACTGAAGAATCTGAAACCTTTCGGCAGCATACTTGGCCTTCAGGTATGCGGTTTTAGCAGTGTCGAATGGCAGAATTCGATGCCATGGGGACGAGTAAGAACCGATATTCTTCAACGAAACCACCACAAAATCTGATTCCGATATGTGATTCTTAATTTCGTTGACTAAATCTACGAAGTTGGACTTGGTGACCTATTTTATAGGCCATTGAGGATGGCGAATGGCGGCGGGTTTTTGGTTGAAGAAAGAGAAATCAGATGTGTGGGTGCACAGGAAGCGCCTCCACACCATTGAAATTACGACCTCATCGGTCAGCTGTTATCTTCGTGTTCAAAGGAAAATCTGAAGCATTTGAGGATGATACTCTAAAATGTGATACAACAACATAACCTTAGACCTCAGTTAGTTGTTGAATCACCGAGCACAACACCGAGCACAACCCTAAATCTTCGACGAGTCACAGTCGCCGATGAGGTGAGGTGAGATGACGTTGCCAAACTATTGTAGAGAGCACTCCTTTAAATTTTGAATGGTTCTTGAAAAAAGCACTAGAATCATCCCTTCAATTTTGTGTGTGTGTGTTTGAGAAAGAGAGAGAGAGAGAGAGAGAGAGAGAGAGATAGAGATAAAGATATCGATAAGTCTATGCGTGTGTGAGAGTCGGCATATGTTGAATAGGGTTCTTGAAAAAAGAAGTAGAATCGTCCCTTTAATCTTCCCTTGCCTCTATTTCACGTATTTGGATTCTTTATGTAGATCGTTATCATCGTCGTCTCGAGGCATTTGATCAAGAAATCAAGAGGAATTCTGCTATGAAGACGAAGGCCCAGGGCTTTTCATGCTAATTGGAAGAGGCAGGGGGTTTTAATTTTTGGGATCCAATAGGCTGGTGAGAAACAGAGCGAGACAGAGCGGCATGGTGGTGGCAATGGCGCTAATGGTTGTAACTAAAAGAAAGGCTACATCGAAGAATATGAGTTTTAGGTTAGAGAGAGAGAAAGGAAGATGAAGACCTAGGCTTCTTTCTTGCTGATTGGAAGCCGGGGGGGGGGGGGGGGGGGTTAATTTTTCAGATAGGTGGGGTTTTAATTTTTGGGGATTTCATTTCCCGCTCAAAACGCGCGTTTCATTAAAAAAAAGTATAAAGCGACACACATTTTATAATAGCATCCTCCGTATTTTTTTTCCTTTTCTAACACTACTTTCAGGGCACGCACAAATGTGTGTCTTCTATCCTTCAAATTTTATAAGAAATGACATTATTTTTGGACGCATGCTTTTGCGTATCGTAAATCACTACATGTCCTTGTTTGCACGTCATTAAAGGCTGTTTTTCTAGTAGTGGTGAGAACTGGTTATTCCTAGCGAGGAAGCTTCATATGGATCGAATCTGTGTTCTGCTACAAGGGCCATGAGATATCTTCAGCAAGATTTTTTGGGATTTTTGGCTTATGTGGTGGATACTCGAGTTGAGGGGGCGTCGATGTTGAGCGAGGTACCCATTGTGCAGGATTGCGTTGATGTTGAGCGAGGTACCCATTGTGCGGGATTTATATGATGTTTTTCCTGAGGAATTACGTGGAGTACCTCATGAGATACAAGTCAAGTTCTAGATTGATTTGATTCCTGGAGCGGCTCCCACAACCAATACATCGTATCGTTTGGCAGCTCCAGATATGCAGGAATTGTCTACACAACTTCTGGAAATGTTAGACAAAGGATTTATTCGACCAAGCAACTCACCATGAGAAGCACCGATCGTGTTCATGAAGAAGGATGGTTCGCATAGGATGTACATCGACTACCGAGAGTTGAATAAGCTAACGGTGAAAAACCCTTACCCATTCCTGAGGATGGATGACTTAATTTACAAAATTTATGGTGCATCTTCATTTTCCAAGATTGATTTGATTTCAGTTTACCATCATATGAGGATTAGGTATGATGATGTAAAGAAGACGACTTTTAGAACTCATTATGGTCATTACATGTTTATGGTATTGCCATTCGGGCTCATCAATGCACTGGCAACATTCATGGATCTCATGAGCTGGGTTTGCAGGGTGATGCTGGATCGGTCAGTGATAGTATTCATAGATGATATTCTATTCTACTCCAATACCAAGGAGCAGCACGAGGAACACTTGTAAGAGGTGTTCGAGACACTGAGGAGGGAGAGGCCTTATGCCAAATTGTCAAAATATGAGTTGTGGTTGCGTAAAGTGTAGATATATTACGATGGGAGGTTTTGAAGACCCCATCTAAGATTCAACACTTCCTAGACCTCGCATGGTATTATAAGAGATTTACAAAGGATTTCTCCAAGATTGCAGTGCCAGTGATCCGTTTGACAAAGAATAATGTTACTTTCCGATGGGGGCCTGATTACCAGTCGGCATTCGAGACTTTGAGACAAATATTGTGCGATGTTCCTATCCTCGCGCTTCCCAAGGGTATGGATTATTTTTTGGTTTATTATGACACCTCTATATTATGTTTGGGAGTTATTCTTATGAAGAGGGGTCATGTGATTGCTTACGCTTAGAGGTAGCTAAACCCTCATGAGTAAAACTGCCCTATGCATGATTTAGAGTTGGGGGCTGTGGTTTTCGCCCTAAATATTTGGAGGCACTATCTATATGGGGTTAGGTGTATTATCTACATTGACCATCATCTAAAGGTATAAAGTTCATACCTTGATGATTTAGTTGATAGAAGTCTCGTAGGTTTCTTTTTTTCTTCTTTTTGGTCCCAAATGCTCCATCTTGAGCATAACATGTACTGGACATTTTGAGTTGTCCTTTCAGACCCTTGGTGGGGTGCTTAATCGTAAAAATAAGGTCCCATTGGCAAGAAGTGTCCAATTAATTTGTTAGAAGGGTCTTAATGGATTAAGACCTTGTATTAAGAACTTTTTGACATCTAAAGTCATAAAGTTGGAGACCTTATCACTCTAAGGTGCATTTAGACCATGGATCTGATGTTTGGGCTTAAGTGATTAAGCCATTAAGCACTTATTGAAGTTTGGACTCTATGAGTGTAGGATCCACATAAGGAGGAGTATGCCCCGTGTACTTGGTCAGCCATACCATTATGGGTCAATGCGAGGCACGATGTATGCCCTGCGTACTGAAGGAGTACGCCCCACGTACGTCTTGTAATTGCATTTTGTAGTTTGGACATCGAGTTTTGGGCCTCCATTTGGTCTTGAATGCTTAGGCCCTTATTGGTATACCTGAGTATCAGTGTTTTGGGCCAAGTAAATAGTTGGACCTTAGGATAAGGCCCAATAAAGGGTTTGGGCCCAATTTGCAAAATTGGGCAATTAATAGGCCTTGTATAATTTTGGCCTTTTGGATCAAGAATTGGGCCTAAGTCTTGCCCCAATTATGGATATGGTAAAGTTGCCATTTACCCTAAGTTTAGGTCATTAGTCATGGATGGTAATTTAATTGTTAATTGGATGTTTATTTGTTATGATAGTTTGGGATTTTAGTGGGCTAGCAGCTAGAGGTTTTATATGTGATTCGTTATTGTGAGCTGAGTGTTCCTCTCTGTACTTGTTGGGTCGAAGTCACCATGGTCAACCCTTTTGGATTGTTATCCTGATGATTGTATGATTGAGTATTGTAGTGATCTATTAGATCTGTATCCTGGTAAATAAGATGATGCTACATTTAGTGATCTGTAAGATCTGCCTGTTTCTCTATTGATTGGTTATATGTTTATTTGTTATGTATAACTCGACATGTTATGTGTGGTTGGATTGAGGCGGTCTTGCTTTGTGTTGAAGGCCAACAAACCCAAGGCGTCTAGGATATACTGAAGGTCATTGGGGCGTACGAGTCAGGCCGAAGGCCTGAAGAACGTTCCAGATAGCTTGAAGGCCCGAAGTGGCGTACCAGTCATGCTGAAGGTTTTATGAGCATACCAGATAGATTGTAGGCCAATGGGGCATCCGACTGAAGGCTCTATGTGCATGTTGTTTATTGTATTATTCTGGTTTTGTGTTATGTTGGTACTTTGGGGGAAACTCAGTTAGATTTAGGATTACAGCTTTGGGTTATGTTTTAGGTACCTTAGAGGATTGTGGAAAGGCGAAGGCCTAATCGTGCACCTCCTTATGTTATGTTTTGGGATTTTAGGAAAAACTATGATGACAAACACGTTTTGAAAACTTGTATGTAAACATTTATGATTTTTGGTTGTCTTGGAAAAGTTTGAATTTTTATGAAATTTTATGAATGTTACAAGTTGGTATCAAAGCCTTGGTTTGAGTAAATAAGTTTCAAATGGTTTTCAAAGTAATACAGGAGGATGCAAGGTGTACGATCAGCCAGAGCCAGTAAGTGACCTCAAATTACCACATAAGTTGTTTGCGATTATGTTATGTTATCATTAGAACATCATGGTAGTGTTAGGATCGGGAACCTCAGGAATCGTGTGATAGAATTTCCTGATATTTGATGCCTTGTCTTCTATATAGTTGTCTATTGATTGTTATATGAGTCATTCGTGTGTGAACTAGTTATTGAATGAATGCGCTAAGTGTATGTCCCCAAATTGATTGAGTATTAATCAGATCCGTTTGATGGTGTGGAATCCCAATCAAATGGATGATGCCATATCACAATAGGAAGAGAAAGAGAAGAAGAAGATGATGAATCTTGTATTATTTGACGATTAGAATGGAGATCCAAATACAAGATTCACACATACTAATACACACTCACTTCTTCTCTCTATCATTGTCTCTCTCTTCAATATGCTCACCTCTCTTACTCTTCTATCCGTACACTCCTCTACCCATTACATCTATTTATATGGACCTCCATTCGTACACGTGTGTACTACCGCACACCCTGTGCATCGTCGTACACAGCCAAAAAGTTACATATTACATTATAAAAAAATATATTTTCCTAGAAAAGCAAAGTATAAACCATATTTTTGACCCAAAAATCTTCCCCTTGGTTTATAGCTTTCTTTTCTAAATGACCCAACAAGCTCCCCCTAAAAAGTAGCTGGCTTTTCTTGTTAATCTTCAATGGGAGCTTTGGCTTCAGCCTTAATCTTTGATTTCTTCACAGCTTCAAGAAGAATATGTGAGTGTTCAATATATGACTTCATCATGAATTGTTGGACATTTCTTCAAGATTTGAATCTAAACGCACATTGGGTAAGGAGGCTTGATGTACTGATTCTTGAAAGATAGTGCTTTCAGCTTGAGAATCTTCAGAGAGAACAACGGAGAGAAATATTCTTTTGGATCACTTTAGCAAGTTCAAGATATTAGCAGACTGATTGAGGAGACTTCAATGCAATTCATCACATAATCTTCAAGAACAGCTTCACCAAGCTTCTAGGGTTGAAGGATTGAATGTTTAAATAATAATCTTCATTTCTTGCTCCTTTGAATGAGAATTCTTCGATGATCACAGATGAAGCCTTGGCTCTGAAATCTTCGACACAAACTCCATGAGTTTCATCTTCACCTGAATTCACTTTTAAAGACAAAACAAAACTAAAAAAATTTAGAATACAATATTCTTGGTTTTTTCATATTTTCTGAAAAAATACAACAGAATATAACACTATTTTTTATTTTGAATTTTCTGGTTTTTGTTTGATTATTTTTAATTCTCCCCCTTTATTTGTTCATAAAAAATAACTATGAATAAATTTAAGAAAAACAAAAATATTTGGGATCAAAGTTGTGAGATAGTCTGAACTTGTTTATCAGTACCTTCACCTTCAAGAATAGATCTGGTCAATTGCTGGTATTGTGGTCCACTTAAACACGGAAAATATTGATAAACTTTTCTAAATAAACCATTTAGCTGACGACGGCCATGGGTATTGTTGTCCACTTAAATTAAGTAGCGAGATCTACAGGCAACCTCTAAACGGTTCAATTTTAGTTGCACTAGAACATGTTCCCTACTTCACGATATACCCTAGTTATCAAGAACTTCCTAATGACTCCTTACTTTAGGTGAGTAAACAATTATTAAGGGGGAATACAGATTTAGAAATAGATGCATATGTTGTGTCCCAGGTCGGATCTCTATCAATCACGCAGAGGGGACAACATATAACTAACAGAGATAGAGGGACTGTGACATAGAATGTTGCATATGCTATGTTCCAGGTTGGATATGTTTCAATCACACAGAGGAGACAACATATGTTTTACAGATAGAAAGAATTTCATAGATAATGAGATGCGTAGAAATAGAGTTGCATATGTTGCATTCTAGGTCTGATCTCTTCCAATCACGCAGAGGAAGCAACATATGACTGACAGATAGAAAGCAAGAAAATAATTTCCTACATACCTACTTTATCAGAAACCCCCAGTCGCCTTATCAGAACCATAATTAATGACATAAGTCCGTACATCTAGGAAAAGTTAAGCCACAGTTCTAGATGAATATTAATTTAGTGTATCCTATGGGTTCCTGTGTTTATCTCACTACTCAATCTACCTAAGCGTCGTATGGTCAGTCCAAACAATCCTAACTAAATCCACACTGTCAAATCCTTCGTGCCTGCCAGTACATTGAACACATAGTCTAGACAATTTAGATTCAGTCCTTTACACATGTTTTAGACTGCCCGTTATCACTTTCTTAATATCACTTCCCAATAATAACTACGAACGAAAAACTATAAGAAAATGAAAAGTTGTATTCGAAACGAATCAGAGTAAGATAAACTCAGGATTATAGTGAAGAAAACGCAAACCATAATTCACCGATTGAATTTGCATCCAGAATGTCTGAGAACAGCCCACATAATCTCACAACAGATCCAAATATTCTTCATGTCATTAAGCACTAACCCCATTTGTGATCTCTTCCTTTCCTCCTTTCCCACAAAAGGACACATACTCTCAAAGAAAGTTCTGAATGTTGTACAGTTGAGAGATGTCCCCTATCATGTGCATGGAATAGCCACTACCAACAAACCAAAGTCTGATGATATGCCTCCATAGCTGCTCCGACACAGGGCAAGATCAGTTGCTCTGTGGAATCTAGTCCATTCTGAAACTGGGTTGACCTTCTTGTCCGGGATGCACTTCTTAACCTTGGGATTTTGATTCTTGGCCTTTGGAGTTTGATTCTTAGCCTTCTATTTGTTCCAATCACCACTACACGATTGTGACCTTCAATGATTTCTTTTGTAGAATCTCCCACTTTGCGCGTTCAGCCAGCCTTGTGCCTAGTAGGGAACATATGCGCTATTTGGATAGTTTTGGACAATGTGTCGACATGTTATGTGTGGTTGGATTGAGGCGGTCTTGCTTTGTGTTGAAGGCCAACAAACCCAAGGTGTCTAGGATATACTAAAGGCCAGTGGGGCGTACTAGTCAGGCCGAAGGCCTGAAGAACGTTCCAGATAGCTTGAAGGCCCGAAGTGGCGTACTAGTCATGCTGAAGGTTTTGTGAGCATACCAGATAGATTGTAGGCCAGTGGAGCATCCGACTGAAGGCTCTGTGTGCATGTAGTTTATTGAATTATTCTGGTTTTGTGTTATGTGGTACTTTGGGGGAAACTCAGTTAGATTTGGGCTTACAGTTTTGGGTTATGTTTCAGGTACCTTAGTGGATTGTGGAAAGGAGAAGGCCTGATCGTGAACCTCCTCATGTTATGTTTTGGGATTTTAGGAAAAACAATGATGACAAACACGTTTTGAAAACTTCTATGTAAACATTTATGATTTTTGGTTGGCTTGGAAAAGTTTGAATTTTTATGAAATTTTATGAATGTTACAAGTTGGTGTAAAAGCCTTGGTTTTAGTGAATTTAATGAATACTCATGTGAATCCAATATCAAACTAAGGAAAATATTTTCATAAATAAGTTTCAAATGGTTTTCAAATTAATAAAGGTGGATGCAAGGTGTACGATCAGCCAAAGCCAGTAAGTGACCCCAAATTACCACAGAAGTTATTTGCGATTATGTTATGTTATCATTAGAACATCATGGTAGTGTTAGGATAGGGGTCCTTAGGAATCGTGTGATAGAATTGCCTGATATTTGATGCCTTGTCTTCTATATAGTTCTCTATTGATTGTTATATGACTCTTTCATGTGTGAACTAGCTATTGAATGAATGCGCTAAGTGTAAGTCCCCAAATTGCTTGAGTATCAATCAGATCTGTTTGATGGTGCGGAATCCCAATCAAACGGATGATGCCAGATCACAATAAAAAGAGAAGGAGAAGAAGAAGATGATAAATCTTGTATTATTTTATGATTAGAATGGAAATCCAAATACAAGATTCGCACACACTAACACACACTCACTTATTCTGTCTAACAATCTCTCTCTACAATATGCTCTCCTATCTTACTCTTCTATCCGTACACTCCTCTAACCATTACATCTATTTATATGGACCTCCGGCTGTACACATGTGTTCAACCGCACACTCCTCTTGTATTATTTGACCCAACACTAAGTCGCATACTGTGTGGGTTAAATAGTCTTGGGGTAAGGGAATTGATCCTACAACGTAACTCTTATTTGAGTCTAACCATTGTAGGATGTAATCCTTTATCTTAAGATTGTTTAAGTCATGTAGTATGTGGTAGCATTCATGCAATAGTTATCTGGTACCAATGGAGGTTCATGTGGCATTTAGTTGTAGGATGAGTTACGTGGGGTTAGATGGCCAGTCGATATGTGTAGGGTTCCTCTAGGAGGTTAGGATAGAATGCTTGAGTATTCTAGAGGTAATTTTACCGTTAAGGTTGTTGTGATGATCCTCTAAGACAACTACGGGTAGGTGTGGAAGGTAGTATCGACCCGTACTACTTAAAGCACAAGACCTGTACGCATAGCAAGGAAGTCATGACCCATAGGGATTTGTTTGGAGTTGGTTCCCCGTTTTGGTTATATTTGTTATCTGATTTCTTCTAGGTGTCTTTTAGTATGGTGATTATGAGGCATTTTGAGACCATATCTGGAGTTCATGACCCGATCATAGCCATAAGGTGGCTTCTAATGTTGAGGGATGCTTTTTCACCTTCTCTTACCCAACTGACCAGAAGGTCAGGTGCATTCCGAACATCTTGAGGTCCGGAGCGAGACTGGTGGAGACTTGTTTACGGGATCGTATTCTGCTGAGTAGATGGCCGCGATGTATTGGGAATAGTTCATGGAGATATTTTGTACTAGTTATGTGTCGTAGGTTGAGCGTGAGAGGTTCGCCCAAGAGTTTTTGGATCTGAGGCATGGATCGAAATCGGTGACAGAGATTAACCGGATGTTTATTAAGAGGGCCATGTTTTGCCCCGATTTTGTTTCAGAGCAGTATCAGATGACCCGTTACTTGAGCATGCTCAAGACGGATATCAGGCAGTTTATTTCCACCCAACTGTATGATTCTTTGTTGGAGTTGCAGGAAGCTGTCAGGCGGTGTGACTTGGAGATAGATCTTCAGTTGAGGGAGCAGATACCGGTCCCGACACAATCGCAGCCAGCGCTAAAGCAGTTCAAAGCCTCTGATTCTAGGTGTTGGGGTCAGCGAGGCCGCACTTGTGTGAAGTGAGAAAAAGTTCATGATTGGGCTTGTGGATTATGAGGGGTATGCCACAAGTGTGGGTGGGAGGGGCACTGTGCGAGGGATTACTGGTAGCGATTTATTTGGCTTATGTGGTGGATACACATGTTGGAGATAAGGATTTAGTTTCAGAGGTCCTGGAGGTTAGGGAGGTTATCGATGTATTTCTGGAGGAGTTACCTGGTGTGACTCCTGAGTTGCAGGTCAAATTCAAGATTGACCTCGTGCTAGGTGTGGCCCCAATTTCCAAGGTGTCATACGTTTTGGCACCACCTGGGATACAAGAGTTTTCATCTCAGTTGTATGAGCTACTAGGAAATAGTTCATTCGACCGAGTAGTTCTCCTTGGGGAGCACTGATTTTATTCCTCAAGAAGAAGGATGGTTCAGATAGGAAATCTATTGATTACTGGGAGTTGAACAAGCTTACGGTGAAGAACAGTTAACCTCTTCCACAGATTGATTACTGCCTTCCGAGCTTGTTATGGGTATTACGAGTTCGTGGTGATGCCATTTTGGCTCAAAATGCGCGTCCGATATTTATGGATTTGATAAATGGGGTATGCAGGCTGATGCTCAATCATTCGATTATCATGTTTATTGATAATATCTTGGTATAATGTAAGACTAGATAGCAGCATGAGGAGCATCTTCTTGAGCTTGTAGGGGTTTTAATTGAGAATAGCTTTATTCTAAGTTCTTGAAGTATGACTTTTGGTTACGAGAGGTTCCGTTCCTTGGAAACCTCCTTAACTAGGACACAATATTAGTTGATTCGGCCACGATAGAGGCGGTGATGAATTGGAAGGTTCCAAAATCTCCCTCGGATATCAGGAGTTACTTTGGGTTGGCAGGGTACTACTAGAGTTCTATTTTAGGATTTCTCCAAGATTGCAGTACCCTCAGTTGTCTGATGAGGAAAGGGTGGATTTTCTATGGGGCCCTGAGCAACAAGCGATATTTGAGACCCTTCGCCAGATATTATGTGAGACCCCGATTTTGACCCCCCATAAGGGAATGAGGATTTTATAGTGTTCTCTGATGCTTGCATCACTGGTTTAGGGGTGGTCCTCATGAAGAGAGGACAACTGATAGCTTATGCTTCATGGCATATGAAGCCGCATGAGTAGAGGTATCCCACGCATGACCTAGAGTTGGGGGCAGTGGTTTTTTCCCTTAAGATTTGGAGGCATTATCTTCATGGGGTCTACTGTACTATCTACATTGATCACAAGTTTTTAAGGCACATTATGATTCAGCCAAACATGAACATTAGGAAGCATAGGTGGATGGACCTAGTCAAGGATTATGACTGCGATATCGTTTACCATCCAGGTAAAGCGAATATGGTGGATGTCTTGAGCCGCAAGGCGGCTCGACCTTCCGTTGGGGTGTCATGTATGAGTACATTTGTGTATTCTCCACTGGTGGGATTGATTAGGGAGGCTCAGGCCGAGAGTGTTTGGAAAGAGAAATGGAAGATTAAGAGGATTAGGGGGGAGATCACCAGATTTGTTCTAGATAGTCATGGTTTGTTGACTAGTTGTGGTCGGTTTTGGGTTCCTTTGTCTGGTGGGATCAAATAGATCGTGTTGGAGGAGCCTCATAAGTGTCGCTTTTCTATCCATCCAGAGGTTAGCAAGATGTATCAAGATCTGAGATTACACTATTGGTGGTCGTGTATGAAGAGGGAGATAGCTTAGTACGTTGAGAGGTGCTTGACTTGCAGGATGGTCAACGCCAAGAATCAGAGACCGCATGGAAAGCTGCAGCCTCTGGAGGTTCCCATGTGGAAATGGGAGTATATTTCGATGGACTTCATCACCAAGTTGCTAAAGAAGGCAAAGGGTTTTGATTTTATTTGGGTCATCGTGGATCAATTGACTAAGAGTGCCTATTTCCTAGGGATTCGGGAGAGTTCTTCAACTAAGAAGTTGAGTGATGTCTATATTCTCCAGAGTGTTTCTCTCCATGTGGTTCCGGTCTCCATCGTTTCATACTATGATGTTCAGTGCACCTCCCGTTTCTGGCAGAAGTTCCAGAAGGAACTGGGCATGAGGTTGCGAGCCTATTTCATTGATTTTGGTGGGAGCTGGTACTCCTACCTACCTCTTGCAGAGTTCTCCAACAACAACAATTTCCACTACAGCATTGGTGCTCCGCCTTTTGAGCTCTTATATGGGTGGAGATGTTGTACCCTAATCTGTTGGGTCGAGGTTAGTCACAGGGTTATGGGACAGAATGAGGTGGTCTTTCAGACTACAGACATGATTCAGTAGATCAGGCATATATTGTAGACTAGTTAGACTCGGTAGAAGATCTATGTCGACCGACACCGATCCGATTTTTAGTTTTAGGTTGGTGACATGGTATTACTGAAGGTCTCACCTTGGAAAGGTGTGATACACTTTACGAAGAGGGAAAAATTGGGTCCATGATATATTGGTCCATTCCGAATTATTACTAGGTTGGCAAGGCCGCCTACAAATTTGATCTTCCTGAAGAGCTCAGTCAGATCCATATCACTTTCCATATTTCGTAGCTACAAAAGTTAGCATTGGATGAGAATACAGTCGTATCATTGGATGATATTTAGGTTGATGAGCCCCTAAACTATGTTGAGAGGCCCGTAGCTATTTTGTAGAGAAAGGTGAAGGTGTTGTGCAACAAGGAAGTACCATTGGTAAAGGTACGAAGGAAATATCGGAGGTTCTCTGAGTGGATCTGGGAGCCCAAGGCTAAGATGCGTGTGCATTACCAGAATTTGTTTACTACAGCAGACTTTGAGGACGAAATCTAGTTCAAGTGGGGGAGAGTTGTAATATCCTGGATTTCATGTCTTTTTGCCAAATCCTTCCATTGGTTTTTAATTTTGTCATTTTGGTCCTGGTATTTGGTTGGAATTAGCCTTAAGAAGCCCTAGTGGTAAATTGGTAAATTTTAGGACAGGAGGTGTACGCTGAGGGTACATGTGAGTTTGCTAAGCGTACTAGGGCACACCTTAGTACGCTGGGCAAACACATATGTATGTTGGGTGTACTAGTGTCCGGGTGAAATCCTAAATTTTAGGGTTTGATGTCACACCCCAAAACCAAGAACGGCGGAAACGTTTTGGGGGCGGAGGACGTCATGTAGAGTATCACAACAATGCAAAGTAGTAAACAAGAAAAAACATCATCCATTGCATGAATAGTATAATTTTAATTACAAGTGTGTTCTTTCATAGTATAAAACATCTTATGAATACTCAAAATAAAAGATGAGTCTTGACTGCTCCGTCTTCACAAAACCTGGTCGTCGTACCTGTCTATTTGTGACCTAAGAATACAAGTTATTTTGAAAGCGAGTATCAGCAATAAAGCTGGTGCATTCATAAGTATTTATGTGTCTTTGACTTGTAAAAACAGTAAAGGAAAGACTTATAATTGTTTGAAGAAACGTTTATATAAGTACGGAAATATTTGTAAGTAATTGTAAACGTTGGAAAAACCCTAGAAAACACCATATTTACTACTAGTATAAAAAGTAGTCTTCTACCAAGACCCAACTATTTTGAAAGTAGCCTTCTACCAAAACCCGACTATTTTGAAAGTATGAACCTCTACTTAAGGTGAAGGTTTTTCGTTCTACAACTATTATTATTCAAATCTAATCTACCTCATTGATTATGTGAATGTTACACAAAGTAAAGGTAATAATAATATAATAACTGGATTTGTAATCCTTTTCTATTTGTCGTATGTAAAGTGTAGGTACTGTAGTATTTGTAATAAGTGACTACTATTGTACTAATTGTCTTAACTGAGTATTAAGGCATAATGTGATGGCTAGATCCCATACTAAACGCTCCCCTGTCAAGAGATTCTGGGAACCAAACGCGACTCCTGCAATGTTGCAAGCCGTGAACATCCACATTATTGTGATCATGTATACACAATATAACTATCACCTTTTGTTTAAACCGATGTGTCAGTGATTCATTGGTATAGTTAGATCTTTTAATTGTTCCATCTTATAGCACCTTGACGTGTATTGTATCTTCCTCCCTGTATTCCTTTAATGTATGTTTTCTTATGTTATCGTGTATTGTATCTCTATAACGTATGTATTGTATTAGTATGTATGTAATTGTACTTTTGTAATTGTATCTCTTTATATAGTATGTATTATATTAGTATAGAATCATGAATGAGCTGACTCTTGTGTGATTCCTTGTACTTAGAATACTAAGTAGTATCTCCTAACTATAACTATTATAGCTACTAGTAATGTAGGTGTATAACCGAAGTATGCCTTTGCTACCCAAAGGTACTGAACTGACTGATGGAACTTTTATGTCTATATATGTATACATGATATATAACTAATATTTAGACGACATTCGGACGAATAACCGATACCCTAAGGCCACATTCCAACGAAGTCATATATGGGCATGTATTTGACAATATAAAAGTATAAAACAAGTTTTGTAAAACCTTCGAAAAGTTTAATAACCAAGAAATGATGACTTGATGTTTGTTTGTAAAACAATTTGAAACACAATTGTAACATAGTTTGAAAGGAAACATACAGTATGTAAGACAGTTTGATAAAGAGTTTTAATATGTAAAAATGTTTGAGAAAGTCATTTGAAGTAATATGTTTGGTAAAATAGCTAAAAGTGTAGTAAATCCATTTATATGCTAGTTATTAATCACATGTGAATTATGTACTAACTAGCATGATTCAACTTGTATTCCCCCCCCCCTAAAAGCATTTATAAACATTTAGAAACATTTAAAGGTTAATTAAGGGGTATGAACTCACACGTAGTGAGTGGTTTGGATGAACGGATTGTATAGGATGTTAAGTGTCAAGTGAAGACTTGAGCACACACATGGGTCCTATATAACATATAATAAAACATATATGTAACCAATTAATCATTTAAAAAATAATTATCCAAGTTAAGACACCCTCGGACTTGGAAAACACTTTGATTCATGTGCTAGAAGTACCAAGGGTTGCATCTAAGGGTTGTATAGCTACCAAATGGAGCTTTCGGTCCAAGTGGTATTCGGTCCTAATGACCTTTCAGTCATGGAAGTTTTCGGTCCAAATGACCTTTAGGTCATGGGGGTTTTCGGTCTAAGGAGTTTCAACCTAAAACTCCTCCAATCTTGTAAAAATTATATTCTTCAAGGAGTCTTGCTTAATGGGATCGGTCTCTATGGTTCATGCTTAGCCTTAGGAAAGGTTGAAGGCCCTTTTGCACCCATCATGATGGTTTTTGGTCTAAGGAGATTCTCTAGACCGAATACTCCTCTTTTTCATGGATGATTTCCGATTTCAAGTCCTAAATCAAGTATTCTTACTAGGTAACATGTATTAGAAATAGATACTTACAATATGGAAGCAAAGAAAGGTGTTTTCGGCGCAAAACACTAGTGTGTGTTCTTCGTGAAATGAATAAAACTTAAAGATCTAACAAAATGGAATAATTTCATGGATGAAATCATGTAAGATCACTAGATATTGGAAGAGATCATCTAAACAAGGATGGAAACACTTACAATCTTGAATATCTTGAAAAAATTTCGGATGATACTTGAGAGAGTATTTTTCTTGACTTAGAAATGGGAAAAGAATGGTAAAAATGACTAACTGTCATTTATATACCCTTTAGGGTTTTCGGTCCAAACACCATTTGGGCCGAAAACTCCTAGCTCTTGGGGTTTTGTGGCTTAATTGTTCTAAAATTAATCCTAAAGTATAATTCCTTTCGTTTATCCTTTCGGAGAATAAATATTTAAAACACTATAATGGACTTTAAACCGAGCTAAAAATTAGCAGGAATGAATTTGACTTTTATTCGAAGTGTTTAACTGTAGGGTTTGTACGAATAGAAATTTTGGGTTGTCACATCATCCCCCCGTTAGAGGGAATTTCGTCTTGAAATTAAAGTAGTTACAATTAACTAAACGAAAAGGTGAGGATATTTCAGTTTTAGTTTGATCCTCGCACTCTCATGTGAATTCTGTCCTCGCTTGGTGTTCCAGCGAACCTTCACTATGGGGATGCGACTTTGTTTCGTCTGCTTGACCTCACGGTCCATGATCTCTACGTGTTCTTTCACAAAGTTGAGGCTCTCGTTAATCTCGATCTCGTCGAGTGGGATTACAAGAGTCTCATCGGACAGACACTTTTTCAAGTTTGGGAAGTGGATTGTAAAATGTAGGTTACTGAGTTCGTGAGTAGGTTGAATTCGTAAGATACAGGGCCAATTCTAGCAAGAATCTCGGAGGTCCTAACTATCTTTGATTTAGCTTTCCACACTTTCAGAACCGTATCAAGCCTTCCCAGGGTGAGACTTCCAAAAGAATTTGGTCTCTCACATGGGATTCCAAAGGTTTCTTCCTCTTGCTTCTCTTCCCAGTCAAGGGCCGCTTCCTTCTAGGTCAATGTCGTAAGAGGTTCCGTAATTTGCGAGGAGTTCTAAATGAACTACGACATTAGGTCAGCGAGACCTAGAATTTGGCGAATTCCTGTCGGCGTCTTCGGTGTTGAGAAATTCTTAACGGTTTTCATTTTGGAATGGTCCTCCAGAATTACCACATCACTAATAATGTGCCTTAGGGATTTGACTCTTCAATTCAAAAACTCATATTTAGAGAAATTCGCATAAAGCTTCTTTGATCATGATGTTTCCATGGATTGTTGTAGATGCTTTTTATGACTTCCTTCTTACTATGAGAGTAGATAAGTAGTTCATTTACAAGGATAATGACGAAATGATCCAAGTAAGAATGGCATACTCTATTCATTAAGTTCATGAATACTACGGGTGTATAGGTCCTATCCGAGGGGTATCATTATGGGCTCATAACTTCCGCATCGATTTTGGAAGATTGTCCTCGGGATATCCTTCAATAACACTCGTAACTGGTGATATACGGATCTCAAGTCTATTCTGAAAGGTAAATAGTTCCTTGCGGTTGGTCAACCGACTCATCTTATGCAACTCATCGATTTCTGAAAGGTGTATACAAGTAGTATATAATTAAGTCTGAAAAGGTAGTTGAATAAATGATTCTTCTTTAAACTCACATCCCAACGAGGAAAAGAAGTTAAAGTGAAATCCATTCTAAACCTGTATAACCTTGATTATATACCACTCCTGTGTATACATTCTTCAGTGATAGATCAACAGTAAGGGTCCTTGGATTGAACTTGACATACTATACAATTGGTACTTCGGGGAGATTTGTTGAGGTTTCTTCGGAAAGGATAAGAAACATGAGGTACTCTATGCATGAGTACTTCTGAGTTATGAAATGAGGGCTTCACTAGAAAGTTGATTTCGGAGAAAGAGATGTGCGCACGAAACTGGTAATGTGCGGATCGAATTGACTCAAGTTGAATGATAATATCGGACTCACATGGAAGTAAGTGTTGGATAAGGTGTCTAAGTCCATAACTATTTCAGGTGTGTACTTGACCCGACCCGGCATGGTCCATTTGGGTTGCATGGCACCATGCAATTGGATAGACTAAATGAGAGAAATAACACTTGGAGATTATTAATATATTATAAGTTCTAATATATTAATAATATTATTTGATTAGTTTGATCAAAGAATTAATTTGGAATTAATTAAATGATCAAAGGATAACTAATTAAATATATGGGTTGATTATGTAAATCATTCATATCTTGTATAGTGGGCTAAGAGGCTCCATGGATTATCAAGTTGGGTTCTACCCATAGGATGCTCCATGGATGCTCCATGGGAGTTACAAACCCATGGGTCATGGAAATGAAGAGTTATGACACATTAGGGTTTACATGGTGTAACCCTAGATGTGTCAACACTATATAAGAGTCCCATTCTCCACCAAAATCGGCTACACATAAGAAACTAGAGGGCTTGGCCGATTTTAAGAAGTGTGTATTATCTCAAAGGTCTTTCCAAGAGCATTTGGTGTTGTGTGAAGCATTTGAGGCATCACACTTGGGGTGCTAGGCTCACAAGGTTTCAAGGAACATAAGAAACAACAAGGTAAGTTATTCTATATTTCATTCAAGTTAAAATTGGTCCCCATGTATGCTAGATAGGAATATAACCTTGGAAATTCAACTTTGCATGATAATTAGACAAACATAGATCCAAGGTTATTAGGGTTGCATGTACACTTAGGAAGTGTTAGAATGCTCAAAACCCATCAGTGGTATCAGAGCATAGGCTTGTTTGTTTGTTATTTGTGCTTAAAAGTTGAAGAAAGTCGAAAAACTTGTTGTCTGACTGCTGGACTCGGCGAGTCCATGGGGGGACTCGTCGAGTTCACTTGTATCTTCAACCTACTCGGCGAGTAGGTTCATGTACTCGGCGAGTAGGGTCGACAGAGTGCAGATTTTTGACTTTAGTTGCTGGAAATGGATTAGAAACATTACCCTAAACGGTTTTGGTACTTGAAAACTTGTTTTAGATGGTGTAATGTCTTGCTAATTCATTTACAACAACTAGTTATCAAAATTACAAAGTTTTAAGTGTAGTTTTGATTCATGAAAATGCTTATGTTCATGTTCTTGATCTTATGATGTTTAGATGATCATAGGAATTATTTGTAACCTATGTGGTAGTTTAATTCTTGATCATAATGTGTTTTAATGGTATCCATAACTTGTCCTCAAGTTATGGAAAACCAAAAGTCACTTGAGTTAAAAACCATTAAAAGAACACAAGAGTTAGAAAAATGAAGAGTCTTCATTTTATTACTCTATTAAACTCATAAGTTACAAGAAATGAAAAGTTTTGAAAGTTTACAAAACTTGCCCTCAAGTTTTGGAACAAGTAAAGTCAAGTTAAAACTTTAGTTCCAACCCTTAGAATTTTAAAAGTTAAAATTCAACCCTTATACTTATATTATTATGATTTAATAATATATATATATATATATATATATATATATATATATATATATATATATATATATATATATGTATAAGAACAAAGTCGTCTTACCGCTAGTACGTCTCATTCACGAAACCGGTCTATAAGGTGGGTATAAGGTTGTTGCTTATAAAATGGCAACTTAATGGGTGTCCACTCTCACCCACCGCTTGCTTGATCGGTGGAGGGTCGTTAGCCGAACGGGTAAGACAAGGACTTATAAATTCTCATTAAAAGTATGATGAATATTATAAAGTAACTAAATGTTTTATTAAATTCCCAATCTTAGTTACTTTAGGAAAAATGTGAATAAGGTGCTAATCCATGAAATTACACTTTACACTTTGTTTAAGTCGTTGGTGGAGCGTGTGTGGTTAACCGGCACACTAACTTGGACTTAACAAGGTAGGTAAAGGGTGACTTAAGGTTTATTATAGTATCGATGGAGCGTGTGTGGTTTACCGGCACATCGATTGAGTGATAAATTTTAAGGGTACCAAGTGATTTGCATGGTTACTTCACACCTCGTTTTGTGATCCTCGGTATCCCAGTCACAAAACTTGGAGGGCACACTCGAGATTGAAACATGCCTTTGAAAAGTTCATTGAATCTCAAAGAATCTAGGAATTTCTAAGAACCAATCAAAAACCTAATATTTAATATTTCGTTTTTCGTGGTGGAAATTGGTGAATCGTCATTCACCTACCTTTCAAATATGTTATAGCTTGGATTACGGCATACCTCTTCCAAGTTATAATATATTGTGATTGGATCCTAGCCTTAATATTACATTTGGGGGTTTTATTAAGGACTCTCCTAATATCTAAACTAATCTTGTCCTCTTCTTTCAGATGTCTTCAAACAATGCTGGCTCTAACCCTAACAGCTCCTTTACCCTTATGAACTTGTGTGGGAAAGTCACCTTTGATGGATCCAACTTCAATGAGTGGATCAGAAACATCAGGATGATTACCCGCTATGAGGACAAAGAATATGTCCTTGACAAGGAGCTTAAGGAGATTGATGAGACCACTGCAACTCCTCAGGAGATCGCTGACTTTCAGGCACATGAAAGGGATGCTACGAAAGTGCCATGCATCATGATGGCCACGATGACAGCGGAACTCCAAAAGTCTTATGAGGATTTCTACCCTTATGAAATGCACCAAGATTTGATGGAAAGATACCATCAAAGTGCACGACAAGAGAGTTATGAAATCATCTGCTCCATGATAACAACCATGATGAAGGACGAGGAATCCGTCACGAGCCACATGCAGAAAATGCAAAGGTATGTGGATCGTTTGCTGAAGCTTAATGTGAACTTCCCTGAGGATCTTGCAATAGATATCATTTTGCACTCCTTACCATCGTGCTATGATCAATTCCGCATGACATATCACATGAATAAGGAAGAGGTCACACTCAGCAAACTTCAGGGACTTCTCAAGACCGCAGAAACAGGTCTTAAGGGGAAGTCGGTTGTTAACACTCCTAGTCAAAACTCTACTCCGGTTTTGGCAATCGGGAAAAGTCGAGGAAAGAAAAGAAAGAGCTCTTCGAAGGGTACCAAGGTTCGGACCCTTGATGGCTCTTCTTCAAGTGGAACCAAGAAAGGTTTCATCACTCCTTCTTCTGACCCAAGAGAGGCTGAATGCTTCTATTGCCATGAAAAATCACATTGGAAGCGGAACTGCCCAAAATACCAGCAAGTTGTGAAAGATGGGAAAGTTAAACCCAACCATGTAGGTATTTACACTATCATCTCTAATAACTCACCCCATTCTAAATCTTGGGTCCTTGATACCGGTTGTGGTATTCATATTTGTTGTGACTTGCAGGGACTAAGAAGAAGTGAGAATGTGGAGCAAGGAAGAATAAACTTGATCATGGGGAATAGGAAAGCTTTAACTGTTACCAAGATCGGAGTTTATACTTTATCACTAAGTAATGGGTTTTATTTAGATTTGAATAAATGTTGTTACTCGCCAGGAATGGCAAGAAATATTATTTCCTTTCATGCTTTGTACAAACAAGGGTTTACCTTTTCATTTAATAATGAAGTTGGTTCTATTGATGCTTTCTTTAATAATGTTCTTTATTTTAAAGCATTACCTTGTGATGGTGTGTATGAAGCTGTATCTGTTGTAGATAACTTAGGAAATAATGTTTTGTGTATTGATTCTATTAATAATAATAACTTGGATAAAGCATCGTTATGGCATTGTCGTCTTGGACATATAAGCAAGAAACGCATAGGCCAACTCCAAAAGGATGGAGTCTTGGAGTCATTTGACCTAAAGTCAGATGATAGTTGCGAATCATGCTTACTTGGAAAAATGACAAAGTCACCCTTCACAGGTTCATGTGAGAGGGGTGAAGGTTTGTTGGACCTTATACACACGGATGTGTGTGGACCATTCAAACATGCCACAAGGGATGCTAATCGTTATTATTTGACTTTTACCGATGATTATAGTAGATATGGATATGTCTACTTGATCAAGCATAAGTTAGAGACTTTCGAAAGGTTTAAGGAATTTAAACAGGAAGTCGAGAATCAATTGGGCAGGAACATTAAGATGCTTCGATCCGATCGTGGTGGTGAGTATCTTAGTTCAGAGTTCCTTGACTATCTAAGGGAATGTGGGATAGTCTCACAATTGACACCTCCCAGGACACCACATTTGAATGGTGTGGCTGAGAGGCGTAATCGAACCTTGTTAGATTTGGTTCGTTCCATGATGAGTCGAGCTTCGCTACCTATCTCATTTTGGGGGTATGCCTTAGAGACTGCCACCCATATCCTTAATCTAGTCCCTACAAAGAAAGTTACCAAAACTCCTCACGAGATGTGGACTGGTAAAGTACCCAAACTAGACCACATCAAGATTTGGGGTTGTGAGGATTTCGTGAGACGCGAGACTCATGATATGCTCGAACCCCGAAGCGAGAGGTGTATTTTCATCGGCTACCCACATCAATCCTTTGGTTACCTCTTCTACAGACGTAGTGAAAATGTGGTCTTTGTAGCTAGGAGGGTTTCTTTAGAGAAAGAGAGTTCATAAGCCAAGGAAACAGTGGGACGCAAGTTGATCTTGAAGAAATTCAAGAGTCAAGCGGTGAAGGAACTTCAAACCCTAGCACTCAACTTGAGGAGGAAACTCCTGTTGAGCCAATTGACAAGTCTGTACCTCTGAGGCGTTCCATAAGGGTTAGGAATGCTCCTGAGCATTACTATGGATTCCATATTACTGTAGAAGGAGATACACTTATCAGTGATGAGACACTGATAGGTCTGGATGAACCTAACAGTTACGCGGAAGCCATGGCAGGCCCTGAGTCAGCCAAGTGGAAAGAGGCAATGGACAGTGAAATACAGTCCATGTATGACAATCAAGTTTGGAACTTGGTTGAGAATATAACGGGTCGTAAGACAGTAGGGTGCAAATGGGTCTTCAAGAAGAAGACCGACATGGATGGTAATGTACACACATATAAGGCTAGACTGGTTGCAAAGGGCTTCTCTCAAATTCCTGGAGTGGACTATGATGAGACCTTTTCTCCAGTAGCCAAGATGAAGTCTATTCGGGTTCTGTTGGCCATAGCTGCATTTCATGACTATGAAATATGGCAAATGGATGTCAAAACCGCTTTCCTTAATGGAAAGTTGGCTGAAGATGTTTACATGAGTCAGCCAGAGGGTTTTGTCAGCAACGAGTACCCTAATAGAGTGTGTAAGCTTGAGAAATCCATTTATGGATTGAAGCAAGCACCTCGCAGATGGAATCTTTGCTTTGATGAAAAGGTCAAGGAATTTGGCTTTTCTAGGAGTGAAGATGAGTCTTGCGTGTATGTCAAGGCTAGTGGGAGTATAGTTAGCTTTTTGGTGTTGTATGTGGATGACATACTACTCATAGGAAATGACATCCCAACTCTGCAGGAAGTTAAGTCCTGGCTTGGGAAGTGTTTCTCTATGAAGGACCTAGGAGAAGCTACCTATATTCTAGGGATAAGGATCTTAAGAGATCGGAGTAAAAGACTAATTGGACTTAGTCAGAGTACCTACTTGGATAAGGTGCTGAAGAGATTTAGCATGCAGGATTCCAAGAAAGGAGAGTTACCCATCCAGAGTAACACCAGATTGAGTAAGATACATAGCCCTAGCACTGAGGCTGAGATAGCAGAAATGAGTCGAACACCTTATGCTTCGGCTGTAGGATCGATCATGTATGCTATCACGTGTACTCGACCCGATGTAGCCTTTGCCCTGAGCATGGTTAGTAGGTATCAGGCGAACCCTGGCAAGGCACACTGGACTGCGGTAAAGAATATCCTCAAGTACCTACGGAGGACTAAGGACTGGGTCCTTACCCTCAGTGGGAGTGATGACTTGAGAGTTGTAGGGTATAGTGATGCTAGCTTCCAGACTGATAGGGATGATTTCCGCTCTCAGTCGGGCTGGGTCTTTACCCTAAATGGAGGAGGTATTTCTTGGAAGAGTTCCAAGCAAGAGACAGTGGCTGATTCAACTTGTGAATCAGAGTATATTGCAGCTAGCGAGGCGGCAAAGGAGGCAATATGGCTGAAGAATTTCATTGGAGACCTTGGAGTTGTACCAGCTATCAAAGAGCCAATGGAGATTTTCTGTGATAGTGAAAGTGCTGTTGCCTTAGCCAAGGAACCAAGGGATCACGGGAGATCCAGACACATCGACATAAAATACCACTTTATCAGACATCGAATAGAAGAAGGACTCCTCGTGGAAAAGAGGGTATCATCGGATGAGAACCCAGCAGATCCCTTCACGAAGGGACTGACTCGGGTTAAGCATCTCCAGCATGCTCGGAGCATAGGGCTGAAGGATGATATTAGATTTAGTAGTTAGATAACCCATAAATTTGTAAAGTGTAATTGACATTAGATGATGAATAAAAGGAGTTTTATTTATGAGTAAAGTGTTGCTATCTCTTGTCGATCGTTTACTATATTTCTTTTGCATGTTTTGACTTCCAAAATAATTTTGTTTGGTATAACATATTATTCAAACCTCCACAGTCGGTCATATGTAGGAAGTAGGTATGAATCAAGACTGTCATGATGGGTTGTAGAGGTCTAAGGTGTTGGACAAGGCTACAACAATCATGAGTGCTCATAAGTTCTGAGTATTGGACTCAACCCACGCTCACTGGAATCACTTCATGGAATTCTATCTCGAGTGATCGTGAGACGGTAATATCATATAAGTCTTCAAACCTAGAGATATGATTTGTTACTTACAAGTTGGTTATGCATTGATTGTACGAAAACGCATTGGTAACTCGTTGTTATAAAACGTGCTTTTGTGTGTAATTCAATGAGTGGTAGAACAAACATATGAGTCGAAGTTTATCTGTTCCTTCTTGGATTAGAAGCTGATATCTGGGCCCCTCGATGATCTTGTTTTGACCTATGTACCGGGCCCAGTCAGAACTAAGTTGATGTGTTCAATTAAGTTCTTTGTCAAACAAATCGGAAATCGAGAAAGAAACTGCTGGACAATAAGTAAGACATTGTTCCATGTATTTGTCCGGCTGATATCTAGAATGGAGGATTATATGATCCCTTATCTTAAATGGCGTACCATCATCTTCTCAGTTCCGAGAGACCTTGAAAGAGCTACGATTTCCGGTCGGTTCCTGAAGTACTAGAGTTATAGTTATTAGACTTATCCAAGTGGGAGACTGTTGGATAAGGTGTCTAAGTCCATAACTATTTCGGGTGTGTACTTGACCCGACCCGGCATGGTCCATTTGGGTTGCATGGCACCATGCAATTGGATAGACTAAATGAGAGAAATAACACTTGGAGATTATTAATATATTATAAGTTCTAATATATTAATAATATTATTTGATTAGTTTGATCAAAGAATTAATTTGGAATTAATTAAGTGATCAAAGGATAACTAATTAAATATATGGGTTGATTATGTAAATCATTCATATCTTGTATAGTGGGCTAAGAGGCTCCATAGATTATCAAGTTGGGTTTTACCCATAGGATGCTCCATGGATGCTCCATGGGAGTTACAAACCCATGGGTCATGGAAATGAAGAGTCATGACACATTAGGGTTTACATGGTGTAACCCTAGATGTGTCAACACTATATAAGAGTCCCATTCTCCACCAAAATCGGCTACACATAAGAAACTAGAGGGCTTGGCCGATTTTAAGAAGTGTGTATTATCTCAAAGGTCTTTCCAAGAGCATTTGGTGTTGTGTGAAGCATTTGAGGCATCACACTTGGGGTGCTAGGCTCACAAGGTTTCAAGGAAGATAAGCAACAACAAGGTAAGTTATTCTATCTTTCATTCAAGTTAAAATTGTTCCCCATGTATGCTAGATAGGAATATAACCTTGGAAATTCAACTTTGCATGATAATTAGACAAACATAGATCCAAGGTTATTATGGTTGCATGTACACTTAGGAAGTGTTAGAATGCTCAAAACCCATCAGTAAGGACATTAGATTTGATCATAAAGGCATTACAGACATAACACAACAATGCAACTTTTAACAGAGTTACATTACTTAGATTTACAACTAGAATATTGCTGCGAATAAGGTATACTACAAAAGACAAGTATACGCAGCACGAGGGTCCTTTTACGGACGGGACCTTGCAAAAGAGAAGACTCTAGTTGCACTAGTTTTAAATAGTTTATGTGTCTGTTACAACAAACATCTTGGATACTCTAACGTGGGTCCGAAGTAGTCTCTCCTGCGGCAGTGATCCTTAGTATTTTCTCGTTTGCGCCGGAGTTCTTGGTTATTGGACAATCCTTTTGAGGTATCCAATCTCACCACATTGGTGACATATCTGGCTTGTACTAGCATTGGTGGTGGAAGTGAGGTTTCGAGTCAGAGTTATGTGGACACGGGTGTTTTCTTTGTTCATCCACTTTGAAAATTTCCTTTTATAGGGTCCGGTTTTACCACCACCATCGTGTGCAGGGCTAATCCCGATGTCAGGGACTTGAGAAATGGGTCGTACCAGTGCTGAAATGGCAGGAGTTTCCACTTGTTGCCGTTGCAGGGCAAGTATTTGGGATCGCTTGTGCTCCTTTTGAGGTTGGCGATTTTGTTTCCTCTTATGGGTTTTACAGCTTTGCAAGCCCATGACTGTTGTCATTTGTTGGCTTCCCGGATCGGTACAACGATCGGGGTTTTCAACTCCTTTGCCTATCTTGTTTGCGTTGTCAGAGTTGAGGTGTGCAAGGAAAGCTATCACGGCATTTGTTACTACAGCTTGGAATGTAGCGGCGTCGATATGAAAGATAGGGGTTTCGTTGCTCGGTTGACTACTTTTGGATGAAGACATGATTCTGTTATATGGAAAGAAAAGGAGTTCATGAGCTGAGATGATTGAACCTATATTATTTTGATTCTGACTAAGAGATGAGTTATTATACATGAAACCTTAGCTTATACACGTTATGATATAATCAAGATTGGGCGGATAGTAAAATGTGTGATTCTACTCTAGTTTTACATCCCGACAATGACAAGAAACTAAGTTAGAAATCTCACATTCTATTGTCTACCAGGTTTTCGTTATATATAACTTGGGAATGTATAAGCGAGGAAATCATAATAATAACCTTCTTATGAATCCTTTTTAATGAATTAGAATTCCTAGTAAATGCTACCATTGAACCTAGATTTATTTCGATCGTTGACCTAACGAGTAGAAGTATGTTCTCGAAGGTTTAACCTACATCCCTATGATGCAGTCATAGTACAGAGTAGAAGTAAGTTCACGGAATGGGCTTAAGACGTTTGTCGTTAAAACCAGGGTACCATTAGTTTGTGAATAACATGATCCAACCTTTGAAAGAGAATCGGGAATGATCCCTGAGCTAAATTACTCTAGTCCAATAACTTGATTAGAGTGGGTTTCAGATAGAATCCTATGAAAGAATGATGAAAGTACTTGAACAAAGAGTGACATAGAATTTAGCCGATTGTCAATATCATTGATGCTTAAGATGTAATAAGTTCGGGAAAATTGACTTTGTAGTAGGTCTTACATCACATTCGGAGTAAAAAGTCTTTGACAGCAGGAAGGTCTAATCAAAAGTACTTACGGTACAAGGTAGTCACATAGAAAAGTGCTACACAGAACCTAGATAGGAAAACGGTTCTTTAAGACAAAGAAGAAAGTAAAACATCTCCTACTAGCGATGGTCATCCCTATGGTGAACCCTCAGTTCAGCTAGTTGACATTCCATATCAAGCAAGTATCTTTCATACACCCTCTGGCATACTTGGAGCTCTATGACTTCAGCTCTAGTTTCAGCTAATGCTTGCAGCAGGGCCTAATGGTCTCTCTCAGATCTCTCACAAGCATTTTCAAGGCGATTGGTGCGGACGGTATGCATTCCTGCATTGGCATCAACTTCTGCGATACGATGGATAGCTGTCCTGCCCTAGATCTCGTTTCGGGCAACTCTATGGATCAGGATTGGCAGAATTCTGTCTGCTGAGCTTCCTTCACTTATGTTGTAGAAGCTTCGGTCTCCATTAAACATCATAGGTTGATCTTGATCTTCGCTCCATGTTTCCAAGCATTCTACCCAAGGAGGCATCGGGCCATGAAAAGCCGAAAGAGGGTTAGTATTTGGAATGGGAGCTACCGGGGGTAGGTTTTCAACTTCGGGTTCGGAGTTATCATTATCTAGAAGGTCTTCAAGATGGTGATCATTGAAAGGGATTGGATGATCGTACTTTGGTTCTTCTCCAAACCATCCAACGTTGCCTTCATTCGGAAGGTATGGATCGTCGTGGGGATGGAGTCCAACCATGTTATATATGCGAGAATTGGGGTAAGGAAATAGTTATTAGACGAACTAACTAGATAATTATTAATCTTCATTAGTCACATCACTATTTGTAAAGTGCATACTAGTTATATGAAATCAAAACATGATAGGCCTTCGAATAAGTGACCTTAACTCCAAATTCCCAAGGAACAGGGGTAAGGCACAAATTCACAAATTCTAAGTCTATATCATTTATGGATTGATATACTCAATTCACTATAAGCAATGCCTAGTAATGAATATCTTAGTGTATCCACTTGGCAACCATTGAACTAGTAATGAATATCTTTTTAGTTCTCAAGTAAGTAATTTTAGTAACACAAAATACTCCCATAGTATTTTAGACTTATGTTCTGCTCTAATTTTATCATTGTGGTAGTGTTCGTAAGTTTTTTAGACTTGTTTCCACATCACAACCATTCTTGGGCATGTTCTAATCACTCCTCAGACAAGCATAGTTGATCAGGCTATGCTTCTCCTAAGACTGACCATACATCCCCGAGCTTACTTGTGATATTCAACAATCGTAATACTTTTGTTCTTGTCATTGTGACACTAATTTTAGTATGAATGAATGTATGTATACTTAGTTAACTATTTTATTATTTAAATGTATAAACTCTCAGTCAGAGTGTTTTAATCCCATTGTATTTATAGTTAGTATATTTTTTATGGGTTGATATACTCAATTCACTATAAACAATGCTCTGATACCAATCTCTCACACCCCAAAACCAAGAACACGGAAACATTCTGCGGCGGAGGACGTCATGTATAGTATCACAACAATGCAAAGTAGTAAACAAGCAACACCATCCGTTGCATTAATAGTATAATTTTAATGACAAGTGTGTTCTTGCATAGTATAAAACATCTTAATGAATACTCAAAATAAAAAGACGAACCTGTCTATTTGTGACCTGAGAATACAAGTTATTTTGAAAGCGAGTATCAGCAATAAATCTGGTGAATTCATAAGTATTTATGTGTCTTTGACTTGTAAAAACTGTAAAGGAAAGACTTGTAATTGTTTGAAGAAAAGTTTGTATAAGTTTGAAAATGTTTGTAAGTAATTGTAAACGTTTGAAAAACCCTAGAAAACTCCATATTTACTACTAGTATAAAAAGTAGTCTTCTACCAAGACCCAACTGTTTTGAAAGTAGCCTTTTACCAAGACTCGACTGTTTTGAAAGTATGAACCTCTACTTAAGTGAAGGTTTTTCCTTCTACAACTATTATTATTCAAATCTAATCTACCTCATCGATTATGTGAATGTGACACAAAGTAAAGGTAATAATAATATAGTAACTGGATTTGTAATCCTTTTGTATTTGTCGTATGTAAAGTGTAGGTACTGTAGTATTTCTAATAGGTGACTACTATTGTACTAATTGCCTTAACTGAGTATTAACGCATAATGTGATGGCTAGATCCCATACTAAATGCTCCCCTATCAAGAGATTCTGGGAACCAAACGACACTCCTGCAATGTTGCAAGCCGTGAACATCCACATTATTATGATCATGTATACCCAATATAACTATCACCTTTTGTTTAAAACAATGTGTTAGTGATTCATTAGTATAGTTAGATTCTATAATTTTTCCATGCTATAGCACCTTGACGTGTATTGTATCTTCCTCCCTGTATTCCTTTATTGTATGTTCTCTTATGTTATTATGTATTGTATCTCTATAATGTATGTATTGTATTAGTATGTATGTAATTGTACTTTTGTAATTGAATCTTTTTATATAGTATCTTTTGTATTAGTATAGACTCATGAATGAACTTACTCTTGTGTGATTCGTTGTACTTAGAATAGTAAGTAGTATCTCTTAACTATACCTATTATAGCTACTAGTAATGTACGTGTATAACCGAAGTATGCCTTTGCTACCCAAAGGTACTTAACTGACTAATGGAACTTTAATGTCTATATATGTATACATGATATATAACTCATATTTAGACGACATTCAGAGGAATAACCGATACCCTAAGGCCACATCCCAACGAGGAAAAGGAAATAAAGTGACCTAGCCATCCTAAGTCCTTTAAACATTACTTATATAACTATACATATATGGCCATGCATTTGATAATATAAAAGCATAAAAGAAGTTTTGTAAAACCTTTGAAAAGTTTAATAACTAAGAAATGATGAATTGATGTCAGTTTATAAAACAATTTGAAAACAGTTTGTTTGATAAGAACAATTTTAAGCATAAGAAAACCTTTTTTTGAAACAAAATCGTAACAAAGTTTGAAAGGAAACATACAGTATGTAAGATAGTTTGATAAAGAGTTTTAACATGTAAAAACGTTTGAGAAAGTCATTTGAAGTAATATGTTTGGTAAAACAGCTAAAAGTGTAGTAAATCCATTTGTATGCTAGTTATTAATCACATGTGATTGATGTACTAACTAGCATGAGTCAACTTGTATCCCCCCATAAAAGCATTTATAAACATTTAAAGGTTAATTAAGGGGTATGAAGTCACCTGTAGTGAGTGGTTTGGATGAACGGATTGTATAGGATGTTAAGTGTCAAGTGAAGACTTGAGCACACACATGGGTCCTATATAACATATAATAACACATATATGTAACCAATTAATCATTTAAAAAATAATTAACCAAGTTAAGACACCCTAGGACATGGAAAACACTTTGATTCAAGTGCTAGAAGTACCAATGGTTGCATCTAAGGGTTGTATAGCTACCAAATGGAGCTTTTGGTCCAAGTGGTATTCGGTCCTAATGACCTTTTGGTCATGGTGGTTTCCGGTCCAAATGACCTTTCAGTCATGGGGGTTTTCGGTCTAAGGAGCTTCAACTGAAAGCTCCTCCGATCTTGTAAAAATAATGCTCTTCAAGGAGACTTTCTCAATGGGATCGATCTCTAGGTTTCTGTGACAACCCGATATTTCGAGACAATGAAATGTAACACCAGTCAAATATAGATAAAAATTGAACTTTCCTAGAATCTTATTTGGGTTAAATAAAGTAGTAGGAATCGTATCAAGGTTTTCATACATATAAAAAACCCAAAAATCCGAGTTATAATGAAGAAGTTATGACCAACCGAAGATTCTCGACAAAACCGACAATAATGATAGACGTAAAATGCGAAGTTTCAATGCAATAGTTTTTGGCCTTAGATATCTAAATGAAAGTTTAAGATATCATCAAACCGTAAACGTACATAAAAAGAACGTCCAAATCTGACTTCGTATGAGGAAGTTGTGATTTTTCTAAGTTACAGATATAACAGTAGACATCTAAAAACTCGAAATTGAGATTGAGAGACTTTTAGCTGACACAATCTAAATGAGAATCGAAGGGCTCAACAATACTAGCGCAACGGTAAAAAGTCTGACGAAAACGGACGTCGGATGAAGAAGTTATGGAACTTTAACGGACTTTTCCTGTCCCGACATATTAAAAATATAATATTAAAAATAAATTCAAAACTAGCCGACAGAGTCTAAACGAAAGTTGTAGATCGTAGTCTCACCTTCGCGTGGATATAAAGAATGTCGAAAACGGAGTTCGTATGAAAAAGATATGAACTTTTGAAGTTTACTAATTAATTAAAATATAAATTTAATTATTATCCGAAGAACGAGTCAGCGGTCCGATCCCTGATACGCCCAGCGTACTCGGATGCTAGGCTCCGGTTCGTCCACGTCGCTCCGATGTTTCGACCGAGGATGCACTCATGCATGACGCATGAGTACGCAGCGCGTACTCTCGTACGCCCCACGTAACGAGACCTCTCAGACCCCTATAAATAGAGATGCGAGGGTGTCGGCCATATTGGCTAATTTCCTTCCTTTCTCGCGCCGAAGCTCTGTGTTTCAACCCTCGGATTCATCCCAAAGGCCCGGTTTTCATATCCAAGGTGGGAAGAAAGATTTACACTCCCGAGACTCCCGAGATTTCCCGAGAATCTCGAGAGATCCGCTTTCTCGAGTAGAAGTTCTGCTCGGTTTTCGTCACGCTTTCTTCAATCAATCAAGTGAGTTCATACCCCTATAAACTACACATTTAAATGTTTTATAAATACTTTTATATGCTTTTAAGGGGGGGAATACAAGTTAAATACTCGATTGTTGTCGTGTGTTATATAATAAAGTTCATTATACGCTTTTTATCAACGGAATCATATGTGATTTATAACAATTATAGAGAAACTTTCGTAAGAAAAATATATCACAATAACATCATAACTTTTGAAATGAAAAGTGTTGTTATATATATATATATATATATATATATATATATATATATATATATATATATATATATATATATATATATATATATATATGAATCAAACACTCTGCTTATACTGTATGTATATGTGTCCATCTTTGGTACTACAAACATACGATTATTTTGGCACAAAAAACATCAATATTTTGGGACACTTGTTGTAATAAATCAATCATATGGGATTTATAACTAGTATACAAATGGATTTACTACAGGTTTAGCAGTTTTACTAAACATATTACTTCAAATGACTTTCTTAAACGTTTTTACCTGGTTAAAGCTCTTTATCAAACTATCTTACACACTGTAAGCTTCCTTTCAAACTCGATTACAAAGGTGTTTTCAAACAGTGGTTTTCCGTGTACTTAAACTGTCTTATCAAACAAAATACTTTCAATCGTTTTATAAACTGACATCAAGTCACAAATTCTTTATTAGACTTTTCAACGGTTTTACAAAACTTCTTTTATGCTTTTATATTATAAATTGCATGCCTCTACATGTATAGTTATATAAGAAATGTTTAAAAGACTTAGGAAGGCTATCCACCCTATTTCCTTTTCCTCGATTTGGATGTGGTCGGGTGGGATATCGGGTACCCGTCCGAAGGTCGTTTAAATATTAGTTATATATCATGTGTACATATATAGTCATAAATGTTCCATCTGTTAATTCTGTTCTAATGCTCTTGAGTAGCAAGAGTGTATAAATCTACTTGGACACTCATCAATTACATTCTAGTAAACTATTATAGGAATAGTTTAGGGGATACAAAACATTATTCCTATTACAAGAAATTACACCAGAGTCAGTTCATTCATGAGTCTAGACTACATGCTATATGAAGGGATACTCTTACAGAGATTCCTCTTACGTGGATATATTTATAGGGATACTCTTACATAGATACGCTTACATGAGTACGTTTACATGAATACTCGTACATGAATACTTATACATGAATACTTTTACAGAGACATTATATGGAAAATTTCTATTACATATTATATGTCTAGATATTGTTATATAGTTCTCCTTTCTATCTTTACCTTATGATACAAACACATCATCGACGAGATAGATTGGACTTTATATCCTAGTACCAAAGGATACTTTACGGGATTAACCATTCCTAGAATCTCTATTAGCTATAGAGGTAAATGCACATCCACGGATGTCTTCGGTTGATACCATTACAGGTATACTTTAAGAGATTAACTATTCCTACACCCAACTGTTAGCAACAGAGGTAAATGTACATCTACGGGTGTCTAAAGTTAACATTGTTAGTTATCCTAGTATAAAGGGATATTACGTAAGTTAGTTATCCTAGTATAAAGGGATAATAAAAAAGTTAGTTATATTATTATCATTATCTTGTGACTTATCCACATAACCAATGAGGTGAATCGTATTTGAGTATCCTAGTAACAAAGGATACAATTTCTTATATTAATAATAATTGTCAAACAGTCGGGTATTGGTAGAAGACTACTTTCAAAACAACTAGGTCTTGGTAGAAGATTTCATCTATACTAATAGGAATCATAGGGATTTCTAGGGTTTACCAAACGATTTCGATTACTTACAAACATTTCCACACTTATACGAACTTTCTTCCAGAACAATATCAAGTCTTTCATTACAAGTCTTACAAATCAAAAACACATTAATACTTATGAATTCACCAACTTTTTGGCTGATACTCGCTTTCAAAATAACTTGTATTCTCAGGTCGCAAATAGACAGGTACGACGACCAGGTTTTGTGAAGACGGAGCAATCCAGACTCGTTTTATTTTCTGTTTATTCATTTTTTTGTTGTATATTACGAAAGAACACACATGTACTTGAAACTTATACTATTAATGCAATGGATGATGTTTTTTGCTTGTTTACTACTTTACATTGTTGTGATACATTACATGACGTCCTCCGCCCCAGAATGTTTCCGCCATTCTCGGTTTTTGGGTGTGACAGATTGGTATCAGAGCATTGTTTATAGTGAATTGAGTATATCAACCCATAAAAGATATATTAACTATAAATACAATGGGATTAAAAATACTCTGACTTAGAGTTTATACTTTTAAATAATTAAATATTTAATTAAGTATATGTGCCTGCATTCATACTAAAATCAGTGTCACAATGACAAGAACAAAAGTATTACGATTGTTGAATATCATAGGTAAGCTCGGGGATGTATGGTCAGTACTGGGAATGGCATAGCCTGATCAACTATGCTGGTCCGAGGAGTGATTAGCATATGCCCAAGAATGGTTGTGATGTGGCAACAAGTCTAAAAACTTACCAACACTACCACAATGAGAGCATTATAACAGAACCTAAGTATAAAATAGTATAGGAATATTTTGTGTTACTATAATTACTTACTTGAGAACTAAAAAGGATCTTCATTACTAAGTTGATGGTTGCTAAGTGGATATACTAAGGTTATATGTAACTAGGATGTCATAGACTTAGAATCTGTGAAATTCTGCTTTACCTCGGTTCCTTGTGAATTTGGAGTTGAGTTCACTTATTCGAAAGTCTATCCTGTTTTGATTACATATAACTGGTATGCACTTTACAAATAATGATGTAACTAATGAAGATTTATCTAATATTTATCTAGATAGTTCGTCTAATAATTATTTCTTTACCCAAATTCTAGTATAGATAACATGGCTGGACTCCATCCCCACGACAACCCGTACTTCCCGAACAAAGATAATGTTCGATGGTTTGAAAAAGAACCGAAGATTGATCATCCAATCCCTTGAATGATCACCATGCTGAAAACCTTTCGGATGTTGATAACTCCGAACCCGAGGTTGAGAACCTACCCCAGACAGCTCCCGTTCCAATTCCTAACCCTCGTCTAGCTTTTTCATAGCCCGACGCTCTTGGGTAGAATGCGTGGATACAGGGAGCGAAGAGCAAGAACAACCCATGCCATTTAATAGTGACCAAAACTCTTATGACCTGAGCAATGGGAGCTCAACAGACCGAATCTTTCCAATCCTAACCCGTAGAGTTGCCCAAAACGAAATTCAGGGCAGGACCACTTTTCAACGTATCAAAGAGGTTAATGCCAATGCAAGAATGCAAACGATTCACACCAATCACCTTGATCACCAGTGAGAGATCTGAGAGAAACCATGAGACCCCGCTGCAAGCACTAGCTAAAACCCGAGCTGAAGTCATAGAGCTCCAAGTACGCCAGAGGGTGTACGAGAGATACCTGCTTGATATGAAACATCAACTAACCAAACTAAGGGTTCACCATAGGGGTGACAGTCGCCAGTAGGAGATACCTTACTTCCTTCTTTGTTTTAAAGAACCGTGTTCCTGTGTATGTTCTATGTTCTGTGTAGTACTAAGGGTTCACCATAGGGGTGACCGTCACCAGTAGGAGATAAGTACTTTTAGTTAAGTCTTTATGCTGTCAAATACTTTTCTACTCCGGATATGATGTATGACCAACAACAAGGTCAATTCCCCCAAACCTATTACATCTTAAACATCAATGCTATCGAAATTCGACTAACTTCCATGTTACTCTTTGTTCAAATACCTTCATTTTACTACCTTTGGAGTCTATCTGAAACCCCATCTAGTCAAGTTATTGGAATAAGGTAATTTAACTCCAAAATCATTTTCAAGCCTCTTTTAAAGGTTGGATCATATTTGTTGGGTTTTGAGCATTCTAACACTCCTATGGTGTACATGCAACCCTATAAACCTTGGATCTATGTTTTCTCTATTATACATGCAAATAAGAACTTTCCAAGGCTTTAATCCTAACTAGCATACTATGAGGTAACTATACTACAAAGACTAGTTAGATGACATACCTTTTGGTGTAGCTTGATGTCTTCAAGCTTTAAGAGCTTAGCCCCAATAGTGTGGAAGCCTCAAATGGAATCACAAATCACCAAAACACCTTGGAAGACTTTAGAGAATATGGATACTTGGTTCTCTCTAGTGAAATTGGCTAGCCTTCTTAGTGTACCCACACTAGTGCCCATTTCACCAACCAAGGACATCTTTATATAGTGTGGAGGATTAGGGTTAAACCCTAATACCCATGACCTTTCATTTCCTAGGATCCATGGGTTAAAGCTCCATGGACTATCCATGAAGACTTAGCCCAACCTAAATGAACTTGGCCCACTACACATATATATCTAAGAGTCCATATTTAATTAGTTCATTTTGATCACTTAATTAATTATAAATTAATTCTTGATCAATACTAATTAAATAATATGATTATATTAATATATTAGACTTATAATGTATTAATATAAATCATAAATATACTATTCTCAAAATACTATCCATATAAATTGTGCCGGTGATGTGCAACCCAAATGGACCATGCCGGGTCGGGTCAAGTACATACCAAATATAGTTATGGACTTAAGACATTAATCCAACAATATTATCCACCAACCTATAATACCTCGGCTTGAACGATAAACGTTTAAAAGACCATTCTACAAACATACTTCTATTCTGAACTAGGACTGCATCATAGGGATGTAGGTCAAACTATCATGAACATACTTCTAATCTGTACTAGGACTACATCATAGAGATGTAGGTCAAAACTTCAAGAACATACTTCTACTCTTTACTTAAGCGATCGAAGTACATCCAGGTTCAACCATTCTCACTCACAAATTCATTTTCTTTCCATGTAACAGAATCATGTCGCCGAAGAAAAACGATCAACCTATCAACCAAACACCAACTCTTCAGATTGATGCAGCTACCTTTCAAGCTGCAGTCTCGGCTGCCGTGTCAGCTGTTCTGACCCACCTTAATGCTAACAACGCGAATGTTAGCGGGATTGTTAACAAAAACTCCAATCCAAGTGACAATCAAATACCTCAACGGGCAACAAACTACCACGAAACCTCGAATCCCAAGCCCAAGAATAACAAACGAAAGATCTGGGCTAAAGCAAAAGGAAAATCACCCCAAGGGGCGAGCATAAGACAACAACATGTGGCAACCTTCGCAGCCACGCCATCTGTACCTCCTACTACCATCCCTTCTGGTATCCCAATTGTACCTACACCAGGTAGGCAGTATGCCGGAAACCTACCGAAATGCAATAAGTGCAGCTTCCATCATATGGGTAGTTGTCGTCTGTTACACTGCTATAAATGCAACAAGAACGGACATACTACCAATTGTTGCCGGACTCGGACCCAACACATTACTTCAAACACCAATGTCGAAATCTCTAGAATATGCCATCTATGTGGCGTAATGGGACACTTCAAGAGGGACTGTCCAACAGAGAAGGACGACGGCGAATCCGGAGGAGTTTGACCTTAGAATGGAAAGAAGCAACGAAGGACCCTACTATAGTATAGGTTCACTTCCAATCGTCAGTATTATGTATGTCTTTTTAAAACATGTTTAAAACTAGTGCAAATAGAGTCTTATCTTTTGCGGGATCCCGTCGGTATAGGGATGCTCGTACTGTGTATACTTACCTTTTGTAGTATACCTTATTCGCAGCAATAGTCTTATAGTAGTCTAAAGTGCTGTAACTCTGTTGATGGTTGCACGGTTGTGTTTTGTCTATAAACGTCTTAAGTTCAAATCTAATGTCTTTAAGTTTCCTTATGATTCCGACATTATCATACGACTTGATTCAATTTGATCCTCACAAAAACAGCTTCATACGTACATCTCTTCCTCCGAAATCGTCTTTCTAGCAAAGCCATCATTCCAGAACACCAAAGTACTCGTGCATAGAGCACTTATTGTTTCTCATCCTTTCCGAAGAAAAATTCAACAAACCGCCCCAAAGTACCACTCATGCAATACGTAATGTTCAATCCAAAGACCCACAGTTTCAAGCTTATTTATATACGGATCGTATACCCGAGACTGTGATTGATGAACCTGATATGGGTTCTACAATGAACTTCAGGACGGAGACTGCCCAAGACTACGAGTGATCGTGCTGCCATGCAAATAAACTTAAAAGCAGCCCAACGCATGCCCTTTCAGTCGATTGGGACAAGGAAGACAGATAGAACAAAAGTACCTATCCTTTTCCCTTAATTCATGAGTAACCATACCTTATTTTGGATCTTCACGACATCTAATCAACCACCAGGTTCTGACTTCATAATCAGTATGAATTGTTTTTGTTCTTATACAAGAGAAAAGGTCACTGCCTATACCTCAAGACAGTTTAAAACGTAGAATTTTAACTATACAACACATGATCTTGAGTCAGGGGCAGCGGTAATTGCTTTGAAGATCTAGAGATAATACTTGTAAGGTACAAGATGTACTATTAACACAGTCCACAAAAACATTCAACATACGTTCGACCAAGAAGAGTTATCATGCCAGTAAAGTCAAACGAAAGAAGCAAAGTCGTGTACCGACAGTGAAGGGTTCGCTGGAATGCCAAGTGAGGAACCGAGTTCACTTAAGAAACACGAGAAGCAAATAAAACTTCTATCCGTAGCATGTTTATCAATTCTGTTTAAACTCTAATTTCGGGACGAAATTCCCTCTAACGGGGGGATGATGTGACAACCCGATATTTCGAGACAATGATGTGACAACCTGATATTTCAACTCCTTGTAATGACCAAAAACGGTCAAGTATTGTAACCACTTTTGAGTAATGAAATTTACTTTCATAATAAAATGTACAAATAGTTCTATTTAATTTCCTTCTATGTTTAAATGTCTTTGAACCATGATCGTACGTGAAAAGAACGCCCAAATCCGACTTCATATAGCGAAGTTATGATTTTTCCAAGTTCGACTTAGCAACAGACAGCTAAAAACTCGAATCGGAGATCGAGCGACTTTTGGCCGGAATGACCTAAACGAGAATCGAAGGTCTCGACAATGGTATTCCAGCGGTAAAAAGTCTGGCAAAAACCGACATCAGATAAAGAAGTTAAGAATTTTCAAAGAAATTCCTTAAACACGATGAGTTTAAAATAAATAAAAAAAAAATAATTTCGGAATTTACCGACGGAGTCTAAACGAAAGTTGTAGAGCGTAGTCTCACCTACGCGTGGATATAAAGACCATCGAAAACGGAGTTCGTATAAAGAAGATATGAATTTTTGAAGTTTATTAAATAAATTATATATTTATTTAATTCCAAATTTCGGACCTTATCCGAAGAGGAGTCAGCGTCCTCATCCGGGTACACACTGCGTACCCCTGTACGCCCTGCGTACCCGAGAGACTTGGCCTCTGATCGTCCACGTCGCCCTATCCGAGGCGTCCGACCCGTCCGAAGCGTACGACCCATCCGACCCGCTGTCCCGTCCGACCCGCCGTCTCATCCGACCCGTCTCCCCAGCAACCCGTCCCATCCGACCCGCTTACCCAGCAACCCGTCCCATCCGAAGCCGAGGCATTCGAGGCTTCGGTCATGCATGACGTACGCGTACGCGCTGCATACGAGCGTACGCCCCGCGTACCGAGGCGGTTCAGCCTTCCTATAAATAGGATGCGAGGGCTTTCGAGAAAAGGGCTCATTTCTCTCCTCTCTCTCACAATCTTGCCTCGTTTTCTGTGCCCGTTCAAACCCAAAGCTCTGGACTTTTTGCTCAAGTCCCGAGGGTCGATTTTACTCCCGAGATTCCCGAGAATCCCGAGGAAAATCCGTTTCCCGAGACGAAACTCTGCCCGGTTTTCCATCTCGCTATCTTCAAACTTTCAAGTGAGTTCATACCCCTTAATCTACCTTTTAAATATTCTTTAAATTCTTTTATATGCTTTCAAGGGGGGGATTACAAGTAAAACACACGAGTATTATCGTGTGTTACATAAAGAAACTCTTTTATATGCTTTTATATATCCAAATCACATGCGATTTACAAACTTTATAAGGAACTTTCATATATATAAAATATGTTAAAATAGCATTCTATCTTTTGAAATATACATTGTTGTAATGCATGTATAAACTAAACTTTTCTTAGATTATTCTTGTCTATCTTAGAATCTACACCAAAAATCTATGCTTTCATACACAAGTGATTTATTTTCTAGGTATTTCTAAACAAACAAGACACACTTTTAGAAAACTATAATAGGTATAGTTTTACGAACAAATTTCTAACTCTTATGTACTAGAAACATGAATTTCAAGAAGTTTACTTTCGTATACAAGAACAAACGTAACATTTTAACAAGTAGATCTGTTTTTATACCACGATTTTGTGAGACACTAACTTCATGTACGTTCGAGTACACATTTCAAGTCCTGTATTATATACCAGAATCCCTTGGAGGGGGAGCATGGTGTTTGTGTATAGATCTATACGGGCTTGACAACCCGCGCCCTGACTGTTAGCTGTAGTCCACCGTTTGGGGTGACAAACGTCATAACATTCCAACGCCTGAAGAACGTTGTGTATAGGCATTCCGAGTCAATAGTATGGTTATAAAACTCACAAGGGGTATTAAAATGCATTGATTTACAAGGTTTTCAAACTCATTGGTTATTTTACACTTACATACATTTTAGAAACAAACATTGGTCTTGAGTGAAGGCTACTATTATACTAGTAGAAAATATAGGATTTTCTAAACACAAACAAACAAAGACAAAACATTTCATTTCATTCGAACATTGTCATTTAAATACTTATGAAACTCACCAGCTTAAATGCTGATCTACTCTTTCAAAATTTACTTGTATGTCCCAGGAAATCGGTAAATTTCAGGTATTCATTTTGCTTTTGATGAAGGGATGCTGCGGCGCCAGTTTAATCTCGTATTTTGACATCATATTGTAATTGGTTTTGAGCATGTAACTTTTGACAAATGTAAACTTTCAATTATATATATGATGGTTGTATTGCTTTCTTTACTATGTATTCATTTGTTACGTTACCACATGACGTCATCCGCCCCCGAACGTTTCCGCCGTTCAGGTTTGGGGGTGTGACAGATTGGTATCAGAGCAATGTTTATAGTGAACTAAGTATATCGAACCACATAAGATATACAAACTATAAATGCTTAAGGGACTAATACTCTCTGACGAAACAAAGTTTCTTTTTACGCTGAAGCATCTTTGCGTTCAACTTAAATTGATAGTTCATTTAAGTACAATTACATGCATACCACGAATTATTTTCATGTTATACAACTATACCAGTATTTAGACAAGTTGACACTACGATTGAGACTCGATATATGTAATCAGATTTTGGACAAATATAGCGTGATCAACTATATTTGCCCGAGATTGGACCAACGTATATCGAGGAATGATCGTAGTAAGCAACAAGTCAAACCTTACCAAACCATTACAAGAATCAAACACAAGAATTAAAATACTATAGGAGTATTTGCGATCTAAACTAGTTTAACTTACATGTTTTGCATGTTTCAACCTTATTCCATTCTTATAACCCTATTTCTCGTACAGTCAAATGGCTGGATTTCAGCACCCTGGCGACCCCTACTTTCCCAACCAAGGCAACGGAGGATGGATCGAAGATGATCCCGAAGAGGACGAGGAACCCATAGAAGTGGGTGATGACTCCGGTACCGACTCAGAGCCGGAAATTATCGATCCACCACCCATTCAACCTCCCGTCTTCGTAAGGAACTTTCAAGGACCGACTCCCGTCTGGGGAAGTCACCTCCACCATTGGAGCCAACAGCAAAACCTACGCCCTCCCTACGGCATGTGCCGGGACTTCTATGATGTCCGCGGTGGAGGTTCAGCTGATCGAGCACTCCCGGTAATGGTGGGTAAGTTAGCCAATCAGTCCTATCAGTCTGGAGTTCAAGCTAGTCGACTCCGGGATATCAACGTGGAAGTGCAGGTTCATACTTCTGACATCCGTAGGCTGGACAAGATACAAGACAATGCTCAACTCCAAACCGAAGCATTTCAAGCGCAAGTGATTGCAGCCCTCGCTGAACTGAGGGAACAACAAGCCGCTTTTGATAGGCGTCTAATGGAGTCAAAGCAATCAGATGCGGAGTCAAGCTCCAAGCGCAACCTTCGACGCAAGTAGTGCTTGTCAAGGACTCAAATTTTGTTATAGCTTAGGACCTCGGCTAAAAGTCTTTAAATTTCTCGAACTTTGTAATCGGAGACCCTTATAGGGGTCAAATTTTCATGATCGTTGTAACAACTTTTATATTAATGTAAGTGGCACTATTACTACTATGTTGAGTATTTCGTTCAAACCTTGAATGGTCTTTGGAAAGCCAAATACTTGTTTCATACCTTCAGTCTTACAAATAACTTTCATTCTTCTATTTTAAGGCTCATACTATCATCTGTTGTTGAACTATAGCGATTTAGTTCATGAGACACATACATTTTCTATTCTATGAAATTCTTATCTTTGTCTTTTCAACCTATAGTTGAAGGATGCCTCCGCGTAGGAATCCAAGGCGAAACAACGGTGAGGAAGCACCTGTACCACCACCACCTCCTCCACCTCAATTTGATGTTGTTATGTTTCAAGCAGCAGTCACCGCAGCAGTGGCAGCTGCCATGTCACAGATCAATAACTCGGGTACTAATGGCTCGGGATCTGGCACACACCTATCCAACCATGGCGAGAGTCATGGACCACCTCGAGAATGCACCTATAAGGACTTCACTAATTCCAAGCCCCGGATGTTTTATGGAACTGGTGGTGTAATGGCCCTGAGGCAGTGGATTGAAAGGACGGAGGCAGTCTTTGAAATCTGCTCCTGTCCCGAGCACAGCAAAGTCAAATTTGCAACTTTCACCCTTCTTGATAAAGCTTTAACTTGGTGGAATGGCCACGTTAAAGTACTTACCCTGATCGTGGCAAACTCCATAAGCTGGGAGAGCCTGAAGGCCATGATGATGAGAGAATACTGCCCACGGGGAGAGATTCAAAAGCTTGAACATGAACTATGGACTCTCGGAATGGTTGGTACCGACATCGCTACTTATACCAACAGATTCTGCGAACTGGCAATCCTTTGCCCAGATATGGTTGCTCCCGAGAGCAAGAAAATAGAAAGGTACATCTGGGGACTGACGCCCCAAATGCGATCAAGCGTGTTAGCTTCTAAACCTGACACCTTTGAAAGTGCTAAGGAACTGGCACAATCTCTGATTGACTACGGAGGTCATCAGAACTCAACCACTTCTGCACCAGCACTACAGAAAGGAAACAACAACAACAACAACAACAAAAACTACAACAACAACAACAACAACAACAACAACAACAACAACAATGGCAGAAAGAGAGTGTGGAATAGAGGGAAGGGTGGGTCTTCCCAAGAATCCGCAAAGAAACAACTGGTTTCAGTGAATGCTGCCACTGTACCTACTACAGCTCCTACAAATACCTACCCAACAAAGCCTTATATAGGTAACCTCCCAAAGTGCACCAAATGCAATTTCCACCACCATGGACCTTGTCGGGAAATGCAGTGCGCCAACTGCAACAGGAAGGGACACACAGCCCGTTTCTGCAAGGACCTTGGAAAACCTATCACTCAAGTTCCCGGTGCGGGTGTAGGGCAGACTTGCTACGGTTGTGGCGAGGTGGGCCACTATAAGAGAAAATGTCCTAAGACAGCAGGCACTGGAGGTGTGGGACGAGTTTTGGCAATAGGCCACGAAGAAGCTGTAGCTGATCCAACTATAGTTGCTGGTACGTTCCTTATCGATAATTCATACGCATGCATATTATTCGATAGTGGAGCGGAGAGAAGCTTCGTGAGTCAAAACTTTATTCATTTACTTAAACCTAAACCTAGCAAGTTAGAAAAATCATTCACTGTAGAGATGGCCAATGGAAAAACCGAAAACACTAATTGCATATACATGGGCTGTACGTTAACTTTAGACGGCCATTCTTTCCCAATCAATCTCATGCCGGTCCAAATTAAAAGTTTCGACGTCATAGTCGGCATGGATTGGTTGAGTCTTCTTCGCGCCGACATCATGTGCTTTGAGAAAGCAGTCCGTCTTAATCTCCCTAACAACAAAACATTGGTTATCTACGGCGACAAATCTAGTACAAACCTTTGCATCATTTCGTGCATCCAAGCTCGAAAGTGCTTGCGGAAGGATTGTAAAGCATTCCTAGCGCACATCGTTGATACAAGTCAAGAACTGAAGGACATCAAGAGCATCTCGGTAGTACGCGAATTTCCCGATATCTTTCCAGAAGAACTACCAGGATTACCACCGCAACGCCAAGTCGAGTTCAGAATCGACTTAGTTCCAGGAGCTACCCCAGTAGCGAAGTCGCCTTACCGTCTCGCACCAGCAGAGATGCAGGAACTTTCCAGTCAACTTAATGAACTCCTTCAAAAAGGATTCATAAGACCAAGTTTCTCACCTTGGGGAGCACCGGTCTTGTTTGTAAAGAAGAAAGACGGATCGTTCCGTATGTGCATCGACTACAGAGAGCTGAACAAACTTACTGTCAAGAACCGCTATCCTCTACCCCGCATTGACGACCTATTCGATCAACTTCAAGGAGCGAACTACTTCTCAAAGATAGACCTACGATCCGGATATCACCAATTACGAGTTCTAGAGGGGGACATTCCAAAGACAGCTTTCCGAACTCATTATGGACACTACGAATTTGTAGTGATGCCGTTCGGATTAACCAATGCACCAGCAGTATTTATGGACCTAATGAATAGGGTATGCCGCCCTTACTTGGATCAATTTGTCATCGTCTTTATCGATGATATACTTATCTACTCTCGAAGTGACGAAGAGCATAGTCAGCACCTACGAAAAGTCCTAGAAACACTGCGAACGGAGAAACTCTATGCGAAGTTCTCTAAGTGCGAATTTTGGATTCGAAGAGTCGAATTTTTAGGCCACGTTGTTAGCGAGAAAGGTATACACGTGGACCCCTCCAAAATTAAGGCTATTGAGAACTGGTCGGCACCAAAGACACCTACAGAAATTCGTCAATTTCTAGGTCTAGCTGGCTACTATCGCAGATTCATAAAGAACTTTTCGAGCATTGCGAAACGTCTTACTACATTAACCCAGAAAGGTGTGGCCTTTGACTGGGAAGCGAAACAAGAGAAGGCATTCCAGACACTAAAGCAGGCCTTGTGCACCGCACCGATACTATCCCTCCCCGAAGGGATAGAAGACTTCGTGGTGTATTGCGATGCGTCAAATCAAGGACTTGGTTGTGTTCTTATGCAGAGAGGGAAGGTTATCGCTTATGCCTCCCGACAGCTTAAGACACACGAAGTGAACTATACGACACACGATCTCGAGTTAGGAGCAGTGGTATTTGCTCTGAAGATCTGGAGGCACTACTTATACGGAACAAAGAGTATTATTTTCACCGATCACAAGAGCCTTCAACACATTTTCGATCAAAAGGAACTCAACATGCAACAACGACGATGGGTTGAGTTACTGAATGACTACGAATGCGAAATTCATTATCATCCTGGCAAGGCCAACGTAGTAGCTGACGCCCTCAGTCGAAAGGAATACACTGGTCGGAGGGTCAAATCTATGACCATGACTATCCATTCCCACTTATCCACACAAATTAAGGAGGCACAAATGGAAGCTTTGCAACCTGAAAATGTGGCAGGTGAATCCCTGCGAGGAATGGAGAAGAATCTAGAAGTCAAGGGTGGCGGAGCCTACTATCTCATGGACCGAATCTGGACCCCGAAACATGGTGGTTTCAAAACGTAGTCATGACCGAGGCTCACAACTCAAGATATTCCGTTCACCCGGGTTCAGATAAAATGTATCTGGATCTTAAGAAGCAGTACTGGTGGCCTAACATGAAAGCAGAAATTGCTACCTTCGTGAGTAAATGTCTTACTTGCGCTAAGGTTAAGGTCGAGTATCAGAAACCGTCAGGATTACTACAACAACCAGAGATACCAGAATGAAAATGGGAGCGGATTACTACGGACTTCATAACCAAGTTACCCAAGACGACAAGTGGACTCGATACCATATGGGTCATTGTCGACAGATTGACCAAATCCGCGCATTTCCTACCCATCAAGGAGACTGACAAAATGGAGAAGCTTACAAGAACTTACTTAAGGGAAGTAGTGTGACTGCATGGTGTTCCGATATCCATTATCTCCGATCGAGATAGTAGATTCACTTCAAGATTCTGGCAGTCACTACAAAGTTCCCTGGGAACTAGGCTAGACATGAGTACAGCCTACCACCCACAAACAGACGGACAAAGTGAGAGAACAATACAAACTTTAGAAGATATGCTGAGAGCCTGTGTGATTGACTTTGGAAAGGCATGGGATATTCATTTACCCCTTGTCGAATTTTCATACAACAATAGTTATCATACAAGCATAAAGGCTGCTCCGTTTGAAGCCCTCTATGGTCGAAAGTGCAGATCCCCTCTGTGCTGGACTGAAGTTGGCGATACCCAGTTAGCTAGAGGAAGAGTTCCTGAAAGCACTCTCACCGGTCCGGAAATCATACGAGAAACGACAGAGAAGATCGTTCAGATTCGTGAACGATTAAAAGCCTCTAAAGACCGACAGAAAAGCTACGCTGACCAAAGGAGGAAACCTTTGGAATTCCAGGTAGGAGACCACGTATTATTAAAGGTCTCACCGTGGAAGGGTTTAATACGATTTGGAAAGCGTGGGAAACTAAATCCAAGATACATAGGGCCTTTCGAGATCCTTGCCAGAATCGGCCCTGTGGCTTACAAGCTTAACCTACCGCGCGAACTTAGTAACATCCATCCAACCTTCCACGTCTCAAACTTGAAAAAGTGTCTCTCCGACGAGACTCTTGTTATTCCACTCGACGAGATCGAGATCAAAGAGCGCCTCAACTTTGTGGAAGAACCAGTAGAAATCATGGACCGAGACGTCAAACAAACAAAACAAAGTCGCATACCCATCGTGAAGGTTTGCTGGAACGCCAAGCGGGGACCTGAATTCACATGGGAACGCGAAGATCAGATGAAACAAAAGTACCCTCATCTCTTTCATGTTCACTAGTATCTTTACTACTTTAAATTTCGGGACGAAATTCTCTCTAACAGGGGGATGATGTAACAACCCGATATTTCAACTCCTTGTAATGACCAAAAAGGGTCAAGTATTGTAACCACTTTTGAGTAATGAAATTTACTTTCATAATAAAATGTACAAATAGTTCTATTTAATTTCCTTCTATGTTTAAATGTCTTTGAACCATGATCGTACGTGAAAAGAACGCCCAAATCCGACTTCATATAGCGAAGTTATGATTTTTCCAAGTTCGACTTAGCAACAGACAGCTAAAAACTCGAATCGGAGATCGAGCGACTTTTGGCCAGAATGACCTAAACGAGAATTGAAGGTCTCGACAATGGTATTCCAGCGGTAAAAAGTCTGGCAAAAACCGACATCAGATAAAGAAGTTATGAATTTTCAAAGAAATTCCTTAAACACGTTGAGTTTAAAATAAATAATAAAAAAAAATAATTTCGGAATTTACCGACGGAGTCTAAACGAAAGTTGTAGAGCGTAGTCTCACCTACGCGTGGATATAAAGACCATCGAAAATGGAGTTCGTATAAAGAAGATATGAATTTTTGAAGTTTATTAAATAAATTATATATTTATTTAATTCCAAATTTCGGACCTCATCCGAAGAGGAGTCAACGTCCTCATCCGGGTACGCGCTGCGTACCCCTGTATGCCCTGCGTACCCGAGAGACTTGACCTCTGATCGTCCACGTCGCCCTATCCGAGGCGTCCGAGCCGTCCGACCCGCTGTCCCATCCGACCCGCCGTCCCATCCGACCCGTCTCCCCAGCAACCCGTCCCATCCGACCCGCTTACCCAGCAACCCGTCCCATCCGAAGCCGAGGCAGTCGAGGCTTCGGTCATGCATGACGTACGCGTACGCGCTGCGTACGAGCGTACGCCCTGCGTACCGAGGTGGTTCAGCCTTCCTATAAATAGGATGCGAGGGCTTCCGAGAAAAGGGCTCATTTCTCTCCTCTATCTCACAATCTTGCCTCGTTTTCCATGCCCGTTCAAACCCGAAGCTCTGGTCTTTTTGCTCAAGTCCCGACGGTCGATTTTACTCCCGAGATTCCCAAGAATCCCGAGGAAAATCCGTTTCTCGAGACGAAACTTTGCCCGATTTTCCATCTCGGTATCTTCAAACTTTCAAGTGAGTTCATACCCCTTAATCTACCTTTTAAATATTCTTTAAATTCTTTTATATGCTTTCAAGGGGGGGATTACAAGTAAAACACACGAGTATTATCGTGTGTTACATAAAGAAACTCTTTTATATACTTTTATATATCCAAATCACATGCGATTTACAAACTTTATAAGGAACTTTCATATATATATAAAATATGTTAAAATAGCATTCTATCTTTTGAAATATACATTGTTGTAATGCATGTATAAACTAAACTTTTCTTAGATTATTCTTGTCTATCTTAGACTCTACACCAAAAATCTATGCTTTCATAAACAAGTGATTTCTTTTCTAGGTATTTCTAAACAAACAAGACACACTTTTAGAAAACTATAATAGGTATAGTTTTACGAACAAATTTCTAACTCTTATGTACTAGAAACATGAATTTCAAGAAGTTTACTTTCGTACACAAGAACAAACGTAACATTTTAACAAGTAGATCTGTTTTTATACCACGGTTTTGTGAGACACTAACTTCATGTACGTTCGAGTACACATTTCAAGTCCTATATTATATACCAGAATCCCTTGGAGGGGGAGCATGGTGTTTGTGTATAGATCTATACGGGCTTGACAACCCGCGCCCTGACTGTTAGCTGCAGTCCACCGTTTGGGGTGACAAACGTCATAACATTCCAACGCCTGAAGAACGTTGTGTATAGGCATTCCGAGTCAATAGTATGGTTATAAAACTCACAAGGGGTATTAAAAATGCATTGATTTACAAGGTTTTCAAACTCATTGGTTATTTTACACTTACATACATTTTAGAAACAAACATTGGTCTTGAGTGAAGGCTACTATTATACTAGTAGAAAATATAGGATTTTCTAAACACAAACAAACAAAGACAAAACATTTCATTTCATTCAAACATTGTCATTTAAATACTTATGAAACTCACCAGCTTAAATGCTGATCTACTCTTTCAAAATTTACTTGTATGTCCCAGGAAATCGGTAAATTTCAGGTATTCATTTTGCTTTTGATGAAGGGATGTTGCGGCGCCAGTTTAATCTCGTATTTTGACATCATATTGTAATTGGTTTTGAGCATGTAACTTTTGACAAATGTAAACTTTCAATTATATATATGATGGTTGTATTGCTTTCTTTACTATGTATTCATTTGTTACGTTACCACATGAAGTCATCCGCCCCCGAACGTTTCCGCCGTTCAGGTTTGGGGGTGTGACAAATGAAATGTAACACCAGTCAAATATAGATAAAAATTGAACTTTCCTAGAATCTTATTTGGGTTAAATAAAGTAGTAGGAATCGTATCAAGGTTTTCATACATATAAAGAACCGACAAATCCGAGTTATAACGAAGAAGTTATGACCAACCGAAGATTCTTGACAAAACCGGCAATACACATAGACGTAAAATGCAAAGTTTCAATGCAATAGCTTTGGCCTTAGGTATCTAAATGAAAGTTTTAGATATCATCAAACCGTAAACGTACATAAAAAGAACGTCAAAATCTAACTTCGTATGAGGAGGTTGTGATTTTTCTAAGTTACAGATATAACAGTAGACAGCTAAAAACTCGAAATAGAGATCGAGAGACTTTTAGCCGACACAATCTAAATGAAAATCGAAGGACTCAACAATACTAGCGCAACGGTAAAAAGTCTGACGAAAACGGACGTCGGATGAAGAAGTTATGGAACTTTAACGGACTTTTGCTGTCCCGACCTATTAAAAATGTAATATTAAAAATAAATCAAAACTAGCCGACGGAGTCTAAATGAAAGTTGTAGATCGTAGTCTCACCTTCGCGTGGATATAAAGAACGTCGAAAATGGAGTTCGTATGAGAAAGATATGAATTTTTGAAGTTTACTAATTAATTAAAATATAAATTTAATTAAGGCCCGGTATTATCCGAAGAACGAGTCAGCGGTCCGATCCCCGGTACGCCCAGCGTACCCTCGTACGCCCAACGTACCCTCGTACGCCCAGCGTACTCAGATGCTAGGCTCCGGTTCATCCACGTTGCTCCAATGTTTCGACCGAGGATGCGCTCATGCATGATGCATGAGTATGCAGCGCATACTCTCGTACGCCCCGCGTAACGAGACCTCTCAGACCCCTATAAATAGAGATGTGAGGGTGCCAGCCATATTGGCTAATTTCCTTCCTTTCTCGCGCCGAAGCTCTGCGTTTCAACCCTCTGAGTCATCCCAATGGCCCGGTTTTCATATCCAAGGTGGGAAGAAAGTTTTACACACCCGAGACTCCCGAGATTTCTCGTGAATCTCGAGAAATCCGCTTTCTCGAGTAGAAGTTCTGCTCAGTTTTCATCACGCTTTTTTCAATCAATCAAGTGAGTTCATACCCCTATAAAATACACTTTTAAATGTTTTATAAATACTTTTATATGCTTTTAAGGGGGGAATACAAGTTAAATACTCAATTATTGTCGTGTGTTATATAATAAAGTTCATTATATGCTTTTTATCAATAGAATCATATGTGATTTATAACAATTATAGGGAAACTTTCGTAAGAAAAATATATCAAGATAACATCATAACTTTTGAAGTGAAAAGTGTTGTTATATATATATATATATATATATATATATATATATATATATATATATATATATATATATGAATCAAACACTCTGCTTATACTGTATGTATATGTGTCCATCTTTGGTACTACAAACATACGATTATTTTGGCACGAAAAACATCAATATTTTGGGATACTTGTTGTAATAAATCAATCATATAGGATTTATAACTAGTATACAAATGGATTTACTACAGGTTTAGCAGTTTTACTAAACATATTACTTCAAATGACTTTCTTAAACGTTTTTACCTGGTTAAAGCTCTTTATCAAACTGTCTTACACACTGTAAGCTTCCTTTCAAACTCGATTACAAAGGTGTTTTCAAACAGTGGTTTTCCGTGTACTTAAACTGTCTTATCAAACAAAATACTTTCAATCGTTTTATAAACTGACATCAAGTCACAAATTCTTTATTAGACTTTTCAACGGTTTTACATAACTTCTTTTATGCTTTTATATTATAAATTGCATGCCTCTACATGTATAGTTATATAAGAAATGTTTAAAAGACTTAGGAAGGCTATCCACCCTATTTCCTTTTCCTCGATTTGGATGTGGTCGGGTGGGATATCGGGTACCCGTCCGAAGGTCGTTTAAATATTAGTTATATATCATGTGTACATATATAGTCATAAATGTTCCATCTGTTAATTCTGTTCTAACGCTCTTGAGTAGCAAGAGTGTATAAATCTACTTGGACACTCATCAATTACATTCTAGTAAACTATTATAGGAATAGTTTAGGGGATACAAAACATTATTCCTATTACAAGAAATTACACCAGAGTCAGTTCATTCATGAGTCTAGACTACATGCTATATGAAGGGATACTCTTACAGAGATTCCTCTTACGTGGATATATTTATAGGGATTCTCTTACATAGATACGCTTACATGAGTACGTTTACATGAATACTCTTACATGAATACTTATACATGAATACTTTTACAGGGACATTATATGGCAAATTTATATTACATATTATATGTCTGGATACTATTATATAGTTCTCCTTTCTATCTTTACCTTGCGATACAAACACATCATCGACGGGATAGATTGGACTTTGTATCCTAGTACCAAAGGATACTTTACGGGATTAACCATTCCTAGAATCTCTATTAGCTACAGAGGTAAATGCACATCCACGGATGTCTTCGATTGATACCATTACATGTATACTTTAAGGGATTAACTATTCCTACACCCAGCTGTTAGCAAGAGAGGTAAATGTACATCTACGGATGTCTAAAGTTAACACTGTTAGTTATCCTAGTATAAAGAGATAATACGTAAGTTAGTTATCCTAGTATAAAAGGATAATACGTAAGTTAGTTATATTATTACCATTATCTTGTGACTCATCCACATAACCAATGAGGTGAATCGTATTTGACTATCCTAGTACCATGGGATACAATTTCTTATATTAATAATAATTGTCAAACAGTCGGGTATTGGTAGAAGACTACTTTCAAAACAACTAGGTCTTGGTAGAAGATTTCATCTATACTAATAGGAATCATAGGGATTTCTAGGGTTTACCAAACGGTTTCGATTACTTACAAACATTTCCACACTTATACAAACTTTCTTCCAGAACAATATCAAGTCTTTCATTACAAGTCTTACAAATCAAAAACACATTAACACTTATGAATTCACCAGCTTTTTGGCTGATACTCGCTTTCAAAATAACTTGTATTCTCAGGTCGCAAATAGACAGGTACGACGACCAGGTTTTGTAAAGACGGAGCAATCCAGACTCGTATTATTTTCTGTTTATTCATTTTATTGTTGTATATTATGAAAGAACACACATGTACTTGAAACTTATACTATTAATGCAATGGATGATGTTTGTTGCTTGTTTACTACTTTACATTGTTGTGATACATTACATGACGTCCACCGCCCCAGAACGTTTCCGCCGTTCTCGGTTTTGGGGTGTGACAGTTTCATGCTTAGCCTTAGGAAAAGTTTAAGGTTATTTTGCACCCATCATGATGGTTTTCGGTCTAAGGAGATTCACTAGACCGAAGACTCCTCTTTTTCATGGATGGTTGCCGATTTCAAGTCCAAAATCAAGTATTCTTACTAGGTAACATGTATTCGAAATAGATACTTACAATATGGAAGCAAAGAAAGGTGTTTTCAGCCCAAAACACTAGTGTGTGTTCTTGGTGAAATGAATAACACTTAAGGATGTAAGAAAATGGAATAATTTCTGTCACACCCCAAAACTGGAACGGCGGAAACGTTCGGGGGTGGATGACTTCATGTGGTAACGTAAGAAATGAATACATAGTAAAGAAAGCAATACAACCATCATATATATAATTGAAATTTTACATAGTTTTAAAAGAGTACATGTTCAAAATCAATTACAATATGATGTTCAAAATATGAAATTAAAGTGGTGCCGCAGCGTCTCTTCTCCAAAACTTGTTTGTTACCTGCAATTACGGAATCCCTGGGACATACAAGTAATTTTGAAAGAGTAGATCAGCATTTAAGCTGGTGAGTTTCATAAGTATTTAATGGCAATGTTTGTATGAAATGAAATGTTTTTGTTCCTTGTTTGCTCGTTCCTAGAAAATCCTATATTTTCTACTAGTATAAATGTAGCCTTCTTTTAAGCCCAATGTTTGTTTCTAGTAAATGTATGTACGTATAAAATTTCCAATACGTCTGAAAAACCCCGTAAATCATTGTGATTTTAATACTCCATGTGAGTTTTATAACCATGCTATTGACTAGAAATGCCTATATACAACGTTCTTCAGGCGTTGGAATGTTCTGACGTTTGTCACCCCAAATGGTGGACTGTAGCTAACAGTCAGGGCGCGGGTTGTCAAGCCCGTATAGATCTATACACAAACACGATGCTCCCCCTCCAAGGGATTCTGGTATATAATAGAGGACTTGAAATGTGTACTCGAACGTACGTGAAGTTAATGTCTCACAAAACGTAGTATAAAACTGATTTACGTGTGAAAACGTTCTTTCGTTAGTGTATATGAAAGTAGCTTCTTGAAATAGTATTTCCATGTATGTAAAAGTTCGTAGTATTCTCGTGAAGCTATACCTATTATAGTTTCCTAAAAGTGTGTTTCGTTTGTATAATAAACCCTTAGTAAAAATGTTCACTTTATATGAAAAGTGTAGTTTTTGCGGTGCCAAAACCGACACACAGAATGTAATATACGCAAAGTATCTGATTTATATAAATACCTAAATCGTTTCTCATTTTAAAAGATAAAATGTTGTCGTGGTATAAGTTGCATATGAAAGTTTCCTTATAATAGTTTTAAATCACATATGATTCCTTTGATAAAACGCGTAAAGTGAAAGTTTATATAACACACGATAATAATCGAGTGTTTTACTTGTATTTCCCCCCCCCCCTTAAAAGCATGTAAAAGTACTCATAGAACATTTAAAAGTGTGAATTATAGGGGTATGAACTCACTTGTAAGATCGGAGGTTGCGGGATGAAAACCAGACAGAATTTCGGCTTGCGAAGGTGGATTTCCTCGGGATTCTCGGGAATCTCGGGGGCACAAACGACCTTCGGGACTTGAGCAAAGTGATCGGGGCTTCGGGGTAGTACGGGCACAGAAAACGAGGCAAGATCGTGAGAGAAATGAGGTGTTTTTCCCGGAACCCTCGCATCTCTATTTATTGGTGGCTGAGAAGCCTCGATACGCGGGGCGTACTCGTGCGTCATGCGTGACCGAGTCCTCGACTGCCTCGGCTTCGGATGGGACGGGTCGGGGTAGCTCGCATAGGGGCGACGTGGAGGAACGAAGGCCAAGGCCTCGCGTACGTTGGGCGTATGGGGTGACGCGGTGCGTAACTCGGATGAACCCGATGACTCCCCCTTCGGATAATACCGAATTTTTGAATTAAATTTATATATTAATTATTTAGAAAACTTCAAAAATTCATATCTTCTTCATACGAACTCCGTGTTCGATGTTCTTTATATCCCCGCGAAGGTGAGACCATACTCTACAACTTTCATTTAGATTCCGTCGGCAAATTCCAAAATTATTTTTATTATTTATTTTTAAAAGGTCGCGGTAAGAAAATTTCTTTAGAAATTCATAACTTCTTTATCTGACGTCGGCTTTTTGCCAGATTTTTTACCGCTGAAATACCATTGTTGAGACCTTCGATTCTCGTTTAGGTCATTCCGGCCAAAAGTCGCTCGATCTCTGATTCGAGTTTTTAGCCGTCTGTCGTTAAGCCGATCTTGAAAAATTCCTAACTTTCTTATACGAAGTCGGATTTGAGTGTTCTTTTTACGTACGATCACTGTTTAATGACATCTATCATAAAAGGTAATTTAATTAGTGATTTTTGGATATTTTATTTTCGAAGTAATTTTATTACAACTAACGTGGTTACAATACTTGACTTTTTAGGTCGTTTGCATGTAGTTGAAATATCGGGTTGTCACAATTTCATGGATGAAATCATGTAAGATCACTAGATATTGGAAGAGATCAACTAAACAAGGATGGAAACACTTACAATCTTGAAGATCTTGAAAAAATTTCGGATGATACTTGAGAGAGAATTGTTCTTGACTTGGAAATGGCAAAAGAATGGTAAAAATGACTAATTGTCATTTATATACCGTTTAGGGTTTTCGGTCCAAACACCATTTGGGCTGAAAACTCCTAGCTCTTGGGGTTTTGTGACTTAATTGTTGTAAAATTAATCCTAAAGTATAATTCCTTTCGTTTATCCTTTTGGAGAATAAGTATTTAAAACACTATAACGGACTTTAAACCGAGCTAAAAGTGTTGGATTAATGTCTAAGTCCATAACTATAATTGGTAAGACTTGACCCGACCCGGCATGGTCCATTTGGGTTGCATGGCATCATGCACTTGGATAGACTATAATGAGAGAAATAAGACACTTATGGTTATTAATATATTATAAGTTCTAGTATATTAATAATAAGAATAGTAAGACTATTTAATTAGTATTGATCAAGAATTAATCTAGGATTAATTAAGTGATCAAAAGAAGACTAATTAGATATATCGGTTGATTCTACAAATCATCCATACTTATATAGTGGGCTAATGCTCCATGGATTATCTAGTTGGGCTAAAACCCATATGATGCTCCATGCATGCTCCATGGTGTTTTTGTACCCATGGATCATGGAAATGAAAGGCCATGTCAATTAGGGTTTACATGGTGTAACCCTAACTATATAAGCATCTTATTCTTGACCAAAATCGGCCACTAGAGAGAGTAAGAAAGGGCTAGCCGATTTTCATGAGTGTAGAATTCTCTCAAGTTATTCCAAGTGTATTTGGTGTTGTGTGAACCATTTGAGGTGTCACACTTGGGTCACTAGGCACTCAAGCTTCATGAAGACTTTCTACATCAATGAGGTATGCAATCTATCTTGCTATAGTCATTGTTTTGTATGCTAGATTAGGATAATGCCTTGGATGTTCATATTTGCATGTATAATAGAGGAAACATAGATCCAAGGTATTTAGGGTTGCATGTACACTTAGGAGTGTTAGAATGCTCAAAATCCAACAGTGGTATCAGAGCCTAGGCTTGTTTTCTTGTTATACTTGCAAATGGAGCTAAAAAAATCGAGTTTTGATGCTGTCTGCCCAGCAGACTCGCCGAGTTCAAGGCAAAATGCATCCAACTCGCCGAGTTGGTTCGTGCACTCGATGAGTTGGACCCCCAGACAACATAAATTCGAGTTTTTTGGCTGGAATTGGACTAGGAACATTACCCTAAGATGTTTTTGGACTGATAAACTTGTTTTTGACATGGTAATGTTCATGCTAATCCAATTTCAAAGATAATTGTCAATAGATTCATGTTTTGTATTAGTTTAAGGTTTAGACTAATTACATGAAAAAGTTTGATTTGAATTATCTTGTTCTTATGAGTTTCTTAGATTAATAGAAAAGTTGAGTGAAATAGTTGTTTTCAATCCAAATTAATCTAAGAGTTGATTCTAAAATGTGTTTTTGTAACTTGTCCTCAAGTTATATGAAAAGTCACATTTAAGTTTCATAAAACTCATAAAAGTTGGCAAAGGTTACAAAAATGAAGAGTCTAGTTCTAATTAAATGGTTTTATGACTCCATAACTTGTCCTCAAGTTATGGAGGACCAAGAGTCTCTTCATTAAATAATAAATAAATAAATAAATAAAAGTGTAACCTTAATTAATTCCATAAGTTATAAAATAAATAAAAGTTAATTCTTTTATTACTTTAAAGTCTTCCATAACTTGTCCTCAAGTTATGGAACTTGAAGAGTTTTTGGATTAAAACTACTTTAAACACATAAGTTATGGAATTAATTAGTTTTGAATAGTTTCAAAACTTACCCTCAAGTTTTGGAATTTGTAAAGTTTTCTCTTATGAATACTTTAATTCCAAGTTAGCACTTAGAATTTTAAGAGTTAAAATTTCAACCCTTATACTTTATAATATTATAAGTCAATAATATATATATATATATATATATATATATATATATATATATGTATAAGAGTAAAGTCAGTCTTACCGCTAGTACGCCTCATTCACGAAGACGGTCTATAAGGTGGGTATAAGGTTGTTGCCTATAAAATGGAAACTTAATGGGTGTCCAGTCTCACCCACCGCTTGCTTGACTGGTGGAGGGTCGTTAGCCGAACGGGTTTCACAGGACTATAATTCTCCCTTCATTAAAAGTATTAATGATAAATACTAAGTAACTAAACTCTTAATAATACCCAATCTTAGTTACTTAGGAAAATGTGAATAAGGTGCTAATCCATGAAATTACACTTAGCACTTTGTTTAAGTCGGTTAGTGGAGTGTGTGTGGTTAACCGGCACATTAACTCGTATTTAACAGGGTAGGAAAAGGGTAACTTAATGTTTATCATAGTATCGATGGAGCGTGTGTGGTTAAGCGGCACATCGATTGAGGGGTAAACACTTTCACAAAACCTGAAGGGCACACTCGAGATTGAAACATGCCATTGAACAGTTCAATGAATCTCAAAGATGTAGGAGTTTCAAAACCAATTAAAACCTAATTATTATTTCGTTTATCTTGGTGGAAATTAGTGAATCGTCATTCACCTACCTTCAAATATTTTATAGCTTGGAATTACAGCATCCCTCTTCTATGTTATAAAATAGTTTGTTAGGTCCTAGCCTTAATATTTCATATTGGGTGTCATATTAAGGACTTTAAATCAATTATCTTGAATATCTCCCAAAAGATGTCTAGTTTAGATATTTATGATCTTCCCAAATCTCTTGAAACAAGCTTTCCTAATGAAGATGATGTCCCTTGGAAATCATACTTCTTTCACCTCCTCCGATTATGCTCCCTAACCCACAAGTTCTTGAAAAGTTTAAGATCACTCAAGCCCTATTGGCAAGGAAAGGTCTAGGTGTGGTCACATCTTGGAGATGTAGTCACATGTTGACAAGCCGGGAGAGTTGGGTGTCAAAGTCTTGAGAAAGTTGGTGGTTCAACCACTTTCTAAGTCACATAGTGAGTTCCTTAGTGGGACACCTATGAAACAGACTATGTCAAGACCCTTAATGATCTTATCAATTTGTTAAGATCAACCTCCTTAAAACTTGATGGACATTGACTATAGTGACACAGGAAATCCAGAAAAGCATTCTCTTCCCAATAGAAAGGGATCGGCCATAGTCAACTCGGTTGACCAAATGGTAAAGAAAAAAGCTAAGTCTGTGATAGTCCCGTGTACCATTATCAAAGGGTCCATATGTTTATATTGACAAAGGAAGGGGCATTGGTTGCGAAGCTGCCAAATTTACCTAAGGAGGTTAAAGTCAATAAGTTTGACTCTACTTCAGGTAAAGTCCACTATCTAACTCTGCTAAGTTTCTATTCTGAGATTCTTGATACATGATGTGACTGGGTCACATGGTGATGTTTTAAGAATCAAAGAAAAGTGAAGAAACTTAAAGAAAGAATATGCTGAATCTGATCGCGTAGATGGATTTCTATCGCGTAGTTTGAAGATCGGATTCTTGAGCTACTTCTTAGGAGTTCTGAGATGTTGCTTAGGAATAGATAACAACAAGTTTTTCATATGGATTGTAAGGATAAGTTTTTCCGCTAAGTTTTAAAATACAAGGAAAAATGATGATTTTATTTATTTTAAAATATCCTTGCAATGGCATTTGAGGAAAAAATTGTTGCTTATATGATTCCATTAATAGAAAGAATGGAAATATGAAAATGATTCTTTCATTTGTGGCAATGTCTAAATTTAACAAATAAGGAAAGATTCTCATCACCCAAGTTTCAATTGGACCGGGACTTGCAATCATGCAAGTTGTATAGCATGATGAATGAGAACGTTCAAGTATTGGAAAAATTAAGACTAATTACTTGTTCACATGGATGTGTGAGTCAAGTGAAGGACTAAGGGATCAAGTACACATTCTTGTGCACTGGTCAAGTCTACCAAAAAAGATCGATAAGACTATTCATCATAATTTACTATAGCTCAGTAAATATGGTTATACTTACAAGCTTAAGTGTATTTCTGAGACATTGTTAAGAGGTTCCAATGTATGGCAGAGCGAATAAGAAGAATCAACTTAGGCAGAAAGATAAAAGTTTCTCAATTCTAAAAAGATGGGAGAGTACTTTAGTATCAGTTTTATGATTATCTTAATGATTTAGAGACATTATCACAATTCATCCTCTAAGTGCATTCTGATAGTTAAGAAGAGGAGTGATGAATTGTTGAAGTGGTTAAATCAAGAAGATGAGTCATACTTCGTTCCAATACAAGTCTTGGAGTTATACTCTAAAATTGTAACTTGAGTGACATGTCTTAAAGAAGGTTTAAAACACTTGTCAAATGTAAGAGTAAAAGTTTTCTAGTCTTGTACATTTGAAATTGGTATGTTGGGATGTTTTGGATAAAACAAAGACCAACTAAGGCCAACTATGTGAAGTTTTTGTCTTGATTAGAATCTGCACTATCTCTTGGATGTTTGACAAGGGAGTCTTATAGGTCAAGAGGACAGTGGGAGTCTTAAAGGTCTTGAAAGTCTCAAGAACTAATCAAGAATAAAACCTGAAGTTCTTCACTAGCACACGACTTAAGGTTTATCACCTATCTTGTTGACAATACTGTGCCCATTCCAATTAAAGTTGGCTTTGCATTTGAGTTCTTAGAGTTCTCAATTGGTTGCACAACAACTTGGAAGCAATGGCAGGCCCTTGAGCTGCCAGGTGGCAAGAAATTAAGATTGAGTTCAGTCCATATGAGTTTGGATTTGTCATTATCCTTGTCTTGTGACTGTGGTTTTGATAATTCACATGGATAAGAACACATACACCATTAAATCTAAGTGTCATAAGGTTTCTCTCCGATTCATGAAAATGATGGTGAGGAAACACTTTCACTAAGTAGATTTTAGCTAGATAGCAATTGTGATATTTGCATTCTCAAAGTCGTTAGTGGAGCGTGTGTGGTTTACCGGAACACTAACCTGGACTTGTGAGAAGTGGCAAAAAGGTCTAACCATTATGATTACGGCATCCCTCTTCATAATTACGTAGACACACAAGTGTGCTATCTAAGGGAAGGTGTATGATTTCGATAAAGTTTTATCAAAACAATCTGGTATCAGAAATCTGAACTTTGGTAAGAAAGTCAGCTGATTTCTGAGAACATGTCAGAGCTAGTGGGAGCATAAGTGTTATGCTAATAATCATCATGTTAGTGGGAGCATGATAATTATGATAAAGGTTGCAAGTTAGCAATTTTAATTATAGAAAACAAAAGGTTTCAATTGGGAAAAAGTTGTTTTGCTATAATTAAGGGAGAGGAAATTATACTTCATCTCAAATCTATAAGCTTAGATCGTGAGGATTTAATCATTTAGTCAAGGAAATATATATGAATTTCATGTTGGAATGGCTCAACATAAGGAAATTCTGTATATGGGTCCATTATTTGCGTTCTGAAATTCAATTATGATTACAACATCCCTTTTCATAATCTGAATTATGAGAACTTGACAAATAGAAATGGAAATGTTATAGCAAAAGACTGGTTTAGTCTTTTTGTGAGACATCATGAATCGTGTCCCATATGCTTCAGATATAGGATCAATTACATGTGCTATATTCATCATTTCTAAAAATTTTCCAAATGCCTAGGGCATTAAGAAGGGAAAAGGTTTAGAACTGGATATGACTAAAAGGATTAAACAATTGTCGAGGAAAATCTAAGGCTTACCAAATATTGGTTGCTCAAGGACAGTTGGAACTATAGTGATAATTCTGGAAGGACCATATTTACATAATCTCTAAGGAGGCAACTCTTTTTCAGAAGTGATAGTCAAAATGAATATGGAAATGTTTCAAAGTCAGAAATTTCAATTTGTGTAAGATTAAGGAAACTTAATGCAAGAAGGATGTTTCCAAGGAGTTGATCTCCTTTGGAATACTCTGTAATGATTGTTGCCAAGTCTTTGTGAATTTGTGCATAATCGTTACAAGAGGATCAATGCATATAAGTTTAGAATCTAACAGATTTCAGTAAATGGCATGAATTTGGAATTCTTGCATTTGCAGTAAGGATTTGGGAGTGTGAAAAGAGAATCATTGAAGTTATGTTCAATTGATCTAGTTCACAAAGTAAATATCATAGACAAACATAGTATGCATACTTGGTGTATGGCATGACTAGTGTTTAGATAACATAGTGTACATGCTTGGAGCATGGGACAACTATTGTTTTAAATTCAAGAATAAAGTTGATAGCTGAAACAGTATACAATGAATAATGTGTAATAATATGGTGATAAATAAAAGGTGTTTTATTTATGTTCATAGGTTTTGATACCATATTGGATTCAAGTATTATTGTGTTTCACTTTGCATGTTTTGACTTCCCGAATAAACTAGGTTATTCTTCCGGAATGACTAAGTTATTCAAACCATCCACAGTCGGTCATATGTTGGAAGTAGATATGAATTAAGACTGACATGGGTTGTGTTGTAGAGGTCTAAGGTGTTGGACAAAGGGCTACAACACTCATGAGTGCTCATAAGTTCTGAGTATTGGAGTCAACCCGCGCTCATTGGAATCACTTCATGGATTTTATCACGAGTGATCATGAGACAATAATATCTTATATTCTTCAAACCTAGAGATATGAGTTGTTACTATGAGTTGGTTGTACATTGATTGCACGAAAACGCATTTGCTAACTCGGTGCTATAAAACGTGCCTTTGTGTATGATTCAACAAGTAGTAGAACAAGCCATATGAGTCGAAGTTTATCCATTCCTTTTACCTTCGGGATAAAAGCGATATCTGTGGGCCCCTCGATGATTTGATGATGACAAATGGAAGTGCTCGGCCGGCCCAGGACTGATTTGATTTGTTCAATTAGTCAGTCGTCATAAATCGGAAATCAGGAAACAAAAAATGGACAGAGAGAATAATTATAATCCATGTCTCAGTCCATATGATATCTAGAATGGAGAAATATATGATCCCTTATCTAATGGACAAGTCATTGACAAAGGTCAGAGTTCATCTACAAGGTCAAAGTTCGACAGAAGCTTTTGTGAGCTACGATTGCCGGTCGGTTCTTGAAGTCATAGGCAATAATAGTTTTAGACTTATCCAAGTGGGAGACTGTTGGATTAATGTCTAAGTCCATAACTATAATTAGTAAGACTTGACCCAACCCGGCATGGTCCATTTGGGTTGCATGGCATCATGCACTTGGATAGACTATAATGAGAGAAATAAGACACTTATGGTTATTAATATATTATAAGTTCTAGTATATATTAATAATAAGAATAGTAAGACTATTTAATTAGCATTGATCAAGAATTATTCTAGGATTAATTAAGTGATCAAAAGAAGACTAATTAGATATATCGGTTGATTGTACAAATCATCCATACTTATATAGTGGGCTAATGCTCCATGGATTATCTAGTTGGGCTAAAACCCATATGATGCTCCATGGATGCTCCATGGTGTTTTTGTACCCATGGATCATGGAAATGAAAGGCCATGTCAATTAGGGTTTACATGGTGTAACCCTAACTATATAAGCATCTTATTCTTGACCAAAATCAGCCACTAGAGAGAGTAAGAAAGGGCTAGCCGATTTTCATGAGTGTAGAATTCTCTCAAGTTATTCCAAGTGTATTTAGTGTTGTGTGAACCATTTGAGGTGTCACACTTGGGGCACTAGGCACTCAAGCTTCATGAAGACTTTCTACATCAATGAGGTATGTAATCTATCTTGCTATAGTCATTGTTTTGTATGCTAGATTAGGATAATGCCTTGGATGTTCATATTTGCATGTATAATAGAGAAAACATAGATCCAAGGTATTTAGGGTTGCATGTACACTTAGGAGTGTTAGAATGCTTAAAACCCAACAAAAAGTTAGTAGGAATGAATTTGATTTTTATTTGATGTGTTTGACTGTAGGGTTTGTACGAATAGAAATTTTGGGTTGTCACATTTGAGGACTGCTTAAACATTATTATGGATCATTTGTGCTTATCGGTTCAGCCTCCGAGTCCTTGAGTAGTTCTAGCAAAACCCTAACCCCATTGAGTGAGAGTAATAGCCCTAAAGTCTATTCATGGTGATTTAGAGACAAAGGAAGTACCTCAAGAAGCTTAGAAATGTGATGCAAGGTTTGGATCTTGGATTTTGGCTTCGTTCTCCATCATCTAAAGGTATAAACTTCATACCTTTATGATTTAATTGATAGATCTCTTGTTGGGTTCTTTTTACTTCTTTTTGGTTCCAAACACTCCATCCTGAGCATGGAATGTTCTGGACGTTTTCAGTTGTCCTTTCAGACCCTTAGAGAGGTCCTTAATCATAAAAAGAGGTCCAAATAGTTGGAAGTGTCCCGTGCATTTTGTAGAAGGGTCTTATGGATTCAGACATTGTATTAAGATATTTGGACGTCTAAAAACATAAAGTTGGAGACTTTATGACTCTGAGGTGCATTCAGACCACAGATCTGAAGTTTCAGCTTAAGTTCTTAAGCCATTATGCACTTACTGAAGTTTGGTCTCTGCGAGGTGATGCCCCGCATACTCAATCAACCACCCCATTATGGGTCAACGCGAGGCTCAGTGTATGCCCTATGTACTGAAGGAGTACGCCCCACGTACGCCTTCTGATTCGATTTCAGACTTTGGGCTTTGATTTTTGGGCTGCCTTTTGGGCTTGAATGATTGGGACCTTATTAGTATACTTGAGTATTAGTCTTTTGGACCAAGTAAAGAGTTGGAACTTATGATAAGGCCCAATAAGGGGTTTGGGCCCAATTTGGAAAACTGGGCCAATAATGGAACTTATATAATTTTGGTCTTTTCGATCAAGAATTGGGCCTAGGTCTTGGTCCAATTATGGACTGAGTAAAGTGGTCATTTACCCTAAGTTTGGGTCATTAGTCATGGGTGGTAATTCAATTGTTAATTGGATGTTTATTTGTTGTGATAGTTCGGGATTTTGTTAGGCCAGCAACTAGAGGTTTTCTGTGCTATTCGTCGGTGTTAGTTGAGTGGTCCTCACGGTACTTGTTGGGTCGAAGGCACTAAGGCCGACCCTTTTGGATTATTATCCTGATTATTGTATGATGAAGTATTGTAGTGATCTTTTATATCTGTATCCTTGTAGATAAGATTATGCTATGCTTAGTGATCTATAAGATCTTCCTTTTTGTCTGTTGACTGGTAGATAAGATGATGCTACCAGATAGACTGTAGACTGGTGTGGCGTTCCATTCAAACTAAAGGCTTCGTATGAATGTTATTTATTGTATTATTCTTGTTTTGTGTTGTGTTGCTACTTTTGGCTTATGTTTCAGGCACCTTAAAGGATCGCGAAAAGTGGATGGTATGATCGTGCACTTCATCATGTTATTTATTGGGATTTTGGAAAAACAATACAAGGATAAACACGTTTTGAAAACAATTATGTAAAAATTTATGATTTTTGGTTGGTTTTGGAAAAGGTTAAATTTTTATGAAAATTTATGAATGTTACACTTATCCTTTTGGCTTTTCCTTTAGGCCTTGGATGCTGGGAGTTAGGCTTTCTAGGTTGGGTCGAATGGGAATGGTAAGATGAGCTTTTTTCCGTTAATAAAGATATAGGAATACTTGGAGTGTTTATTATGGGTCAGAACCCAGATAATTAATTAGGGTTATTTGGAATATATTTAGTGTGAGGGGTCATGTTAGTAGCAACTCGAGTTTGTAGTTTATTTATATTCTTTTGGAAGTGAGTCTTCTTACCATGCTAGTGGGTTAAAGGCACCAATGTCGACATGCTGATTTATATTTTCTAGACGTGGGTATGATTATATGGTTATGATGTGTGCGAGTATGTATGTGTGTGTGTGTGTGTGTATATATATATATATATATATATATATATATATATATATATATATATATATATGGGCTAGGAGTCATTATGGACTCAGGGGTTGAGATGGACCCGAAACAACTTCACGTTATCATTTGGGTTGACATGGACATGGGGGTTGAGACACACCTGATATAGCTACATGCTGCCATATGGGGTTGATTTTGATATAACACAACCACGTGCTGTTATATGTACATGTTTATTGTATGGGGTATTTTGGGAAGTTCACTAGGCTTTCTGCTTATAGTTATGTTTACGGTTTCAAGTACTTCTAGTGCATCCACCCATGTTTTTCATTCTAGTGATGATTTGGATTCTTACTCAGATGTTTACTCATATTTGACAAATTTTGATTGGGGATTTTTATGAAATACTTGTTGATTTTCGATTAAGTCAAAAATGAATTTTTTTCCATCCATGGTTTTCGGGATGTTACATGATGAAGCCCATAGTGATCTCCTCCTGATTCCAAACCGGATTACCCAACATCTCAATTTTGTCATGTGGTTTCTGGTGCTCATCCTTGACTTTCCTACATCTCAAGCACCTCTCCATGTACTAAGCCACACCCTACTTCATGCAAGGCAACCAATAATCAAGTCGGAGATCTTTGTACATTTATGTTGCATCCGGATGAATAGAAAATCTAGATTTGTGTACCACTTCCATCAAAATCTTCCGCACACCCACACTGTATGGAACCCAGGTGCTTGGATGAAGGGTTAGCAATCCTTGTCAATCATAATCAAAAGAATCCACCTAGCCCACTATTTGAATACTCTTCTGGTGTTCCTCCTTCTAGTGTTCCTCCTTCATAGGTGGCTTGAATACTCTTCCGGTGTTCCTCCTTCATAGCCTCATCCTCATAAACACATCTCTAAACGGGGCAATCCCGTCTTGTGCCTGAGATCATTGGCCACCACATTGGCCTTCCTCGGGTGATAAAGGATCTCATAATCCTTTACCAAATCAAGCCATCTACACTTCCTCATGTTCAGATTTGGTTGATCCATCAGATACCTCAAACTCTTATGGTCAATGTAAATAATACGATGGATCCCATACAAGTAATGTCGCAAAATCTTAAGGTTGAAAATGATCGCCCCTAGCTCCAAGTCATGAGTAGGATAATTCACCTCATGAGGCTTAAGCTTCCTCGAAACATAAGCTATCAGATGACCCCTTTGCATCAAAACTACACCCAATCCCAGAATCGATGCATCACAATGTAACACTAAATCACCCACACCCTTTGCCAGGGTCAAGAATGGATCCTCACATAACTCCTAACTCAAAGTATCAAATGTCGCCTATTGCTTCGGCCCCCAACAGAACATAGTGGACTTCTTCATCAACCTAGTCAATGGAAGTGCGTTCCAAGAGAATTTTTTGATAAACCTCCAGTAATACCAGCTAACCCAAGGAAACTCCAAATCTCAGATGGAGTCTTGAGAATCTCAAGGACTGCATCATGACCTTGATCTTCTCCGGATTGACCAAAATACCATTCTGGTCGACAAAGTGCCCAATAAACCGCACATTATGCAACCAGATCTCGCACTTGGAGAACTTGTCATAGAGCCTCTTCCACCTCAGAGTTTCCAGAACCTCTCGTAGATAATCCTAATGCTGCTCCTTGGTCCTAGAATAAAGTAATATATCATAAATAAACATAATGAAAGATCGATCCAACATCAGTATTCAAACCCGGATTGTGAGATCCATGAACGTTGCTAGTGCATTGGTGAGCATGAATGGCATTACTACAAACTCGTAATAACCATAAGGATTCCTGAAGGCCATCTTCTAAACATCCTCCCCTCGAATCCTCATTTATTGATAGCCTGAATAAATATAACTATTGGATCACCAAGAAGCAGCCTGAAGCTAGTTGTATAAATCATCAATCCTCGGATGCGGATAACGGTTCTTTACCGTCAACTTGTTCAACTCCCGATAATGAATGCACATCTTGTAGCACCCATCATTCTTCTTTAGAAATAATATTGGTGCTCCCCAAGGTGAACTACTCAGTTTCATAAATTCTTTATCTAAAGCTCCTACAGTTATGTAGACAACTCATGCATCCTCGACATAGTGTGCCTTGTCTATTAGGGTCACACTTGGAACTAGATCATTACAAAACTCCACCTATCTATTCAGAGGCACTCCGGGTAAGTCCTATGATAAAGCAGCTGCATAATCCCAAACAACTTGCACATAGCCAATAAACCTCCTATGTTCCTCTCTGGTATCCAATACAAAAGCCACAAACCCGGAACAACCCTGTTGTAAATATCTCTAAGTACTTACAACTGAACAGAGAAACAGTCCATGTTGCACACCCTCGCTATAAATAACAAGTTCTCCCCTACTTGGGTTACAAACCCAGACTAATTAATGCCCGCAATAAATCATCGCCCCATTATGGATCAACCAATCCATCCCCATGATCACTGTTCTCTCATGTAACGGAATAGGAACCAAATAAATTGAGCATCTCTCGTTGAATAGCTGCAGAACACAACCTGAATGTACCCTCAATACCCATACTAAATGGTCATCAGTGATCTCTACCTCTAATGGATAATCAACTCCCTGGAGCATCTCCAAACCTCTTAGTAAGCGCAAGAGACACAAATGATCGGGTGGCACCCTAATCAAACAGAATAATGCCTAGACCACCATTCACTAAGAATGTCCATATATATATATATATATATATATATATATATATATATATATATATACTAATCATTATAATCATAAATATCAAAACAATAAATGACATAAGGAGAAAACACATACCCGTAACAACATCTGGTGCTATGTGAGCCTCCGTGACTGTCATCTGGAAAGCCTAACTCCTATCAACTGGTGCATCCGCCTTACCCTGACATCCATCAGTGATCCTTAATGTCGCAAGAGCAGGAGTTGCGTTCACTCCTCTAAAACAACTTGGAAAATTGGCCTTCTTGTGGCCCTTCTGATTGCAATGGAAGCTAATCACATCAGATACCGGGGTGGTGGGAAAATCTTCGCTAAGATATCTGGTCTTGCCACACTTATAGCATCTAGACCTACCATTCCTACAAACTCCATCATGCACCATGCCGCACTTGTTGTAGCGGCTCCAACCCTGATGGTCTTTAAATCGCGAATCAACTGCTTTGGACTTCATGTCCTAGCCATTAGGTACTTATGCCTGAACTGATTTCCTCTTCCTCACTGACTCCAAAACAATCTCTCACTCGTGTGTCCGAGATATCATGTCCTCCAATGTCTTGCAGAGAGACACAATCATAAACTATCGTATATCATCCATCAACATATCATGGTACCAGGCCTTCTTCATCTCCTTGTCCACCACATATTGCGGAACTAGCAATGCCCTCTCCCTAAACATAACAGTAATCTCTGCCAATGTCTCAATAGTCTGGAAAAGGTCCTGAAACTCCCTTGACAACTACTGTACCTCGATCACTAATGCATACTGAACCTTGAACCTTAAAAAAATGATCCCAACTCATCATCTTGATAGTGTCGCCTCCCAAAGCATGGCTTACTTTCTCCCACCAGTCACAGGCTCTGTCCTTTAAAAGACAGGACAGAAATCTGGCCTTCACCTCCTCAAAAGAGAGACTAGACCGGAAGGTGTTCATAATGTTTGCCAACCACCATCATCTAGCAGCAGGGTCCTTCATACCAAAGAACTCAAGAGCCCTGAATGCATGGAACTCTCGGAAAGTCAAAGAGTGTGAACCCACCAAATTAATCATCTTGGTATGGTATGCGCTCATACGTTCATCCATCAACTCCATGATGCCCTCCTTGATCAAACCAAAGATCACATGAGTCTACTCCAGATTGTTGCAGGTAATCTCATACAAAACAAACTCCCACATCTAAGCAGCCAAGGATCCAGCTCCAGAGCCCGAACCGGATCCCTCAACAGAACCTGAACCACCTCGAGTGACCACCCTTCTTAAAATAATCCATACAAACAATCAAAAAAGATTTGAATAATCTCACACCCAATGGGTCCCTTAGTATCCGTGAATAGCTTGAATCGAGTACGGATACTATGCTTTCAGTAGTACGGGCTGAATACTACACATCACACATATCCCTACCTTCCTTAAGGGTCATCTCGATTTACCTAAGTGACCACCACATTCCATAACCCTATTAACCCACACATCTACTAATGGTAACATGCTTCCTAGGTTTTTCTAGGATTCCCTTCTCGTCTCTCGTTGCCATCAGCTGTAGAAGAATCGCCTACTAATACCTACTAACCATCTTACAAATATAAGTACATGCCACATATACTAGATAATTCTTTGACTACAAGGTCTCACCCTACAACCGTTGGACTCAAACAAGTGCTGCATAATAGAGTAATAACTAAACTTTTAAAATTATCTAATTTCCATAACATGTAACCTAGCATCTTTGCTTGATAGTTAACTAGTATTAACAGTGGCCCCTAGAAGCACAAAGCAAGTAGCATTCAAGCATCAAGTTCTAACCAGAGCATTTGCTAACAAGCCATCCTAACATATCTTTTGTAATCCAAACTAGCATGGAACTCTAGAGGCTTAAACAGTAAGCATACAAGGGCATCTCTCATATCACATAATTCTGAGTAGATCGTTAGTCGTATTCTAGCATCATATTCTCATGTTCATATACTTAATCAATAAACATGCATGTGCAATTCTCAACACTTACTTAAGCTCGGCCGATTACATGCATCATACCCCTTCTTTCTAGTATTAACACTTTTTGAGAAATTATTTATTTATTAAAAACTTTCCAAATCCCCAGTTTGAGTTCAGATACATCAAAGAGTGTGTCTGTATCTCTTAAACCATGGCTCTGATACCAACTTGAAACATATTAAAAATCATAGATAAAAAAATCATTTTTAATTTAACCTAGATCATCAAATAATCATATTGAACAACCCAAAAGTATGTCATAGTAAAATAATTATTAGAGTACAATTCCCAAAATCATAAAAAGGGGAAACATGGGTGGATGCGTTGCGATCAAGTCGGGCCCCACCCTTTCAAACTGTAAGCACAAAGCTTAGCGAGTTCCCCAAATACCACATACCACACATAACATATATACATAATACATATATATCATGCTAAACATGTAACAAGTCTATTTCACCCCTGAATCCCTTCTGACTCTCTGAGTCTCATCCGAATCGCTGAGTCCCTTCCGAATCCTTGAGTCCCTTCTGATTCCTTTGGTATATTTTAACCGGTACAAATGTAGTTTACCCCTATAGCTAATCATACCTTCATGAAAACAAGAGTCACAAAGACAACATCCCCATCTACGCATATCAGTAAATGTCACATATATCACTACTATTGATAATATATATTTTAGTGGGTTGGAATTGGTGCCTTCGACCTAGAAATATAGTAAGGAGACTCACCCTTTAGTCTGAAAAGATATCTTCATATAACATCGGTCTGTATAACAACTCTACAGGTCACCTGTATAAAAAAAAGTGACCCTATCTCACACTATTGCTCAAAATACCCAAAATTCCCCTAGGTCAAACTTGGTCAAAATCCTTGTCAAAGTCAAGAGTCAAAGGGTCAACTCATTTAACTAATCGAGCACGCTCATCGTAATTAGATTGTACGTGTAATGTACTACACCTTGACCATATAAGAGGGAGTTAACCACATACATGCATCGTACCATTAGGTATGCCTAGTGTACGTGTTTGCCAGCTACCTTTTCTAACAAGTTCTTAATCCATTAAGCCCTTTCGTCCAAAATCTATATCTAGTCCACAAATGATGATCTTAATCATAAAGTTTCCAAATTTATGAGAGTGCATGGCTATTAAGTGCACAATACCAAAAACCTAAACTCCTTAACACATTAAGATATCATAGTCGATGAGTGGAAGGAAACTAAGGTCCAAAATTACATTTTTATGATTCTAAAGACTCCAAAATTACATTTTTATCACTCTAAGCACTCCAAAACGTTCGAAATGAACACAAATCCATGGATAACAAGATCTAAGCAAAAACCTCATCAAGGTCAGAGATTTTTACCTCTAAGGAAAACATGATATATATATATATATATATATATATATATCCATTTTGGTTTTTAAATAATAACTTTCAAATTATTATTGGTACAAAACACAACGCCATAAGTACTTTATGTTCACCATTTAATTGTTAATGTGTGAGTAAATGAACAAAATACTCATGATATAATATGAAACATGTAACTAAAAGTGATCAATTATCATAATAAGAGAAATAAATTATTCGTATCGATCATTTTTGGTGACGTCTTAAATTTGTATTCGTCAGTGTATGTAAACAAAAGTAATCAGAAACAATTGAACATGTTAGATAACTTCTCCTTACAGCTTAATATCATTTATGTCTCCAAAAGTCAATAATGGTTGTGATAATATTTATAAAAAGTCACTGTAAGTAAAAACTAATCACTTTATATGAAAAAACACATCCCTATAAATATTTAATGGCCACTGTTTAATTATTTGTGAGTGAGTAAATACACAAAATACTCAGTATATAATAAATATGTCACTAAGGGTGATTAATAATCATAATAATAGAAATACCATGTTAGTATAGATCCTTTTATGTGGCATCTTAAACTTTTGTTTGTCGGTGTATGTAACCAATACTAATGATAAATGATTAAACATGTTAGGAAAGATTACTTATCCTTACCGCTAAATAATATTTGTGTCTCCAAAAGTCGATAATGGTTGTGATAATATTTATAAATCGTCATGGTAAGTAAACAATAATCACTCTCTAGGAAAAAACACATCACTATCATTATTTTATGGTCACTGTTAGTTGTTTGTGAGTGAGTAAAGGCACAAAATACTCATTATATAATATTGAACATGTCACTAAAAGTGAGCAATATTCATAATAATAGAAAAGCATGTTAGCATAGATCATTTTTGGTGTCTTCTTAAACTTTTATTTGTCAGTGTACGTAAATAATTGTAATGATAAATGATTAAACATGCTAGGAAAGATACCTTATCCTTATAACTTAATTACATTTGTGTCTCCAAAACCAAGAACGGCGGAAACGTTCTGGGGCGGAGGACGTCATGTAAAGTATCACAACACAGTAAATGTAAATAAGCAAACAACATCATTCATTGCATTAAGTATATAATTTTAATACAAGCGTGTTTTGTACAGTATAGACACCAAAAATAATGTATATCAAAATAATAAGATGAGTCTTGGATGCGCTCCATCTTCTCAAAAGCTGGCCTCGGTACCTGTCTACTGATGACCTGAGAATACAAGTTATTTTGAAAGAGTTTATCAGCATTAAGCTGGTGAGTTCATAAGTATTTTAGTGTCGGTATTTGTCATCCAAAAACGTTTGAACATGTATCAAGTGTAGGTTTGTAAAATGTATGTAAGTGGTTGTAAGTGTTTGTACATGTTTGAATCTCTCAGAAAAACCTATATTTTCTATTAAAGTAGCCTTCTACCAAGGCTTAACTGCTTTGTATGTTCGTTTACTGTAAAAGGGTGTAACTTACTCAAGTGTAACTATCATTTTCAAAATATAATTTGTACATCAATGTTTGAGTGAAAAGATCACTAATTTTGTGTAAAGAGTAAATCATTGTAGTACTGTAGTGTTGTATTATCGGAACTATTGTTGTACTAACTACCTTAAACCGGATTTATATTAAGGTATCATGTGATAAATTGCACCATACTATCGACTGGTAACAACGACATATGAATGGTCGTAATAACGGAATGACATTTGGCACCCGCAGACCTGCAGGTCCGGCTGTAGCTAGCAGTAAGGTGTAGGATAGTCAATCCAGTATAGATCTATATGCAAACTCACCCTCTCCCTCCAAGAGAACTCTGGCTACAACTCGGGCCATGACAATTAAGCCATGCTCCGATACAGTGGATCACAATTGTTAACGTATTCTTGTATATGTAATGTAATGAACTGTTCTAGTATAGTTGTATATGTTCTTCCTCTAGTATAGTTGTATATGTTCTGTGTCTAGTATAGTTGTATATGTTCTCTTTCTAGTATAGTTGTATATGTTCTCTTTCTAGTATAGTTGTATAAGTACTCGTAGTAATAAGTATTAACTCATGAATGAACTGACTCATTTATCTAGAAATTGTAGTAATATGATCCTATGTTACCCCGATGGTAACTTACTGATGTTGTACTGATAAGTATGAATATGGAAGTACTTTTATGTCTATACATGTATATTTGATATATAATTAATATTGAAACGACCTACGGACGGTTACCCAAAATGCCACCAGACCACATCCAAATCGAGAAAAAGGAAATAGGGCGGATGGCCTTCCTAAGCCCTTTAAACATTTCTTATATATATCTATACATATATGGGCATGCAATTTATAAGAAGTAAAACAAAGTTTAATAAAAGCATTTGATAATTAAAAGAGTTTGTAAAACATTTTGAAGTAAAACAGTTTGATAAACAGTTTGAATAGTGATAAAATCATTGGTTTTCTAGTTATTAATTGCATGTGATTAATGTAATCACATGTGATTGCATAATAACTATAAGTATTTAACTTGTATCCCCCCATAAAGTATTTAAAACATTTAAAAGCATTTCAAAGGTTAATTAAAGGGGTATGAACTCACATGTGATGAGTGGATTGGATTGAAGTATCGGGTACCGTGGTAGGTGGCAAACGGAGACTTGTTCACACGCACGAGCCTAGTTATCATATAATGAGCATATATATAACTAATTAGCCCAATAATAACTTAATAAAATAAGTTGGGAAACTCAGGAACACGTAAACACTTTGTATAAGTGTTATAGGTCCTAAGGGTTGCTTCTAGGTTATTATGGGACAAGGTTAAAGGGTTTAATGTACCAAAAGACCTTGAATAAGAGTTTACTACTCAATTAACTCCACACAAGGAGTTTACGGTCATAAACCCTTGACTTTACGGCCGTGAACTCTTGTCTTGGTGGTTTTGGGTGTTTTAAAGTGTTAAATGATTTCTAGAATAATCCTAGCATGGGTGGTTTAATCCTTTAGGTAGTTTAGGGCCTTAGAATGCTCCTTTGAGGAGTTTACGGCCTAAAGACCATATCCCCTAGAGTTTACGGCCGTAAACTCCTATGGGGTGGGTGTTTTAATTCATTCAAGCCTCCTGCACACAAAGGATAATTTCTAGACTTTTGTTTAAGGCTAAAGGGGACCTTAGGCACACTTTGGTGTCTTTACTTCGAGTTTATGGCCCAAGAGTTATTCCTTGGCTGTAAACTCCCTTTAAGGAGTGTTTTTGATTTGTTTAAGTCTCCAAACTAGCTAGAAGTATTAGAGGGTTAATGTCTTAAAGCCTTAGGAGTGATTAGGGCACATTGTCCCTTGAATTTGGAGTTTACGGCCTAAGACTTTCTTGGGCCGTGAACTCCTAAAACTACGTGTTCTTTACTGTTTTCTAGCCTCAAATGATCATACATAATGTCCTTAGCTAGTTACCTAACAAGGAAATGGGACTAGATAGCTCTTAGGCTTCGTTTTGGAGTTTACTCCCCAAGAACGTTCTTGGGCGGTAAACTCCCGGATCTTACATATTTGACATGTAAACAATGTTATTAAGCATATAACAAGCATTAAAACACATCTAGGAAAGTAGACTCACGATTTGGGATGAAAACCCGAAGATCCGTGAGAGAGAAAATGGCTTTTCTCTAGTTGGAAATGTGAATAATTAATGAATTTAGTTCAGAAATCGATTTATAGTCCTGAAATATTTTGACAGAAAATATTTTTATTCCGGAATTGATTTCTAATATATCCGAGTGTTGGAATAACAGTGTCGCACAAAACCGTAGTGCATCCACTCTCCTGATGTTTACTGAAGTGTAAACCCTAAATTACTCCAACTTATACGAAAAGTCTGAAAATCGACTATGACTATTGTAACTTCTATTGAATTGATACTGTTTGTATAGAATGGAAATTTCGAGTTGTCACATCATCCCCCCGTTAGAAGGAATTTCGTCCCGAAATTAGAATTTAAACAATTAAGAAGTTACAAATAACTAAGCGAAAAGATGAGGGTATTTCAGTTTCATCTGATCCTCGTGTTCCCAAGTGAATTCCGGTCCTCGCTTGGCGTTCCAGCGAACCTTCACAATCGGGATACGGCTTTGTTTTGTCTGCTTGACCTCACGGTCCATGATCTCTACAGGTTCTTCCACGAAGTTGAGGCTCTCGTTGATCTCGATCTCGTCGAGTGGGATTACGAGAGTCTCGTCGGACAGGCACTTTTTCATGTTAGATACGTGGAATGTAAAATGTACGTTATGAAGTGTGTCAGGTAGGTCGAGTTTGTAAGCTACGGGGCCGACTTTTGCGAGAATCTCGAAAGGCCCTATGTACCTCGCATTAAGCTTCCCACGCTTACCGAAGCGTATCAAGCCCTTTCCAGGGTGACACTTTGAGAAGGACTCGGTCTCCCACCTGAAATTCCAAAGGTTTTCTTCATTTATCAGCGTAGCTCTTCTGTCGGTCTCTAGAGGCTTTCAATCATTCAGGAATCTGAACGATTTTCTCTGTCGTTTCCCGAATGATCTTCGGACCGGTGAGAGTACTGTCAGAAGCTTTCCCCCTGGCTAATTGGGTATCACGCACTTCAGCCCAGCACAGAGGGGATCTGCACTTTCGGCCGTAGAGGGCTTCAAATGGTGCTGCCTTTATCCGCGTGTGATAACTGTTGTTGTAGGAAAATTTGACGAGGGGTAAATGAGGATCCCATGCCTTCCTAAAGTCAATCACACAGGCACGCAACATATCTTCTAAACTCTGGATTGTTCTCTCACTTTGTCCGTCAGTCTGTGGATGGTAGGCTGTGCTCATGTCTAGCCTTGTTCCCAGGGAATGTGGTAGTGATTGCCAGAATCTTGAGGTGAACCTATTATCTGTATCGGAGATAACGGATATAGGCACACCATGTAGCCATACAATTTCCCTAATGTATGTTCTCGTAAGTTTCTCCATCTTGTCGGTTTCTTTGATCGGCAGGAAGTGAGCAGACTTGGTCAATCTATCGACGATGAACCATATGGTATCAAGTCCACCCATTGTCTTGGGCAACTTGTTTATGAAATCCATAGTGATCCGCTCCCACTTCCATTCTGGAATCTCTGGTTGTTGCAGTAAACCAGAGGGCTTCTGGTACTCGACCTTAACCTTTGCGCAAGTAAGGCATTTACTTACGAAGGTAGCAATCTTTGCTTTCATATTAGGCCACCAGTATAGCTTTTTAAGATCCAGATACATCTTATCTGAACCTGGGTAGACGGAATACCGAGTGTTGTGCGTCTCGGTCATGACCAAGTCTCGGAAACCACCGTGCTTCGGTGTCCAGATCCGGTCCATGAAATATAAGGCTCCGTCACCCTTGGCTTCTAAATTCTTGTCCATTCCTCTGAGGGATTCACTTGTCACATTTTCAGGTTTCATGGCTTCAAGTTGGGCCGCCTGAATTTGTTTAGACAAGTGTGAATGGATGGTTATTGACAATGACTAGACCTTGCGACGAGAATATTCCTTCCGACTTAGGGCGTCTGCTACTACGTTGGCTTTACCCGGATGATAACGAATATCGCATTCGTAATCACTGAGTAGCTCGACCCACCGTCGTTGTCTCATGTTGAGATCCTTCTGATCGAATATGTGTTGTAAACTCTTGTGGTCGGTAAAGATAGTGCTTTTCGTTCCATACAAGTAATGTCTCCAGATCTTCAGAGCAAACACCACTGCTCCCAGTTCAAGATCGTGGGTCATGTAGTTAATTTCGTGTGTCTTCAACTGTCTGGAGGCATAGGCGATGACCTTACCTCGCTGCATCAGAACACACCCGAGCCCTTGATTAGATGCATCGCAGTAGACTACGAAGTCCTCTATCCCTTCGGGGAGGGATAGTATTGGCGCGGTGCACAAGGCTCGCTTTAGCGTTTGGAACGCTCTCTCTTGTTTCTCTTCCCAATCAAAGGCCATGCCTTTCTGGGTCAGGGTTGTAAGAGGTTTCGCTATTCGGGAGAAGTTCTAGATGAATCTACGGTAGTAGCCAGCGAGGCCTAGAAATTGACGAATTTCAGTAGGCGTCTTCGGTGCTGACCAGTTCTCAATGGCTTTAATTTTGGATGGGTCCACGTGGATTCCCTCTTCGCTTACCACGTGTCCTAACAATTCGACTCTTCAGATCCAAAATTCACATTTCGAGAACTTCGCATAGAGTTTCTCTGTTCGTAAAGTTCCTAAAACTTGTCGCAGGTGATCGCCATGCTCTTCCTTACTTCAGGAGTAGATCAGGATGTCGTCAATGAAAACGATGACGAACTGATCCATGTAAGGTCGACATACTCTGTTCATCAGGTCCATGAAAACTGCGGGCGCATTGGTCAATCCGAATGGCATCACCACGAACTCGTAGTGTCCGTAACGAGTTCGGAAGGCTGTCTTTGGAACATCCACCCCTTGTACTCGTAACTGGTGATATTCGGATCTCAGATCAATTTTGGAGAGGTAACTCGCCCCTTGCAGTTGGTCAAATAGATCGTCTATGCGAGGCAGAAGGTAACGATTTTTGACCGTCAGTTTGTTGAGTTCTCTGTAGTCGATACACATACGGAATGATCTGTCTCTCTTGTTAACGAACAAGACTGGTGCTCCCCAAGGTGAGAAGCTTGGTCTTATGAAGCCCATGTTGAGCAGTTCGTTAAGTTGACCAGATAATTCCTACATCTCTGCTGGTGCTAAGCGGTAGGGCGACTTGGCTACTGGGGTAGCTCCTGGGACTAAGTCGATTCTGAACTCGACCTGTCGTTGCGGAGGTAATCCAGGTAGCTCTTCTGGAAAAATGTCGGGGAAGTCGCTCAATACTGGAATGTTCTTTAGTTCTTCATTTCGAGGCTCGTGTCGACAACGTGAGCAAGGAATGCATGGTATTCTTTACGCAGATATTTCTGTGCTTGAATACTTGATATAATACGGAGACTCGCAACGGGTTTGTCGCCGTAGACTATCAGAGTTTCGTTAGACGGGAGGTTTAGACGGACTGCTTTCTCGTAGCACATGATGTCGGCGCGATGAAAACTTAACCAATCCATGCCGATAATAACGTCGAAGCTTTTTATTGAGACCGGCATGAGGTCGATTGGGAATGAATGGTTATCTAGAGTTAGGATACAACCTAAGTATATGCTATTCGTACTTTGAGTTTTTCCATTAGCCATTTCTACTGTGAATTGATCTTTAAGTGCGTGTGGTTGTTGCTTAAGCATGCGAGCAAATTTATGGTTCACGAAGCTTCGCTCCGCTCCACTATCGAACCGAATGCATGCATAGGAGTTATCGAGGAGGAACGTACTAGTCACCACTATCGGGTCAGCAACTGCTTCCCCGTGGCCTATAGCTAGTACACTCCCCGCTCCTCCAGCATTCTTCACTTTGGGGCAGTCCCTCTTAAAGTGGCCTGCTTTGCCACATCCATAGCAGGTCGGGCTCGCGCCAAAGCCGGGGACTTGGGTGATCGGTTATGCCGGGAACTTACAGAAACGGACGGTGTGTCCTTTCCTGTTGCAGTTAGAGCATTGCATTTCACGGTAGGGGCCGTTGTGGTGGAAGTTGCATTTGTTGCACTTAGGCAAACTTCCAACATACTGCTTCATCGGAGCAGTAGCAGGGATTACCGCGGCATGCACTGCCACAATTTGCTGCTTTTTGGCAGGTCTCTACTTCTTCTTGTCATCCCAGAACTTCCGCTTAGTGTCAGCGGGTTTGGAGGGTTCCGGGATGGCTAGGGTTGTTGTGGTTGCAGGGGTTTTGACTCCATGGTCAATGAGTTGTTGTTCCAGTCGCTTGGCACTATCGAATGTAGCGGGGTTTGATGCTAGGACATTCCTCTGATACGGAGGCACTAGCCCCCATATGTACCTTTCGATCTTTTTCCCTTCAGTGGGAACCATATTAGGTCAGAGGGCCACCAGTTCGCTGAATCGGGCAGTATAAGCAACAATGTTAGTGCCCTTCATGGTCAGGCTCCAAAGCTCCTGCTCTAGTTTATGGATCTCGCCCCTCGGGCAGTATTCCTCAATCATGAGGTCTTTCATCGTTTCCCAGCCTATGTCGTTGGCTACGACGAGAGTTAGAGCTTTAACATGGCTGTTCCACCACGTCAGGGCCTTTCCTTCAAATGTGCATGCGGCATATTTGACTTTGCTCGCAGCAGGGCATGAACAAATTTCGAAGACTGATTCAGTCTTCTCGAACCATTGCGAGAGGGCAATGACTCCGCCGGTCCCATGAAAGGACTTCGGCTTGCAGTTGGTGAAATCCTTGTAAGAGCACTCTCTCGAGCGCACAGGAGTTTCAACCGGAATAGAGTTAACAGGGTTTCCACCTGTGCTGGCATCCGTAGAGTGATACTGTGCCATGGCAGTTGCCACTGCTGCAGCTATGACAGCATTTAGGGCTACTGGATCGATGACCGGAGGTGAAGGAGGCGGTGTAGGTGTAGGGTTATTCCGGGGAGATTTTCAAGGAGGCATCTTTCAGCTCTAAGTTTATAAAGATGAGCAAAGTGGTAAGAATCAATTTGTAAGTAAGGTGAGAGTGACACATGGACTAACTAACCATAGCCCAACAGTTGAATGAGTGTTTGAGATCATAACAAGGAAGATTTGTAGGAAAACAAGAGTGTAAATTTTTTTCCCACAGATTAGATAGATGTTAATAGTACTGGTATTACCGATGTAATAAATTCAGCGAAAATCGACCTAACAATAGGTCTTGCATCATACCAGACGGAAAAGTTTGACAGATCTTATATTCCTAATTAGAGTACTGAAAGTTAGGAATATTTTACAGACAAGTGCTACTTAGAGCACAGATGTTAAAGGCTAATCCTTAACCCAAAAGATAATGATGTACTAGACATCATCTAACGGCAATGAGTATTCCTCGGGAGAACCCTGAGGTCTCTCATTTCACGGATCACCTCTTGAAGGTGTCGTTCATGAGCCCTTTGACGAGCTCGAAGTTCCATGACCTTGGCTTGAGAGGCAACCAGATGTTGCTGTAGGGTTTCATTGGTTCTCCAGGTCCGTTCCATGTCTTCTTCGAGACGGCGGATGCGGACTGTGTTGACGCCAGAGTTGGCATCAATCTCCACGACCCGGTTGATGGCTGCTCGACCCTGCTCAACATTACGAGCTATTCTGCGGATAATGACGGGCAGAGCTTGGTCAGCAGAACCACCTTCGCTGACGTTGTAAAGGCTTCGGTCCCCAATGTATGGTAAGGGTTGACCCTGTTCGTCACTCCAACGATTCAAGTTATCTACCCACAGGGGAGTGGGACCTGGAAAAGCTGGTCAAGGGTTGTTGTTCGGGGCTTGACCTACTGGAGGTAGGTTGTTGACTTCGGGCTTAGAGTCTGATCCATCCGAGAAGCCTTCAGCTTGGTGATCATCCAACGGAATTTGGTGCTCATCATCGGACTCTGCTTCGAGCCATCCTGCGTTGCCTTCATTTCGAAAGTACGGGTCGCCGTGATGGAATCCAGCCATTTAAATCTATGCGAGAAGACAGGTATAAGGATATAGTATATATGTAGCTAGTAGTACAAAATACACCTATAGTATTTTAAGTTTAAGTTCTACTGATCTTCTTGTGGTATTGTTGGTAAGTTTTTAGACTTGTTAACACATCACAACCATTCTAGGGCATATGCTAATCACTCCTCGGACCAACATAGTTGATCAGGCTATGCCATTCCCAGGACTGACCATACATCCCCGAGCTTACCTGTGATATTTAACAATCGTAATACTTTTGTTCTTGTCATTGTGACACTGATTTTAGTATGAATGCAGACTAGTATACTTAATTAAATATTTTAGTATTTAAAGTATAGACTCTTGGTCAGAGTGTTTTAATCCCAAATGGGTTTATAGATTAGTATATCTTTTATGGGTTGATATACTTGATTCACTATAAACAATGCTCTGATACCAATCTGTCACACCCCAAAACCAAGAACGGCGGAAACGTTCTGGGGCGGAGGACGTCATGTAAAGTATCACAACACAGTAAATGTAAATAAGCAAACAACATCATCCATTGCATTAAGTATATAATTTTAATACAAGCGTGTTTTGTACAGTATAGACACCAAAAATAATGTATATCAAAATAATAAGATGAATCTTGGATGCGCTCCATCTTCTCAAAAGCTGGCCTCGGTACCTGTCTACTGATGACCTGAGAATACAAGTTATTTTGAAAGAGTTTATCAGCATTAAGCTGGTGAGTTCATAAGTATTTTAGTGTCGGTATTTGTCATCCAAAAATGTTTGAACATGTATCAAGTGTAGGTTTGTAAAATGTATGTAAGTGGTTGTAAGTGTTTGTACATGTTTGAATCTCTAAGAAAAACCTATATTTTCTATTAAAGTAGCCTTCTACCAAGGCTTAACTGCTTTGTATGTTCGTTTACTGTAAAAGGGTGTAACTTACTCAAGTGTAACTATCATTTTCAAAATATAATTTGTACATCAATGTTTGAGTGAAAAGATCACTAATTTTGTGTAAAGAGTAAATCATTGTAGTACTGTAGTGTTGTATTATCGGAACTATTGTTGTACTAACTACCTTAAACCGGATTTATATTAAGGTATCATGTGATAAATTGCACCATACTATCGACTGGTAACAACGACATATGAATGGTCGTAAAAACGGAATGACATTTGGCACCCGCAGACCTGCAGGTCTGGTTGTAGCTAGTAGTAAGGTGTAGGATAGTCAATCCAGTATAGATCTATATGCAAACTCACCCTCTCCCTCCAAGAGAACTCTGGCTACAACTCGGACCATGACAATTAAGCCATGCTCCGATACAGTGGATTACAATTGTTAACGTATTCTTGTATATGTAATGTAATGAACTGTTCTAGTATAGTTGTATATGTTCTTCCTCTAGTATAGTTGTATATGTTCTGTGTCTAGTATAGTTGTATATGTTCTCTTTCTAGTATAGTTGTATATGTTCTCTTTCTAGTATAGTTGTATAAGTACTCGTAGTAATAAGTATTAACTCATGAATGAACTGACTCATTTATCTAGAAATTGTAGTAATATGATCCTATGTTACCCCGATGGTAACTTACTGATGATGTACTGATAAGTATGAATATGGAAGTACTTTTATGTCTATACATGTATATTTGATATATAATTAATATTGAAACGACCTACGGACGGTTACCCATAATCCCACCAGACCACATCCAAATCGAGAAAAAGGAAATAGGGCGGATGGCCTTCCTAAGCCCTTTAAACATTTCTTATATATCTATACATATATGGGCATGAAATTTATAAGAAGTAAAACAAAGTTTAATAAAAGCATTTGATAAGTAAAAGAGTTTGTAAAACATTTTGAAGTAAAACAGTTTGATAAACAGTTTGAACAGTGATAAAATCATTGGTTTTCTAGTTATTAATCGCATGTGATTAATGTAATCACATGTGATTGCATAATAACTATAAGTATTTAACTTGTATCCCCCCATAAAGTATTTAAAACATTTAAAATCATTTCAAAGGTGAATTAAAGGGGTATGAACTCACATGTGGTGAGTGGATTGGATTGAAGTATCGGGTACCGTGGTAGGTGGCAAACGGAGACTTGTTCACACGCACGAGCCTAGTTATCATATAATGAGCATATATATAACTAATTAGCCCAATAATAACTTAATAAAATAAGTTGGGACACTTAGGAACATGTAAACACTTGGTATAAGTGTTATAGGTCCTAAGGGTTGCTTCTAGGTTATTATGGGACAAGGTTAAAGGATTTAATGTACCAAAAGACCTTGAATAAGAGTTTACTACTTAACTAACTCCACACAAGGAGTTTACGGTCGTAAACCCTTGAGTTTACGGCCGTGAACTCTTGTCTTGGTGGTTTTGGGTGTTTTAAAGTGTTAAATGATTTCTAGAATAAGCCTTACATGGGTGGTTTAATCCTTTAGGTAGTCTAGGGCCTTAGAATGCTCCTTTGAGGAGTTTACGGCCTAAAGACCATATCCCCTAGAGTTTACGGCCGTAAACTCCTATGGGGTGGGTGTTTTAATTCATCCAAGCCTCTTGCACACAAAGGATAATTTCTAGACTTTTGTTTAAGGCTAAAGGGGACCTTAGGCACACTTTGGTGTCTTTACTTGGAGTTTACGGCCCAAGAGTTATTCCTTTGCCGTAAACTCCCTTTAAGGAGTGTTTTCGATGTGTTTAAGTCTCCAAATTAGCTAGAAGTATTAGAGGGTTAATGTCTTAAAGCCTTAGGAGTGATTAGGGCACATTGTCCCATGAATTTGGAGTTTACGGCCTAAGACTTTCTTGGGCCGTGAACTCCTAAAACTATGTGTTCTTGATTGTGTTCTAGCCTCAAATGATCACACATAATGTCCTTAACTAGTTACCTAACAAGGAAATGGGACTAGATAGCTCTTAGGCTTCGTTTTGGAGTTTACTCCCCAAGAACGTTCTTGGGCGGTAAACTCCTAGATGTTACATATTTGACATGTAAGCAATGTTATTAAGCATATAACAAGCATTAAAACACATCTAGGAAAGTAGATAGACGATTTGGAATGAAAACCCGAAGATCCGTGAGAGAGAAAATGGCTTTTCTCTAGTTGGAAATGTGAATAATGAATGAATTTAGTTTAGAAATCTATTTATAGTCCTGAAATATTTTGACAGAAAATATTTTTATTCCGGAATTGATTTCTAATATATCCGAGTGTTGGAATAACAGTGTCGCACAAAACTGTAGTGCATCCACTCTCCTGATGTTTACTGAAGTGTAAACCCTAAATTACTCCAACTTATACGAAAAGTCTGAAAATCGACTATAACTATTGTAACTTCTATTGAATTGATACTGTTTGTATAGAATGGAAATTTCGAGTTGTCACAGTAAACATTAATCACTCTATATGAAAAAAGTACATCACTATAAGTATTTTATGGTGACCGTTTAATTCTTTGTTAGTGACTAAATACACAAAATACACACGATATAATATTAAACATGTTGACGGTTTGTATAGATGTGATACACTTCAGGTATATAGAAAAAATTAAAAATTAATCTAAGAAAATAAAGAATAGAAAGTAAATGACACAAAGACTACTCCAAATTGTTCTTTCACCAAGAAAGAGTTTTTTCTTGGCCAAGTAGACGGGTTGTCACAAAGACGATTATGACACCAATCCAGATTCAAAAAATTAGGGTTTAACCTTATGTTGTGTGTGTGTGTGTGTATATATATATATATATATATATATATATATATACTAATCTATACAAGTATATCCCTTGATTGAAGGGATTGCATCTATGTATACTAAGAACCGATCTTATCACAAAGATATCAGATCTATGATCTATTCTATACTTATCTATATAATTATATAAAAGATTACAATAGAATAACTATACTATGCGCTGACATTGATAAGCTTGATATGTCAGTGCTGGTTGTAGAGTACATGCCGATGCTGACAAATGTGTAGAGTGTTTGACTCATCAGATAATAAGGTGTGAGCTTAAATATCCTTCTATCCGATGATGTCAAAAGCAATCTTCTTCTTTTTCGGAGTCAAGAGAAGAGCGATTGTAAAGCTTGTCATCTTCTTTCAAGATCTTAGGCATGACCCATTTGACTTATTCAATTTTAATTTCATTCAATCTTTTACTAAGCTCTAGAGATATCACCACGTGATATCCTCTTTTTAGTTTAAAATGACCAAGTCCTTCCAAGTGAAGATGAAACAAATGTTCAATAGGAGCAGAAGGAATATCATCGGTGTGTTGAAAGCACATTTGATTCTAACTATTAAAATAAAATATTACATGCTCCAGTTCTGGAAAAAACATGTATTGGACCGGTTCAACACCTACTGGTAATTCATTGTTGATATACCAAGTTCCATAAGGAAGAAGAAACTTGGTATTCTTGGACTGTCTAAGAGCGCCTATTCTTCCTAAGGATGATGGTCTAGATAGACCAACTAATGGCACAAGGTTTAGCTTCTTGACATTGTTGTGTAGCTATTGAATTTCCAACTTCACTTCGTGAGCATGAATATCCTTGTGTTTGTTGATAATTTGTTATATTTGCATCCACTCGCTATAGTCAAAGTTGACTAGCTGACAAGAAAATACAACCTTAATGTATTCATATTTTTTTTTCTTTCTAACCAAGTGAAGCTTCAGTGACTCATTCCTTGGTTTGGTGCATCTTACATTGATAATAGGATTAGGCTTTGTCCTACGAGTAACATCATCTCCAAACTTCTTCCTATCAATCTGATCATTTAGGTCTGAGACTACATGTTGTCTCTCCAGATTATTATTGAAAATTTTTTTGACCTGATTTTCAGTGCATTGAACCTTAACACTCTCATCACTGGAAGACAGAGCTTGAAAAAGTTTAGTAGACAAACATTTTTCTTTTCTCAATTCTTTCTATTGACAAACAAGAACATTATATTCTAGCATGATTTTTTCTAACATCCCCAAAGGGTAAGCTCCGCATTTCTACTAATTAATTAAGATCAAAATTGAGTTTTCTTTTATTTATAGGAGGAGATGTTGAAGGATCACCATCAGCAACAACAGTAGAAGAGCTTCTAGCTTCATCCTCTTGAGCACCCCCCGCTTCCCCAAGAAGGAAGCCTTCCTCTTTCGAGGATTGTGCTGATCATTATCAGAATCAATGTCGCTGTTAGTTCTTTAAGGAACCTTTTCTTGAGTAACCTCCACCTTAAAGTAAGAATCAGGGTAGACAACATTCAGGGGAAAATTAGCTAACCCTTCACGGTCATTGGTCTCTGATTGATCACCAGTGTCAGGAATGGGTTGTCATTTGTTGCATCAACATATGGAATATTAGCAACAATAGTCTGCTTTTGAGGATCAACTTTAGATTTAACCCTTCCAGTCATCTCATGCTGATATGGAGTTTGTACAAACATCACCTGTATTTGCATTGGCTAAGGACCCATTTGATTATTCTCCCCTTTTTTGGCAGCATCGAATGGGGAAGAGAATTAGGAGGTGGATTTGTTAATGGAGCTGGAGGTGTAGGAGGATTATCACTTGTAGAGTTTGGAGTAGTTTCATCAACAATCATATCACCATTATCATCATCATGGTCATCCAATGACATAAGTAGCTTCATTATAGCCACATGTCTTTCAACTTTACTCAACCTTTTATCCAGTGATTGATTAATCTGCACAATTAGAGAAAGTTGGGAAAGCAAAGTATTTTGAAAGTTAGTGTTGGATTTTTCTTAATTATCCTGATGAAAGGCATCATTCACGATAAGAGTTTGTATATGAGGAATAATCTCAGATTGAGGAGGAATCAATGGTTTGATAGTTTTGATAAAAGGAGGGGTTGATCCATGTTGTGCAAAATCATCAGCAGAGGAAGAGGGTGAAGATGTAGTTAAAAAATGAATGTGCTTGTTCATCCTTTGGCGAGAGTTCATTCCTTGAGAAAAACCTTGTCCTTTATCAGGGTTGATTTTTTTTCATCTATATCAGAGTATTCTTCCTCATCAGAGCCTTCTTTATTAGCATCATCATCATCATCATTATTCTCTTCTTCAATACCAACATCATTATCATTATCATCATCATCCTCTTCAGAGAATGAGGATTCAACCACGTAGGGTTTTTCAATCTACTTTTGGATCCTAGCACTAAAGGAAAATTATCCTGAGATGGAGATGCATTAATAATATTTGAGGAAATGGAAGGAATTGGAATGATAATCCCTAGACTTTTAATATATAATTGATCGCGAGACTATATCAGACCAAGCTAACAAGGATAAGGAACATGCAATGGCTTCTAGTTTGTAGTAAAGCAGTTAATCATTTAAGTAAGAAAAAGTTGAACAAAATCCAGTCTTTTGTTGTAAAAAATAGAGTATATGTTACTTTTCTCAAATAGATTCAATTGATCCAGACTTCCAGTCTTATGTTCAAGACATTTGCCAATTACAACTACTAAGTACTACCATCCTACATTAAAAAGCTTACGAAGAATGTTCTTGTATAGATCACGAGTGAGACCCTGAAGTTTGAAATTATGCCCTAATGTCTCACGAACAGATTTGCAACTATCTTCAGAAGGAGTTTCAGAGTAACTTTCAATTCGAATAAGATGAAGAGTAGTTCGAAAGGATTCGACATTAATAGTAACCCTATATTGACCATCTTTAGTGGTTCCAATAATGGTTCAAGCGTCAGTATCAACAAAGAATGAATAATAGAATTCACATGCTTGTTTAGGGTAGAATGGATAAAGGAAGTCACATAATTCATATCGAAGAGGACCGCTCTTTACGTAGTTGACAAAATCTTCGATTCTTGAGTTCGAGAACTACTTTAAGATTTCATCAAAGATTGCCACATTGGTCGAATGAATGATAATGGTGGAGATAGGAGCATGAGGACCTTTGATGACGTTGGTGTTGGGGGAAAGCTTGTACAAATTCTTTGACATGGTGAAATCTTTGAGGAAGATGATGATTTGGAGTCCTTTCGAGAAAGAAGCTTCATTCCTTGAATTGCTTGTAAAAGCGAACTTGGATGAAGACTTCCAAATAAATTTTTTCCCTTTTACGCAATCATGAGTGATGATATATGTGTCGTAAAAATCACGTATCCCAAGATAATGGTAGATCCAAAAAGTTATCGTCAAAACTGGTGACATGTCATCAGCAGTAGAACACAAAGATAAATGATCAACGAGTGCCTTGAATTGTTAAGTTTGCGATGTCTCCTAATAGTCTGGGTTTTAAACTACCATTCACCAACATGGTTCATTCAAGACACGGCCAACATGTGCTTGGGAGTGACTGTGGTGTGCGGCATGCCTAAACTTACCCAAATACCACAAACATCGAACCAGTGTCGTAGCGAACCATGAAATACTATGGGAGTATTTCTCGAGTCAATCCTTTGTCGAAATCCTCATTCAAGCGATGTTCCCTGATCATTCCTTAGCGATAAATTATCTGTTTTGATAACTCTTTCCTGCTTTATCGCTTATTCGGGATATATAACTGTCATATATATATATATATATATATATATATATATATATATATATATATATATATATATCGATTTAATTTGAAGGAATTATCATCATCTCTTTCCTGATCTTATTAAATCAACATGCCTCCAAGAAAAAGACCCAGCTCAAAGACCAACAACCCTCCGCCACCACCTTCTCCTCAAATTGACCTCGCAACGCTTCAAACAACTATTACTGCCGTAGTGACAACCGTCGTGTCACAAATGAACCCCAGTAATTCAGGAGTTGGTTCCCAGCCCCAAAACCTAGAAGATAGTCAGGGACACCGAAAAAGGGGTTCTTATAAAGATTTCATGAGCGCAAAACCCACTTCCTTTGATGGCACTGGAGGTGTCATTTCCCTCACTCGATGGTTTGAGAAAATCGAATCCATATTCGAAATCTGTGCTTGTTCGGAGTCCGATAAAGTAAAGTTCATAGCCTGTACCTTCAGCGACAAAGCCCTGACTTGGTGGAACGGCCAAGTCAAATACTTGACCCTACCTGTAGCGAATGATATGGGTTGGGAAGCTATGAAAGAACTCCTTCTGGCCAAGTATTGCCCTCGGGGCGAAATACAGAAGTTAGAGCACGAGCTCTGGAACCTAAAGATGAAGGGTTCCGATCTTACAGCGTACACCTCGAGGTTTGATGACTTGGCACTGCTCTGTCCGGGAATGGTTACCCCGGAGAGTAAGAAAATAGAAAGATCTATTTGGGGGCTAATCTAGCCAACCAAGGGACACATCTTATCTGCACGGCCGGATATTTATGATGGTGCCAAAAGTTTAGCCTAGATCATGATTGACCATAGTGATGAAGTTGAGGAAACAACCGCCACTCCCGAACCGACCAAGACTAGTGGTGAAAAGAGAAACTTCTGGAGGAAGAAGGAAGGCCAACCTTCCCAAGGATCCTCAAAGAAACAGCAGACTGTAGCAGTCCATGCTGCTACTACCCCCGTTGATGTTGCTTCTGTGGTGAGATCTACAGCCCAAACCCCTACCAGTAGGTATGCTGGTAACCTTCCTCTGTGTGAAAAGTGAAAATACCACCATAACCCTGGCCCCTGCCGCGAGCTATCATGCACCAACTGTGGCAAAAAGGGGCACATGGTCCGATTTTGCAAGGCACCAGCCCAATCTGCAAATCAATCTTTCGGAGCAGGTGTTGGTCAAACCTGCTATAACTGTGGAGAAGTTGGGCATTACAAGAGGAACTGCCCCAAGAAGGCGATAGCTGATAATATCAGGAGAGTCCTAGCCATGGGACAGGAGGAGGCAGTCACCGATCCCATTGTTGTTTCGGGTACGTTCCTTCTCGACAACTCTTATGCTAGTATTCTTTTCGATTCGGGTGCTGAAAGATGTTTTGTTAGTCATTCATTCAAACATAAACTAAAACCTAACCCCCAACCATTAACCGAAACGTTTACCTGTCGAGATGGCTAACGGTGAGAAAGAAAGCGCTAATGATGTATTCATAGGTTGTACCCTTACCCTGAACGATCATTCATTCCCCATCGATCTTATGCCAGTCTCCATTAAGAGCTTTGATGTTATCATTGGCATGGATTGGTTGAGTCCCAATCATGCTGATATCCTTTGCTATGAAAAAGCCATCCGTCTCAACCTTCCTTCAGGTCAAACTCTCATAATCTATGGCATTAAACTCAGCTCCAACCTTCGCATCATTTCTTGCATCAAAGCTCAAAAGCTCTTGCGAAAGGACTGCCAAGCATTCCTAGCCCATGTAATCAATGAGAGATAGGAAATTAAAGACCTCGCGAGCATCCCCAAAGTCTGTAATTTTCCTGATATCTTTCCAGAAGAGCTTCCAGGAATTCCTCCCGAACATCAGGTCGAATTTCGCATTGACCTAATTCTTGGAGCTACCCCCGTAGCCAAGTCTCCATATCGCCTAACTCCAGCAGAAATGCAGGAGTATCCAAAAACTCAATGAGTTACTCAGTAAAGGGTTCATCAGACCGAGTTCCTCACCCTGGGGAGCTCCGGTGTTATTTGTAAAGAAGAAAGATGGATCCTTCCGGATGTGTATCGACTACTATGAGCTGAACAAGTTGACCGTCAGGAACCGACATCCTCTTCTGTGAATAGATGACCTCTTCGATCAACTTTAGGGAGCCAACTATTTCTCAAAGATAGACCTTCGGTCAGGGTACCATCAGCTACGAGTTCATGAGAGCGATGTTTCCAAGACAGCTTTCAGGACTCGGTATCGACACTACAAGTTCGTAGTGATGCCCTTCGGTCTAACCAATGCACTGGCTGTGTTCATGGACCTAATGAACCGAGTATCCCGTCCCTTCTTAGATAAGTTCGTCATCGTGTTCATAGACGACATACTTGTCTACTCCAGAAGTGAAGAAGGCCACATGCAACACTTGAGGTTAGTGTTGGAGACCCTTAGATTGGAGAAGTTGTACGCGAAATTTTCCAAGTGTGAATTCTGGATACGGAAGGTAACTTTCCTCGGTCACGTGGTAAGCGAGGACGGTATTCACATGGATCCTTCCAAGATTAAAGCAATAGAGAATTGGTCTGCACCGAAGACACCCACAGAAATCCGTCAATTCTTGGGTCTCACCGGCTATTATCGAAGATTCATCTAGAACTTTTCCAAAATCGCCAAACCCCTAACCACTCTAACACAAAAAGGAGTACCCTTTTGTTGGAGTGAAAAACAAGAATCTACGTTCCAGACGTTAAAGCAAGCCTTGTGTAGCGCATCTGTTCTGTCCATACCCGAAGGGACAGAAGACTTCGTTGTCTATTGGGATGCGTCTAAACAGGGCTTAGGCTGTGTGCTTATGCAAAGAGGAAAAGTGGTTGCTTATGCCTCAAGACAGCTGAAGGCACACGAGGTCAACTATACCACACATGACTTGGAGTTAGGAGCCGTAGTCTATGCACTGAAGATTTGGAGATATTATCTCTACGGAACTAAGTGTAGGATCATCACTGACCATAAAACCCTGCAACACATCCTCAATCAGAAAGACCTAAACATGAGGCAACGACGATGGGTAGAGTTACTCAGCAATTATGAGTGAGAGATTCGCTACCATCCCGACAAGGCCAATGTGGTAGCAGATGCCCTTAGCCGAAAGGAAAGTTCAAGCCGTAAAATGAAGACACTGACGATGACTATCCATTCCCATTTATCCATGCAAATCCGAGACGCCCAGATAGAAGCTCTTAAACCCGAGAACAAATCAAGCGAAGCCTTGAGGGGAATGGATAAGAAACTTGAGATCAGAGGTGACGGAGTCTACTGTTTCATGGACCGAATCAGGATTCCAAAGTCCGGAGGATTCAAGGAGATTGTCATGGAGGAAGCACACAAGACCAGATACTCTGTTCACCCAGGTTCGGACAAGATGTACCTAGATCTCAAGGAACAATGCTGGTGGCCAAACATGAAAGCCAAGATCGCTACATTTGTGGGAAAGTGCTTGACTTGCACCAAGGTGAAAGTTGAGTACCAGAAACCCTCGGGTATGCTCCAGCAACCCGAGATACCTGAGTGGAAATGGGAGATGATTACCATGGATTTCATCACCAAATTACCCAAGTGTCCGAGTGGGTACGATACCATTTGGGTAATTGTCGATTGTTTGACCAAATCCGCTCACTTCATCCCGATTAAAGAATCGTTTAAGATGGAAAGACTCGCACGGATCTACATCCAATAGGTAGTTCGACTGCATGGTGTGCCTGCGTCCATTATCTCCGATCGAGATACCAGGTTTACCTCCAGATTTTGGCAGTCTCTTCAGAAGGCTCTTGTAACTAAACTAGACATGAGCACGACTTATCATCCTCATACCGACGGACAGAGTGACACAACTATCCAAACTCTGGAAGACATGCTTAGGGCATGTGTCATCGATTTCGGACAGTCGTGGGACACACATTTGCCTTTGATCGAGTTCTCGTACAACAACAGTTACCATACCAGTATCAAGGCTGCTCCGTTCGAAGCCCTCGACGGTCGCAAGTTGAGATCCCCGCTATGCTGGGCCGAGGTAGGGGACACGCAGCTAGCCAAGAGTCGATTCCCCGACAGTTCTCTCACTGGTCTTGAAATCATCCGTGAAACCACCGAGAAGATCACCCAAATCCGGGAATGATTGAAAGCTTCACGAGATCGCCAAAAGAGTTACGCAGATAATCGCCGGAAACCTCTGGAATTCCAGGTTAGAGACTGTGTCCTGTTTAAGGTCTCGCCCTGGAAAGACATGGTATGCTTTGGAAAGCATGGGAAACTTAACCCGAAGTACATTGGACCCTTCAAGATCCTTGCCAGGATCGGTCTGATAGCCTATAAACTTCGATTACCTCACGAACTCAGTAACCTCCATCCCGTCTTCCATGTCTCAAATCTCAAGAAGTGCTTATCCGATGAAACCCTAGTGATTCCCTTAGATGAGATCGAGATCAACGAAAACTTGAACTTCATGGAGGAACCGATCGAAATCATGGATCGAGAGGTCAAACGTACAAAGCAAAGTCGCATCCCGATAGTGAAGGTTCGTTGGAATGCCAAGCGGGGACTGGAGTTCACTTTGGAGCGTGAAGACTCAATGAAACAGAAGTATCCACATCTCTTTCCTGATCCATGACTTGTGTCTTAATTCTGAATTTCGGGACGAAATTCCCTCTAACAGGGGGATAATGTGACAACCCGAAGTTCGTTTCATCAATTGTAACCCTTTTTGTTAATATATTCGTCGTTTTCGATTCGCTTCCGTTATGTCATTTATTTAGGTCATAACTGTGGGACTTCTATTATGACTTAATGAGTGTCTAAACATGTTTAGAACTCAAATTAACACTTCATATTAGTAATCAGAAACATTTTCGAATCGACCATATCGGGTTACGGTAACTCAATCGGGTGCGACCAAACGCACAGTATAACGCCGGTATCAGGTAGAATTCCACCGTGTCCAAAACTTAGACACTATTTAAAGTGATCTAAGCTTCCATTTGAAGCTTTTTCTCTCTCTCACTACTCTCTCTCTAACCTCTCTCCTCAAACCAAGATTCAAGGTCCAAAAACATAGAATTAAAGCTTCAAATCCTTGAGGTAACTTCCCTAACTTGTTGTTCAACCTTCTTAGCCTTGAAATCCGAATTCAAACATTGATTTTGGACCTCAAACATGAGTTTACGGCCAAGGAGCATGCTTGGTCTGTAAACACCTAATAAGAGGGTTTTTATGCCTTTAAACCCCTCCAAACCAATTTTGGGACATAGATTCGACTATATGGCTTACCATTCTGGACTTAGAACACTCTAAACATGAATTTTGAGGAGTAAACATGAGTTTACTAACCAAGATCATGCTTGGGCCGTAAGCTCATCATTCATGGGTGGTAAACTCATTTTTAAGTGTTAAAAAGCCATGTAAACACACCATTAGCCTTGGAATAAATCCTAGAACCAACCAAAATTAGTTTTGGGACCTTAAACATGATAAATACCTTCCTTTTGAGTGTTTACGGCCATGACTCCCCAAGAACAAGTTCCAGGGCCATAAACTCCTTTACATAGGTCAAATGGTGCGTAAAATTCATCCCAAGGCTGGAAAAATAGTTTGAATTACATGTGATTGTCCTAGCTTCACCAAATAAATCAAGGATTGAGCATGGGGGAGTTTACGGCCATAAACTCCATGTTTACTGCCGTAAACTCCAATAAATGGTACTTAAGTTAATTCAATACATTCCAAGGCCCTAGATTTAATCCTAGCTAATTTTCCCAAGTGTTATCTTGTCATTTAGCACCATAAAACCCTTAACCATGAGTTCATGGCCATGAACTCATGTGGTTAAAGTGTTTACGGCCGAAAACTCCATAAGGAGTTTACTCTTGAAGAGTAAACTCATTTCCAAAGTCCCACACGTCCGTAGATGTCACCCGGGTCACTCCAAACACTTGATTTGAAGTGTTTTCGCTCATTGGAGTGTATTATCATATCTAATTAGTAGTTTAAAATCTAATTATATACATTTGGATATTATTTCATATTACATAGGCACCTCATGCGTTATCAAGCCCCAAACCGTCACGTTTTCTCGTCTGGTGAGTTCATACCCCTACCCCTTTTCAATGTTTTCACTGTTTTCAGGGGGGAATACAAGCAAATTACAAGTGATACTTGTACTCAAAACTTGTTTTACATACATTGAGTTTCATATTGTATATGGTTTTAACACTGACAGTCGTAACAAACAACCATTTGAACCTACAGAACACATTATCATGTTATTTGTGAAATGCATTATAAATTGTTGTACTTATATTATTCACAAATGTTTTCCCACATTATAACAGTTAAAAGCATGACATTTGAACATGGTTTTGTCCTTGGTAACACTCCACAGAGATACGCGAGTGGAGGATAGTCATTTGATCTTTCAGTATTATTACTAGTAAATTTGTTAATCCTATAATTAGAGACAAGTCCTCGGTGAACACTCCACAGAGATACGCGAGTGGAGGACCTCCACCGTTACCAGAATCTCTTAGATAGGGAGTGTGACTTGAGTGTATAGATCTATACGGGGCTGACTACCCCGCACCTGGCTGCTAGCTACAGCCGAACCGAAAGGTTCAAGGGTGACGAAAGTCATATAGGGTGATGGACTATTTATTGCCCTAATTAGTCTATTGTATGGTTATGGAACTCGCAATTTGGATAACAGAGATTTACTTTATAGTAATAATGGGTTAAATAACTAGTTTACTTGATATATGTTAGTTTCATAAACGTGTTAAAACTAATACATTTTCAGAGTACATCTTTTACATTACATTTTGGGTTGGTGAACTAACACACACTTTACAAGGATAACCAGGTTTTCAGAATACATCTTTCACATTAGGAAAATATGGGGTTTTCCTGGGATCACAGTCGAACATAACAAAGAACAATGTAACCTAACAGTTAACCAAACATTACTTTTAAGAAAATATGGGATTTTTTTGGGTCGTAACAGTTTCAGAAACTTTAAAGGAAACTCGTACATTTTCACAAAACAAAACCCCTTATGAACTCACCAGCTTTATGCTGATTTTTCAAACTGCTTGTATTCTCAGGTCCACATTAGACAGGTACCCGACGATCCATTTTGGCGAAGACGGAGTGCGTAAAAGACACATCTTACTTTTGTTCATATATATACTATGTATCACACTTGTACAACTTACTTTTGAACAAATGTAAACTTTTTATATGTTATGTAATGGTTGTTTACTTTACTTACTATGTGCATTGGATTTGATACTTAATGTGGCGTCCGCCCCGGAAATGTTTCCGCCTTCGGTTTTCGGGGTGTGACATACAACAACATGCTTCGGGATGATGATGTGTTCAAAATTGCATATTAGGCTTAGTATTGATACCTTAAGATTCCTTTTAAAAATGCTACAAAATAATAAACAATTTACTACAAAAGAGTTAGTTAAACAAGAATACATTTTAAACAACCAAATATGTGCAACTTTTTTCAGAAAGGTAATAAAGAGTCGTTCCATCAAATCTTTTGAAATGAATGGTCATAAATGTGATTCCATTTTCCAAGATATATAGCACTTGAAATATCATCTATAAATGAGAAAAACAAGATCAACCATATCACACAAAAACACAATTTACAGTAAACAAAGAGAAAGGATTCCTTTAATGGTTGAGATTCTGCAGATTGATTCCCAGCTTCATGTTCACCAAGAACAAAAGAAAGCATGAACTAGTCTTTGTAACCAACAAGTTAGAAGGATCCAATCTTTGTAACCTTCGAGTTATGAAAGTTAACAAGACAATATTTGAAGGTTCTATTCATTGTGAATCATGAAGGAAGAGAAGGTGGAAACAATGTCTTTTTGAAGACGCCTTTAGATCTTTGAGGTCCTAACAGATACACCGGAACGATAAGAAAGAACATTGACAATGTTAGTAGCAAAATGTATAAGTAAAGCATGAAGCATGAAGCAAAAATAAACTAGTGTACCAATGTCTAAACTAATAAAATCAAACCATGTAAATATCGTTATCCCTTAGTGTAGAAACCCAATTTTGTTTTAAGAATCAAACACTCTTCCCTCATGACAGCTGAAAAGAAATTTGTAACAAACATCACAAAGTTGACTGATGGAGATGAAGTTTCCTTTCAGACCCTCAACATAAAACACATCCTTCATCTTAATCATCTTGCATTCAAAAGTTCCAACATGTACAATAGCTCTTCCACGATTTTCATCAAAAGTTATTATTGGACCATCCTACTCTGCAAAATCTATTAAGAGGGACTTGTAACCGGTCAAGTTTCTAGAGTTTCCACTCTCTAGTTATCAAGTTGTCCTAGATTTGGACTTGATCCTTTGACAACGTGGGAACTATCAACATCATATATGCCGTCAGGGGAATCATTGATAAGTTCCATGAGACCTTTAATATTCAACCCCTAATCTTTAGATGTCTCATTTTCTTCTACCCATTCTTCATGATCCTCTTGTTTTGCAATGAAATCTTTTAGCAAAGAGATGTTTTTCTTCTTCATGTGAGCCATCAACTTCTTGTACAAGGCTTCATAGCTCTTATGACTTTGGGCTTCTTTCTTCTCCTTGTAGTCGTTGGCGAAATCATCAGGGATTCTACAATTATAGAAATCGACTAAGCTCTTCTAATCGGTGAGATCTTCATCAGTCTTTTCACCTTGATATGAGTTATTGTAGTCGCTAATTTTCTTCATTGCTTCATTTTGAGACACTAGTGCAACATACTTTTCTTGGCTTGAGTCATTAATGATTTCTTTACGAAGAGATTTGGTCTTTTTATAATTTCGCAGAGTACCGAACAAGGAATTCAGATCCATGGTATCGATCTTTTCACTAAGAACATCAGCGTGATGTTACCAAATTTTTTAGAGAGAATCAATTAACTTTAGAACCAATTGAGATGAATCCTTGATGATTCCTAGCTTGCACATATCATTAACCAAATAGTTAAATGTAACGTCCGTGTTTCGAGGCTAAGCATTAGTATGATGATGTAATAGTAAAGGTCAATCATTGTAACCTGTTTTGAAGAAATAAAGAGGATTTACTTAAATATTATGAGAATTATGTGCTTATATACTTATTTATAAAGATGTAATAAATTAAGAATGAAAATAAGTGTCAATAATAAGATGTTAGATAAACTCGACATCGATAAAGAAATGTGTAGTGGTCGTGACAAGGATTCTGGAGATATAAAAAATGCCTAAATCCGAGTTATAACGAAGAAGTTGTGGACTGTCGAAGTATTGCGACAAAACTGACACGACACTGTGTGAAATAAAAAGTGTGTCACACCCCCAAACCAAGGATGGCGGAAACGTCCGGGGGTGGAGGACTTCATGTGTAGTTTCATAACAACAATGGCAATAGTGATGAAAGTAAACACAACCAACATCTATATAATTGAAAGAGTTACATCGTTTAATGAATTACGTGTTTCAAAATCAATTACAATATGTTGACAAAATATGATAAGTTTGACGCCTCAACGTCCCATCCTCAAAAGTACTTTGTTACCTGTTTAGCGATTTCCTGAGAATACAAGTAGTTTGAAAAAGTGTCAACACAATGGTTGGTGAGTTCATAAGTTTTTGTATATAATTATGAAAAAGCTTGTCTCGTAATTGTATAGTTGTTCCAGAAAAATCCGATATTTTCCTTAAAATGAATACTGTAGTATTGTATCCAAAGACTGAAACGTATGAGTAATCTTCCTTATTTACAGAAAATAACGTGAGTTTATTTCAATATAAACGCGTATGATATTAGTGAAATTCTCGTAAATTCTTAAGTTTGTTAATACTTTCTGTGAGTTATTATAACCATACTATGACCTAGGTGGCCTGGAAACGACGTTCTTCGGGCGTCGTAGAACTGAAATGACACTTGTCACCACAGACCTGCCGGTCTAGCTGTTGCAAGCAGCTCTGGTGTGGGTTTGTCAAGCCCAATATAGATCTATATACAACTATCACGCTCTCCCTCCAGGAGTCTCTGGTTACAATACAAGACTTATGATTTATGCGAAGCGAATGTCTCACAAAGTTATTAACGAATTTACACTTAACATAATGAAAGTTTCCCTTTTGTATAAATGTACCCTTCTGAAATGTATGCATATGGAAATGTATAATAAACTATACCTGTTATAGTTTATCCAAAACGTTTGTAATGTATAAGAACTCTTTTTATGAAAATGCATTAGTGTTATAATCCATAAATCATGCTTATTATGTCTTAATATTCGAGTTCTAAATGAATGAATAATCTTATCATGAATGAGTAAGTTTCAGTTTATGATGATAAACTAACAAGGAAAAACATTCAATATTTACAACTTATTGTTATACACTTTGCTCAACATAATACAAAGTGTTATGAAATTTATATGCTGTTAATTAACTTTAACCTTTATGCGCTGTTTTAGGTAAGTCATAGAAAAATCATACAAAGTCGAAAACTAGATCCGTAAATTCTGAGAGTTCCTAAAATGAGTCTAGTTTACTCATAATTTTTATCATGATTTTTGGAAGCCTTTAACTTATATTAAAATACTCATATTCACAGACTGGTCCGGATTTGTGTTTGAAAAGACAGGCTGTTTTGTAAAAATCACCATAAATTGTAGAAAAATCGTGTGGAGATGTGCAAGTAGTCATTTTAAAGCTAAGAATTGGAACTACTTGCACCTAAAACATTTATGAAAACTAAAATTTTTAAGTTGTCCAAAACAGTCCGTGAATGGAGTTGAACTTTTCTGATGAAGGCTGTTAGAAAAGTGTAGTTATGTTCTTGGTGTTTTAACTTGTATTCCCCCCCTAAAAACTTGAGAAAACATAAAAATGTAGGGGTATGAACCCACCTTAAGTGATTTTAGTAGATGATTATTGAAGAATGGAAGTGTTTAACTCAAGAACACTTGGAGGTGCCTTGAAGATTTTCGAGAATCTAGCATCATAGTTATGGAGTTTGTGTAAGCAATTAATGATTTGAGTAGAATGAAGTGCAATAATCACAAGGAGGATGAATTATACTTACCAAGAGCGGAAGAACACTTGATGATCAGCCTTGGGATCTCGAATTGCAGAGAAAAGTTTGAGGGAAAAGTTGGAGTTGGATCTTTGGTGAAATGAGAGTAATTGGAAGAAAATGAGGAGAGAGGATAAATATCTAGCTCTCAAAAACGTGGGAATAACTTGTTAGAGAGGTAAAAAAAGGACAAGGAAGTGACAAGGTATGGGCTGGTGGTGAATAGTGACATGGAGTGGGTATGGGAGTGGTTGCTTGTGTCATAACTTAAAGGAAAGTGAACACTCCACCTTTGTACTTCACCCACTCTTTTGGATAAGGTTTTATCTTTAAAAACGTGATAATTTAATAATTATGGGTCCTTATATGTTAAAATAAAGTTTTGGGTGAAAATCCCGTGTTAAAACAATTAAAAACGGGCCTAAAACGCAAATTTAGTCGAAAACCGGGAAGAAAAGCATTCCCAGCGAGACCTCTCGGTCCTAGGCCGAGGTTCGGTCCCTAGGCCGAGGTTCGGTCCTTGCTGGTGCCGAGTCGGAAGCGAAAGGTGCGAACCAGAAGCGAGAAGCGAAGGGCGAGGGGTCAGTCCGAAGGCTCGGTCCGAAGCAAGACAGAAACGAACTAGACCGAGGGAACCTTGACCCGAAATGGAGCGAACGTTCGGGTTCGGTTGAGGCATGCGAGGTTCGGTTCCAGGAGCCTTCGGGTTCGGTTCTTTGAGTGAGGTTCGGTTCAGCAGCCTTCGACTCAGGAGGGTTCGGTTCCTAAGGGGACTTTCGGTTCCTAAGAGGGGTTTTTCGCTTAAACTTCCGTTTTTGGGCTGTTTTTGCCAAATTCGAGGGTCGGGATGCCCCGAGTGATTATAGAAAGTTGGGAGAGATTTGAGAGAGATTTGACATTCTTGGAGAGATTTCTCATTCAGAGAGAGATTTGGGAGAGATTTCACATACAAAGAGATATTTGGGAGAGATTTCATATTCTTAGAGAGATTTGGGAGAGATTTGACATTCTTGGAGAGATTTCACATACAAAGAGGTATTTGGGAGAGATTTCATATTCTTAGAGAGATTTGGGAGAGATTTGACATTCTTGGAGAGATTTCACATAGAAAGAGATATTTGGGAGAGATTTCATATTCTTAGAGAGATTTGGGAGAGATTTGACATTCTTGGAGAGATTTCACATACTTAGAGAGATTTGGGAGAGATTTGACATACTTAGAGAGATTTGGGAGAGATTCTCGATAAGAAGAGATAGAGTGAAAACGATTGAGAGCGGTTTCGTGTGTGACGAATGTGAGTGTCCGTCTTCGCAATGCAAGGTCCGTAATCCCCGTTATGCCATGTTTTAGGATCTTACACACTCCCTATGAGTATGCAACATTGTCTTATTGTTCTTGTTCATTGTTTAGCACTAAGGTTAAAGAAATTTAAACACACGAACTTTCCAAGTGATGTTTTCTCATTAAGATAGTGACTGATACAGAAATTTACATAATACAAACCCTATTATACAAGGTTTAATTGAGTTGACCAGTTTGACTCGTTGACTTTGTCCAGCTTAGACTTGACCCGAATTCGACTATTGTCACATCATCCCCCCGTTAGAGGGAATTTCATCCCGAAATTTACGCTTTGGCCGGGACTTTAAGAGTTTAGGAAAAGATGCGGGTACTTTTGTTTCATTTGGTCTTCGCGCTCCCAGGTGAACTCAGGTCCTCGTTTAGCGTTCCATCGAACCTTCACGATGGGAATACGACTTTGTTTCGTTCTTTTGACCTCCCGATCCATAATCTCAACTGGCTCCTCTACTAAGTGGAGATTTTCGTTAACTTCGATCTCGTCGAGAGGTATTACAAGTGTCTCGTCGGACAGACACTTCTTCAGGTTCGATACATGAAAGGTGGGATGTACCTTATCGAGTTCTTGAGGTAATCGAAGTTTGTATGCCACTGGTCCCATCCTGGCAAGGATTTCAAATGGACCAATATACCTTGGATTCAGTTTCCCACGCTTGCCAAAACGTATCATTCCTTTCCAAGGGGAAACTTTTAGTAGCACTCGATCACCAACCTGGAATTCCAAAGGTTTGCGTCGCTTATCCGCGTAACTCTTTTGCCGATCTCGGGAGGCCTTCAGCCTTTCTCGGATTTGAACAATCATTTCTGCGGTCTTCCTTGTGATTTCAGGACCAGTGAGGGTGCTATTAGGGACTTGCCCCCTAGATATCTGATTATCTCCCACTTCAGCCCAACATAAGGGTGATCTGCACCTACGACCGTAGAGAGCTTCGAATGGAGCAACCTTAAAGCTAGTGTGATAGCTGTTATTGTAGGAGAATTCAATCAGTGGCAAATGGGTATCCCATGCTTTACCAAAGTCTATCACACAGGCTCTCAACATGTCTTCTAATGTTTGTATAGTGCGCTCGCTTTGCCCGTCGGTTTGTGGATGGTAGGCCGTACTCATGTCTAGCCTAGTTCCCAAGGATTTCTGCAGGGACTGCCAAAATCGTGAAGTGAATCTATTATCTCGGTCGGAGATAATGGATGTTGGTACACCATAGAGTCGCACAACCTCCTTGATGTATGTCCTGGTTAACTTCTCCATCTTGTCGGTCTCCTTTATTGGCAGGAAGTGTGCAGACTTGGTCAATCTGTCTACGATTACCCATATAGTGTCAAACCCGCCTGAAGTCTTAGGCAGCTTGGTTATGAAGTCCATGGTTATCCGTTCCCACTTCCATTCCGGTATATCAGGCTGTTGTAGTAGTCCTAAGGGTTTCTGGTATTCCACCTTGACCTTGGCGCAAGTCAGACCCTTGCCCACATAAGTAGCAATCTCGGCTTTCATATTCGGCCACCGGTATAACTTTTTGAGGTCTAGATACATCTTGTCTGACCCTGGATGGATGGAGTATCGAGTCTTGTGTGCTTCATTCATGACCACATCTCGGATCCCATCGAACTTCGGTGTCCAGATTCGGTTACTGAGATAACGAGTTCCGTCATCCTTGACTTCTAAGTTCTTATACATTCCCCTTAATGCCTCACCTGCCACATTCTCTGGTTTCAAGGCTTCTAGTTGAGCTTCCCTGATTTGCGTGGCCAGCTGGGAATGGATGGTCATGGTTAAGGAACTTACTCGGCGGCCCGAATATTCCTTCCTGCTTAGGGCATCAGCCACTACATTGGCCTTGCCCGGGTGGTAGCGAATTTCGCACTCGTAGTCGTTTAGCAGTTCAACCCATCTCCGTTGCCGCATGTTGAGCTCTTTTTAATTGAGGATATGCTGAAGACTTTTGTGATCGGTGAAGATGGTGCATTTTGTGCCGTAGAGGTAGTGCCTCCAGATCTTTAAGGCGAACACTACCGCCCCCAGTTCAAGGTCATGGGTAGTGTAATTAACTTCGTGTTTCTTAAGTTGCCTTGATGCGTAAGCGATGACTTTCCCTCTCTGCATGAGCACGCATCCGAGGCCTTGTTTTGAGGCATCACAATATACCACGAGGTCATCGGTTCCTTCTGGAAGAGACAAAACTGGTGCGCTGCATAGGGCTTGTTTTAATGTATGGAAAGCGGCTTCTTGTTTATCTCCCCACTTAAATACCACACCTTTTTGAGTCAAGGTGGTGAGTGGTTTGGCGATCTTGGAGAAGTTTTGTATGAATCTTCGGTAGTAGCCGGTGAGCCGTAAAAATTGTCGAATTTCCGTCGGCGTTGTAGGTGCTGACCAGTTTTTGATAGCTTTGATTTTAGAAGGATCCACGTGTATCCCCTTCTCGCTAACCACATGGCCAAGAAAATTCACTTCTCTGATCCAGAATTTGCACTTAGAGAATTTGGCGTAAAGCTTCTCAGCCCTCAGTGTTTCCAAGATTAGCCGGAGATGTTGACGGTGCTCTTCCTCGCTTCAGGAGTAGATTAAAATATCGTCGATGAATACAATCACGAATTTGTCTAAGTAGGGTCGACACACTCGATTCATCAGGTCCATAAATACTGCCGCTGAGTTCGTTAATCCGAAGGGCATTACCATAAACTCATAGTGCCCGTAGCGAGTTCTGAACGCAGTCTTGGGAATATCCTCTTCTTGAACTAGTAGTTGATGATAACCCGACCTCAGGTCGATTTTTGAAAAGTAGCTTGCTCCTTGGAGTTGGTCGAAGAGGTCATCGATTCGGGGTAGGGGATATCGGTTGTTGATAGTGAGTTTGTTTAGCTCCCGGTAGTCTATGCACATACGAAAAGATCCGTCCTTCTTCTTTACAAACAAGACCGGTGCTCCCCATGGTGAGAAGCTTGGCCTGATGAATCCTTTGCTCAACAGTTCATTTAACTGGCTGGAAAGTTCTTGCATTTTTGCCGGTGCTAAGCGGTATGGAGCCTTGGCGACGGGGGTAGCTCCTGGGATTAAGTCAATCCGGAATTCGACTTGTCGTGCGAGGGGTACACCTGGAAGATCTTCGGGGAATACATCGGGGTAGTTTCACACTTCGGGAATGTCGTTGATATCCCTCACCTCTTGTTTCGTATCTACTACGTGGGCTAGAAATGCGTGGTATTCCTTTCGGAGATACTTTTGGGCCTTGACGCAAGAGATGATTTGCAAATTTGAATTGGGTTTGTCGCCATAGATGAAGAGGGTTTTGCCATTTGGCAGATTAAGGCGAACGGCCCTTTCGTAACATATAATGTCGGCACGATGGGAACTTAACCAATCCATAACGATGGTTATGTCAAAGCATTTTATTGTGACCGGCATCAGGTCTACTTTAAACGAATGGTTGCTAGAGTGAGGGTAAACCCTGAGTATATATCATTAGTGTGCTCTTCTTTCCCATTAGCCATTTGTACTACGTATGTATCTTTTAATGAATGAGGGGTTTGTTTTAGTATTGTTTGAATTCATGGCTCACAAAACTCCTCTCTGCTCCACTATCAAATAGTACGCATGCATATGTGTTATTGAGGAGAAACGTACCAGAAACCACCGAGGGATCCTTGACTGCTTCTCCGTGTCCCATCGTCAGGACTCTCCCTACACCACCAACATTAGGTGCTTATGCCTTGGGGCAGTTTCTCCTGAAGTGTCCTGCTTCACCACATTCATAGCAGGTTTGGCTTGCCCCCGCATTGGCAACTTGGTTGTTCGGTCGTGCTGGCACTTTACAGAAACGAGCGGTATGCCCTTTCTTGTCGCAGTTTTTGCAGTGCATTTCCCGACAAGCACCCTTGTGGTGGTAGTTGCACTTGTTGCACTTGGGGAGATTCCCAGCATATTGCTTTGGTGGCGCTGGAGCGGTAGCAGTAGTGGCTGCACGGACAGCAACAGTCTGTTGCTTCTTTCTGGGGTCCTGCACCGGTTGTTTCTTTTTACTGTTCCATAACTTCCTCTTGTTGTTCCCTCCTTTCGTTTGGTCGGTGGTGGCGACCATGGTGCCACGGCTGGCCCTATGATCGATAAGTTGCTGTGCCAATTCCTTGGCACTCTCAAAGGTAGTAGGTTTCGAGGCCAGAACATTATCATGAATCTGGGATGATAGCCCCCAAAGGTATCGTTCTACCTTTTTCTCCTCCGGAGTGACCATTGCAGGACAGAGGAGTGCTAGGTCATTGAATCAGGCGGTATAAGCTTCGAGATCCGTCCCCGACATCTTGAGATTCCAAAGTTCCTCTTCGAGTTTTTGTATTTCTCCCCTTGGGCAATACTCCTTTAACATCAACGCTTTTAAGTTTTCCCAACCTATGGAGTTAGCCACTGCAGGAGTAAGTGACTTAACTCGGCCATTCCACCAAGTAAGAGCTTTTCTTGTGAAAGTGAATGCCGCATACTTGACTTTGCTCGCTTCGGGACAAGCACAGATTTCGAAGACTGCTTCGGTCCTTTCGAACCATTGCATCAGCGCTATGACGCCCCCGCTTCTGTCGAAAGGATCGGGTTTGCCATTCGTGAAGTCTTTGTAAGAACACTCCTTAGTACGCCCCGTGCTGTCCCCCTGATTCGAGTTAGTATTCCCGGATCCGGAACCGCCGGAACCATTTGTACCCATTTGCGACATTGCTGCCGCCACGGCTGCTGTTACTGCAGCCTGAAACATCACAGGATCAAACTCCGGAGGTGGTGGCGGAGGGGGTGGTGCTGAGTTTCCGGAAGGTCTTGGTCTTTTCCTTGGTGGCATGGTTCTGACACAAAAAAAAATAAAAGAAAAGACTTGTCGGTAAGACTTCAATGGTGATAACGAGTCGAGTGTTACTTGTTTCATCTCAATTGTATTTTATCCGAGTTTACTAATTTAGAAGGTAATTCATCGAAAAGTTTATGCAATTAAACTTATGAATTAAATAGTGTTGACCCGAGCAGACTCATGTGTTTGGTTTGTGTCAGCATCTAAGGAAGTAAAATACATGCTACATTCATTGATAATTTGTTAGTACATATTGTTTTGAGAAATTTGGCCTCATAAGGGTCTACATTACATCATAATAAAAGATAAAGTTTTGGCAGTACAAAAGCCCCTTCGACTAGTGTGATCACTTAGTCGCGAGGTCAACCTATTCGCAATAAAGAGTAGCACCAACGCATACTCGAAATCCTAGATTTATAACAAAATATAAGTAGCGCGAACACTACTCGTGGCGGGTAGCATCTGGTCCATGGTGGCCCTGGGATGAGGTCGAGGCTCCCTGAAGCTCCGCAATCCGGCGTTCGGCCGCGATCACTCTCTCCTCGAGAGCTGCGTGCCTCTCCTGGTACTCCCTTACCTCCGCTCGAGCAGCGGTAAGGTCCTCGATGATTTGGTCCACTGGATAGAAGTCCCTCTCCAAATCCCGGGTGCGTGCATCGGTGGCTGCCGTAATAGCGCTGAGATTTCGAACCTGGTCTGCCATTTCCCTACTCTGGTTCCCCAAGTTCGCGATGTGCTGGGTCATAACGGGGAGAGCTCTGTCAGCCGGTCCCCCGTGACTGAGGTCATAGTAACCTCGTTGGTCGCCATAGGGTGACCTCTGGCGTTGTTGCCGACTCCACCTCTCGATCATGCTTGCCTAACGGGGCTCAGGCCCGTTGTGCCCCCAGCGGTTTGCAGGTACCCTCGCGATGTAAGGAGGGTTGAAGACTTCCTCCTCTGGCTCTTCTTCACCTTCATCCTCATCCATGTCCACCTCGTCGTCTTCCTCTTCTTCTTCTTCTTCGTCTACCTCCTCTTCTTCTTCTTCGGGTTCTTCTTCGGGATCCTCTTCGGGATCCTCTTCAATCAGCTCTTCGGGCTCTTCCTCAATCTAGCCGGCATTTCCCTGGTTGGGAAAGTATGGGTCTCCTGGTAGGTGAAATCCTGCCATGTCGTCTGCGCGAGAATAGGGGTGTAAGAAGCAGATAGCGGTAGATATTAATAATATTGCGATATAGCAACATACAAATACTCCCATAGTATTTTAAATGTTTAGATTTGGTTCTTATAGCATTCTTTGTAGGGTGAGGTTAGGTTATTAGATTTGTTGCCTTCCTACGACTATCCCCCGATATGAGTAAGTCACTTCCCGGACGAATATAGTTGATCAGGCTATGTCCTTCCCAAAACTGATTACTCATACCAAGGCATACTCGTAGCGTTCAACTCCTCTTCTTTTAGTTTATGTTCTTCTAGTTATGACACTACGCGAGTATGTAATGCATGTAGGTATACTTTTAAACAAGAACTATTCGTTTTCTAAAAGTATGACCCGTTAGAATGTTTTAAAATCAGAGACTCTCAGTCCAAAATGTGTTTATAGTTTGTATATCCTATGTTGTTTGATATACTTAATTCACTATCAACCGTGCTCTGATACCAATCTGTCACACCCCCAAACCAAGGATGGCGAAAACGTCCGGGGGTGGAGGACTTCATGTGTAGTATCATAACAACAATGGAAATAGTGATGAAAGTAAACACAACCAACATCTATATAATTGAAAGAGTTACATCGTTTAATGAATTACGTGTTTCAAAATCAATTACAATATGTTGACAAAATATGATAAGTTTGACGCCTCAACGTCCCATCCTCAAAAGTACTTTGTTACCTGTTTAGCGATTTCCTGAGAATACAAGTAGTTTGAAAAAGTGTCAACACAATGGTTGGTGAGTTCATAAGTTTTTGTATATAATTATGAAAAAGCTTGTCTCGTAATTGTATAGTTGTTCCAGAAAAATCCGATATTTTCCTTAAAATGAATACTGTAGTATTGTATCCAAAGACTGAAACGTATGAGTAATCTTCCTTATTTACAGAAAATAACGTGAGTTTATTTCAATATAAACGCGTATGATATTAGTGAAATTCTCGTAAATTCTTAAGTTTGTTAATACTTTCTGTGAGTTATTATAACCATACTATGACCTAGGTGGCCTGGAAACGACGTTCTTCGGGCGTCGTAGAACTGAAATGACACTTGTCACCACAGACCTGCCGGTCTAGCTGTTGCAAGCAGCTCTGGTGTGGGTTTGTCAAGCCCAATATAGATCTATATACAACTATCACGCTCTCCCTCCAGGAGACTCTAGCTACAATACAGGACTTATGATTTATGCGAAGCGAATGTCTCACAAAGTTATTAACGAATTTACACTTAACATAATGAAAGTTTCCCTTTTGTATAAATGTACCCTTCTGAAATGTATGCATTTGGAAATGTATAATAAACTATACCTATTATAGTTTATCCAAAACGTTTGTAATGTATAAGAACTCTTTATGAAAATGCATTAGTGTTATAATCCATAAATCATGCTTATTATGTCTTAATATTCGAGTTCTAAATGAATGAATAATCTTATCATGAATGACTAAGTTTCAGTTTATGATGATAAACTAACAAGGAAAAACATTCAATATTTACAACTTATTGTTATACACTTTGCTCAACATAATACAAAGTGTTATGAAATTTATATGATGTTAATTAACTTTAACCTTTATGCGCTATTTTAGGTAAGTCATAGAAAAATCATATGAAGTCGAAAACTAGATCCGTAAATTCTGAGAGTTCCTAAAATGAGTCTAGTTTACTCATAATTTTTATCATGATTTTTGGAAGCATTTAACTTATATTAAAATACTCATATTCACAGACTGGTCCGGATTTGTGTTTGAAAAGACAGGCTGTTTTGTAAAAATCACCATAAATTGTAAAAAAAATCGTGTGGAGATGTGCAAGTAGTCATTTTAAAGCTAAGAAGTGGAACTACTTGCACCTAAAACAGTTTTGAAAACTAAAATGTTTAAGTTGTCCAAAATAGTCCGTGAATGGAGTTGAACGTTTCTGATGAAGGTTGTTAGAAAAGTGTAGTTATGTTCTTGGTGTTTTAACTTGTATTCCCCCCCCCCCCCCCCTAAAAACTTGAGAAAACATAAAAATGTAGGGGTATGAACTCACCTTAAGTGATTTCAGTAGATGATTATTGAAGAATGGAAGTGTTTAACTCAAGAACACTTGGAGATGCCTTGAAGATTTTCGAGAATCTAGCGTCATAGTTATAGAGTTTGTGTAAGCAATCAATGATTTGAGTAGAATGAAGTGCAATAATCACAAGGAGGATGAATTATACTTACCAAGAGTGGAAGAACACTTGATGATCAGCCTTGGGATCTCGAATTGCAGAGAAAAGTTTGAGGGAAAAGTTGGAGTTGGATCTTTGGTGAAATGAGAGTAATTGGAAGAAAAATGAGGAGAGAGGATAAATATCTAGCTCTCAAAAATGTGGGAATAACTTGTTAGAGAGGTAAAAAGGACAAGGAAGTGACAAGGTATGGGCTGGTGGTGAATAGTGACATGGAGTGGGTATGGGAGTGGTTGGTTGTGTCATAACTTAAAGGAAAGTCAACACTCCACCTTTGTACTTCACCCACTCTTTTGGATAAGGTTTTATCTTTAAAAACGTGATAATTTAATAATTATGGGTCCTTATATGTTAAAATAAAGTTTTGGGTGAAAATCCCGTGTTAAAACAATTAAAAACGGGCCTAAAACGCAAATTTAGTCGAAAACCGGGAAGAAAAGCATTCCCAGCGAGACCTCTGGGTCCTAGGCCGAGGTTCGGTCCCTAGGCCGAGGTTCGGTCCTTGCTGGTGCCGAGTCGGAAGCGAAAGGTGCAAACCAGAAGCGAGAAGCAAAGGGCGAGGGGTCAGTCCGAAGGCTCGGTCCGAAGCAAGACAGAAACGAACTAGACCGAGGGAACCTTGACCCGAAATGGACCGAACGTTCGGGTTCGGTTGAGGCATGCGAGGTTCGGTTCCAGGAGCCTCCGGGTTCGGTTTTTTGAGTGAGGTTCGGTTCAGCAGCCTTCGACCCAGGAGGGTTCGGTTCCTAAGGGGACTTTCGGTTCCTAAGAGGGGTTTCGGTTCCTAAGAGGGGTTTTTCGCTTAGACTTCCGTTTTTGGGCTGTTTTTGCCAAATTCGAGGGTCGGGATGCCCCGAGTGACTATAGAAAGTTGGGAGAGATTTCGAGAGAGATTTGAGAGAGATTTGACATTCTTGGAGAGATTTCTCATTCAGAGAGAGATTTGGGAGAGATTTGACATTCTTGGAGAGATTTCACATACAAAGAGATATTTGGGAGAGATTTCATATTCTTAGAGAGATTTGGGAGAGATTTGACATTCTTGGAGAGATTTCACATACAAAGAGGTATTTGGGAGAGATTTCATATTCTTAGAGAGATTTGGGAGAGATTTGACATTCTTGGAGAGATTTCACATACAAAGAGATATTTGGGAGAGATTTCATATTCTTAGAGAGATTTGGGAGAGATTTGACATTCTTGGAGAGATTTCATATACTTAGAGAGATTTGGGAGAGATTTGACATACTTAGAGAGATTTGGGAGAGATTCTCGATAAGAAGAGATAGAGTGTAAACGATGGAGAGCGGTTTCGTGTGTGACGAATGTGAGTGTCCGTCTTCGCAATGCAAGGTCCGTAATCCCCGTTATGCCATGTTTTAGGATCTTACACACTCCCTATGAGTATGAAACATTGTCTTATTGTTCTTGTTCATTGTTTAGCACTAAGGTTAAAGAAATTTAAACACACGAACTTTCCAAGTGATGTTTTCTCATTAAGATAGTGAGTTATACAGAAATTTACATAATACAAACCCTATTATACAATGTTTAATTGAGTTGACCGGTTTGACTCGTTGACTTTGTCCGGCTTAGACTTGACCCGAATTCGACTATTGTCACAAAGTGACTTTATGATACAATACTTTTTAGCCTTTTTAATCTAAACGAAAGTCATAGTGTTCGTTAAATCGAGAGTGTGCATGAAAAGAACACCCAAATTTGACTTCGTAGGAGGAAGTTATGGTTTTTCCGAGATTCGGATTTGCACTATGCAGCCTGGAGTTTGAATAGTAGATCGACCAACTTTTAGCTGACACAACCTAAACGAGAATCGAAGGTCTCGTCAATAGTTGCTCAACGGAAAAATTACAGACGAAAACAGATGTCGAAGAAGAAGTTATGAAAATTTATCGGACTTTTCCTGTCCCTACCTGTTAAAAATATAGATTTAAAAATAAATTCAAAATTAGCCGACAAAGTCTATACGAAAGTTGTACATTATGTCTCTACCTATGCGTGGATATAAAGAACATCAAAAATGAAGCTTGTATGCCAAGGTTACGAATTTTATAAGTCAAGCGTGTGATTTACTTAGCTGTATTCGAAGGGAACGCCCCGCGTTCGCAAAGACTAGGCATCGGTTCGGCCATGTCCTTCCATCCGATGATCGACAAGTATTCGTATGAACACGTTGCGTACCCTCATATGCCTTGTGTATGAAGGAATACATAGTGTACCACCGAAGCTACGCCCTGCGTTCCAAGGACCTAGAGCATATAAAAGGCATATGAGGGTTGGCTTCAAAACTCCCACATTTACCATCTCTTTCTCTCTCTCTCTCTCTGTCTCTCTCTTTCTCTCTCTAAGCATCCTAAACACCCCAAGCCTAGGAAACTTCCCTAGCACTAGAAGAAAGCCCCGGAGTACCCAAAGACTCCAAGAAAAAGAGCTTTTCGGCTTAGAAGCTCTGCCCATGCAGAGCCTGGTTTTTAGCAAGACCTGTTGTTTCATCAAAGGAAATTATTTTTTAGAAGCGAACCACTGTCTGAGTTGAGAATCATCACCTTAACAAGTGAGTGCATAGTTACTTTCATCTTACACATAGATATGAAATATTTTATATAAATTACGCGCTATATGTGCATATTATCAATTTATCTTGAGATCTATGTTGGATGAAAGATTTAAACCTTTTTTCTTTAGATCTAAACTGTATATATGTATTTTTTTTAGATCTAAACTTTTTTTCTTCAGATCTAAAATGTATATGTATTTTTTTTAGATCTAAACTTTTTTCTTCAGATCGAAACTGTATATATATTTTCTTTTTGATCTAAACATTTTTTTTTCATCTCTGAACCTTTTTCTTTAAATCTGAACAATATATGTATTTTATCTACAAATATGTTGGATAAAACATTGGTAGATGAAATAGTTGGTGTGTAATGAAAGATGAGTTGGATGATAAGATGAAAGGTGATCTAAATCGTGAGATGAGGGTGAGAGGTGAAAAATGGGAGAAACCTTTACCCAAGCGTTGAACTCATTATCTAGCAGAATATGGATGACAACATGTAACAACCTAAATTTCCAAAACAATTTTTCATTTTTAAAACATACATTTACTCATAAAATAATATCAAAACATAATGTATCAAATGTTACCATCACAAACATATCCTAGAATCTCAAAACATAAACTCCACGAGTGTGTACATATCATGTCGGCGCCTTCCCGTGATCATCACTAGGACCTGAAACACATATCACAACAACTGTAAGCATAAACGCTTAGTGAGTTTCCCAAAATACCACATATAACACAGACGCCTTTCTAAGCCATAACTCTGAGGTCTTCCGATCCAAGTGTCTCAGGGGACTTCCGTCCTGAATCCCGGTAGACCTTCCGTCCTACCCGTATCGAGCTTCCGGTCCGTAACCTCCTGACCTTCCGGTCCAAGTCATATTGACCTTCTGGTCCTTATCATACATAACATACATAACACATACATATCACATAACAACATATAACACATACGTCTCATAGCATACAAGACCTTCCGGTCAAACATAGGTACCCTTCCAGGTATAATATAGTGAGAAGACTCACCTCGGATATCTCCGATAATCTCGCACACATATACACTAATCTAGCCTCCGCCTAAACACATAAACAATTATCTCAAATCAATAAGGGCTCTCCAGGCTATACTAGTCTCTTTCATGTCCTCTAGCAAGGCTAAATTACCATTTTACCCTTCAAATGGTACACAAGTCCAATTGTTGACCAAACCCTAAAAGTCAACAAAAGCCAACGGTCAACTTTGACCAGACTCGCCGAGTGCACTCGTGTGACTCGGTGAGTCCATGCATGTCCTCTTCGCCCCTGCTCCTCACTCGACTTGCTGAGTCAAACCTACACTCAACGTGTTATTATAGGTCACGAATCACGGGGCAACCCGACTCGACTCGTCGAGTCCACTTATGAACTCGGCGAGTTGTTTCCATAATCACACTCAAATGACCTTCTGAGATCAGATCCGCTTCTCTAATCTATAGATCTGACTTCCCCATGACCAATAACCACGTAAAGGTCGAAACTTGACTCACATGCAATGCACCCAAGGCTTCTTTTGGTGAAATAACCACTAAAATGGCTACCTAGGTTCACAACTCAAAAGGGACAGCATAAAGCATAGCTATAGGGACTCTTTGGACCTCTTAAGGTCCAAATCTAAGAATCATTACACCCTAGGACCTCATCCACTCCAGATTCAAGCCAAAATAATGCATATAGAAACCCTAGATTCGACTAAACATCATAATCATGAGAGTAAGCACACAGATTGATACCTCCAACAACTTCATCTGACCAAATGGAAGTAGATCCAAGCTCCCCAACTCGCCTAGCTTGTCCTTGCTCCTTTCTTCTTGCTAAACCACATAATAAATGGTGAATTAGTCTTCCTCTAACATCGCAAATGATCTCTCTGCTCTTTAAGGTTTCTCATGGGTGTAGTGGCCACGAATGAACGCCATAAAGACCTTTAAATACGGGTGAGGCCCTGAGATTTAGGGTTTCACTTTACAGCGCGGACTCTCCGTGTCCATGCATCAACTCGTCGAGTCCGGTCATTAATCCAGAAAAGAATTTGCGATCCTACTCGGCGAGTCTGAGCGTCTACTCGCCGACTCACTCCATTAAACTCAAAATAAATATTTAAAATAAGATACCTGGGAATCCGAATTTTAAAATTCTCCCCCACTAGAATCAGACTTCACCTTCGTAGTCTCATTCTACAAACAACTCTGGATGTAGCTTTCGCATCTCCGCCTCCGGCTCCCAAGTCAGCTTGGACCCTTTTCGATGCTGCCACTGAACCTGAACCAGTGGCACTTCCTTGTTTCTCAAAACCTTGATCTTCTGATCCAACACCACGACTGGCCTCTCAACATAATTTAAGCTCGCATCCACCTGAATATCCTCCAATGGTACTATTTTCGACTCTTCGGCTATACACATTCTCAACTGGGACACGTGAAAGGTATTATGAATCTGGCTCAACTCCACAGGTAGCTCTAAGCGATACGCTACCCTGCCCACCTTAGCGGTCACCCTGAATGGACCAATATATCGGGGCCCCAGCTTTCCCCTCTTCCTGAATCGGATCACTCCTTTCCAAGGTGATACCTTCAGGAGTACAAAGTCCCCCACCTGAAACTCCAACTCAGATCGTCGTCTATACTGGGGCCCTAACTTTCCCGTCTGCCTGACCTGTTGTATTTGTTCTGATGTCTGAATCACTATCTCTGTGTTGCCTATCACTCGCTGCCCTATTCTGCCCAGTAGATGGGAGTCCGACACCTCCTCCCATATAATAACTCTAAGGGAGGATTACCAATACTCGAGTGGTGGTTGTTGTTATAGGAAAACTCAGCTAACGGCAAGTACGTGTCCCAACTTCCTCCGAAGTCCAATACACATGGTTGAAGCATGTCCTCGAGCATTTAAATCGTCCGCTCACTTTTCCTGTCGGTCTGTGGGAGGTAGGTGGTACTGAAATGCAGTCTTGTACCCAACTCCTCATGGAACTTCTTCCAGAACCTGAAAGTGAAACGTACATCTCAATTTGACACAATCAGATTGGTACACCATGCCGCGATACCACCCCCCTCACATACACCTCTGCCAGCCTCTCTGCGGAAGAGCTCTCACTGATAGCAAGGAAGTGAGCGCTCTTCGTCAACCGGTCAACGATCACCCAAATTGCATCAACACCTATCGTGGTCCTTGGAAATTTGGTGATAAAATCCATAGAGATTTGTTCCCACTTTAACTGGGGAACCTCAAGTGGCTGCAACTTGCTGTGCGGACACTAGTGCTCGGCCTTAACCCTGCGACAGGTCAAACACCTCTCAACGAACCACGCTACATCCTCTTCATACAGGGCCACCAATACTCTCTCTTCATGTCCAAATACATCTTAGTGGCTCCAGGATGGATTGAGAACCTCGATCGGTGCGCCTCCTCCATCAAAGTGGTACGTGCCCCGCTGCATATGGAATCTAAATCCGACCCTGAAAGGTCGTAAGCCCACAACTATCAGTAACGAACTTAGGTACCTGACTAATCACTCGCTCTCTCTTGCGGTTCTCTAGTCTCACAACCTCTGCCTGGGCCTCCTGAATGGTGTCCAACACCGAAGTCATCACTGCCAACCATATACAAATGTCTTGAATCGGGGCACTCTCCACCCTACGGCTCAGGGAATCAGCTACAATATTAGCCTTGCCCAGGTGGTACAGAATCTCACAATCGAAATCATTTACCATGTCCAACCATCTCCTCTGGTGTATATTCAGGTTGGGATGATCCATCAAATACTTCAAGCTCTTGTGGTCCGTGTATATGGTACACCGAACCCCATACAGATAGGGATGCTAGATATTGAGGGCGAACAACACTGCCCCCAACTCCATATCGTGGGTGGGATACCTCGTCTCATGAGGCTTCAGCTACCTCGATGCATACGCCATCACATGCCCCCTCTGCATAAGTACTAGACCCAACCCTGATATCGATGCGTTGCAATACACCACAAAATCCTCCATCCCACTGGGAGGGCTAACACCGGAGATTTTCATAGTCTCTTGCGAAGTGTCTCAAACGAGGTCTGCTGCTCCGGACCCCATGAAAAAGAAACACCCTTGAGGGTCAACCTGGTGAGAGGCACGACGATCTTGGAGAAATCTTTGATAAATCTCCGATAGTATCCAGCCAATCCTAGAAAACTCCTGATCTCGGTAGGTGTTCTCGGCACCTCCCACCTCATAACCGCCACAATCATGGCCGGATCCACCAAAATCCCATTCTGGCTATCGAGATGCCCAAAGAACTAGACCTCCCGTAACCAGAACTCACATTTGGAAAATTTGGCATAAAGCCTCTCCGACCTCAATACCTCAAGAATCTCTCTAAGATGCTCCACATGCTGCTCTCTAGATCTCGAATACACCAAAATATCATCAATGAACATGATCACCGAGCGATCCAACATCAACCTGCACACCCTGTTCATGAAATCCATGAACGACGCCGGTGCATTGGTGAGCGTCAAAGTCATCACCACGAACTCGTAATGCCCATAACGAGTTCTGAATGCCGTCTTCTGGATATCTTCATCCCGCACCCTCACCTGATGATACCCAGACCTCGACTAAATCTTGGAGAACCAAGACGCCTCATGCAACTAATCAAATAGGTCATCGATCGTAGGTAATGGGTAACGATTCTTGACCATCAACTTGTTCAACTCTCGGTAATCAATGCACATGCGGTGTGAACCATCCTTTTTCTTGAAAAAAAGGATCGGCACTCCCTAAGGGGAACTACTCGGTCTAATAAACCCCTTCCCCAGCAGCTCCTGAAGTTACGAGGATAACTCCTGCAACTCTGGAGGCACAAGGCGATAACGTGCCTTGGTGATAGGCGTTGCCCCCAGAAACGTCCCCCATCGCAATTGGGACAAGATCAATCGGGAACTAAAACACCAAAGATCTCGAGCACACATCCCCGAATTACCTCAGTATCATAAACCGCTCGCTCCTTAGCTATGAAAACCCGAAGAGGTCGACTCAACTCCACTCAACAAATACTGATGTGATGCCTAAAAGCTAACGACACAAAGGATCGACTCGCACCTGAGTCAAATAACACCAAAGCAGGTACAAAATTCACAAGAAAAGTACCTACGAATATTATAAAAAAACATCGCATAACAATCAGCATAAATAAATGAAAGAATACGTACCAGCCACGACATCGGGCGCTGTGCGGACCTCCTCCGATGTCAACTGGAAAGCTCTCCCGCGAGCTTTCGGTGCCTCGTCCTTCACTCGCTGTCCCTCAGTAACTCGTGCAGACCCCTGCACTGACCTCCACAGCAGAAGTGGACACCTGGCCTTCTGATGGCCCATCTGGTTGGAATGAAAGCAAACCATAAATCCTTAGGGGCAATCCTTGGTGATATGCCCCTTCTTGCCACATTTGTAACAAGCACCTGATTGACAAACCCCATCATGTCCCTTGCCGCACTTCCTGCAAGTGTGGCCCTTCTGGCATCCAAATTTCGAATTGGTAGGCTTTGCCCGCTTGGCTGCCGGCTGAGACTGTGTCGGCCGCAGATCCTTCCCTTGAGACTCGGCCTCCTCCCTGGCCTGATTCTCCAACTCAATCTCCCTCTTTCGAGAATTTTCCTGGAGCTTGGAAAATGTCCGGTAAGTTGAGTTCGTCACGAACTCCTGAATATCCCTCCTCAAAACGCCCAAATATCGGCTCATGTGTGCTTGCTCGGTAGACACCTGCTCAGGGCAGAACATCTCCCTTTCATGAAACTTCCTGGTAACTACAGTAACATAATCAGTACCCTGCTAGAGGGTCAAAAACTCTTGGGCCAATCTTTCCCTCTCCACCGGGGGAACATACTCGTCTCTGAACATGGTGCTGAACCTCTCCCAAGTCACCTCTGAAAGCTCTGCAAGAGTGAAGTTCTCCGTCAAAAACTTCCACCGATCCTTCGCTCCCAGGCGGAGCTGGTTCAGCACAAATCGGACCCTCAGATGCTCTGGATATGAACACGTGTAGAAGCATCCATTGATATAATAAATCCATCTCATCGCAGCGATCGGATCCTGCATCCCGTCAAACTCTGGTGGCTTAGTGTTGCTGAACTCCCGAAACAACAACAAGTCACCTCCCTGAGGCCTGGCAGTAGCCACAGCTACAGTAGCTGCAGCCTCGGTCACCACTGCGTACCACTCATCGAAAGTCCCAATCAATGTGGTCTTGATAGACCCAAACATCTCCAGAATCTTGGCTCGAATCGCCATTGCCACCTCATCGTTGATCATCTGATGAAACTCCTCTTCACTCATGTCGCTCGTCTCAGGTTTGTGGTGTGTCCAAACCATGATGTCTCTGAAATACAACATAAAAATATCAAAGACCCGCTCGAGCATATTAGCACTCGATACCTCCACTCTACTTGTTCCCAAGTACCCAAAGGATTCCTACATGGGCTGCGCACTGATCTGGTGTTTTCAGTAGTATGTGCCCTATACTACCGTCTACACCGCATTAGTATTCACCCCAAGTACTCCTCCTTGGATCCCAGATCACAAGTACTCTACTTCTCGCTAGCATAGGCTACCCTTCGGTAAACCTTTTGTAGCCCCTCACTGCTACCTACTCACTCACAAGCATCTCATAGCAGCAGAAATCCTCCTAGGCTAAGGCATCAAAAATCAGGCCACTCTGGTCCTAATATGAATACCTAGCCTACTTAGCATGCATAACATATCATAACATAACTCTTAACACACAATGTAAGGGTATTTTGGGAAATCACCGTTCGGGTGCTGGCTGATCGTAAACACTACTCTGCTCTGCTCGTTTCAAAACCTTTTTATTCTTTTCGAAAAATTGTTTAATTTATGAAAAATTTCTCAAATCCTCAGTTTGAGTTCAGATACACCCGAAAATGTACCCGAATCCCTCAAACCAAGGCTCTGATACCAACTTGTAACAAGGTAAATTTTGAAAACAATTTTTCATTTTCAAAACATACATTTACTCATAAAATAATTTCAAAACATAATGTATCAAATGTTATCATCACAAACATATCCCAGAATCTCAAAACATAAACTCCACGAGTGTGTACGGATCACACGGGCGCCTTCCCGCGATCATCACTAAGACCTAAAACACATAACACAACAACTGTAAGCATAAGTGCTTAGTGAGTTCCCCAAAATACCACATACAAAACATACACCTTTACAAGCCATAACTCTATGAGGTCTTCCGATCCAAGTGTCTCAGGGGACTTCCGTCCTGAATCCCGGTAAACCTTTCGGTCCTACCCGTATCGACCTTCCGGTCCGTAACCTACTAAACTTCCAGTCCATGTCATCTTGACCTTCTGGTCCTTATCATACATAACATACATAACACATACATATCACATAACAACATATAACAAATACATCTCATAGCATACAACACCTTCCGGTCAAACATAGGTACCCTTCCAGGTACAGTATAGTGAGAGGACTCGCCTCAGATATCTCGGATAATCTCTCACACGTATACACTGATCTAGCCTCCGCCTAAACACATAAACAATTATCTCAAATCAATAAGGGCTCTCCAGGCTATACTAGTCTCTTTCATGTCCTCTAACAAGGCTAAAATACCATTTTACCCTTCAAATGGTACACAAGTCCAACTGTTGACCAAACCCTAAAAGTCAACAAAAGCCAACGGTCAACTTTGACCAGACTCGCCGAGTGCACTCGTGTGACTCGGTGAGTCCATGCATGTCCTCTTCGCCCCTGCTCCTCACTCGACTTCCTGAGTCAAACCTACACTCAACGTGTTATTACAGGTCGCGAATCGCGGGGCAACCCGACTCGACTCGTCGAGTCCACTTATGAACTAGGCGAGTTGTTTCCATAATCACACTCAAATGACCTTCTAAGATCAGATATGCTTCTCTAATCTATAGATCTGACTTCCCCATGACCAATAACCACGTAAAGATCGAAACTTGACTCACATGCAATGCACCCAAGGCTTCTTTTGGTGAAAAAACCACTAAAATGGCTACCTAGGTTCACAACTCAAAAGGGATGGCATAAAGCATAGCTATAGGGACTCTCTGGACCTCTTAAGGTCCAAATCTAAGAATCATTACACCTTGGGACCTCATCCACTCCAGATTCAAGCCAAAATAATGCATATAGAAACCCTAGATTCCACTAAACATCATAATCATGAGAGTAAGCACACAGATTGATACCCTCCAACAACTTCCTCTGACCAAATGGAAGTAGATCCAAGCTCCCCAACTCGCCTAGCTTGTCCTTGCTCCTTTCTTCTTGCTATACCACACAATTACCTCAAATCAATAACAGATCTCTAGGCTAGACTAGTCTCTTTCATGTCCTCTAAGAAGGCTAAAAGACCATTTTACCCTTTAAATGGTCCACAAGTCAGATTGTTGACCAAACCCTAAAAGTCAACAAAAGCCAACGGTCAACTTTGACCAGACTCGCCGAGTGCACTCATGTGACTCGGCGAGTCCATGCATGTCCTCTTCGCCCCTGGTCCTCACTCGACTCGCTGAGTCAACCCTACACTCAACATGTTATCACAAGTAGTGAATCGCGGGGCAACCCGACTCGACTGGTCGAGTCCACTTATGAACTCAGCGAGTTGCTTCCATAATCACACTCAATGACTTTCTGAGGTCAGATCCGATTCTCTAATCTGTAGATTTGACTTCCCCACGACCAATAACCATGTAAAGGTCGAAACTTGACTCACATGCAATGCACTCAAGGCTTCTTTTGGTGAAATAACCGTTAAAATGGCTACATAGGTTAACAACTCAAAAGGGATGGCATAAACATAGATATAGGGACTCCCTGGACGTCTTAAGGTCTAGATCTAAGAATCATTACACCCTGGGACCTCATCCACTCCAGATTCAAGCCAAAATAATGCATATAGAAACCCTAGATTCGACTAAACATCATAATCATGAGAGTAAGCACATATTGATACCTCCAACAACTTCCTCTGACCAAATGGAAGTAGATCCAAGCTCCCCAACTCGCCTAGATTTTCCTTCCTCCTTTCTTCTTGCTAAAACACACACGAAATGGTGAATTAGTCTTCCTCTTGGACCACAAATGATCTCTCTGCTCTTTAGGGTTTCTCAGGGGTGTAGTGGCCGCAAATAAAGGCCATAAAGGCCTTTAAATAGGGCTCAGGCCCTGAGCTTTAGGGTTTCACTTTACAGCGCGGACTCGCCGAGTCCACGCATCGACTCGTTGAGTCCGGTCATTAATCCATACAAGAATTCGTGATCCTACTCGGCGAGTCTGAGCGTCTACTCGTCGAGTCCCTCCATTAAATTCAAAATAAATAATTAAAATAAGATACCTAGGAATCCGGATGTTACACAACCACAAACTATTCGAGACGGTCCGGTGGAACGCTAGCAGACTCACAACCTGTAGGTGTTGTGAACGATATGTTCACCTAGTGTACTCTAAAAACCCGTTAGCATATATTACGGGTGGACTCCAAAAATAATATTTTCAATAAATGAGATAAACCATGGCAACTATGGAGTTAGCGCCTCTTGGATGAACCCTAACAACTATGGACTTAGTGCTTGTTATATAAACCCTGGCAACAATGGACACAATGCCTAGTCCTTAGGAATAAATAATGAGGGATTGACGATTCATAGAGAAGATACTTAAGAATAAATAAGATAATGGGGATGGGTAAATGGTTTAATTATTTGATGATGAAACATAATAACTATATTATTGTGGTTTGAAAACCCTATGTACTCACTAGGTTTCACAACCTGACCCACTCAGTTTATTTGTATCATAGGTGTGGATATAAAGCTACACTACATCGAAAGATTAAATAGATGTAGATCACTGGTGTAAATGAATATAACTTTTGTTTAAGCTTATGTTTATGTGTTGACGATGGCATCCCAAAGTTTTAAAATGAATAAAATACATTTCTTCGGAAATGCTTGGATAACATATTTATCATGTTTTTCTCGGGAAAAATTACGCAATACTTTTCTTTAAAAAGTTACTCTATTTGAAAATTAAGCATAAAAAAATCGATCTTTTTTGGTAGTGAAAATGTGGATGTCACAGTTGGTTTTGGAGCATTAGTTTAAGCGAATTAGGAATTTGTAGGATTTCTAGACTTAAACTTAGAATGGTAAGCAATGATTGTGAGATGAGTCTCTACTATATTTTAGACACAAGCACTATTTTATTTTAGGAAAGATGCCTAAAATGCTTTTTATGCTCTAAATGATTTATATTATAGCTATAAAGATGCCTTATATGCTATTATTTGATCTGATATGTGGTCTATTGCTGACCTGATCTAGAAACTTTATGTGTTTAGATTTCTAAGCATTAAATTATAATGTTAGAACTGGCATATAACTTATTGGAGTGATAAGGAGATTTATACGTCTATCGTAAACAAATCTTTCTATCTACGTTCTCATCACTACACAAAACGTCTTATTTTGCTGTATAGGCCAACGTGGCGAGCACTCGAAGCAGATTCGGAAATAGTAACCCACAGCCTGAGCCACTAGTGATTGAGCGTGCACCAGAAGTAGTAGCTACACATGATCCAATCACATTGACAGGAGTACAGGCAATGGTGCGGATGATGTTGGATCAATAGATGGAAGAGACAAGGTGCTTACTTCAACAAAGTAAGGAAGAACTTGCTGTGTGAATATGCAAGGCACCTACTCTTGAGGCAACCATCTGGGTTGCTAATTCTATCAAAGAAATGATCAACAATATGACCACCAACAAGGTTGTGTTGAGTATATTTGTGTTGCGTCTTGGGCTAAGTGTTTTGTAATCCGGATTGGGCCTGTCCATCCGTGTCTATCTAGATTAGTTACGTAGTTATCTAGATTGATTGTTAGGGTTATAATATATATATGCATGCATGTATGCATATATTGACAAGTTTTTCATTACGTTGATTTTTGTAACCCTAAACGCCTCTACAGATTGAAGTTCTTTATCGAGCACTTCTGAGGTGTTATTGCATTAATCATTCGACATATTCAGCGCAATACTTGTGTTCTTATTACGTTCTTATTTTATATCTTGCTTAGAATCAAACGATCCTAAAAGAACTTTGATCTAACAATTGGTGTTAGAGCAGGAGACTGTGTGATCAATACACATTCCTTCTGTATACATAATTCTTTAGGGTTTCCGCTTTTATCGTATAAATAGAAGCCGTCGTCTTCATATCGACAATAACTCTATTTTTTTATAAAACCCTAATCTCAAGTTTACAGGTTTGATTCTGAGCAGCTCACCATGTCTCAAGAAGATTCACATACAAACCCAATTAACATCTCAAACAACATCGGATCAACAATCAGAGTACCCATACTCTATACTCAAGACTACGAAGTATGGGCTCATCACTTTGAAGATTACGTGGTTGGATCGGAAGACAATGGCTATCTCATCTGGGAAGCTATCACTCTTGGACCGTTTGTACATTCGGAGACAAACACAACTGTTAAGATGCAAAAAGATTACAACAAGTTGGTGACAGATGTTCAAAAGATGCCACAGGATGAGAAGGACAAGATCTTGTGTAACGTAAAAGCCATGTGGATGATAAGATTCGCCCTGCAATCTGACACCTTTCGGCTTGTAGGTTCATGCACAACTGCTAAAGAGATCTGGGATAGGCTGAAGGAACTTTACTCAACTGATGAAGATCTGGAACACTCAATTCAAACTCTGTTACTATCAGAATTTGGAGTTTTAGAACAGAAACTTGAAGAGAAGCTTGTACAGACCTTTGATCGGTTCAATCATCTCTTAAGTAAGATGATCAAGCATGGCATAAAGATGAAGCTGATCGAGCAGAAAGTAACATTTATGAATGGGCTGAGACCAGAATGGATGGTTGTGGTTTCCACTGTGAAGGCGCATGAACAGTTCAAATCATACTCGCTAGCGAAACTAGTAGGGATACTGAAAATCCCATGAAAGTGTTGTAACTAAGGAAGCGAAAGTGGTCTCTGGTATGGGATTGTTGGCTCTTGTTTCTAAAGGAAAAAGTACTGCTGAAAAAGAAGAAGAAGAGTCAGATATGTCAGAGTGCGAGCTTACAAGTGAGGAATATGCCTTCATGATCACAAATCCAAAGAAATTTGCAAGGAGAAAATTTCCCGCCAACAAGAACCGAAACTGGCAGAGAAGCTACAGTTCTGGGAAGATGAAGGATGAACCTAAAGTATCCTCTCAAAAGGATGAAGAGAAAAAGGAGAAGACACTTGCAGGAGACTCCGGATACGACTGCAACTATTGTCACGGCAAAAACCATTTTGCCAAAGATTGCATGTTGAGAAAGATGGCTAAGAAGAGAGAGGGTGAAGATGACGAAGCATATTATATGTGCAAATTAGAAGAAGTCAAAAAGAAACAGCCGTCCAACAGCTCAATGAATGCCTTAATCGTACAGGAGAACGCTGAGGAAGATGAGTTCGGTGGCATAGAAGTATGGTCAACCGACTTTGAAGACGAAGAGGTTAGAAGACCCACTCATGGAAAGGAGAATGTGGCAAAGAATGAAGGTTCGGGTGGAAAATGTTTTATCATCACTGCTGGTCCATCAACTGAGAGTGCGGATTCAGAACCGAACCTGACTGAAAATAAGTGTTATGCGGCCAAGGCAGTGAGTGAGAAGATCAACGACTGTGATCGATTGATAAAAAAGGTACATTCTATTATTGAGTCTCTTAAAATTTCAAAAATTGATTATCAAGAAGAATTAAATGAATTAAACTCTAAATTCTCTAACCTAAGTAGTAGCCTCATGCAAACTCGCTTAGCAAATTCTAATCTAACAGACCAACTCGGTAGGGTGTCTTCAAAAAGTGGGGAGAGGAGAATCTGGATTGAGCTTAAGGAAGCAGAGTTAGTTAGGGCTAGGGATGAAAGTATTTATTTGCAAAGAGATAATTTAAAGTTATTAAAACAAAGAAATGTTTTTTGTTTTTATTTCTAAGCGTCTTTATACAAATATTGCTCAATTACATTTAAATTGTGAAATTGGTAAGAAAATTCATAAGATGATTTTACTCTTTCTTGAATTTAAAGAAGATGAAGTTATAGCAGAATGTGAATCAGAAGTGTCCTCTGAAGAAACGTCAATGTCGTATAGGCTAGGTTTGGATAAGATAGAAACTTTCATCGATTCTAAGGAACATAAAAGTATGTTAAAAGATATCTTAGATGAAAATGATAGGCTAAAGATTAAAACTGAAAGTATACATACATTCGACTTGTCAAATGCTAAAATTGTTAAGGATAATAAAATAAACTTAGATAATTCGTCCGAATTTGATGCGGAAAGCGAGATGAGTGAAATCTCAGTAGAAGATGAGGTTGATTGTTCTAAGTTTATGAAAAATGAAACCGAGAGTGAAAAACCTTTTATATCAAAAAATTCGGTTGAGTTTGCTCGTCTGTCAAAAGAACAGAAACCAAAACTCAAGGAAAAAGCTTTGGTTTATCAAAAGGTCCAAACCGTGCCAAATCAGGTTTATGCTACGACTGGAGTCACTCAAAAGCAGACGGCAGAATGAAGAACAATGGTTGACGAAGATAATGTTGTAGGTTGCGAAGACTATTTTTGGTCTGCTCCTATTGATAACGCAGATGAAACGGTTGGACTATATGAGAAAACCACATGGAGAGTCAAGGGTAGATACATACCAGAACCTCTCAACAAACCCTCCAGTTTCGATATTCCAAGCACAAGTGGAACCAAAGATGTTCCTAAAGAACCAATGGTTAAACCTGATGTTCCTATCAAGAGGGAAGAACCGAAAGTTCTGCTCAAGAGAGAGGAAGCACCAAAAGTTCAAACTAAGTCATCTGCAACCCACGAAAAAGAGAAACCGAAGGCAAGCTTCAATATTCACAAATCTCAGAAGGAGCTAGCTGAACAGAAACGCCTGAGAAATCGAAGATACGCCACGAATCTGAATGAACGTAAAAGGCATTGGAATTCTCAAAATCCCAACTATGAGATTCCCAGGAAAGAATCCATGGACAATTGAAAGGAAAAGATGAAGGAAAACTATAGTCCAAATTCCTATTATTCCAAATCCCAGAACCGAAAGCCTAGTCTCGGTCCTAAACCCACTTTCGGTCCTCGACCCACTTTCGGTCCTCGACCCAGATTCGGTCCTAAAACCAGATTCGATTATAATCCTAGTTATGGATCCTCCAAGTCCCAAGATACAACAAATTATTTAAAGGACATCAAAGGAAAAGGAAAGTTGGTATCATATTCTGAGAAGGAATATAAGAAATCCTCTACTAAACCTAGGAATCAAACGAAAAACACTAAACCATCAAAAGCAACACCAAATGATACTCTAAAATTTAAAGAAGATAAATCAAAAATCAAGGTGTATACCATTAAAAGAAAAGTTCAAACAACTCTAATTAAACGAACTTATTTGGTTGATGCTTCTGTTGTAATTCCTTTCTCTGTGAAAAACTCACAAGGACCCAAGAAAGTTTCGGTCCCTGAAAGATGGTGGGTCTGTGAAGTTTGGAAACAATTCCTATAGGACAATCAAAGGATACGGCATGATAACTAACGAAGATTTCTGAATCAGAAAGGTGGCTTATGTAGAAGGATTGCAGCACAATCTCATCAGTGTATCGTAATTAGTTGTGGGCACAGGTTTGAAGGTATCATTCGATGATGAGGGGTCTGAGATAATCGAAAAACAATCTAAGAAGGTTCTGCTGAAATCTGTGCGAAAGGGTGAGATGTACCCTTTAAATATTAATCCAATACGAGGGACACCAGCTATTTGTCTTCTGTCAAAGGAAAACACTGATGAAAGCTGGTTATGGCATCGATGTCTATCACACCTAAATTTTAATGATATCAACAAATTGGTAATTGGGGATCATGTTCGAGGCCTTCCTCTTCTCAAGTTCGATAAGGAGCATTTATGCGCAGCATGTGAAATGGGTAAGCAAAGCCGAAAAAGCCACCCAACACGCATCAATACTAAGATAGTGGAAGCACTTGAACGGTTACACATTGATTTGTGTGGACCTTCTGCTATAGAGAGTATCGGTGGAAGTAAGTACATTCTTGTTATTGTAGATGACTTTTCCAGCTTCACCTGGGTTTTCTTTCTTAAACAGAAATTCGATGCAACTCCCAAGATGAAGGTGTTCATCAAGCAAGTGGAAGTGCGATTAAGGAAGATAGTCAGAAACATCAAAAGTGATAATGGACTAGAATTCAAGAACAAGGACTTTGAAGACTTTCTGGCTGATAAGGGGATAACTCACAATTTTTCAGCCCCCTATACAACACAGCAGAATGGGATTGTTGAAAGACGAAACCGTTCTCTATGTGAAGCAGCCAGAACCATGCTCAGTTACGCTTCTCTACCTTTATACTTCTGGGATGATGCCATCGCTGCTGCTTGTTATACTCAGAATCGGTCTTTGCTCAACAAGAGATTCTCCATAACTCCTTATGAGATCTTAAATAATAGGAAACCGAACGTCAAATTTTTCCATATTTTCGGTTCACGATGCTTTATTTTTAACTCTAAAGAGAACCGAAATAAGTTTGATGTTAAAGCTGATGAAGGCATATTTCTGGGTTACTCTATGTGATCAAAAGCATATAGGGTGTTGAATAAGAGTTCCAGAAAAATTTAAGAAACTTATTATGTCACTTTTGATGACAATTATATGAAGGAGGTTCAAAGGACTGACAATGCTTCAGGAGACATATTCCAAGAATCTTGACAGGTCTCGGTTCCAATATCCAACTTGTTTGAGGAATACATTCGGCCGTTCGATGAACCAAAAAAAGCAATTCATTCGGAGGCAACAACAGTAGACAACAAAGTAGATAATTTCAAGAAGGTCATAGACGATGCCACTAAAGAGATGGAAAGCGAACCACCAAGTCCTAAGTCATCCAAAGGCTCTCCAAGTGAAGCTTCAACGTTCCAGGGGGAGTGCTCAACCACTCCAAAGACAACTAAAGTTACTATTGAGGGGGAGAATCCAAGTTTATCCCCAACATCTAAAAGTATAGATGATAAAGATACAACTGATCCAAAAATCACAAGTGAAAATCCAATCGAGGGGGAGACACCCATTTCAACAACCAATACAAACTCTGATGATGACAGAGACTTCACTTCGCCAGTCGAGGGGGAGAAGGAAAAAGTAAGTGATAGTTCTACTGACGAAGGCGAAGGTGATCCGTCAGATGTTGAAATAGAAGTAGAAGCTGAATTGCATCCAGAATATGATCCAAGATATCCTCCATTAGTAAAATAGAGAAAGGACCATCCCAAAGAGCAAATTATTGGTGAAACTTCCGAAAATGTTCTTACTCGGTCTCAACTGAAGGCGAAACAAACTGCATTATTCTCTAAAATAGAATTTTGTATGTTTAATTCGTTTATCTCCAAGATAGAACCGGAAACTGTAAATGCTGCACTTGATCATTCTGATTGGGTTCAAGCAATGCAGGATGAGCTCAATGAGTTCAAACGCAACAATGTTTGGAGGTTGATTCCCATACCGAAAGATGCCTCTGTTGTTGGCCTAAAATGGGTGTTTATAAATAAGCTAGACAAGGAGGGGAATGTCATTCGTAACAAGGCTCGGTTGGTAGTAAAAGGTTATTGTCAAGAAGAAGGGATAGATTATGAAGAAACCTATGCTCCAGTAGTAAGGTTGGAATATGTTAGAATCTTTCTTGCATATGCTGCTCACAAGAACTTCGAAGTTTTCCAAATGGATGTCAAATGTGCTTTCCTGAATGGAGAATTAGAAGAAACCGTCTATGTTGAACAACCACCTAGTTTTGTGAATGAAAAAAATACCTTGATCACTGCTATGTGCTGGATAAAGCTGTCTATGGTCTAAAACAAGCACCGAGAGCCTGGTATGAAACACTAACTCGCTTCTTAAAAATGTCAAAATTTAAATAAGGTTCGGTTGACCCAACCTTCTTTCGTAAGAAGGAAGGAGAACAATTAATGATTGTTCAGATTTATGTTGATGATATCATCTTCGGCTCCACGAATCCTAGCTTAACAGCTGTATTCAGGAAGTTGATGGAGACTAAATTTGAAATGAGCGCAATGGGTCCAATTAACTTTTTCCTTGGTTTGAATATTAGACAGGGACCAGAAGGTATTTTTATAAACCAGGAGGAATACACCAATAACTTACTAACGAAATTTGGAATGAAGGGTGATTCAAAAGTAAAGGTTCCTATGGAATTCAACACTAAGCTAACCCCATCTCTGGAGAAACCTGCTGTGGACATAACACTTTATCGACAAATGATAAGGTCTCTTATGTATCTGACAGCTAGTAGACCAGATATTATGTTTTCTGTTTGTTACTGTGCCAGGTTTCACGCCAATCCAAGAGAACCTCACATGCTTGCGGTGAAGAATATTTTTCGATATCTGAAGAAAACTTCATCTCTCGGTCTCTGGTACCCTGCTAAATCAAGATTCTTCATTCAAGCCTTTTCTGATGCTGATTTAGGAGGATGTGGAGTGGACAGAAAAAGTACTACAATTGGATGCCAATTTCTTAACTAAAAACTTCTGAGATGGCAATCCAAGAAACAAACCTGTGTTTCTTTATCCACAGCCGAAGCTGAATACATCGTTGCTGCATCTTGTACCTCTCAAGTGGTTTGGATTCAAAGTCAATTAAGAGACTATGGGTTAAGTATGAAAAAGATTCCTCTCTACTGTGACTCTGAAAGTGCAATAAGGATTTGTCATAATCCAGTGCAACACTCAAAAACTAAGCACATTGCACTTAGGTATCATTTCATCAAGGATCATATAGAAGACGGAAACGTGGAAGTTCACTTTGTTCGATCTGCTGATCAACTGGCTGACATCTTTACTAAAGCCTTACCCGAAGCAACCTTTAACAAAATCCTACAAGGCTTGGGCATGATGGAAGGAGAGTCGGTACCGAATCTTCAAATCTCTCATTAAAAATTAGACAACCGAAATGGACAGACCGCTCGGTCTATTTCGGCTCTCGAATTTTAGGGAACAGAAATGGACAGACCGCTCTGTCTATCTTTGCTCCGTGATTTTTTGGAACAAAACTGAACCGAATGGTCAATCTATTTCGCTTCTCTCAAATAAGGTGTCGGTTGTATATTTTGTGCATATCTTTTGTTTGCTTTGAACTTTAAATATTTTATCTTTCTGTTTTTATTCGCTTTCAGAAAATTTCAAAAATCCAAAAATATTTTATCTTTCTGTTTTTATTCTTTTTCAGAAAATTTCAAAAATCCAAAAACATTTTATATTTTTTGTTTTTAGTATTATTTTATCTATCTCGATTGTTTGTTTGGTGTTTCTCTTTATTTTTCTTAGGCTATATGGGTAACAAGAACAACCGACTGTGGATTTAAGGCGTGTATGATTTAATTTCAACATGAACCAGTTAAGGGTCCCTAGAAGCATGCTGCTGCATGTCGTCTTAAGCCTCTATGATCTTGAGTAGGCCTTAATGATTCGATCTATACGTATCGTTTTTTTCCAAATCATGCTAATTTATGCTACTCGGTCTAGAGCTACCTTACTCTTCTCATATGAGTTAAGAGTTTCTCTGATCTGTCAGGATTATCTAGCAGAAGGTACATTCGGTCCTTAAGCCACCTCTTTACATTCTCCATCTACTTTCGGTTCACCAACGTAACCCTGGAGACTCTCGGTCTTTACCACTGAGGTTTATGGTTACACAACATCTTTGTTTATGATCTTAGATACATATACCATGTGTTGAGTGAAACTCAAAATCCAACACCAAGAATGAATTGACGGTGAATTATACATTCAAGATTTTACTGGTTACCAAAGGAAATCTGTTTTTATTTTTGAGATCTTTATGAAATTGTCTACAACCAAGGCATTTCTTCCCAAAAAGATCCAGTTTATTTTTTTGAGATTTCTGATTCCAATATAGTCACTAAAATAAGATATCCTACCTACCTGTTCAATAGACCACATAGGTCTCACAGGTTTCCAACGATCGGTTTTATGATAAAACCCAAAGTTCGATTGAACACAAGCTACCCTGAACCTATTATTAAAAGAAGCCTTTCAATGTTTATTAACAAATAGTTGATCGTATTTTTCGGGAAACCACACAAGCACTTGAAGTCTATCTTGACTCTGAAGGAAGTGATTCTTGCCTGGAATCCTCTGCTTTATGTCTCACAGACATCACTCACATCCAATACACATTTGATTTATTTCTTTCTCTTTGTCACACTTATGCACGAAAATTTTATTTTCCAACATTGTAGGTACTGTTTGGTATGAGTTTTGGTTATCCATCATAACCAAATAAGGAGCTATATGGAATTTCAAACACCAATTAAAGATAACATTTAGGCGTGTCAATTTGATCCGTTTCTAAACCCATGCATGCTGACGTAGTCCTGGGAGTAACCATATTGTCACACATCGCGCTTTTTCAGGCGATGTTTTAGCAATCCATCATCACGATTTTCTCTCTCCAGGCAACGGTATATAAAGAGTTGAATGAGTTATTTGTCATTTACCAGTCTCAACTCTCTCAACGTAAACAACAAGTAAACACTGTTTATCTTCTTCTTCATTCATCAATGGTGACTTCTTCACCTGCACATGATCAGACCGCATCATCTTCTTTGCTCACTATAAGACCTAACCAAAACATGATCATTGAACTTAGTCCGTTCTTATATGATCCATACATGTTACAGGTTTTGGAATGCTTGAAATATTCCCCCCTGGTTTTAGCCCTAACCCAGGTTGAAGCCGTTCCAATGTCGCTCTTATCACAAGTTTATTCTTCGGCGACATATGACATGAACAAGGATCCCATCTGCTTCACCGTCCACAACAAGAAATCTTCAATTTCAAAAGTGAAGTTTTGTTCAATCTTGGGCCTTGCAGTTGATTCCTCCATTATATCACCAGATTTCATCACGACATCACAATTGTTCTCCATGATGTATGAAATGGGGTACACGGATGTGCTTACCACGATTACAAAGGTGAAGAAATGATGTTTACCATCCCAATGGAATGGTTTATTAACCCTGTTGATTAAGGGTTTGGCCGAACGAAGTGGTGGTTCCGATACCACCAGCAAGGGGTTTCTTACTCTTCTTTATTGTCTCTACAATGGGATCAATCTCGATTACGGCTCCATCATCTGGTCTCAAGTGGTGCAGAGTCTAAACACTACGACACGTCATTCAGAAATCTCTAGTGGCCATTTTTGGACTTTAATTACCAAGAAGGCTATCGATTCGTTAGAGATTCCAATCATGAAGGATGCTCTTCTTGCTACAATCGCAACCTTCCATACGAAGAAAATTATTCTTTCAGATCCACGTAAGTTTCTTCACTATGGAATGATTCCTGAAACAATGTACAGATGTGTTTCAGAACAGAGCAACGTCCTGGCCGATTATAGGAAACTACCTCCTATTGGACCGAGGGTTCTAACTCCTGAGCAGCAAGTTGCCTTAGAAGCATTGGAGAAACCGATCAACCGAGGAAAGAAACCTACGAAGAAAGAGGAGCCTGAGGAACCAAAGGCCAAGTCGTCTAAGCGAAAATCTGATGAAAGGGACTCTTCTAAACCGAAAATGAAAAAGGTAAAGAAGAGGGCTCATAGGCCAAGAGAACACACTTCTCCAAGAACAGAGCCTGATGCTGAAAAACTTGAGGAAGAGGAAGTACATCATGACTCGCCCCGAGAGCTCACTCCTCCATGCTCCCCTACTCCACCAGAATCTCCACAACAAACAAAAATTCCAACTCCTCCTCCATCACCAAAATAGACAGTTGACCTTTCTGCTCCTGTTGTTACTCCACCAGTTATCATTCCAACAACCGATATGCCACCTTCATCACCGATTGCTTCTGTTCCTATCTCTACTATACCATTATCAACTCAACTTATAACCGAATCTACCACAACTACCATTCCCAAACCCACAGTAGAATTCAATATATTTGATATAGGGGCTACTATTGTGCCTAAACCTCCCGTTATCAAATTACCTCCTTCACCAACCCAATCCTCCGATTCTGCTGCCACTATTAGGGGAGATGATGAGGATTTTGATTCTATTTACTACAACCCTTATCGAATTCCATCAGAAGAAACAGCTGATGCTTCTGTTACAAGTCAACAGATCCAAGACATTCATGAAAAGTTGGATGAACTGCTTGCTGATAGCAAAGCCTATGGAGGTGTGGTTATTAAAGCTTTTTTGGAGACGACTCTTCAACAGTACACTGATGCCATTGATAAATCTACAGCGACTGTGGATGAGTCTGCTTCTACTTGTAAGAAGGCCACCAAGGAAGTTTTTGAGGTTGTTCATACAACTCAGATTTTCCTTGACTCTTTAAAATCTCATGCTGACACCAATGCAACAAAATATCAAGCTTCAGTGGATTCCATATCAAAGTCTCTTCGTGAAGAAACTGACAAATTTCAAGTTGTTCATACTGAGCTTAAAACATAAACCACCTCTTTTTTACAATCTGTGGAGTCTTAGTTTGATGCTCTAACTGCAAATCTGGTAACTGAGATTGCCTTGAAGGAGGATCTAGTCAAACAGCAGGCCACTATTGATATACAGAAGGTGCAGCTCGCCCAGGTAGAGATGGAAATCACTTTGTTAAAAACTCAAAGGGCGGTGTACAAAAGTTGTGCAGGAGATGTTAAGGATATGCTGACCAATTTGCTGGAAGCTCATGATCCTATACTAACCTTGACAATTCGCAAACGTCTTCAATCCAAACTCCTCCCTGCCATTTCCATACTTAGCGAGATGAAGGGTGTTTCGGAGGGGTTCACACCTCCAAAACAAGGGGGAGAGGGTAGTGCACAACCGGTAAAAACAGAACCGAAGGTTAATTTAGCTTCGGTTTCTGAGAAAAAGCTGAAACAGAAAGAGATTCATATTGCAACTGATAGTGATACAGAAGAAGAGACTATTGCAGATGCTCTCAAGTGGAAAAAAGAGTGATAGAGAGTTGGATGAAACTATGAAAGTGGCCAAACAGGCTGAAGAAAGAGAGAAGAAGAATAAGGAAGTTGAGGAGGCCTTGCAGTGCAAGAAGGATCTTCTTCCGGAGTGGAACAAAGATACACTTATCAATCAAGCGATTGAGTTTCCATCTGTCTATTGGTTGGAACCAATTGCTTCGTTTGACTGTGAAAACTCTAGAGACTCGCAGTTTGACATGCCCATAACCAGAAAAGCATTCACTTTCCATTGCTTTGAGGCAACTGCTGAGGTCCCATATCCACATTCTAAGGTTGACATGGAGCTGATAGATTTTTATTTGAAGAATGGTCAACTGCAATACTTGACATGGAGCGCACAGAAAATTACTAAAGTCACGGTACTGAAACCTTTATCTACAGGGAGATTCTTCAATGTCAATTTCAAGATCAACTGTGGTTCAGCAAACACGGAGTCTTTATCTCTCTAGCAGATCTTCCCAACCTTAATCCACACGACTGGATTCTGCTATACAACATTCTTCTCTCTAATCCCAGAGAGTATGAGCCGATTTTTGAACATATTAAAAGAATGTTGGCCTCCTATATTCATGAGCTAGCAACCATGGATCAGGAGATAGCTAAGGTTATGAACAGAAAGCCAACTGTGAAGCCGACGTCTAAGCCTAGTGATGTGAAGAAAATGAAATTGGGGCAAATTGATTCTACAAATCTGACAGTTATGTTCACTAAAGGTGATAGACACAAGTTTCTGTTCACCTTGGTCGATAAGCATTTGTTTTCAACAGATTCCTTGGAGAATATCATAAATATCATACATCGATGCAAGCAGAACTCAGTGGCTGACAACAAGAATTTCACAGATATGCTTCGGTGGTATATAACGTTTCGACATCATATTCTGGCCATTATACCGAAGGTGTTTAAAACAGTGAAGAAGCCTTCTGTTGTTAAGAAGGAATGAAGTTTCTACTCCAAAGACGCAAAGGGGGAGATTGTTGAGTATATTTGTGTTGCGTCTTGGGCTAAGCGTTTTGTAATCCGGATTGGGCCTGTCCATCCGTGTCTATCTAGATTAGTTACGTAGTTATCTAGATTGATTGTTAGGGTTATAGTATATATATATATATATATATATATATATATATATATATATATATATATATATATATATATATATATATGCATGCATGTATGCGTATATTGAAAAGTTTTTCATTACATTGATTTTTGTAACCCTAAACGCCTCTGCAGATTGAAGTTCTTTATCAAGCTCTTCTGAGGTGTTATTGCGTTAATCATTCGACATATTCAGCGTAATACTTGTGTTCTTATTATGTTCTTATTTTATATCTTGCTTAGAATCATACAATCCTAAAAGAACCTTGTTCTAACAGGTTGAACTTGGCAAGAAGAGAAAATTTGAGGGGTCTTCAAGGTCTAAAAAGAGCAACATGTTCTCAAAGTCTGGCAAAGGAGGAGGTAAAGAAAAATGGTGCTAGAAGTGAAAAAGTAAACACTCTAGAAGGGAGGTGACTTTCTCAAATGTGGAATGACTAGGCATTACACTAATGAATGTACATTTAGCAAGAAGGTGTGGCACAGATGTAAGGAAAACGGCATTTATCTTGGGACTACCCGGAGAAAAATGAAGCGGTAAGAGTGAATGCACCTACAAAGCCTAAAAGCATCTCAGAAAATCCTTGATGAAGAAGGTGACAACGTAAGAGATCATTATTGAGGATTTTATAACCGAAAGTCAATATATGAAGTAGCCATTTAGATAGTACCATGTAGCGTAGCCTTTTAGAGGCATAGTATAGGGTGAACTTGAACGTCTATTTGATCGTTTCAAGAAATAATATAAACCTTGGTTTTGTTATCTAATATGTTAAATGATTATGTGAAATTGTTGAATTGTTACTTGGAAAATTGCGAGACAATACTTGGCACGAGTATGAGTAGGTGTGAGTGGTAATAGAGGCATATACTACTGGAAGCAAAGGACTTGCACTTGGATCGGGGAAAGTCACGAGGTTACCAAGAAGATAATAATTGATTCCATTTTGTTCATATTTGTCGCTATCTTCGTTTCGGTAATGACTAAGAAGATGATTGTTATACACCATAGAGGTCATATCATGTCGAGTCCGACTAAGATGCGTATGTTATGCGGTTTAAGGAACCAAGATAGATGTAGCATCTGACTTAAACCAGACGAGTGAAGTGAAATATATTTGAAGCGATCAATAGAAGTACCGCAGTCTTTGTTCAAGTAAGAAGCTTATAGCTAGAGGTGTTTCATGCTAGATTGTGATTATATTACATTAGAACATGAAGGAAGGTATAATCCATTCAGAAACTCGACTCTAAAAGACTTGAGTCTAAGTAGTGCATAATACGATGAGAGGTCATTAGAACATGATCCATCAGTCTATTATGTTAATCTATGGAAAGAACTTATCTTTAGTTTGTTAAGCAGAATGAGGAGTCTCCAATAAGGATCGAGATTGTAACTTGTAGGTCTCGATTCAAAATCCAACATAGGATAAAGAGTGGCTGCAAGATCGAGACCTCCTACAGACAAGAATTCCAAAAGTTAGATACTCATTCAAAGGAACATAATAGTTACGACTATTACTTAGGATGAAGAGATAATGTATGGAGTCATTATACAAGACCTGTCTTATTGATGATTTTGGCATAGAGTTGAAGACTTCATAGTCTATAGCAATGTATCCGTAGTTGGGTTGGTTTGTGTTCAGACCCAAAGAGATAAGGTGATAGCGTATGCATATTGACAACTGAAAGAGCACGAAAAGAACTACTCCAATCATGATCTGGAGTTGGAAGTGGTAGTATTCACATTAAAGATATGGAGGCATTATCTTTATGGCAAAAAGTGCAAACTTTTCACTGATCATAAGAGTCTCTACTATCTCTTTAATCAGAAGGAATTAAACATAAGACAACGACGCTGGCTAGAGTTACTCAAGGATTACAACTGTGAGATACTTTACCACCCCGGTAAAGAAAACGTTCTAGCTGATGCTATAAGTCGAAAAGAAAAACATGAAAGAAAAAGGCCTGGACCGTTCAGAATATAATTTGTCTCAATGATTGTGGAAAGAATTAAGGAAGCTCAAGAAGAAGCTTTAGATAAGAAAGATCGAAAAAAAGAACGTTTAGGAAAAATGTTAGTGTTCGGTACAAACGGTCAATGATTGAGGGTATTCCAAGATAGGATCTGGGTACCTAAGATAGGAGGAGTAAGAGATCTCCTGATGGGAGAAGCTCGCAAGACCATGTACTCGATCCATCATGGAAGCACTAAGATGTATAAGAATCTGAAACCTTACTACTAGTGACCAACGATGAAGTTCAATGTTGCGAATTATATGGCCGAGTGTGTAACATGTGCAAGAGTTAAGGAAAAACATCAGAATCCATAGGAGAGTTTAGAACCTTTACCTGTACCCATGGCTAAAAAGGAAGACATCACCATGGATTTTGTGACTAAATGGCCCAGGACAAAGAACGGTCACGACATGATTTGGGTGGTCGTAGATCGATTCGTTAAGAGTGAACACTTCATAGTAGCCAATGAGAGATGGTCTATGGATAAACTTGCAAACGCTTACGTGAAAGAAGTTGTGAGATTTCATTGTGTACCTTTAATGATTGTGTCGGATCGTGGTAGTTGTCTCACATCAAGGTTTTAGAGGAGTCTACGAGAGGAATTGGGTAAGAAGTTGTGTTTAAGTATAGCCTATCATCCGCAAACTGATGTTCAAAGCGAAAGGACAATTCAAACACTGAAAAAGATGGTAAGAGCATGTACCCTAGAATTCCAAGGTAAGTAGGATGAACACTTACCCCTGGTAGAGTTTTTCTACAACAATAGTGTCATACGTCGTCATGTTGGCTTAAAGCCGATGAAAAGCAGTTTATAGGCCCCGAGATAGTCCACCAAACTGTTAAAAAACTGAAAGGAATTCGGGGAAGGATGTTAGCAGCTCAGGATCATTGACTCAAAGGCTATGCTGACAAGAAGATTCGACTTATGACATTCGAAGTAGGAGATCCGGTTTTGCTTAAAGTTTCACCATAGAAGGGACTTATAAGATTTGGGAAGAGAGGAAATGTAACATCCTGACTCCCATGTATTACATTTATTTATTATTGGTATTTCATGAGTGACTCAACGAGTTGTGTGTCCAACTCGTTGAGTAGAGGTCGATTTGGTCACGTGGGTTTAATGATCGACTCGACGAGTCAGAGAGTTGACTTGCCGAGTTCCCGCTGTGTGAGGAAACCCTAAATCCCCGGGTATGTGACATGTTTAAAGGAACTTATCTCCTCATTTCTGCCTCACTAGCTACCCAACTCCGATGTGTGAAACCCTAATCTGCCATTTGAGCTAAGAGAGAGTGATAGAGATAATATTTGAGTGTTTTGTTGAATCATTGAAAGAGAAGAAGTGAGATTCAAGCAAGGAACGAGGGAAGGCTATGAGATCAAGTATACTTTCACTTGGAGCTTATGTTGGATGTTAAAAGTCATCACCTTGCTCATCATGTTGTTTAGATCTTGTTAATGAGGAACTTTTGTGGCTTTTTCCATATTTCTTTGAGATTTTGTATGACTTGTGCTAGACAAGCATTAAGACATCAGATATGGACCTTGTAAGGTCCATAGAGTCCATAGGTCCTAACTTTATCCAATCATGAAAGAGTTATTGTGCTTAAACACTATAGTTAGAGCATGTAATGGCATTATGGAGCAAATATGCCATGCATGAACGTAAAGATCAAACCTTTATGTAACATTCGAACCTTGGGAGTCTAGATCTAGAGTTTGGATTGGTAGATCTACCTTAAACCATCTGAATGAGAATTTGACATAAGGGACTCGACGAGTTAATTGGCTGACTCGACGAGTCGGCTAGGGTTCTTCCCGATGAGTCTGGACATGGTTAACTCGGCGAGTTTATGAGACAACTCGCCAAGTTAAGTTGGGTTTTCACGATGTTTTGAAGGAACAAGGGGGACTCGGCAAGTGACATAGATGAACTCGGCAAGTCAGGTCAACATGGACAGTTGAATCGAGTGTTGACTTCTATTCACCTTAGGGTTTGGTCAAGGCAGGGATTATGGGGACTATAGAAGGGTAAAGTGGTCTTTTACCCATAAAATAGTTTAAGAGAGATAATAATCTAGTTTATTTCGAGTCGTGATTTAACTGTTCATTAGAGATTATTATCTTATGTTTTAGGTGGAGGCTAGTTTGAGGTTCGTGTACGAGATTATTACTTGCTTACATTCGAGGTGAGTCTTCTCACTATTCTTTACCTAGAGTGGTAATGATTGTGTAACCGGAGGGTCTTATGTGTTATATTGAGTATTGTGATATCCTGCATTATGTCTTTATGATTCGTGCTATGTATTATTCTGAGCTTACTGAGTTAGGACCGCAGGGTCCATCCGAGTTGCAGGACTCTAGGGTCCCGCTGAGAGACACTGACCGGAGGGTTTTATTTGAGCATAGCCATGAGACACTAATGAGACATGTGTGGTATTTTAAGGAACTCACAAAGCTTCATGCTTACGTGTTATGTGTTATGTGTTTCAAGTACCTCTCAGGATCACGAGAAAGCACCGGCTTCATTGTACACACTAATGCGAAAAAGGTATGGATATTCTGCTCGAAAGCTTGACGAAGAAGCGTAAGCAAAAAGCATATGCGGATGATTCTAGGATAGTGACATTTTTATGGGGATCTGTGTTGACAATTGAGACAATTATGTTTTTGAGATATATTATGAGTTTTATGTGTTTTAAAAATGAAAATTTTGGTTTCAAATTTATATTGTTACAAGTTGGTATCAGAGCCTTAGTTTAAGGGATTCAGGTGTCCCTTAAGGTATGTCTACAGTAAAACTGAGGATCTGAGTAATTTTTTCAAAAAAATTATTTTTCTAAAATGAGAAAGAGTTTTAAGAGAAAACAATTTGGAGCAGTGTGTATAATCAGCCATAGCCCGAACGATGATCTCCGAAAAAACCCTTACTTATTTGTGTTATGAGATATTAATGAGATGATAGTGATGCATGCTAGAGGATAGGCTAAGTAATTCGTATTTAGGGCTAGAGTTGACTGATTTGTGAGGCCTTAGCCTAGGAGTCGTTGCTATCTGTTATGTGCTTTGAGTATGTATTGAGTAAGAGTATCTAGCCGGATCACTTAGGAGAGAGAGAGAGAGGGAGGGAGGGAGTTTTCAGTCGAAAGATAATCTAAGAGAGATACCTAGATGAGCATATAAGAGATCTACTGAGAAGGTAGTCCGTTATTCGTGAGAGTTAGAGTACTTGTGAATTGGGATCCTAGGAGGAGGACTTGGGTTACTATAGGTTGGCGAGGAAGGTAGTATTGGGCCCGTATTACTGAAAGCACCGGATCTATATGCGGCCTAAGTATGAATTCTTAGGATACTAAGGAACCAGTAGGGATGGGTGTTTGAGTTTGAGTATGCTCGAGCGAGTCTCTGATGATTTTTGTGTTGTGTTTCAGAGACATAATGGTGGGTAGACGCCACAACCCTGGAAGCAGTGGAACTAGTGACGATGAGATTCACAGGATGATTCATAAGGAGGTGGCCGCAACCATTCAAGAGGCGATACTGAGATGTTTGTGTCAGTTAAGACCACACTGATTGATACATTTGATGAGTGATATGCTGCCGTTACTGAGGTGGCGGCTGCTGCAGCCTCTGCAGCTGTCAACGCTGCTAGGCCCCAGGGAGGTGACTCATTGTTGTTTTAGGATGTTCAGTAACACGAAGCTACCAGAGTTTGATGGGAACTAGAATCTGATTGGTGTTATAAGATGGATCTCTGATATCAAGGGGGTGTTTTTACACGTGTTCATATCCTGATCATTTGAGGGTTCGGTTTGTGCTGAACCATTTTCTCACGGGGGCGAAGGACTGGTGGAAGTTTGTTACTACCTGTTTTACTCTTGCAGATCATGTTGCAGCGACATGGGTGAGGTTCACTCACCTATTTTGAGAAGATCATGTTCCCCCGGTGGAAATGGAATGTTTGGCCCAAGAGTTTTTGTCTCACAAGCAGAAGACAGAGTCAGTGACTGAGATTACGAGGATGTTTCATGAGAGGGCATCGTTTTGACCTGAGCATGTATCCACTGAACAGGCATGTGTGTGCCTGTATCTGAGCATATTGAGGAGGGATATATGTAAGTTCATGGCGAACTCATCATACAAGACATTCGCTGAGCTTCAAACTAATTCCAGACTGAGTTAGATTGAGCTAGAGTTACAGACTTGTGAGGAGGAGGAGTCTCAGGGAAGGGACCAGTGACCAGTGCAGTCGTAGCCAGTGATGAAGCAAGCTAAGCCTACTGATACGAGGACTGGGGGCCAAAAGGGATGCACTTGTGGAAAGTGCGGAAAGAGTCACGAGAGATCGTGCTGAGTGGGTATTTGCTACAAATCTGGCAAAGAGGGGCATATAGCGAAGGATTTCCCCAAGGGGTTTGCAGTCTGCTTTCACTACAACCAGACCGGCCATCGGAAGGCCGAGTGCCCCCAGCTTTTTCAGGGATCAGGATAGGGATCTGCACCTACTCCTTTATGTGTTACTGAGAGTCAGCCAGCGAAGGTCTTGACACAGAGGGTTCGTGGGAGAGCTCTCTGCTGATAGCGGAAGAGGTTCATGTAGCATCTAACGTCGTGGCTACTATGTATTCTTTATTTATATTCTTTTAAGATATGATGTGCTTATATTATGTTGTGTGTAGGTACTTTTCTTTTGTGTTCTGTACCTGCTTTGGTGTTATTTGACTCAGGTATGAGTCGATCCTTCATGTTAATAGCTTTTAATCGTCACATCGGTATCCAACATGAGGCGTTGCGTCAACCTCTAAGGGTTTCTATAGCCGACGAGCATCCAATTATTGCTACTATTGTGATCACAGGGTGTGTACTAGAGATCTTTGGTGTTAAGTTCTCGATAGACCTAGTACCGATCGTGATGGGTGATGTCTTTGGCATAGTGGGCATGGACTAGCTGAGTCGGTTTGGTGTTGTGATTGACTGTGAGCAACAATTAGTGACTATACGAGACCCTAGTGGGGGACTGTTTACGGTGTATGGCGAGGGTACTAGCTCTGGATTAGCTTTCTGCTCTGCTGCCAGAGCGGGACAGAATCTCCAGCAGGGTTGTATGGGCATTTTAGCGTATATGATGGATACGCATGTTGCGACAGAGAGGTTGGGTTCTATCACTGAGGTTCTGATAGTGTACGAGTTTCCTGATGTTTTCCCAAGGAGTTATCAGGTGTTCCTCCCGAGAAGCAGGTGGAGTTTCAGATCGATTTGGTTCTGGGAGGGGTGCCTATTCCCAAGGCAACTTATTTCCTTGCACCACCAGAGATGCATGAGTTATCCTCATAGCTCTAGGAGCTGCTGGGGAAGGGTTTTATCAGACCGAGTAGCTCACCATGGGGAACGCTGATCCTTTTTGTCAAGACAAAGGATGGTTCACACCGGATGTGTATTGACTACTAGGAGTTGAACTAGCTGACGGTCAAGAACCGTTATCCACTACCGAGGATCGACGATCTGTTCAATTAGTTGTAGGGGGAGTCTTGGATTTTTAAGATTGATTTAAGGTATGGATATCATCATATGAGATTCTACGAGGAGTATATCCAGAAAATGGCCTTTAGGACTCCTTATGGGCACTTAGAGTTTGTGGTGATGCCTTTCTGGCTCACCAACACACCGGTAGCATTCATGGACCTCATTAACCGAGTGTGCAGGGCTATGTTAGATCGATCGGTGATTGTGTTCATCGATGATATCCTAGTATATTTGAGATCCAGAGAGCAACATGAGGAGCATCTTAGAGAGTTTCTTCGAGTTTTGAGGACAGAGAGGCTTTATGCCAAATTCTCCAAGTGCGATTTATGGTTACGAGAGGTTTAGTTCCTTAGATACCTCATGAATCAGAATGAGATATTGGTCGACCTGGCCAAGATTGAGACGGTTATGAGGTGGTAGGTACCGATATCCCCATCCAAGATCAGGAGTTTTCTGGGTTTTGCCAGCTACTATCGGAGATTTATCATAGATTTCTCCAAGATTGTAGTTCCTCTCACCAATTTGACCCGATATGGTGTTACTTTTAATTGGGGTCCCGAGCAGCAGGCCTTATCTGATACCCTTCGCCAGAGATTGTGCGAAGCCCCGATGTTATCCCTTCCTGAGGGAGTGGAGGACTTTATGGTTTACTGTGAAGACTTTATATCCGGGATGGGTGTAATATTAATGCCGAGGGGTCACGTGATAGCATATGAATCGAGGCAGGTGAAGCCTCATGAGACGAGGTATCTCACTCATGACCTGGAGCTAGGGGCATTGGTGTTTCCCATCAAGATTTGGCACCACTACCTGTACGGAGTCTGATGCACCATATATACGAACCACAAGAGTCTGAAGTACCTTATGTATCTATGCAACCTGAATATGAGGCAGAGGAGGTGGTTGGATGTAGTGAAGGATTATGACTGTGAGATCTTATATCATCCGAGCAAGGCTAATGTGGTAGCTGACACCCTACGCCATAGAGCTGCGAGTGCTCTGCTTCGAGGTGTGTGCATGAGGATAACAGTGATCACTCCAGTCTTAGACACCATCCGAGAGGCCCAAGTGGAGGCCATGAGACTGGAGAACAGCAGGAGGGAGCCGGTTATTGGACAGGTTACCAAGTTTGAGATGGACAGTCGTGCACATATGACTTTCCGAGGGTGGATTTGGGTGCCCTATACAGATGGAGTTCGCCGTATATTGATGGACGAGGCACATATGTGACATCCCCAATTTCACGGCCAAAAAAGACCGGTTTTGTTTATACTTTATTTCAAAATCAGAGTAACCTTTTTAATAAAAGAATTGCAGAATTTGTACCAAAACAATAATATGATAAAGATTTATCAAAAGCATTTCCTTAGAAATGTATTTCATTAAAAGACTCGGGATGTCATGTTCGATACAGTAGATAAGTATAAACAGTACATTATAAGCCTTACAACAATTATTTACAACTAATGGCCTATAATCCAAAAGTTCCTCATCATCATCATAATTATGCTCTGAGTCCACTACCTGTAAAATAGTAAGCTGAGTGGGTCAGGCTTGGGAGCCTGGTGAGCATATAGGGTTTTCAACCAACAAATAATAATAAATTTATTAATTTCATCCATCAACAATAAATTTATTAATTTCATCAACCAACAATAACCCTGATTACCCATTCCCGTTATCCTCACTTGACGTCCCTTAACACCTATACAAGGGACCTAGTCTAAGGATTTTATCATCGGGATGGACACTACTGCTAAGGGGGTTCCTCAACAATAAATGTCCTAAAGGCAACCATGAGGGGGATGGAGTACACCGGTGAACACATCGTTCACAACACCTACAGGTTGCGAGCCTGCTAGCGTTCCACTGGACTGTCTAGAAGAGTCCGTGGTCATCGTCCATTCTCCGTTAGATGAATGGAACAACAACAACATCGAGGCCTCTCATCATTTTAACACACATCAACTATTTTGTATAAAACATTGTATTCAACAATCATCTCAAATAAATAATCAATATAATTACACATAACACGTGTTTTATAGAAAATACTTCATATCTATGTGTAAGATGAAAGTGACTATACACTCACTTGATTTGATGATAATCGGGCAGCAATTCGTTCCTTAAAATGATCGTTTCTGATAAAACCGGGAGTTTTATTGAGAAACCTGGCTCTGTGAGAGTTGGAGCTTCAAAACCGAAAAGATAAAATTTTCCGGGTTTTCGGGCACTTCGGGACGTATTCCGGGCTTTATAAATGATACCGGGGCTTCGGGGGAAGTTAAAATAGCAAAATATAAGTTTAGGGGTGAAAAATGTCAAATTTCCAAAAGTAGTTGGAAGATCTCGCAGCCCCCATATTTATAGGGTGCGAGGCCGAGGTCCTCGTGGCTGAGAAGCATCCACGTAGTACCTGCGAAGTTCAGACACGGAGGGGAGAGGTGGCAGCGAGGGAACGAGGCGCGTGGCGGCAGCGAGGCGAGACACGGAAGCGGGTTACGAGGCTCGGACGTGGCCCTGCGAGATTCGGACACACGGCGGCTACGAGGCGGCTTCTGATTCGCCAAGGCTTCGGTCCGAGGGAATATCACACGTTAGAACCGGATTCGGCCACATCCTCGGTGACACAGCAGCTTCGGCAAGGTGACGTGTCCGGTTACTATTCAAGCGAAATTTTTCGAATTTTGAGCCTCGAACTTCTAAAATCCATAACTTTCGTATAAGAGCTCCGTTTTTGACGTTCTTTATATGCACGTGTAGCTCAAATCATGCTCTACAACTTTCGTTCATACTTCGTCGGCTAATTATGAATTTAATTTTAATATTATTATTTTTAACAGACCGGGACAGGAAAATCCGTTAAAAATTCATAACTTCTTCATCTGACATCCGTTTTCGTCAGTCTTTTTACCGTTGTACTACTATTGATGAGACCTTCGATTCTCGTTTAGGTTGTGTCGGCTAAATATCCCTCGATCTTAAATTCGAGTATTTAGCTGTCTACTGCTAAGCTAAAACTTAGAAAAATCATAACTTCCTCATACGAAGTCAGATTTGGACGTTCTTTTTATCGAACTTCTCGGTTTAATGAATACTACGACTTTCATTTAGATTGTTAAGGCTAAAAATCACTTTATCACAATATTCACTTTTTACACTTCCCGGTGTCGTGCCAGTTTCGTCGCGAAACTTCGACAGGTCATAACTTCTTTGTTATAACTCGGATTTCGGCGTTCTTTATATCTCGTGAAACTTCGACAGGCCACTACAACCTTCTTAAAAGATATCGGCTTTTTCTAATATTTATTTTAAAGGCTTATTTTCATTATTAATTAATTAAATCATAATAATTAAGCAAATAAGCATATAATTCACATAATATTCACATAATTCCTCTTTATTACTTCAAAATGAGTTACAAAGGTTGACCTAGACTATTACAACTTTATTAATGCTTTTAGCCCAGAAACACAGGCATTACAATTCTCTCCCCATTAGGATGATTCTGTCCCCGGAATCACACATCAGCAAACAAATACGGGTAGCGACTCATCATGTCACTCTCCATTTCCCAAGTGAGATTTTGCCCATTCATATGTTTCCATTGCACAAGCACTAAATCAACCATCTTGCGTCGCAACTTTTTAGTCTTACGGTCAACGATTGCCTCTGGTTCTTCGATTAACCTCTTGCTTTCATCCAGCCTTAACTCATATATTGGAATTATGTCGGGAACATATCCCGTGAACTTCCTTAAATAACACGCATGGAAAGTGTTATGAATACCATCTAGTTCTTCTGGTAGTTCTAGCTTGTAAGCTTGATTCCCAATCCTCTGAAGAACTTTAAATGGTTTAATAAACCTTGGACTCAACTTTCCCCTTTTACCAAATCTTATAAGTCCCTTCCACGGTGAGACTTTAAGCAAAACCGAATCACCAACTTCGAATGTTATCGGTTTTCTTTTCTTGTCAGCATAGCTCTTTTGACAATCCTTAGCTGCTAACATCCTTTCCCAAATCATTTTCAACTTTTCAGCAGTCTGATGGACTATCTCAGGTCCCATAAACTGCTTTTCTCTAGCTTCAAGCCAACAAGACAGCGTACGACACTTCTGTCCATACAAAGCGTGATAAGGTGCCATCTTTATGCTGGAGTGGAAACTATTGTTTTAGGAAAACTCTACTAAAGGTAAATGTTCATCCCAGTTACCTTGGAATTCCAGGGTACATGCTCTCAGCATATCTTCAAGTGTTTGTATTGTTCTTTCGCTCCGACCATCAGTTTGTGGATGGTAAGCTGTACTTAAACACAACTTGGTACCTATTTCCTCTTGTAGACTTTTCCAAAATCGTGACGTGAAACGACTATCACGATCTGATACAATTGTTAGAGGAACACCGTGAAGTCTCACAATTTTCTTCACGTAAGTATTCACAAGCTTATCCATAGACCATTTTTCATTGGCTGCTATGAAGTGTGCACTCTTGGTGAAACGATCCACGACCATCCAAATCATGTCGTGACCGCTCTTTGTTCTGGGTAGTTTAGTCACAAAATCCATGGTGATGTCTTCCCATTTACCCATAGGTACAGGTAAAGGTTCTAAACTCCCATACGATTTCTGATGTTGTGCCTTGACTCTTGCACATGTCACACACTCGGCCACATACTTAGCAACATTGAGCTTCATCGTTGGCCACCAGTAATAGGGTTTTAAATCCCTATACATTTTCGTACTGCCAGGATGAATCGAGTACATGGTCTTGTGAGCTTCTTCCATCAGAACATCTCTTACTCCTCCCATCTTAGGTACCCAAATCCTATCTTGGAATACCTTCAACTCTTGGTTGTTTGTACCGAATACTAATGTTTTTCCCAGACGTTCTTCCTTTCGGTCATTCTTCTCTAAATCTTCTTCCTGAGATTTCTTTATACTCTCCACAATTGTTGAGACAACCTCAATTCTCAACGCTCTTGGCCTTTTCTTTTCAAGGTTGACTTTCCGACTGAGAGCATCAGCAACAACATTTGCTTTACTAGGGTGATAAAGTATCTTACAGTCGTAGTCTTTGAGTAATTCCAGCCAGCGTTGCTGCCTCATATTCAGTTCCTTCTGATTAAAGAGATACTGGAGACTCTTATGATCAGTGAAAAGTTCGCACTTCGTACCATAGAGTTAATGTCTCCATATTTTTAGAGCAAAAACTACCGCTGCCAACTCCAAATCATGAGTAGGGTAGTTCTTTTCATGCTCCTTTAGTTGTCTTGATGCATATGCTATCACTTTATCTCGCTGGGTCAGAACACAACCTAACCCAACTCCAAATGCATCACTATAGACTGCAAAGTCTTCAACTCCTTCGGGTAAAGAAAGAATTGGTGCTTCACATAATTTCTTCTTCAACTTCTCAAAGGCTTCCTTATGCTTTTCACTCCAAGTATAAGTAGCTCCTTTGTGGGTCAAGGCTGTCAATGGAGCGGCTATCAAAGAAAAGCCTTGGATAAATCTTCGGTAATATCCAGCTAATCCTTAAAAGCTTTGAATCTCCGTAGGACTTTTTGGTTGTTCCCACTTCATTACAGCTTCAATCATTGCTGGATCAACCATTATTCCTTCTTGGATAATCACATGACCCAAGAATTGGACTTCTTGAATCCAAAATTCACATTTGGAGAACTTTGCATTCAACTTCTCCTTTTTTAGGACTTCTAGCACTTCACGTAGATGCTTTTCATGCTCCTCTTGGCTTTTCGAGTAGATGAGAATGTCTTCGATGAACACTATCATGGATTTATCAAGGAATGGTTTACAAACCCTGTTCATCATATCCATGAATGTTGTAGGAGCATTGGTTAGCCCAAATTACATAACCAAGAACTCATAATGTCCATATCTTGTTCTAAATGCAGTCTTTTCCATATCATGCTCTCTCACCTTTAGTTGATGGTATCCCGACCTAAGATCGATCTTCGAGAAATAGCTCAAACCCTGTAACTGGTCGAACAGGTCATCGATCCTTAGCAATAGGTACTTGTTCTTTATCGTTGCTTTGTTCAGCTCTCTGTAATCAATACACATTCTCATGCTTCTATCCTTCTTCTTTACGGATAACACCGGAGATCCCCAGGGTGATGAACTAGGTCGAATGAAACCACTGTCCAACAGCTCCTAAAGTTGCGTCATGAGCTCCTTCATCTCCGTCGGTACTAATCGGTAAGGTTCCTTTGCTATCGGTGTTGTTCCCGGTAACAAGTTTATATGAAACTCCACTTCCCTATCAGGTGGTAATCCGGGAAAATCTTCGGGAAAGACTTCCGGATAATCACACACAACCGGTATATTCTGCACCTCTTTCTTCTCCTTCTTAGCATCAATTACGAATGCCAAGTACGATGCACATCCTTTGGACAAACATTTCCTGGCTTTCATCAAGGAGATAATTCCAGAATGCACTCTTCGTTTGTCCCCGTACACCATAAATGATTCTCTTCCGGGTGGGTTCACCCTTACAATCCTCTTCTTGCAAAGAATCTCAGCATCGTTGGCACAAAGCCAATCCATACCCAAAAAGATGTCGAAACCGTTTAACTCTCTGGGTAATAGCTCTTCGTGGAATTCGTTTTAGGTCAATGATGATGTTCCTAATACGATTACCAACAGATACGAATTTGCCACTGGCAACTTCTACAATCAGGGCATTATCAAGTTTTTCTACAAGTAATGCTAATTTCCCACCAAATTTATGCGACACAAAGGAGTAGTTGGCTCCGGAATCAAATATTATATTTGCAGGCAAACCATTTACAAGAAAGGTACCTGAAGCGACGTCTGCTGCCTCCTTTGCAGCCTCAAGCGTCATCGGGAAGGCTCTTGCCTTCGGCTTTGGTGGTATGTTGGGTCTTCTTGCCTCATTCTTCTTTGGGCAATCCTTTAAAATGTGTCCCTCCTCGTTGCACTCATAACAGACCTTCTTAGTGAATGTGCATTCGTTGGCATAGTGCCTAGGCTTTCAACATTTGAAACAAGTGACCCTTCCGTCACACTTCCTAGAGTGCTTCTTCTTACACTTCACACCACTTCGATTCTAATCCTCCTCCTCTCGAACCAGACTTCGAGAATCTACTCTTCTTGTTAGACTTCGAGGATCCATCGAACTTCCGTTTCTCACCAACCTCAGCCCTTTCTAGACCTCTTTCCTTTTGTTAGGTCTCCACATTCTTAGCTGCTCGAACGGCTAATCTCAGAGTGGTTGCCATCTTGACTGTTGGGCCAAAGTCAGCCAGCAGTCCGTTTGCGAACTTCTCAACTTTGGAAAGTTCGGTTGGCACTAGGTATGGAAACAACTTCATCTTTTCCGTGAATGCAACAGCATAGTCATCGATGCTCATTTTCCCCTTTTTCAAATTTTGGAACTCATTGTTCAGATCAATCAGATCTATCTCTGAACAGTACTGCGCCTTCAGTTGTTCCAAGAACTCATCCCACGGAATTTTCAGAGCTTTTCCTCGCGGCATTGTATCTGCCAATAGCTTCCACCAGCTCAAGACTCCAGTTTTCATTTGTCTCACAGCGAAGATAGTCTTCTGCTTCTTGCTGCAGTAGCAACTTTCAAACACCATTTCCATCTCGGAGATCCAGTCCATGATCTCAACAGGCTTTGGGCTTCCTGAGAGACTTGGTGGTTTCGCACCTAAGAAATTTTTGTAAATCCGCCCATCCTTGTTGTTTCTCCCTTCTGGGCCATCCTTTTGCTCACCTTGAGTCCTTATTTGACTCACTTGGCGGCTGTAGTTCCCTTCCTTAGATTGCTCGGGAATTGGCTCCATCGGTTCAACATGTATGGTAGATTCGTCCCTATTCTCGTGGAGAATCCATCTCATTTCTTCCCTTTGTTCAGCTAGCATAGCCTGAATTATGGCTTGAACTCCAGCCATGGTGATTGGCTCAGGTGCAGCTTCTTCAACAACAGGTATTTGCTGAACCACTGTGGGTTGGTTCCTATCCCCATTTGCATTTACGTTTCTGCTACGGGTCCTTGCAATCTTGATCTATACACCGAATAAGGTGAATTTAGATCTTTATTCACTATAGACTCCGAAACGTTTACATGCTAGTTCTAATACTGTAATCATACACTTAGAATCCTACACACATAAGGTTTTCCAGATCCGGTCGGCAACAGACCATAGATCCGGACAAAAATATCATGTATAGTAAACACATAACATTTAGCACATAAAAACATTTTAGGCATCTTTCCTAAAATATACTAGTGCTCATACCTCACAATCATCGCGTAGAATTCTAAGTTTAAGTCTAGAAATCCTACAAATTCCTAGTTCGCTTAAACTAATGCTCTGATACCAACTGTGACATCCCCAATTTAACGGCCAGAAAAGACCGGTTTTGTTTATACTTTATTTCAAAATCAGAGTAACCTTTTTAATAAAAGAATTGCGGAATTTTTCCCAAAACAATAATATGATAAAGATTTATCAAAAGCATTTCCTTAGAAATGTATTTCATTAAAAGACTCGGGATGCCATATTCGATACAGTACATAAGTATAAACAGTACATTATAAGCCTTACAACGGTTATTTTCAACTAATGGCCTATAATCCAAAAGTCCCTCATCATCATCATAATTATGCTCTGAGTCCACTACCTGTAAAACAGTAAGCTGAGTAGGTCAGTCTTGGGAGCCTGCTGAGCATATAGGGTTTTCAACCCACAAATAATAATAAATTTATTAATTTCATCGATCAACAATAAATTTATTAATTTCATCAACCAACAATAACCCTGATTAACCATTCCCGTTATCCTCACTTGACGTCCCTAAACACCTATACAAGGGACCTAGTCTAAGGATTTTAGCATCGGGATGGACACTACTGGTAAGGTGGTTCTTCAACAATAAATGTCCTAAAGGCAACCATGAGGGGAATGGAGTACACCGATGAACACATCGTTCACAACACCTGCAGGTTGCGAGCCTGCTAGCGTTCCACTGGACTGTCTAGAAGAGTCCGTGGTCGTCATCCATACTCCGCTAGATGACTGGAACAACAACAACATCGAGGCCTCTCATCATTTTAACACACATCAACTATTTTGTCTACCCATTTTCTACCCAGCATATTTGTAGATAAAATACATATACAGTTTATAACTTGTATAAAACATTGTATTCAACAATCATCTCAAATAAATAATCAATATAATTACACATAACACGTATTTTATAGAAAATACTTCATATCTATGTTTAAGATGAAAGTGACTATACACTCACTTGATTTGATGATAATCGGGCAGCCATTCGTTCCTTAAAATGATCGTTTCTGATAAAGCCAAGAGTTTTATTGAGAAACCGGGCTCTACAAGAGTTGGAGCTTCAAAACCGAAAAGATAAATTTTCCGGGTTTTCGGGCACTTCGGGACGTATTCCGGGCTTTAAAAATGATACCGGGGCTTCGGGGGAAGTCAAAATAGTCAAAACATAAGTTTAGGGGTGAAAAAAGTCAAATTTCCAAAAGTAGTTGGAAGATCTCGCAGCCCCCCTATTTATAGGGTGCGAGGCCGAGGTCCTCGTGGCTGAGAAGCTTCCACGTAGTACCTACGAAGTTCAGACATGGAGGGGAGAGGTGGTAGCGAGGGAACGAGGTGCGTGGCGGCAGCGACGCGAGACATGGAGGCGGGTTACGAGGCTCGGACATGGCCCTGCGAGATTCGGACATGCGGCGGCTACGAGGCGGCTTCTGATTGGCCAAGGTTTCGGTCAGAGGGAATAGCGACACGCGTCGGAACCAGAGTCGGCCACATCCTCGGTGACGCAGCAGCTTCGGCGAGGTGACATGTCCGGTTACTGTTCATGCGAAATTTTTCGAATTTTGAGCCCGAACTTCTAAAATCCATGACTTTCGCATACGAGCTCCTTTTTTGACATTCTTTATATGCACGCATAGCTAAAATCATGCCCTACAACTTTCGTTTAGACTTCGTCGGCTAATTTTGAATTTAATTTTAATATAATTATTTTTAACAGACCAGGACAGGAAAATCCATTAAAAATTCATAACTTCTTCATCCGACGTCCGTTTTCGTCAGTCTTTTTACCGTTGTACTACTATTGACGAGACCTTTGATTCTCATTTAGGTTGTGTTGGCTAAATATCGCTCGATCTTAAATTCGAGTATTTAGCTGTCTACTTCTAAACTAAAACTTAGAAAAATCATAACTTCCTCATACGAAGTCATATTTGGTCGTTCTTTTTATCGAACTTCTTGGTTTAACGAATACTACGACTTTTGTTTAGATTGTTAAGGATAAAAAGCACATTATCACAATATTCACTTTTTACGCTTCCCGGTGCCGTGCCGGTTTCGTCGCGAAAGTTCGACAGGTCATAACTTCTTCGTTATAACTCGGATTTCGGCATTCTTTATATCTCTGGAATCCTTGTTTCGGCCACTAAATTTTTTTTAAAAGATATCGGCTTTTTCTAATATTTATTTTAAAGGATTATTTTCATTATTAATTAATTAAATCATAAGAATTAAGCAAATAAGCATATAATTCACATAATATTCACATAATTCCTCTTTATTACTTCAAAATGAGTTACAAAGGTTGACCTAGACTATTACAACTTTATTAATGCTTTTAGCCCAGGAACACGGGCGTTACAACATAGATCGAGATTCTTGATCCAGCCAAGGGCTACTAATATGTATTTGCACCTAAAGAGAGACTATTGGTGGCCATGTATGAAGAGGGATGTGGCATGGGTAGTTGAAAAGTGCTTGACCTATTGCCGGGTTAAGGCAGAGCACCAGAGACCACATGCCATGTTATAACCTCTAGAGATTCCCCAGTGGAAGTGGGAGTAGATTTCGATGGATTTTATCACCATGCTTTCGAGGACCACACGTGGGGTTGATGCGATATAGGTGATTTTAGACCGGTTGACAAAGAATGCTCACTTGCTCACCATCAGTGAGAGCACTTCTACAAAAAAATGGTCGAGATTTATGTGAGAAAGGTGGTAGCACGATATCGAGGGCCTACCTCGATAGTGTCAGATCAAGATGTGCATTTTACTTCCATGTTCTGGAAGAAATTTCATGAGGAGCTGGGTAGCTGGTTGCATTTCAATATCGCATACCACCCGCAGACAGACGGGAAGAGTGAGCGGACCATTCAGACACTCGAGGACATGCTACGTGAATCTGTTACGGACTTTGGATGAAGTTGGGACACCTATTTGCCCTTGTCTGAGTTTTCTTTCAACAATAGCCACCATTCTAATATTGGCATGCCTCCTTTCGAGCTCTTATATAAGAGGAAGTGTCAGAATCCCATCGGTTGGGCAGAGGTAGTGCAACAAGTCATGGGTGGCACATAGATAGTGCTGAAGACGACCGAGCAGATTGAGTAGGTCAGACAGAGGTTACTGATAGCCTACATTCACCAAAAGAGTTACATAGATTAGCGACGATCCAAGCTAGAGTTCCAGGATGGAGATTTTTTCCTCTTAAAGGTATCCCTATGGAAAGGGGTGATCCAATTTAGGAAATAGGGCAAGCTGGGGCCCTGATACATTGCTCCTTTCAGACTGATTGCAAGAGTAGGTAAGGTAGCTATACCGGTTACAGCTACCTACAGAGTTGAGTCAGATTCATAACACCTTCCACGTATCAGAGTTGAGGAAGTGTGTAGCCGATGAGATGGCGCTGGTACCATTAGAGGACATTCAAGTGGATGCGAGCCCGAATTATAATGAGAGGACGATTTTGATCTTCAATTGGAAAGTGAAGGTTCAGAAGAACAAAGAGGTGCCCCTGTTTTAGATCCAATGGCAACATCGGAAGGGTTTCTAGTGGGTTTGGGAGCAGGAGTCCGAGATGCGCGAGCAGCAACCAAAATTATTTCCAGAGCATGACTTCGAGTTGGAAGACTGATTCTAGTGGAGGAGAATTGTAGCATCCCAACACCCAGTTATCACATTTATTTATTTATTATTGGGATTTCCTGAGCGACTCGACGAGTGATGTGTCCAACTCATCTAGTAGAGTTTGATTTCGTTATGTGGGTTTATCAATTTACTTGACGAGTCAGAGAGCTGACTCATCGAGTTGATGTTGTGTGAGGAAACCCTAAATCCCTGGGTTTGTGACCTATTTAAAGGAACTTATGTCCTCATATCCACCTCACCAACTACCGAACTCCCCTGTGTGAAACCTTAATCGGCCATTTGAGCTAAGAGAGAGTGTTATAGCTAGTATTTTAGTGATTTTGTGAATCATTGAAAGAAGATAAGTGAGATTCAAGGAAGGAACAAGGAAAGGCTGTGAGATCCAATATTATTTTCACTTGGAGCTTCTGTTGGAAGGAAAAAAGTCATCTCCTTGCTCATCATGTTGTTTAGATCTTGTTAATGAGGAGCTTTTGGGGCTTTTTCCATATTTCCTTGATATTTTGCATGACTTGTGTTTGCCAAACATTAAGACATCAGATCTGGACCTTGTGAAGTCCATAGAGTCCAAAGGTCCCAGCTTTATCCAGCCATGAAAGAGTTATTGTGCTTAAACATCATAGTTAGATCTTGTAGTGGCATTATGGAGCAACTATGCCATGCATGAACTTAATGATCGAAGCTTTATGTGACATTCAAACCATAGGAGGCGAAATCTAGAGTTTGGAGTGGTAGATCTGCCCTAAAACTTCTAAATTAGAATTTGACTTAAGGGCCTCGACGATTCAAAGAGCTGACTCGACGAGTCGGCTAGGTTTTTTCCCGGTGAGTCTGGACATGGGAAACTAGGCGATTTGACGAGACAACTCGATGAGTTAATTTGGGTTTTCACGATGTTCTGAAGGAACAAAGGGGGACACTGTGAGTCACATAGTTGCACTCGGGGAGTCAGGTCAACATGGACAGTTGACTCGAGTGTTGACTTATGTTAACTTTAGGGTTTGGTCAAGGCAAGGATTATGTGGACCATGGAGTGGTAAAATGGTCTTTTACACATTCCAATAGTTTGAGAGAGAGAATAACCTAGTTTATTTTGAGTCGTGATTTAAGTGTTAATTAGAGATTATTATCTTATGAGTTAGGTAGAGACTAGTTTAAGATTCGTGTACGAGATTATTACTTGCTTGCTTTCGAGGTGAGTCTTCTCAATATTCTTTACCTAGAGTGGTAATCCTTGTGTGACCAGAGGGTCTTATGTCTTTCTGATTTGTGTTGTGTATTATTCTGAGCTTACCGAGTTAGGACCAGAAGGTCCACCCGAGTTACGGGACTAGAGGGTCCTACTGAGACACATTGACCGGAGGGTCTTATTTCAGCATAGCCATGAGAGTCTAATGAGATATGTGTGGAATTTTGGGGAAATCACAAAGCTTTGTGCTTACCGTGTTATGTTTTATGTGTTTCAGGTACCTCTCAGGATCACGGGAAGGCACCGACTTGAATGTACACACCGATGCGAGATTATGTGGATGATTCTGGGACAGTGACATTTTTATGTGGATTTGTGTTGACACTTGAGAGAATTATGTTTTTGAGATATATTATTAGTTTTTATGTGTTTTAAAAATGAAATAATTGGTTTGAAATTTACATTGTCACAGGAAAGTTTAGTCCAAGGTTTATTGGACTATTGAAAGTTCTTTAGAGGATTGGGAACCAAACCTACAAGGTGGAATTGGCAGAAGAACTAGATTTATTCATAACATTTTCCGTGTGTGTTATTTGAGGAAGTTCACGAGAGAAGCTTCCGACATATTTCTAGTTTCACAGTTGAGGATGGATGAAAATATGATGCTCATTGAAGAACTGGAGGAGATTGTTAACCGTAAGACAAAGAAGTTGCGAGGCAAAATGGCGACTTAGTGCTTGTACAATGCAAACAAAGAGTAACATGATGTGTCACTATATGCATCTGTTTGCTGATGCATGATTCAGAACAGAATTATCCTAGGGGAGAGAATTGTAACTCCCATGTTTCGAGGCTAATCATTACTATGATGACGTAATAGTCAAGGTCAACCATTGTAACCTATTTTGAAGTAATAAAGAGGAATTACTTGAATATTATGTGAATTATGTGAATTATGTGCACATATATTTGTTTATAAAGATGTAATAAATTACGAATGAAAATATGCGTAAAAATTAATATGTTAGATAAACCTGATATCTATAAAGAACGTTATACTGGTTGTGACAAGGATTCTGGAGATAAAAAGAATGTTGAAATCCGAGTTATAACGAAGGAGTTATGGCATGTCGAAGTCGTGACAAAATTGGCACGACACTGTGTGGTGTAAAAAGTAAGTTTACAATACAGTACTTTTTAGCCTAAGCACTCTAAACGAAAGTCGTAGTATTCAGTAAACCGAGAACGTGCATGAAAAACACCGAAATCTGACTTCGTATAAAGAAGTTATGATTTTTCCAACATTCAGCTTTGCAGTATTCAGTCCGGAGTTCGAATAGTATATCGATCGACTCTCATCCGTTACAACCTAAACGAGAATCGAAGGTCTCGTTAGTAGTAGCTCAACGACAAAAAGACAGATGAAAACAGACGTCGGATGAAGAAGTTATGAAATTTTAACGGACTTTTCCTGTCCCATCCTGTTAAAAAAATAACTTTAAAAATAAAGTCAACATTAGCATATGGATTCTAAAAGAAAGTTAGCCCCGTCCTCTAGCAGAGTATGGATGGCAACCACAGACTATTCTAGAAGGTCTGGTGGAACACTAGAAGACTCGTAACATATATGTGTTGTGAACGATATGTTAACCCGGTGTACACTAAAAACCCATTGACATGTATTGTGGGTGGACTCCCGAAAATAATACTGTCAATAAATGAGATAAACCCTGGCAGCTATGGGCTCGTAGCAGCTATGGACTTAGCATTTATTGGATGGACCCTACCAAATATGGACTTAGTGCATGTTATATAAACTCTGGAAATGATGGAATTCGTACCTATTCCCTAGGAAAATCCTTAGGAATAAATAATGAGGCATAAATGATTCATACAGAAGATACTTAAGAATAAAGAAGATAACGAGGATGGGTAAATGGATTAATTGCTTGATGATGAAACATAATAACTATTTTATTATGGGTTGAAAACCTAATGTACTCATCAGGTTTCCCAACCTAACCTACTTTGTTTATTTGTATCACATGTGTCGATATAAAGCTACACTACACCGAGAGATTAAAGAGATGTAGGTCACTAGTGTAAATGAATGTAAGCTCTTTTTATGCTTATGTTTCTGTATTGACGATGAGATCCTAAAGTTTTAAAATGAATAAAATACATTCCTTCGAAAAAGCTTTGATAACATATTTATCATGTTTTTCTGGGAACAAATTTCGTAACACTTTTCTTCAAAAAGTTACTCTAATTTGAAAATAAAGTATAGACAAATAAGTCTTTTCTGACCGTGAAATTGGAGAGGTCACATTAAACCTATTAAAGGTTTGGGTTACAGTCCCACCTTCTTGAGCAAAGAAATTATCATATCTCTGATTGAGGTTGTCGCCTGAACTTCACAGTGCCTTCGACAGCCACTGTCGGTGTATCCATCATCAATTGGGCCTGTTCATAGCTTTTCAGAAAATGGTACATGTGATATGGAGGGGAGTTTCCTATCGCTGCTCTAGCTTTAACGTCAAGATTGGTCAGCCTCTTGTCATCGTTTGCATAGTTGGTCTCTGGTTTTTGATTCTAGGAACCAACTGGAGCATTGTTGGTCATAGGTTGGTACATAGGAACCTTAGGACCTCTTTCAACGATTTTGCATATCTCATAGTCCATGGTTTCAAGAAATACCACGGACTTGGTTTTCCACATGGCGAAGTTGTGTGTATTGAAGGGAGGAATTTTGTTGAGACCAAAGGATTTAGAATTATTTGAAGTTGACATGATTACTTGAGTGTATCAAAAAATCTGGTCCAATACCAATTGAAGGTTTGTATAGATCGGATACAATTCAAGTATAAAGAGAAAATTAAAACTTAATCTAAGAAAATAAAGAACATAAAGTAAATGACACAGAGAGTCAACAAATTAGTCTTTCACCAAGAAAGAGTTTTGTCTTCATCAAGAAGACGGCTTGTCACAAAGATAATTACGACACCAACCTGTATTTACAACATTAGGGTTTACCCTAATGTTATATATATATATATATATATATATATATATATATATATATATATATATATATATATACTAATATATAGAAGTATATCCCTTGATTGCAGGGATTGCGTTGAATCTATACTAAGAACCAATCTTATCACAAAGATACCAGATCTATGATCTATTCTATACTTATCTACATCATTACCTAATATACAAAAGATTACAATAGAATAACTATATTATGCGCTGACGCTGATAAGCTTGATACGTTGGCATTGGTTGTAAAGTACACGTTGACGGTAACGGATGTGTAGAGTGTTTGACTCATCAAATCATGAGGTGTGATGTTGCACACGTCACTAAAAGTGATCAATAATCATAATAAGACAAATAACATGTTAGTATAGATCACTTTTGGTGACATCTTAACTTTTTATTTTCCGACGTATGCAAACAATAGTAATGAAAAACGATTGAACATGTTAGAAAAGATAACTTATCATTACAATTTAATTTCATTTCCGAAAATGAACAATGGCGGTGACAATATTTATAAAGGGTCACGATAAGTAAACATTAATCACTCTATATAAAAAAACATATCACTATAAGTATTTTATGGTCACCGTACAACTGTTTGTGAGTGAGTAAATGCACAAAATACTCACTATATAAAATTAAACATGTCACTAAAAGTGATTAATAACCATAATATGAGAAATAACATGTTAGTATAGATCATTTTTGGTGACATCTTTAACTTTTATTATCGGTGTATGTAAACAATAGTAATGATAAAAGATTAAAAATATTAGGAAAGATAACTTTTCCTAAAAACTTAATTAAGTTTGTGCCTCCAAAAGTCAAAAATGACCGTGATAATATCTATAAACAGTCACCATAACTAAACATTAATCACTCTATATGAAAAAACACATCACTACAAATATTTTATGGTCACCATTTAATTGTTTATGAGTGAGTAAATGCAAAAACTACTCATGATATAATATTAAACATGTCATGAAAATTGCTCATTTATTATAATAAGATAAATAACATGTTAGTATAGATCATTTTTGGTGACGTCTTAACCTTTTATTTCTCGGTGTATGAAAACAATAGTAATGACAAACGATTAAACATTTTAGGAAGTATAACTTATCCTTACAACTTAATTACATTTGTGTCTCTAAAAGCCAACAATTGACACGATAATATTTATAAATAGTTACCGTAAATAATTATTTATCACTCTATGTGAAAAAAAAAAACATCAGTATAGGTGTACTACTAATGACGGTTAAAAATAAGATAAATATATCTCCAGAAAGACTTTACCATATGATGACGAATTTTGTAACGCCTGTGTTTCTGGGCTTGTCATTACTAGTTATGTAATAGTCTAGCTTAACATTTGTAACCCATCATGAACTAATAAAGATGTATTATTTGAGTATTATGTTTTTTGTGTTTAGTTGTGTGACTTAATTAAATTAAGAATGAAAATAAGCGTCAAAATAAAATGTTAGATAAAGCTGATATATATATATATATATATATATATATATATATATATATATATATATATATATATGGATAATGTTGTAGTAGTTGAAACGAGGTTTCCGAATACATAAAGAATGCCGCAATCCGAGTTATAACAAAGAAGTTATGACCTGTCAAAGTTTCGCGACAGAACCGGCACGACGCTGAATGGCATAAAATATGAAATTAAGATAGAGCGATATTTAGCCCTAGTATTCTAAACGAAAGTCATAGAGTTTGTTAAATCGAGAGCATGCATGAAAAGAATGCTTAAATCTAACTTCGTATCAGGAAGTTATGATTTTTTGAAATTTCGGCTTAGCAGTGTGCAGTCCGAATACTCGATTTAAGATCGAGCGGTTTTTAGCCTAAACAATCTAAATGAGAATCAAAGATTTCATCAATGGTAGTGCAACGGAAAAACAATAGACGAAAACGGAGTTCAGATGAAGAAGTTATGAGTTTATAACGGAGTTTTCCTGTCCCGGCCTACTAAAAATAATATATTTATAATATATTAAAAATAAAGTCAAAATTAGCCAACAGAGTCTAAATGAGAGTTGTAGAGCATAATCTCACCTATGCGTGAATATAAAGAACGTCAAAAACGGAACTCATATAAGAAAGTTATGAATCTCAAAAGTTCGGGGCGTGAACCCCAAGCCTGTGTCCGAGCTCATGAGGTGAACATATGTATTTCACGAGGTGAGTCTAGCTCACGAGGTGAGCATTAGTGGCTCACGAGGTGAACAGATGATGGACATCTTCCAGCGAAAATGGCCATGATGAATGCAACGACATATCGAGCTCACGAGGTGAGTATATGTAACTCACGAGGTGAACCCAGAAAATTCACCTTATAAATAGAAATCAATGGTCAGCCGATTTGGGTTGCTCATCCCTTAATCTCACACTTCTGATACTCTCTCTAAGCCCTATTTTAAACCCCCCACCCCCCCCCCCCGAAGCCCCGGTATCATTCCCAAGCCCCGAATATCCCGAGAAGTGAGATTACCGAGCCGAAGCTCTACCCGCGAGAAGCCCAACTTTTGTGAAGATCGTCCAGATCTACCGAAGAATACTACTTCTACAAGTCATAATGTTGTCCGATCATATTCTTGTAACAACCTGGAATTTCCAGGTATTTATTATTGGTGTATTTTTTTGAGAATTATGAGTGGACTCGGCGAGTTGGAGCTCAAACTCGCCGAGTAGGATTGCAATTTTGGACGCGGGTTCGCGTCTGGACTCGGCGAGTCCACGTTGTCTAATGAAACCCTAATTCCCAGGGTTTGAGACATATTTAAAGGACCTTATGGCCTTCATTTGTGCTCACCAATCCATAAGAGAGAAGCCCTAGAGTGCTTGAGCGTTTTGAGAGAGAGAAAGGAAACCATTCTTGACCTTTGTGGTGTTGTTTAGCAAGAAGAAGCAGGTCCTAACCAAGAGGAAGCAAAGGAGGTTGCTATACTATGGATTTGAAGCTTAGATCATCGCACTTGAGGTATTGATTCAGCTCATCTTCTGTTTTATAAAGTATATTTGGATTTAGGGTTTCTTGTGGCCTTTGTTGGGTTCATTTGATGCCCAAATAGTCCCATTCTAGTGATGAGGCTTTATATCTGGATCCATAGAGGTCCAGAGAGCCTCACTCCTCAAGCTTTATGAAGAGCAATGAAGGTTATGACCTTGAGTTGTGGTATTTGTGGCTAAATCATCATATATGGTCATATAGATGTTGTATGTACATCAAGATAGCGACTTTACGTGATAAATAAGCTTGGAAGGACTGGATCTATGAGTTAGTGGAACAGATCTGACCTCAGGAGTGAGTTTGAGTCGTTGCATGGCATGGACTCGCCGAGTCCGAAGAACAGACTCGGCGAGTAGCATGAAGATTGCCCAGCACCACTCAGCGAGTGGTCTTACCGAGTTGAGGGATTGACTCAGTGAGTCAGGGAGAGTCAGAGTGGGTTGACAGGTGGACTGAGTCAAGCTGGGACTCGCCGAGTTGTTCTTGAGACTCGGCGAGTTGAGTCGTGGAGGCCCCACAACTCATGCCAGGTGGAACTCGTCGAGTTAGGAGAATACTCGTCGTGTCAAGTGAGGATCCCAGGGAAATCAGTGTATGCGTATACACTCGCCGAGTCGCTATAGTTCACTCACCGAGTCCGGTCAAAGTTGACCATTAACCATTGACTAGTGTTGACCTATGTTGACTTGTTAAGGGATAGTCAACCTTAGTTGGGAAAGTGTTAATTAGAGATGTACTGTGTTATAGCAGGACTATAGCTCGGGAGATCGAGCACTAGTGATTTCAGGGACTTACGAATTCCCGAGATACGCGAGGTGAGTCTTCTCACTATACTTTACCTTGAGTAGGTAAATAGAGTTATGTGATACAGTGCTTGTATGCTATATTTATATGTTATGTGTTGCGCTGCATTATTTTTTGTGATTTATGATGTGCATGTTTACAGAGTTAGAACCTAAGGGTTCACAGAGTTATAGCCTCGAGTGGCTAATATGTGTTATATGTGGTATTTTGGGGAACTCACTAAGATTTGTGCTTATAGTGTTTGGTGTTATTTGTTTCAGGTTCTAGTGACGACCGTGGGAAGGCGCCGGCTTGATCAGTACACACGCATGGGATTTATGATTTTGAGATCTTGGGATTTTTGTATTACTTGGATTGAGTTTCAAACATGGTTGTTTTATGAATATTAAGTGAATTATGTTTTATAAAATTTGAAAATTTTGTTTTGAAATTTACGGTGTTACAAGTTGGTATCAGAGCCTTGGTTTGAGGAATTCGGGTACACCTTCGGGAGTATTTCAACTCAAACTGAGTATTTGGAAAATATTTTCAAAAAGAAAACCAAATTTTCTAAAATTAAAAGATTTCTAGAGAAATCCAGAGGAGAAACGTGTGTACGATCAGTCAGCGCCCGAACGGTGATTTCCCAAAATACCCTTATATTATATGTTTATGAGATTGTTATGATGTATTCTCTTGCTAAAGTAGGCTAGGTATTCCTATTAGGACTAGAGTGCCCTGATTTGTGATGCCTTAGCCTAGCGAGAGGTGAGCTGCTATGAGATGCTTGAGAGTGAATAGGTAGCAGCAAGGAGCTTATGAGAGATCTGTTAGAAAGTGATTGAGTACCTGGAAATTGGGATTCGAAGAGGAGGACTTGGGGTGTATGCTGAAACGGTGTGGACAGTGGTATTGGGCTCGTACTACTGAGAGCACCGGGGCGGTGTACGGTCCGAGTAAGAATCTTCGGAATGCCAAGGATCAAGGAGGGATGAGTTGTCGAGTGTGAGTATGCTCAAACGGATTCTAATTTATCATATGTTGTATTTTAAAGGTTGATCATGGTGAGGACACATCATATGTCGGAGGGCGTCGGGGCTAGTGATGAGGAGATTCGTCAGATCATTCACGAGGAGGTGGATGCGGTCATCAGGGCAGAGATACCAGAGATGTTCGGGTCTATTAAGACCGCGCTGATTGAGACTTTCGACGAGCGTTATGCTGCTCTTTCTGAGGTTGCTGTTGCAGCGGCCACCGCATCTGTTGCTGCTGCGAGCCCGCAGGGTGGTGATGCGTTGCTAGCAACACGAAACCACCAGAGTTTGATGGCACCCAGGACCCGGTGGCGGCTATGAGACGGATTTCTGACATAGAGGGGTGTTTCTTCACTTGCTCATCTCCTGAGCATTTGAGAGTACGGTTCGCACTGAACCAGCTTCGCTTGGGAGCGAAGGACTGGTGGAAGTTTGTGACAGCACACTTTTCGCCTACTGAGCTTGCGGCAGTTACCTGGGAGAGGTTCACTGCCATGTTCCGAGATGAGTACGTTCCCCAGGTGGATAGGGAGTGTTTGGCCCAGGAGTTTCTGACCCTCAAGCAGGGCACTGAGTTTGTTACGGTCATTACCAGGATGTTTCACGAGAGGGCGATGTTCTGCCCTAAGCACGTGTCCACTAAGCAGGCACGTATGAGTCGGTATTTGAGTATCTTGAGGCGAAACATTTGGGAGTTCGTGGCGAACTCCTCATACCAGACATTTGCTGAGCTTCAGGCAAATGCCCGGAAGAGGGAGATCAAGCTAGAGACTCGGGCTAGGGAGGAGGCTGAGTCTCAGGGGAGGGATCGGCGACCGGCACAATTCCAGCCGGCAGCCAAGCGGGCGAAGCCTGCTGATCCCAAATCAGGGAGCCAGAAGGGCCGCACATGTGGAAAGTGCGGCAAGGGTCATGATGGAGTATGTAGAGCTGGATCTTGCTACTAATGTGGCAAGGAGGGGCATATGGCCAAGGACTGTCCCAAGGGGTTTGCAGTATATATTCACTGCAACCAGACCGGACACCGGAAGGCGAAATGTCCGCAGTTGTGGGGATCAGCTCAGGGAGCACTTCAGGGATCTGCCCCTGCCGCCATCAGAGCTACCGAGAGTCGGCCAGTGAAGGCCGAGGCGCCGAGGGCACGTGGTAGAGCGTTTCAGTTGACCGCAGAGGAGGTCCGTGCAGCACCCGATGTCGTGGTTGGTATGTATTCTTTCGTGTATTTATTGTAATGTTGAGATATTATGTTTATATTATGTTATACGTAGGTACTTTTCTTGTGAATTCTGTACCTGCCTTGGTATTATTTGACTCGGGTGCGAGTCGGTCTTTTGTATCTTTGGCTTTTAGTCAGCACATCAGTGTTAGTCGCAAGGCGCTGAGTCGGCCTCTGAGAGTTTCCATAGCTGACGAGAAGGTGATATATGCCATGGAGGTGATCTGTGGGTACGTACTCGAGATTTTCGGTGTTGAGTTCCCGATTGATTTGGTTCCTATTGCCATGGGGGATGTCTGTGTCATTGTGGGCATGGACTGGTTGAGCAGGTTCGGTGCAGTTATCGACTGCGAGCAACAGCTAGTGACCATACAAGACCCTAGTGGGGGAGTTCTTATAGTGTACGGCGAGGGTACCCGTTCTGGATCAGCGTTTTGTTCGGCCGCTAGGGTGAGGCAGTGTCTACAGCAGGGCTGTAAGGGTTTTGTGGTGTACGTGTCGGATACGCGGGTTGATTCCAAGAGGCCGAGGTCGGTGGAGGAGGTTCCTATAGTGCGTGAGTTCCCGGATGTCTTTCCAGAGGAGTTGTCGGGTGTGCCTCCCGTGAGGCAAGTAGAGTTCGGTATTGATTTGGTCCCGGGGGCCGCGCCTATCTCTAAGGTGCCTTATCGTCTTGCACCTCCAGAGATGAAAGAGCTATCCTCGTAGCTTTAGGAGCTACTAGGGAAAGGGTTTATTCGGCCGAGCAGCTCGCCGTGGGGAGTGCCTATTTTGTTTGTCAAGAAGAAGGATGGTTCACACCGGATGTGCATTGATTACCGGGAGTTGAACAAGCTGACGGTCAAGAACCGTTACCTGTTACCGAGGATCGACGATTTGTTCGACTAGTTGCAGGGAGCATCTTGGTTCTCCAAGATCGATTTGAGGTCTGGATACCATCAGGTGAGGGTGTGAGATGAGGACGTCCAGAAGACAACGTTTACGACGTGTTATGGGCATTATGAGTTTGTGGTGATGCCTTTCGGACTCACCAATGCCCCGACAGTGTTCATGGATCTCATGAACCGGGTGTGCAGGCCGATGTTGGATCGGTCGGTGATTGTATTCAGTGATGACATTTTGGTATATTCGAGATCTAGAGAGCAGCATGAGGAGTATTTGAGGGAGATCCTCGGAGTTCTGAGATCGGAGAGGCTTTATGCCAAATTCTCCAAGTGTGATTTCTGGTTGCCAGAGGTCCAGTTCCGGGGACATCTTGTTAACCAGGAAGGGATATTGGTCGATCCGGCGAAAGTTGAGGCGGTGATGAGTTGGGAGGTGCCGAGGTCACCCTCCGAGATCACGAGTTTTCTAGGGATAGCCGGTTATTATCGGAGATTTATCAGGGATTTCTCTAAGATCGCAGTGCCACTCACTAGGTTGACCCGGAAGGGTATCGCTTTTTCATGGGGCCCCGAGCAGCAGGCCTCCTTTGAGACGCTTCGCCAAAGGTTATGTGAGGCCCCGGTGTTAGCCCTCCCGAAGGGAATGGAGGACTTTATTGTATACTGTGATGCATCGATCTTGGGATTGGGAGCGGTGCTGATGCAGAGAGGGAATGTGATAGCATATGCATCGAGGCAGTTGAAGCCTCATGAGACGAGGTATCCCACCCATGACCTAGAGTTGGAGGCAGTGGTGTTCGCCCTCAAGATTTGGCGCCACTATGTGTATGCGGTTCGGTGTACGATATACATGGACCATAAGAGTCTGAAGTATTTAATGGATCAACCCAACCTAAATATGCGGCAGAGGAGGTGGTTGGATGTGGTTAAGGATTACGATTGTGAGATCATGTACCATCCGGGCAAGGCTAATGTGGTAGCCGACGCCCTGAGTCGCAGGGCAGAGAGCGCCCCGTTGCGAGATGTATGTTTGCGATTGACTGTGATGACTCCGGTGTTGGACACCATTCGAGGAGCACAGGCTGAGGCAGTGAGGTCGGAAAACCAGAAGAGAGAGCGAGTTGTTGGGTTGGTATCGGAGTTCGTTACCGATGGTCGGGGGCTTATGACTTTTCAGGGGCGTATTTGGGTACCGTTTGTGGGAGGAACGCGTACCATTTTGATGGAAGAGGCTCATCGGTCGAAATTCTCGATCCATCCTGGGCCCACTAAGATGTATTTGGATTTGAGGAGGGAGTATTGGTGGCCCTGTATGAAGAGGGATGTTGCGTGGTTTGTTGAGAGGTGCTTAACCTGCCGTAGGATTAACCCCGAACACCAGAGACCGCATGGTAAGTTGCAGCCGTTGGAGGTTCCTGAATGGAAGTGGGATCAGATCACCATGGATTTCATCACCAAATTGCCAAGGAATGCTCGGGGAGTTGATGCAATTTGGGTGATTGTGGACAGGTTGACAAAGAGCGCTCACTTCCTTGCTATCAGCGAGAGTTCTTCCGTAGAGAAGTTAGCAGAGATGTATGTGAGGGAAGTGGTATCTCGGCATGGGGTGCCGATCTCGATTGTCTCAGACCGGGATGTACGTTTCACTTCCAGATTCTGGAAGACGTTTCATGAGGAGCTGGGTACTAGGCTGCATTTTAGTACTGCATATCACCCCCAGACAGACGGACAGAGTGAGCGAACGATTCAGACGCTCGAAGACATGCTCCGAGCATGTGTATTGGATTTCGGGGGAAGTTGGGATTCGTATTTGCCCTTGGCCGAGTTTTCTTACAACAATAGCCATCATTCGAGCATCGGTATGCCACCCTTTGAGCTGTTGTATGGGAGGAGGTGTCGGACCCCCATTTGTTGGGGAGAAGTCGGACAGCGCGTTATGGGAAACACTGAGATCGTACTTCAGACGACAGAGCAGATCCAGCAGGTCAGACAGAGGTTACTGACTGCTCAGAGTCGACAGAAGAGTTATGCGGACAGACGCCGGTCCGAGCTTGAGTTCCAGGTCGGTGACTTTGTGCTCCTGAAGGTATCTCCTTGGAAATGAGTGATTCGATTCAGGAAGAGGGGCAAGTTGGGGCCCTAATATATCGGACCATTTCGGGTAGTCGCGAGGGTAGGCAGGGCAGCCTATTGTTTGGATTTGCCAGCAGAGTTGGGGCAGATTCACGACACTTTCCATGTGTCGCAATTGCGGAAGTGTATAGTCGATGAGTCGGCAGTGGTTCCATTAGAGGATATTTAGGTGGATGCGAGCCTGAATTATGCTGAGAGACCAGTGGCAATCAGAGATCGGAAAATCAAAGTTCTGAGGAACAAGGAGGTAACTTTGGTTTTGGTTCAGTGGCAGCATCGGAAGGGGTCCGAGATGACTTGGGAACCGGAGCATGAGATCGCGAGCAGCATCCGGAGTAATTTGCAGAGCGAGACTTCGAGGGCGAAGTCTAGTTCTAGTGGGGGAGAATTGTAACAGCCCGAAATTTCCAGATATTTATTATTGGTGTATTTTTTTGAGAATTGTGAGTGGACTCGGCGAGTTGGAGCTCAAACTCGCCGAGTAGGATCGCGATTTTGGACGCGGGTTCACGTCTGGACTCGGCGAGTCCACGTTGTGTAATGAAACCCTAATTCCCAGGGTTTGAGACCTATTTAAAGGGCCTTATGGCCGTCATTTGTGCTCACCAATCCATAAGAGAGAAACCCTAGAGTGCTTGAGTGTTTTGAGAGAGAAAGGAAGCCATTCTTGACCTTTGTGGTGTTGTTTAGCAAGAAGAAGGAGGTCCTAACCAAGAGGAAGCAAAGGAGGTTGTTATACTGTGGATTTGAAGCTTAGATCATCGCACTTGAGGTATTGATTCAGCTCATTTTTTGTTTTATGAAGTATATTTGGATTTAGGGTTTCTTGTGGCCTTTGTTGGGTTGATTTGATGCCCAAATAGTCCCTTTCTAGTGATGAGGCTTTGGATTTGGATCCATAGAGGTCCATAGAGCCTCACTCATCAAGCTTTATGAAGAACAATAGAGGTTATGACCTTGAGTTAGTGGAACAGATCTGACCTCAGGAGTGAGTTTGAGTCGTTGCATGGCATGGACTCGCCGAGTCCGAAGAACAGACTCGGTGAGTAGCATGAAGATTGCCCAGCACCACTCAGCGAGTGGTCTTGCCGAGTTGAGGGATTGACTCAGTGAGTCAGGGAGAGTCAGAGTGGGTTGACAGGTGGACTGAGTCAAGCTGGGACTCACCGAGTTGTTCTTGAGACTCGGCGAGTTGAGTCGTGGAGGCCCCACAACTTATGCCAGGTGGAACTCGTCGAGTTAGGAGAATACTCGTCGTGTCAAGTGAGGATCCCAGGGAAATCAGTGTATGCGTATACACTCACCGAGTCGCTATAGTGCACTCGCCGAGTCCGGTTAAAGTTGACTGTTGACCATTGACTAGTGTTGACCTATGTTGACTTGTTAAGGGATAGTCAACCTTAGTTGGGAAAGTGTTAATTAGATATGTATTGTGTTATAGGAGGACTATAGCTCGGGAGATCGAGCACTAGTGATTTCAGGGACATACGAATTACCGAAATACACGAGGTGAGTCTTCTCACTATACTTTACCTTGAGTAGGTAAACAGAGTTATGTGATACAGTGCTTGTATGCTATATTTATATGTTATGTGTTGCGCTGCATTATTCTTTGTGATTTATGATGTGCATGTTTACAGAGTTAGAACCCGAGGGTTCACTGAGTTTGGGTGCACGGACCCACAGAGTTATAGCCTCGAGTGGCTAATATGTGTTATATGTGGTATTTTGTGGAACTCATTAAGCTTTGTGCTTACAGTGTTTGGTGTTATTTGTTTCAGGTTCTAGTGACGACCGTGGGAAGGCGTCGACTTGATCACTACACACGCATGGGATTTATGATTTTGAGATCTTGGGATTTTTGTATTACTTGGATTGAGTTTCAAACATGGTTGCTTTATGAATATTAAGTGAATTATGTTTTATAAAATTTGAAAATTTTCTTTTGAAATTTACGGTGTTACAATTCTGATCAAGTGAGTGTGTAGTTACCTTCCTCTAACGCATAATTATGAAGTATTTTATACAAAATACGTGTTATGTGTATATGTTGTTGTTATATGTGTGAATGTATATTCACTTTCTTCTATCTCATAGATATGATTTATTCTCTATGAAATACATGTTATGTGTATGTGTCTCATTTGTTGATTGGAATATGTATTGAATGAGAATGCTATACAGGTTTTAAACTATGTATAAAATTATATATTTTTATCTACTAATATGTTGGGTAGAACATCGGTAGATAGTTGATGTGTGATAAACAGATGAGAGGCCACGATGTTGTTGATGTTGACCTAGTTACCTTGCAGAGTATGGATGACGACCACAGACTCTTTCTAGATAGTCATGTGGAACCCTAGCGGGTTCATAACATGTAGGTGTTGTGAACGATGTGTTCACTGGTGTACTCTATCCCCCTCATTGTTTCCTTTAGGACATCTATTGCTGAGGAAACCCCTTGCAGTAATGTCCGTCCCGATGAAAATCCTAGATTAGGTCCCTTGTAATAGATGTTTTTTTAGGGATGTAAAGTGAGGATAACAGGAATGAGTAATTAGGTTATTGCTGGTTGATGAAATTAAATATAATTATTTTGTGTGGGTTGAAAAACCTATATGCTCACCAGGCTCCCAAGCCTGACCCACTCAGTCTTATTTGTATTACAGGAAGTGGCATGAGGGCATAAGATGGATGAATCATCAAGTTGTTTTGTTTATGAGCCTGTATATGTATATAACTGTTGTATGGCTTGTAATATTTCATTTATGCTTTTTGGTTTGTATCGGAACATGACATCCCGAATATTGTTATATAATGAAAATGAATCTCTTGATGAAATGCTTTGATAAACTTTATTTTATCATATTTGTTTTGGGAAGAAATTCCGCAACTCTATTAAATCAATGGATTTACTCTGAAATTATTTTAAAAGCATAAATGAAACCGGTCTTTTCTGGCAATGAAATTGTGGATGTCACAGTTGGTATCAGAGCATTAGTTTAAGCGAACTAGGAATTTGTAGGATTTCTAGACTTAAACTTAGAACGCTAAGTGGAGATTGTGAGATGTGTGTCTGTTATATTATAGACACGAGCACTAGTATATTTTAGGAAGCTGCCTAAAATGCTTTTATGTGCTAAATGTTATACATTGCCATATTATTTGTTCGGATCTATGGTCTGTTGTCAACCGGATCTGGAAACCTTATGTGTGTAGGATTCTAAGCGTACGTCTACGGTATTAGAACTAACATGTAAATGTTTCGTAGTGATAAGGATGATTTAATTATCTATCATCGATGAGGTTCTAATTTCACCTTATTCAGTGTGTAGATCAAAAATGCTAAGAACCAGGAATGGCGTTGGAAATGCGGATGAAAACAAGAATCAACCACCAGTGATTGAGCAAATACCTGTTGTAGCAGCAGCACCAGAACCAATAACAATGGCTGGGGCGCAAGCCATGGTTCGGGCTATGTTAGCCGAATAAAGGGAAGAAATGCGAAAAATGTTACATGAAAACAGGGACGAACCAATCATACCTATTGAGGAACCCGAACTGATTCCCGAACAATCGGAGGAAGGAAACAATGTTCGCATTATGAGTCAAGTTGGGACTCAAGGAGAATGAAGGAACGACCTAGAAAGGAGAAACAACAAGGATGGGCGAATGTACAAGAATTTCTTGGGCGCGAAGCCGCCAAGTCTTTCTAGGAGCCCGAAGCCTATTGAGATTATGGATTAGATCTCTGAGATGGAGATGGTATTTGAAAGTTATGATTGTAGCAACAAACAGAGGACTGTTTTTGCAGTTCAACAACTGAAGACTGGAGTCTTTAGTTCGTGGAAGTTGTTGGTAGATATTATGCCACGAGGAGAAGCCCTAAAATGTCATGGGAGGAGTTCTTGGAACAACTAAGGGTGCATTATTGTTTAGAGATAGATCTGATTGATCTTAAAAATGAGTTCCAAAACTTGAAGAAGGGAAGGATGAGCATAGATGACAATGCTACTGCATTCACTGAGAAAATGAAGTTATTTCCGTATCTAGTGCCAACGGAACTCTCCAAGATTGAGAGGTTCGCTAATGGATTGCCTGCTGTCTTTGGCCCGACACTCAAGATGGCAACGACTCTGAAAACAGTTGTTGGAGCAGCTAAGAATGTGGAGGCCTAGCAGAAGGAAAATGGTCTGCAAAGGATAGAGGTTGGTGAAAAGAGGAAGTTCGATGGACCTTCGGGGTGCAACAAGAAAAACAAGTTCTCGAAGTCTGGTTCGAGGGGAGGTGGAGGCGAAGCCAAATGGTGCGAGAAATGTAAGAAGAAGCATCATGAGAAATGTGAAGTGGTGGCCACATATTTTAAATGTGGAAAGCCAGGGCATTATGCCAACAAATGCACCCTCACTAAGAAAGTTTGCTATGGTTGTGGTGAGGAGGATCACATCTCGAGGGGTTGCATGAAGAAGAAGGAGGCAACTAGACCTAATATTCCGCCAAAGCCGAAGGCGAGAGCATTCCAGATGACGCTGGAAGCTGCTAAAGATGAAGCTGATGTCGCTTCAGGTACCTTTCTCGTTAACAAATTGCCTGCCAAAATTTTATTTGATACTAGAGCCAACTACTCCTTTATTACGCATGAATTTGGTAGAAAACTAGTTTTGCCTGTCGATAGACTACATAATTCTCTATTAGTCGAAGTTGCTAGTGGCAAGTTTGTACCTGTTAGCCATCGTATGAAAAACATCTTAATTGATTTGAATAGGAATATGTTTCACGAGGAATTATTTCCTATCGAACTTAACGGTTTCGACATCGTGCTTGGAATGGATTGGCTTAGCACCAATGACACCGAGATATTGTGTAAAAAGAAGATAGTCAAAGTAAACCCGCCAGGGAAAGAGTCATTTATGGTGTATGGGGATAAGCGCAGAGTAAATTCTGGAATCATTTCTTTAATGAAAGCGAGAAAGTGTTTGGCCAAAGGATGTACATTGTATCTAGCATTCGTGATCGATGCTAAGAAGGAGAAAAAGGAGATGCGGAGCATTCCTGTTGTATGTGATTATCCGGAAGTATTTCCCGAAGATCTTCCTGGATTACCGCCTGATAGACAAGTGGAGTTTAGAATAGACTTGTTACCATGGACGACGCCAATAGCAAAAGCACCTTACCGATGAGCACCGACGGAGATGAAGGAACTAATGATGCAACTTCATGACTTATTGGATAAATGTTTCATTAGACCTAGTTCCTAACCCTGAGGAGCTCCGGTGTTATTCGTGAAGAAGAAAGATGGAAGCATGATAATGTGCATCGATTACAGAGAGCTGAACAAGGCAAAATAAAGAATAGATATCCGTTGCCGAGGATTGATGACCTATTCGATCAACTACGAGGCTCAAGTTATTTTTCAAAAATCAATCTAAGGTAAGGATATCATCAATTGAAGGTGAAAGAGCAGGATATCGAGAAGACTGCATTCAGAACGTGATATGGACACTATGAGTTCTTAGTTATGTCGTTTTGACTAACCAATGCTCCAGCAGCCTTCATGGATTTAATGAACCGGGTTTGTAATCTGTTCCTTGATAAATCTATGATAGTGTTCGTAGATAACATTTTGATTTACTCGAAAAGCCAAGAGGAGCATCGCAGACACTTGCGAGAAGTGTTAGAAGTCTTGAAGAAGGAGAAGTTGTATGCTAAGTTCTCCAAATGTGATTTTTGGATTTGAGAAGTCCAATTTTTAGGTCACGTGGTCAACCTAGAATGGATAATGGTTGATCCAGCAAAGATTGAAGTTGTGATGAAGTGGGAACAACTGAAAACTCCCACGGAGATCCGAAGCTTTTTGGGATTAGCCGAATATTACCAAAGGTTTATCCAAGGCTTTTCTTCGATTTCTATACCATTAATAGCTTTGACCCACAAAGGAGCTACTTATGCTTGGAATGATAAGTATAAATAAGCTTTCGAAAAGCTAAACAAGAAGCTATGTGAGGCACCGTTTCTTTCTCTACTTGATGGAGTTGAGGACTTCGTTGTTTACAGAGATGCGTGTGGGGTTGGATTGGGTTGTGTTTTGACCCAAAGAGATAAGTTGATCGCATATGCGTTTCGACAGTTGAAAGAGCATGAAAAGAACTACTCGACTCATGACTTGGAGTTGGTGGCGATAGTTTTTGCTCTGAAGATATGGAGGCATTACCTATATAGCACGAAGTGTAAACTTTTCAATGATCATAAGAGTCTTCAATATCTCTTTAGTCAGAAAGAATTGAACATGAGGAATTGACGCTGGTTAGAATTACTTAAAGACTACGACTATGAGATACTTTACCACCCTGGTAAAGCAAATGTTATTGCTGATGCTCTCAGTCGGAAAGTCAATCTTGAAAGAAAAACGCCAAGAGCGTTGAGAATAGAAGTTGTCTCGACAATTGTGGAGAGTGTAAAGAAAGCTCTAGAAGAAGCTTTTGAAAAGAATGACCGAAAGGGAGAACGTTTGCGCAAAACGTTAGTGTTCGGTGTAAACAGTCATGTACTGAAGGTATTCCATGATCGAATTTGGGTACCTAAATTAGGAGGAATAAGAGATCTTCTGATGGAAGAAGCTCACAAAGCCATGTACTCAATTCATCCCGGTAGCACTAAAATTTATAGGGACCTGGAACCCTATTACTGGTGGCCGACGATGAAGCTCGACATTGCAAAGTATGTGGCCGAGTGTGTGACTTGTGGGAGAGTTAAAACACAACATCAGAAGCCGTACGGGAGTTTAGAACCTTTGCATGTGCCTATGGGTAAGTGGGAAGACATTGCTATGGATTTTGTCACTAAACAGCCCAGAACGAAAAGTGGTCACGACATGATTTGGGTGGTCGTTGATCGATTAACTAAGAGTTCTCATTTCATAGCAGCCAATGAGAAGTGGTCTATGGAAAAGCTTAGCAATTCTTACATGAAGGAAATTGTGAGGCTTCACGGTGTTCCGTTAGCAATTGTATCGGATTGTGATAGCCATTTCACCTCAAGGTTTTGGAAAAGTCTACAAGAGGAGTTGGGTACCAAGTTGTGTTTAAGTACAGCTTACCATCCTCAGACTGATGGTCAGAGCGAAAGAACGATACAAACACTTGAAGATATGCTGAGAGCATGTACCCTGGAATTCCTAGGTAATTGGGATGAACATTTACCCTTGGTAGAATTTTCCTACGATAATAGTTTCCACTTGAGCATAAAGATGGCACCTTATCAAGCGTTGTATGGATAGAAGTGTCGTATGCTGTCTTGTTGTCTTGAGGCAGGGGAAAAGCAGTTTACAAAAAAAGAAGACCGATGACTTTTGAAGTTGAAAATAATCAGGGAAATCATGTTAGCATCTTAAGATCGTCAAAAGAGCTATGCTAACAAAAAAAGAAGACCGATGACTTTTGAAGTTGGATATTCGGTTTTACTTAAAGTCTCGCCGTGGAAGGGACTTATAAGATTTGGAAAAAGGGGAATGTTAAGTCCATGGTTTATTCGACCGTTTAAAGTTCTTCAAAGGATTGGGAACGAAGCTTACAAGCTCGAATTACCCGAAGATTTGAATGGAATTCATAACACTTTCCATGTATGTTATTTGAGGAAGTTCACCAGAAAAGTTCCCGACATGATTCCAATTAATGAAAACAAGAGGTTAATTGAAGAACCGAAGGCAATCGTTGACCGAAAGACTAAGAAGTTACGATGCAAGATGGTCGAGTTAGTGCTTGTCCGTTGGAAACATACGAATGGGCCAAATCTCACCTGTGAGACGGAGAGTGACATGATGAGTCGCTATCCACATTTTTTTGTTGATGTGTGATTCCGGGGACGGAATCATTCTAGGGTGGAGAGAATTGTAACGTCCGTGTTTCTAGGCTTGTCATTAATAGCGATGTAATAATCTAGGTTAAACTTTGTAACCCATCTTGAAATAATAAAGATGTATTATTTGAGTATTATGTGTTTTGTGTCTAGTTGTGTGACTTAATTAAATTAAGAATGAAAATAAGCATCGAAATAAAATGATATATATATATATATATATATATATATATATATATATATATATATATGGATAATGTTGTAGTAGTTCAAACGAGGTTTCCGATAAGGCTGGCAATTCTCGACACGACATGCGACACGACACGAAATAAATGGATTTAGGTTGAGTTTTTCAACCTGCTAACCCGCTATCCCGTCAACCCGCCAACCCGTTTATTAAACGGGTCATATATGGGTTTCTCAAAAAATAAACAGGTTGACCCGCCAATCCGTTTATATTCTTAATAAAAAAATTATTATATTTTTAAATGTATTTATGTATCAAGTACTAATATTTAATAAGTATTATATAATATATACCATTTGTTCATAGACCATCTGATTGTTTTGATATTATTACTCGTGGTGGGTGGTCTAAGGTCATAAGTCGTAACCTATAAGGCTAAGTCTGTAACATGTTTCTATGAATGTTTTTAATTTTCATTTGGATGTTTAAGACTTAACTATCTAAAATTTGGACCCACGAACCCGCCAACTTGTGAACCCGTATAAATAAATGGGTTGGTGGGTCATATATGGGTTTATTTTCCAAACCCGCCAACCCGTGACCTGTATATTTAAATGGGTCGTGTTTGGGTTGGCATATTTTGACCCGCCAACCCGCGACACGCCAACCCGAACACCACACGATTGCCAGGCCTAGTTTCCGAATATATAAAGAATTCTGAAATCCGAGTTATAACGAAGAAGTTATGACATGTCGAAGTTTCGCAACAGAACCGGCACAACGCTGAATGACGTAAAATACGAAATTAAGATAGAGCGATATTTAGTCCTATTATTCTAAAAGAAATTCGTAGAGTTTGTTAAACCAACAGTGTGTATGAAAAGAATGCCCAAATCTGACCGCGTACCAGGATGTTATGATTTTTCGAAGTTTCGGCTTAACAGTGTCCAGTCCGAATACTCGATTTGAGATCGAGCGGTTTTTAGCCGAAACAATCTAAATGAGATTTGAAGATCTCATCAATGGTAGTGCAACGGTAAAAAGTCAGACGAAAACGGAGTTCAGATGAAGAAGTTATGAGTTTATAACGGAGTTTTCCTGTCCCGGCCTACTAAAAATAATATATTTATAATATATTAAAATTAAAGTCAAAATTATCCAACAAAGTCTAAGTGAGAGTTGTAGAGCATAATCTCACCTACGCATGGATATAAAGAACGTCGAAAACAGAGCTCGTATGCAAAAGTTATGAATTTCTGAAGTTCGGGGCGTGAACCCCAAGGATGTGTGAGAGTTCACGAGGTGAACATATGTACTTCACGAGGTGAGCCTAGCTATCCCGGTATCATTCGCAAGCCCGGAAACAAGTTCTGAAGCCCCAAATATCCCGAGAAGTGAGATTCCCGAGCCGAAGCTCTGCCCGCAAGATGCCCGGTTTTTGTGGAGATCTTCCAGATCTGCCGAAGAATACTACTTCTACAAGTTGTAGTGTTGTCCGATCATCTTCTGATCAAGTGAGTGTGCAGTTACCTTCTTTTAACACATAATTATGAAGTATTTTATACAAAATACGTGTTATGTGTATATTTTGTGGTTATATGTGTGAATGTATATTCACTTTCTTCTATCTCATAGATATGATTTATTCTCTATGAAATGCGTGTTATGTGTATGTGTCTCATCTGTTGATTGGAATATGTATTGAATGAGAATGCTATACATGTTTTAAACTATGTATAAAAATATATATTTTTATCTACTAATATGTTCGGTAGAACATGGGTAGGTAGTTGATGTGTGATAAACAGATGAGAGGCCTCGATGTTGTTGATGTTGACCTAGTCATCTAGCGGAGTATGGATGACGACCACAGACTCTTTCTAAACTGTCCTGTGGAACGCTAGCAGGTTTTCATAACATGTAGGTCTTGTGAACGATATGTTCACCGGCGTACTCTATCCCCCTCATGGTTGCCTTTAGGACATCTATTGTTGAGGAAACCCCTTGCAGTAATGTCCGTCCCGATGAAAATCATAGATAAGGTCCCTTGTAATAGATGTTGTTTTAGGGACATAAAGTGAGGATAACGGGAATGGGTAATTGGGTTATTGTTGGTTGATGAAATTAATATAATTATTTATTGTGGGTTTAAAAACCTATATGCTCACCAGGCTCCCAAGCTTGACCCACTCAGTCTTATTTGTATTACAGGAAGTGGCGTGGGGGCATAAGATGGATGAATCATCAAGTTGTTTTGTTTATGAGCATGTATATGTATATAACTGTTGTATGGCTTGTAATATGTCGTTTATGCTTTTTGGTCTGTATCAGAACATGAAATCCCGAATATTGTTATATAATGTAAATGCATCTCTTGATGAAATGTTTAGATAAACTTTATTTTATCATATTTTGTTTTGGGAACAAATTCCGCAACTCTTTTAAATCAATGGATTTACTCTGAAATTATTTTAAAAGCATAAATGAAACAGGTCTTTTTATGGCCGTGATTTTGGGGATGTCACAACTTTGACCTATGATAATGGGTTTTCATAGGTTATACTCACCACAATTGAATGACATCATAACTTATCTTCAATAACGCGACTTTTCTTCTCATGTTCTTCAATAATAATAATAATAATAATAATAATAATAATAATAATAATAATAATAATACCCTACATAAAATGTCTATAATAACATGCTTTTTTACATGGATAAAGCCTAATTTTTTACTCGTGAAATGTGGTTTTGAAATCGAATTAAGTTTCCTACGGGTTCATCTTAACTTGAAATAAGATCAAACTTGAACTAAGTGCAACTTATAATGGAATAATCCAAATTATTAATTACATATAGAAAAAACATAATTGTTCTTAAACAATATATAAAGAACTAATAAAACTCCCACCTAAACTAAATTTCTCACCAACGCGTGTAGTATGTTCGTGAAAAACCTATGGAGGTAACCTTTTGAGAGCAGAGCCACTATACTGGAGTTTGTCTACATGTTATTTATAAATATTTGTCTATTTTCACTCATTATTTAACAGCCAGAAACTTGATGTTAATATGTTTTGACTTAATAGAATTTTTGTTCTTGTTGTATTGTAGCATTGTCAACCTATAGTCATAACTCAGTGGTCTTTGAATACCGATAATACACAAGCCTTTGAAAAAAATTCCAATACCATATCGTTGGAAATTCAACAAAACAAGATAAAACAATTCATACAAACGATAAACGATTTTGGTAAAACCTATGAAATAAACTTATGAAAAACTGTTACAAAAAAATTTAAAACTGAACATGATATTTAACGTTGTTTGGCCTATTTGACCTAAGTCCACAGGCGAATAAGAGAGAGGATTTTATAAAACTTTCAGAAAAAATTGGTGTATTGCGGCGTCTTTTAACAAACTTAACCAAACCTAGCTTTTCTTTAAATTCAAAGAGATGAAGAAAATCATGAACACATACCGGCCAATATTGATATGCTATGATAAGGATGGTTAATATTGTTTAGATACCTCCAAAATCGATTTAGTTTGACCCAAAATCACCTTAGAATAACTCATTATCACTTGGAATTAATTTGGGAAGAAAAGGGTAAAAGTTAAGATTCTTCGTCTTAGATGCCCCTTACTGTGACATCCTAAAACTTCTCGGATAGGAAAAACCGATTTAGTTTATGCTTTTAAAATAAAATCAGAGTAATCTTTCAAAAGGTGTTGCGGAATTTGTTCCCAAAACAAAATATAATAAAAAAAAGTTATCAAAGCATTTCTTAAAGAAATGTATTTTCATTATATAACAAAATCTCGGGATGTCATGTTCCGATGCAGACCAAAAGCATAAACAGTACATTACAAGTCTTACAACAGTTATTTACAACTACTGGTCTATAATCCAAAAATCCCTCATCATAATCCATCTATGCTCTGAGTCCACTACATGTAATATAAAAAGTTGAGTGCGTCAGGCTTGGTAGCCTGGTGAGCATATAGGGTTTTCAACCCACAAATAATAAATTTATTAATTTCATCAACCACAATAAATTTATTTATTATGTTTAAACATCAAACAGTCAACCGAATTTCCTACCCCCATTATCTTCTTTACTCTTAAGGATCCACCCTAAGAAATCAGTTATTCCTCGTTCATTCATTCCTAAGAATTTGCCTGAGAAATAAGCACGAAGTCCATCTTTGCCTATGGCGCAACTGCCAATGTTATTTATTTGGCGCAGCTACAAACAACATCATTTGTTCTCTAATTGGCACAGCTGCCAATGTTATTTATTAGGTGCAGTTGCAAACAACATCATTTATTCTCTAATTGGCACAACTGCAAATATTGTTTATTAGGTGTAGCTGCCAACAACATCATTTATTCTCTATTAGGCACAGTTTCTAATGTTATTTATTAGGCACAGCTGCCAATAACATCTATATCATCTTTCATCCCTCATTCTTTATCTACCTACACTTCGCCCAATATATTTGTAGATATAAAATACATGTACAGTTTAAAACATGTATAAAACATTCATTAATCATCCATCTCAAAAAAAACAAACAACATATACTCACATAGCATGCATTTTATATAAAATACTTCATATATATGTGTAAGTTGAAAGTGACTATATACTCACTTGGTAAAACGGTGATTGGACAGCACTTCGTTTTTTTTAAAACAATCGTTTTCGATGAAACTGGGATGGTTTCTGAAAAAACGGACTTCATGTGGGCAGAGTTTCAGCTCGAAAACTATTTTTCTCGGGATCTTCGGGGTTTTCTTATGACGCTAGGATGATATAGTGCGCTTAGGTGTAATTTTTGCAATATTGAAGAAAGTTTAGGGTGGGAGAATGAAAGTTTGCAACCTAAAATTGGATGGTTTCGGGTGCTATTTATAGTGGCTGATCCCAGGAGTTACGATTGGCTTACATCGAGTACGTTGGGCGTACTAAGGGATAACTCCGGATGCGTCCAAGCTACGAACGCATGGCTTTCATGCAATAGAGTAGGTTGCGTGAGCGATCTCAGACTCTGCACACGAGTACGCTGGGCGTACTCTGAATTTCCAAGCATAAAAAATTCTTAACTTTCGCATACGAGCTTTATTTTTTGACGTTCTTTATATCCATGTGTAGCTGAGACTATGCTCTACAACTTTCGTTTAGACTCCGTTGGCTAATTTTGACTTTATTTTTAAAGTTATATTTTTAATAGGCCAGGACAGGAAAATTCCGTTAAAAATTCATAGCTTCTTCGTCCAACATCCGTTTCCGTCCGTCTTTTTACCGTTGAACTAATAGCAACAAGATCTTCAATTCTCGTTTAGGTTGTTTTGGCTAAAAATCACCCGATCTAAAATTCGAGTTTCGGGCTGCATAGTGTTATGTCAAATCTTAGAAAATTCATAACTTCCTCATATGAAGTCATATTTGGACATTCTTTTTACGCACTATCTTTGTTTAATGAACACTACGACTTTCGTTTAGATCACTAAGACTAAAAAGCACTTTAAGAAAAATTCAATTTTTACGTCATATAGCGTCGTGCCGGTTCTGTTGCAAAACATCGACAGGTTATAACTTCTTCGTTATAACTAAGGTTTCAGTATTCTTGATATCTTCGGAATCCTTGTTTCAACCACAACAATTTTTTTCATAGATATCGGCTTTATCTAATATTTATTTTCGATGCTTATTTTTATCCTTAATTTATAATAATTAAGTTTAAAGCACATAATTCATCCTTAATACTTCAAAACGAGTTCCAATGGTTGACCTAGACTATTACACCATCATTAACGCTTAGCCCAAAAACACAGGCGTTACAATTCTCTCCCCCTTAGAATTATTCCGTCCTCGGAATCACACATCAGCAAACAACTGCAGATAGCGACTCATCATGTTACTCTTCGTTTCCCATCTGATATTTGGCCCATTCGAATGTTTCCATCGCATAAGCACTAAATCAACCAACTTGCGTCGCAACTTCTTAGTCTTACAGTCAACAATTGCCTCCATTTCTTCAATTACCCTCTTGCTTTCACCCAACCTTAGTTCAGAAATTGGAATGATGTCGGGAACTTGTCCCATCAACTTCCTCAAAGAACACATGTGGAAGGTGTTATGAATACCTTCTAGTACTTCTGGAAGTTCTAGATTGTAAGCTTGATTCTCAATCTTCTGAAGAACTTTAAACGGTCCAATAAACATTGGAGTCAATTTTCCTCGAACCACGTAACATACTCATCTTAGTCGGACTCGATTCGATATGACCTCTAGGGTCCGAATATCAATGATCTTCTTAATCATTACCGAAACGATGGTAAGGACATATTTGAACAAAAACGAAATAAATTACTAGTTTCTTGGTAACCTTGTGACTTTCCCTGATCCAAGCATGAGTCCTGTGCTTCCAGTAGTATAGGCCTCTACTACTATTCAAGCCTACTCATACTCGTCCCAAGTATTGTCTCGTAGTTTTCCAAGTCACCATTCAAAAATTTCACATAATTATTTAATACATACGATAACAAAACGAAGGTTTATATTATTTCTTTAAACGATTACAAAGACGTTATAGTTTAACTTACATTATGCTTCTTATAGGCTACACCACCAAATACTATCTACATGGTTGCGTTATATCTTGATTTTGGAACATATAGTCCTTACTCCTGATCCCTTGCATTCTCACCTGCTTCATTAAGGATCATCGGGAATGCTGCTTTCCTCTTTCGACAGTCTTGTTTGTAGTGCCCTTCTTCACTACATCCATAACACACCCTTTTATTGAATGTACATTCATTGGCGTAATGCCCATATTTTCTACATTTGAAACATGTCACCTCCGCATCACATTTTCCTATATGTTTCTTCTTGCACTTATCGCACCATGTTGCTTCATCTCCAACTCCTCTAGACTTCGAGAATTTTCTTTTCTCGTTAGACCCTAAAGTGCCTTCCAACTTTCTCTTCTTGCCAAATTCAACCTTGCTGGCGACTCTTCCCTTAATCATATCTTCAACAGACTTCGCAGCCCAGATAGTTGCCTCCAGACTAATTGCCTGATGCACTGGCACCGCATACTCCCATGGAAGTCCCTTTGCATACCTATCGATTTTTGTCAACTCGGTTGGGACAATACACAAAGAAAACTCCATTTTTTCTTTGAACTTATTGGTGTATTCATCGATGGACACACTTCCCTTTTTCAATCTTAGAAATTGGTTCTCTAGCTCAAGCAGATTTTGGGGCGAGCAATACATGCACTTGAAATGCAATAACAACTCTGCCCAAGTCAGTTGTAGTGGCTCATTAGGGCTTAGGGTCTTCCCCAGAGTTTTCCACCGGCGAACAACGCCACCTCTGAACTGACGTACTGCAAATGTGGTTTGTAACTTTCCTTAGCAACCACATGTCATAAAGGCTAATTCCATCTCGAAGATCCAATCCATTACTTCGACGGGATCTTCCTTTCCAGTAAAAGTTGACGGATTAAAAGTCATGAAGTCCTTATAGTTGCATCCATTTTTCTGAACTCCATCCTCTTGATTATTACTCTAACCACAAGAGGTTCATCTTGACCAACAGATCTACTGTAATTTCCTTCCTCCGACTGACCATCATTTAATCCAGGTTGTTCAACAGGCATAGAAGGTTCACTCCTGTTGTTCAACAATAATTTTCTCATTTCCTCCCTTTCATTAGCCATCATTGCCTAAATCATGGCTCGTACTCCAGCCATTGTGATTGGTTTTGGTGCAGCTTTTGCTATAGGCACCTGTTCCGTCACTTTGGGTTGAGGTTGCTGATTTCTATTCGTATTTCTAGGTTCACTTCGGGTTCTTGCTATTATGATCCATACACCAAATTAGGTGAATTTAGATCTTCATTCACGATAGATACCTAAATTCTCCTTATCACTCCAAAATATTTACATGCTAGTTCTAATATTGTAGTCATACGCTTGAAATCTTGAAAAGATAAGGTTTCTAGATCCGGTCGGCAACATACCATAGATCCGAATAAATAATATCATATATGGCAAACATATAGCATTTAGCACATAAAAACATTTTTGGCACCTTTCCTAAAATATACTAGTGCTCGTGTCTAAAATATGGTAGACACTCATCTCATAATCATCGTTTATCATTCTATGTTTAAGTCTAGAAATCCTACGAACTCCTAGTTCGCTTAGACTAATCCTCTGATACCAACTGTGACATCCCCAAATTTCTCGGCCAGAAAAGACCGATTTAGTTTATGTTTTTAAAATAAAATCAGAGTAATCTTCAAAAAGGTGTCACGAAATTTGTTCCCAAAACAAAATATAATAAAAAATTTATCAAAGCATTTCTTAAAAAAAATGTAGTTTCATTATATAACAAAACCTCGGGATGTCATGTTCTGATACAGACCCAAATCATAAATAGTATATTATAAGCCTTACAACAATTATTTACAACTACTGACCTATAATTCAAAAATCCTTCATCATAATCCAACTATGCTCTGAGTCGACTACCTGTAATATAAAAAGCTAAGTGCGTTATGCTTGGGAGCTTGGTGAGCATATAGGGTTTTCAACCCACAAATAATAAATTTATTAATTTCATCATCCACAATAAATTTATTTATTATGTTTAAACATCAAACAATCAACCCAAGTACCCACACCTATTATCTTCTTTACTCTTAAGGATCCACCCTAAGAAATCAACTAATCCTCGTTCATTCATTCCTAAGGATTAACCTAAGAAATAAGGACGGGGTCTATCTTTGTCTATGGTACAGCTGCCAATGTTATTTATTAGGCGCAACTGCCAACAACATCATTTATTCTCTAATTGGCACAACTGTCAATGTTATTTATTATGCGCAGCTGCCAACATCATCATTTATTCTCACATTGGCACATCTGCCAATGTTGTTTATTCGGCGTAGCTGCCAACAACATCATTTATTCTTTACTAGGCACAGTTGTCAATGTTATTTATTAGGCGCAACTGCCAATTACATCTATATCATCTTCTATCCCTCATTCTTTATCTACCCAAGTTTCACCCAATATATTTGTAGATATAAAATACATATACAGTTTAAAACATGTATAAAACATTTATTCAACATCCATCTCAAATAAACAAAAACCATATATACACATAGCATTTATTTTATATAAAACAATTCATATCTATGTGTAAGATAAAAGTGACTATACACTCACTTGATAAGACAATGATTGGACAACACTTTGTTTTTTTAAAACAATCGTTTCCGATGAAACCGGGATGTTTTCTCAAAAAGCGGGCTTCACATGGGCAGAGTTTCGGCTCAAAAACTATTTTTCTCGGGATGTTCGCGCTTTCCTGGGTTTGCTTATGACGCTAGGATGATATAATAAAGTTAGGGTTAATATTTTCAATATTGAAGAAAGCTTAGGTTGGGAGAATGAAACTTTGCAACCTAAAATCGGATGGTATCGGGTGCTATTTATAGTGGTTGATCCCAGGAGTTACGTTGGGCGTAACTTTAGAGTACGTTGGGCGTACTCCCCCTTCAATCAGTACGCTGGGCGTATTAAGGGATAACTCCGGACGCATCCAAGCTACGAACACATGGGTATCATGCAATGGAGTAGGTTACGCTGCCAATCTTGGACCGTGAACACGAGTACACTGGGCGTACTCTGAATTCTCTAACTTCAAAAATTCGTAAATTTCATATATGTGCTCCATTTTTTGATGTTCTTTATATCCACGCATAGGTGGGACTATGCTCTACAACTTACGTATTGACTCCATAGGCTAATTTTGAATTTATTTTTAAAGTTATATTTTTAACAGGCCAAGATAGGAAAAGTCTATTAAAAATTCATAATTTTTTCATTCGACGTCCGTTTTTGTCTGTCTTTTACTGTTGAAGTAATATCAAGAAGATATTCGATTCTCGTTTAGGTTGTTTTGGCTAAAAATCACTCGATCTAAAATTTGAGTTTCGGGCTGCACACTGTTATGCCAAATCTTAGAAAATTCATAACTTCCTCATACGAAGTCAGATTTGGACATTCTTTTTATTCACTCTCTCGGTTTAATAAACACTACGACTTTCGTTTAGATTATTAAAGCTAAGAAGCACTGTAACAAAAATTCAATTTTTCAGTTATACAGCGTCATGCCAGTTCTGTCGCGAAACTTCGATATGTCATAACTTCTTCGTTATAACTCGGATTTCGGTATTCTTTATATTTTCGGATTCATTTTTTCAACCACTATAACTTTCTTCATAGATATCGGCTTTATCTAATATTTATTTTCAACGCTTATGTTTATCCTTAATCTATAATAATTAAGTTTATAGAAAATAATTCATTCTTAATACTTCAAAACAAGTTCCAATGGTTAACCTAAATTGTTACACCATCATTAATGCTTAGCCCATTAACACGGGCGTTACACTTACCACCTTAAATCGTCGAAACAAATATCAAGTAATGTCGTCTATGATGATTTTACCAAAAATATAAAGCATTCATACTAACTAAAAGAGTCTAACAGGGCAATAATCAACCCAAATGCTTTTTCTATAAGACCAACGCCTCTTATCCTGAGATAACTTCAATTTTGGTGATTCAAAAATTTATAAAAATGAAAGTCCTTTAAAATTTTCGATTTTATGTGTTTTTTTTAAGGGGTTCAACAACGCCCATACTCACCAAAGCCGGCTCAACCAGTTTGGCGGCTTTAAGCGAACAATGAACAATCACCAAGACAACTACTATAAATATAGAAGATATGGATTAGCCAATTAAGAATTTAGGATTATACTTGCTGCCTTAAGATTTGATAATAGAACTTTAGAAAATAATGGAAAGCTTAAATTTGGAAAACTGAAGTCTAAAAACTCAATTTCTAAAATTCGTTCAAAACTGATTCATATATTCTATATATCTGTTCTAATCAATGAAGAATAGAATCAAAAATAGATAACTGAAAAAATAAAAATTAAAAAACATTAACCCTAATATGTTGTAACTATTAACCCTAATTGGATAATCAGTTTTGATATCGCAGATTCTAAGTGTACCTGATCTCATAAACAATTTCAACAACACAGTGTGATAGTGACACACCCTAATTAGATAATCAGATTCTAATGCTTGATTCAAGAAACAATTTCAACAACACAGTGCGACAGTGACACACCCAAATTAGATAATCAGATTCTAAGATTAAGATGATAGATAACAGAAAAATAAAACTGAAAATTCAAAAAATTACACATACTGTTTTCAATGACAACCTCGAATCACTATTCATAAAAAAATTTGAACAATGGAGCCGAGTTATAAGTTAATCAGAGTTGAGAGCCTAAGAATGGAGAAGGGAGAGAAAAACAACTGGTGATGTGTGTATTTCAACGGTTCTGAATTGTTAAAAAAAATCTGATTTTTGAGCCGCCCCCAAGAAGAAGCAGAAGAAGAAGAGAAGTGTGATCGTCATTTGTAAAAGAAGAACTGATGAATCAAAATTTTGAGGCGTGTGCATAGCAAATCAACGATTCAGATAATATGGTCTGTACTGGACATTGTACTGTATTGAGTATTTGGGTTAAGTGGGTCCCTCTAGAAGTGGGGGGCCTAAGCTCTAACTTTATTCAGCTAATCATAGAGTCGACTCCGATATTCACAAGTTTCTTGCTTTAGCGCAACACTCATTTGAGCATTTTACTTTATCATGTTCATCTTGAACTCCAACATACATTTCAACATTTTAATGTATTAACTTGTAATTCATACAAACCATTAAATTATAGGTTTTTAACATTTATCAAAGACATTAATAGAAGTATACCCTCTTTGTTAACAATATCATATATCACACACATTATCCTTTAAGGTAATGTATTTTCACCAACAATATATACCTTTCTTACTTCATATCATCACTCACATAAATATGGATATACCTACTATCATCACATGTATTACAACAAGTTTTACAAAAAACATGGGTGCTACACCATGTCATCGGAACTTGCTAGTCATTATGTCATATCATAGAGACTGTCAACTCTGTAATGTGGAAATTACCTAGTAATGATTGATATAAGAAAAAAAAGATTATGTAACGACCCGTCTCTGGTATGATGATTCCATAGTATTTATTTAGAAGGTTGCAAGAGGGAATCGGCGAGTTCATAGCCTGACTCGCCGAGTAAGGACGGGATTTCGAGTTGGTAGGCGACTCGGCGAGTCCATATTCGGGACTCGGCGAGTCTGCCTGCCTGGAAGAAACCCTAAATCCCCGGGTTGCTCACTATTTAAACCACCTTATAGCCCCCAATCTCGCCTCCTTCACCCTCAGAGAGCTGTGAGAAAACCCTAATCCATCCTTGAGTGATCTAAGTGTTCTTGTGTGAAATTTTGAAGGCTTGAAGAAGAAGAAGAAGATAGGAGCAAGGAGAAGAGGTGTAGAGCAAAGATCCAAGGGCAAATCAGAGTTCTTTGAGGTATCCTTAGGATTTCCTCCCCTTTTATGCTTTAAACCCACATTAGAACTCTTCTGGATCTAGTTTGATGCTTTCCTCCAGCCTTATGATTGTATGGATGCCCTAATAGGTCGAGATATCCTTAGATCTGTTCATTTAGGAGTTGTAGAGCCCGGATCTATTGCCTTTTTGATGATACTTTGCATGAAAACCCTAGATCTAGCCTTTATTATGCTTTTTGAGCTATTTTATCTTCATGGATGCATATGGGCACGTAAAGATAGAATCTTTACGTGCTAATCGGGTTAAGGGAGTCCAGATCTATAAGTTTTATACACTGGATTCAAGCAGAATCGAGTTTTGAGTTGTTGCATGCAAGTGACTCGGCGAGTCGAGTCGCGAGTCCCCGATTTTTCCCTTTTGAGTGATGCCGAGTGGGACCAGTGAGTGGTAGAGTGGACTCAGCGAGTTTGAGGTCAGACTCAGTAATGGAGGGACTCGGCGAGTTGTTCATACAACTCGGCGAGTCTAAGGCAATCTTCTTAGCCCGAAGAACAACTCGGCGAGTTGTTCATACAACTTGGCGAGTCTAAGGCAATCTTCTTAGCCCGAAGAACAACTCGTCGAGTTGTTCATACGACTCGGCGAGTCGGATGCAGATTGCCTGAAGTTTTAGATTCGAAAGGGAACTCGTCGAGTTGATGCCATACTCGACGAGTAGCAGCGAGTAGGGTTAAGAAGTGAGAATAGGGACTCGGCGAGTTGGCGGCCCAACTCGGCGAGTCAGGTCAACTGTGGGTTGACTTTGACCAGGAGAGTTGACTTTGACCAAGAGAGTTGACTTTGATCAGGAGAGTTGACTTTGACCAAGGGTAAAAGAGTCATTTTACCTTAGTGCAATGATTAGCATTTGATTGTGTGTGTTATGGATTTGTAGCCGGGGAGATACCGAAGCAGCAGCAGTTAGCTTCCAGAGCCATACACACAGCAGCCAGTTCACGAGGTGAGTTTCCTTCCAGTAGGAACAGGGTCTAAGGCCACAATGTCGGCCCGTACAGTTAGCAGTAGTTTCAGGACTCCGGTCCAATACAGTAGTTAGTATGTTTGACACCTCTGTGGCTCAGACAGGATGTATGTGTTTATTCTAGTTGACATGTTATGCTATGCTATGTTCAGTCAGTTAGCTTCGGACTCTGGTCTGATGTAGGGGACAAGGTCCCAGTCAGTTAGCTTCGGACTTCGGTCCGATGGAGGGGACAAGGTCCCAGACAGTCAGCTTCGGACTTCGTTCCGATGGAGGGGACAAGGTCCCAGTCAGTCAGCTTCGGACTTCGGTCCAATGGAGGGGACAAGGTCCCAGTCAGTTAGCTTCGGACTTCGGTCCGATGGAGGGGACAAGGTCCCAGTCAGTCAGCTTCGGACTTCGGTCCGATGGAGGGGGCAAGGCCCCAGTATGTGCTTTATATGTTATTGCATGGTATGTGGTAGTTTGGGGGAGCTCACTAAGCTTCGTGCTTACAATTTCAGTTTTGGTTTCAGGTACTTCCGCAAGCAAAGTGAAGAGCTCGGGATGATGGCATCGCACACACCACAGTTTCAGTTTTTATCCTGGGAGGTGATTCAGTTTCTTGATTATGATATGTTTCAGTTATGATACAGTTTTCCTCACAGTATTTTTATTATGGTTGAGAAACATAGTGTGTGGTTGTATGATATGACACTCAGATTTATGGTTTTTGGTTATATTGAAAAATGAAATTTTTGGGTCGTATTTTTGGGTCGTTTCAAGTTGGTATCAGAGCCTTGGTTTGAGGGATTCGGATACACTTCTGGGTGTATCTGAACTCAAACTAAGGGGAAGATAAAAAGATTTTTAAAAAGGGAAAATGTTTTCTAAAGAATTTTGAAAGCACTTAGAAAGAAAGAAATTTTTTTTAAAACGAGATAAGGGTGTGGTGCATGCGATCAGCCGAGCTCAAGTAAGTACTCCCAAATTACCCATACAAGTTATTTGTTCAGTTTCAGTTTCAGTAGAACAGCATGCTAGTATAGGACTAAGGATCTAGGAGGATGCCTTATGTGCCTGCTTTATGTGTTACAGCTTTATGCGTATTGCATGCTAGTATTGAGTAGACAGCAGTAGGATAGCCTGTTTAGGTTATGCCTGATAGTATGAGCTTAGCATTGTATGCTAGTATAGTTTCCTCGTTATGGGGATAGGATTGCTTGAATAGTTCTTATGTTCGAATGTTGCTTGCTTTGTGCTTTGTGGGATTCTGAGTGATGAGAGTTAGCCATTAGGTGAACACGTCACACCACATGTGATCAGGGTTGAATAATCTCAGAGTGTTGGAATTGGCCCTATTGCGCAGCTCTTGTCTGAGTCCAACCGTTATAGGGACGAGTCTTTTACTTGAAGGATTATCTGAGCCTCGTCACATGTGATGGTGTTCAGGTGGTGGCTAATTAGCATTATAAGGAGGCCTTCAGCAGCTAAGGACTGGTTGAGTGGAGTCAGAGATTTCCCTAGGGCAAGCCTAGGATGAGAGTAGCAGAGATCAGTAGTAGTAGAAGTGACTTGGTGGAGTCAAGGCAGTTCTTGAGGAAAGTACGAATAGATGTGGAAGGTAGTATAGGTCCGTACTACTGAAAGCAGAGGATCCGTACTCGAATCAAGGAAGGTCGAGACAAGACCAGGAAGCTAGTTTTAGTATCAATGATCCCTCGAGATATTTCAGTTTTCTGATGTCGTTGTGATGTGTTTCAGCATGGTGGTTTTGCGTTCGAGACCAGCAGCCGGCAGTGGAGGTGTCGGGGAGGGATCAGGTTCAGGCTCGGGGGACGAGCGTATGGATGAGCAGACCCGAGAGTTTCTTTCTTCAGAGATTACTCGTATCATTATAGAGCAGACTCCTGTGATCTTCGGTTCGATCAAGGAGGGTATCCTAGAGCTGATGGATGAGAGATTGGGCACCTTCCGTGCCAAGGTGGCGGCCATGATGGGGTCGCGCACCCTTACATTCAGAGAGTTCAGGGCATGTGGAGCTCCGGACTATCATGGGGCGTGGGACCCCATAGCGAGTACTAGATGGTTGGCGGATGTGGCCAACGCTTTCCGCACTAGCAGGTGTCCCGAGGGGGACAAGGTCAGATTGGCGTCCTGTCTTCTGAAGGACAGGGCACGAGATTGGTGGGAGGAGGTCGGACATACCATTGGAGATGATGCAGCATTGGATGCCATGACCTGGGATGACTTCTCTACCAGGTTCAGGACGGAGTTTGCATCGGTTATTGAGGTGCAGCAGTTAGCTAGAGAGTTTCAGGACCTCACCCAGACTACAGAGACACTGGCGGAGATCACCGCCAAGTTTAGGGAGAGGGCTCTTCTCGTTCCTCAGTATGTAGCCGATGAGGAGATGAAGAAGGCCCGTTATCATGAGATGTTGCGGAGCGATATCCGCCAGTTTGTGAGCCGGTCCAGCTGTAAAACGCTGGATGACATGATTGCTAGGGCTCGGGAGAGGGAGATTGATCTCGAGATAGAGAAGAAGAGGAAACCGGAAGCGGTTTCGGGTACAAGCAGTTCGGGCAAAAAGCCCAAGGTTTCCGATCACAGGTCCAGGAGTCAGTCGAGCCACGGTCGATGTGGCAGGTGTGGGAAGATGCACGATGGGGTGTGCAAGGCAGGGAGTTCCGGCTGCTACAAGTGCGGTCGGATTGGGCATTTGAGCAGGGATTGTACGGCCCCTGCTACTGCCGTTGCAGCATCAGATCTGATTTGCTTTCAGTGCAATCAGAGGGGACATAAAAAGTCCCAGTGTCCGAGCTTAGCTGCAGCAGGGAAGGTGGCTGCACCTGCCCCTGCTACTTTGAGGATTACAGATGGCCGGCAGGGCCGAGCCGAGGCGTCAGTGGCGAAGAGCAGGGCGTTTCAGATGACAGTAGAGGAGGCGCGAGCGACTTCTGATGTGGTGACGTGTATGTCTCTTCCCTTCATCTTTATTTTACTGATTGATTGTTGCTTATGATTATATGTTTTGTATAGGGTCATTCTCTGTGAACGGCATTTATGCTATGGTATTATTCGATTCGGGGGCTACCCGATCATTCGTATCACTTGCGCTTAGCAAGAGATTTAGTAGAGCTCCGGGGGAGCTGGATTGTCCATTAGAGGTTGAGATAGCAGATGACAGGACCGTGAGGGTCGACAGAGTATATAGAGAGTGTTCGCTTCAGTTGTTTGATGAGCAGTTTTCAGTGGATCTGGTTCCTATTCCCTTGCGAGGGAATAAGGTTATAGTAGGCATGGATTGGCTGAGCCCCAATGGGGCGGTGATTGATTGTAAGCAGCAGTTAGTGAGGGTTCACACTCCCAGTGGGGGAGAGTTAGTGATTCAGGGCGAGAGGCCACAACGTGGACCGACCTATTGTTCCGCCGCGAGAGCGAGACGTTATTTCCAGCAGGGTTGCGCTGGGTATATAGCTTACGTAGTAGATGCCCAGGAGAAGGGTAAGGTAGCAGTAGATGATGTTCCGGTAGTGCGAGACTACCCGGATGTATTTCCCGAGGATTTACCGGGAATACCTCCTGAGAGGCAGGTTGAGTTTAGGATCGATCTGATCCCTGGTGCGGCTCCGATAGCCAAGGCACCGTATCGCCTGGCTCCCCCTGAGATGCAGGAGTTGTCTATGCAGCTGCAAGAGCTGCTAGACAAAGGTTTCATTCGGCCGAGTAGTTCGCCTTGGGGAGCGTCGATCCTGTTTGTGAGGAAGAATGATGGATCGCATCGTATGTGTATAGATTACCGGGAGTTGAATAAGGTAACGGTGAAGAACCGTTACCCACTTCCGAGGATAGATGATTTGTTTGATCAGCTTCAGGGAGCGTCTTGGTTCTCCAAGATCGATCTACGCTCCGGTTACCATCAGATGCGGGTTAGAGATGAGGATGTGCAGAAGACTGCTTTCAGGACCAGGTATGGTCATTATGAGTTTGTGGTGATGCCATTTGGGCTCACCAATGCTCCAGCCGCGTTCATGGATCTCATGAATCGCGTGTGCAGGCCGATGCTGGATCGGTCAGTGATAGTATTCATAGATGATATCTTGGTGTATTCCAAGACGCAGGAGCAGCACGAGGAGCACTTGCGGGAGGTGCTGGAGGTTTTGAGGAGGGAGAGACTTTTCGCAAAGTTCTCCAAGTGTGAGTTCTGTTTGCGCGAGGTGCAGTTCCTTGGTCACCTCGTCAACCAGAAGGGTATTTTGGTAGATCCAGCCAAGATAGAGGCCGTGATGCAGTGGGAGGTCCCGAAGTCTCCATCTGAGATTCGGAGCTTCCTAGGGTTGGCAGGATATTACCGGAGATTCATTCAGGATTTCTCCAAGATAGTAGTGCCGCTCACCCGATTGACCAAGAAGTCGGTGGTATTTCGTTGGGGGCCTGAGCAGCAGGCAGCATTCGAGACCCTCAGACAGAGATTGTGCGAGGCTCCGATCCTTACCTTGCCAGAGGGAGTAGAGGACTTCGTAGTCTACTATGATGCCTCGATCACAGGTATGGGAGCAGTGTTGATGCAGCGAGGCCATGTGATAGCCTACGCCTCGAGACAGTTGAAGCCTCACGAGGCTAATTATCCTAGCCATGATTTAGAGCTGGGGGCGGTTGTGTCTGCCCTCAAGATTTGGAGACATTATCTTTATGGGGTCCGTTGTACTATCTACACGGATCACAAGAGTTTGAGGTACCTTACGGATCAACCGAGTCTGAACATGAGGCAGAGGAGATGGTTGGATGTGCTGAAGGATTATGACTGTGAGATCCTTTACCATCCAGGGAAGGCCAACGTGGTGGCCGACGCCCTAAGCCACAAAGTGTCGGCAGCCTTACCAGAGATCTGTGTTTGAGGATGACAGTGATCACTCCATTGTTGGAGCGGATCAAGGAGGCTCAGGTTGAGGGCCTCAAGGAGGAGAGACAAAAGTGTGAAAGGATAGTGGGTCGAGTAGCTTCGTTCGATTATGACAGTCGGGGGTTGCTGACGCTTCATGGGAGAGTGTGGGTACCGTACTGGGGTGGGGTACGGCAGGTGTTAATGGATGAGGCTCATAAGTCTCGATTTTCTATCCACCCAGGGGCGACGAAGATGTATAGAGATCTTCGACCCGATTATTGATGGCCCTGCATGAAGCGGGACGTCGCCTGGTATGTTGAGAGATGCCTGACCTGCAGGAAGGTCAAGGCGGAGCACCAGAGGCCTCACGACAAGATGCAGCCGTTAGACATTCCCGTGTGGAAATGGGAGGACATCACCATGGATTTTGTTACCAAGCTTCCCAGGACCGCACGAGGAGTAGATTCAATATGGGTAGTAGTGGATCGGTTGACGAAGAGTGCTCATTTTATCCCGATCCAGGAGAGTATATCGGCAGAAAAGTTAGCCGATATCTATGTGCGTGAGATTGTGGCACGTCATGGAGTGCCGGTATTGGTGGTGTCATATCGAGATGTCCATTTTACATCCAGATTCTGGAAGCGGTTTCATGACGAGATGGGTACTCGTCTCCATTTCAACACCGCTTTCCACCCTCAGACGGACGGGCAGAGCGAGAGGACGATACAGACTCTCGAGGACATGCTCAGGGCATGTGTTCTAGATTTCGGTGGCAGTTGGGATACGTATCTTCCGTTAGCGGAATTTTCGTATAACAACAGTTATCATGCGAGCATTGATCGACCTCCCTTTGAGATGCTTTATGGGAGGAAGTGTAGAACCCCGATTTGTTGGGGCAAGGTCGATCAGCGAGTCATCGGGAGCACAGAGGTGGTGCTCAAGACGACCGAGTTGATCCAGCAGGTCCGTAGTAGACTGCAGACTGCGTAGAGTTGGCAGAAGAGCTACGCCGACAGGAGGCGTTCAGACTTGGAGTTCCGGGTGGGTGATATGGTCCTTCTGAAGGTCTCACCTTGGAAGGGTGTCATCAGGTTCCAGAAGAGGGGCAAGTTGGGTCCCAGGTTTATTGGTCCTTTCAAGGTTTTGGCCCGGGTGGGTCAGGTTGCTTATCGGTTGGATCTTCCTGAGGAGCTTAGTCAGATCCACAACGCTTTCCATGTGTCTCAGTTGAGGAAGTGTTTGGTGGATGAGTCAGCAGTCGTTCCCCTAGAGGATATTCAGGTTGATAGCAGCCTAAATTATATTGAGAGGCCGGTCGCGATTCTGGACCGGAAGACAAAGACCTTGAGGAACAAGGAAATTCAGTTAGTGAAGGTGCAGTGGCAGCACCGGAAGGGGTCTGAGTGGACGTCGGAGGCTGAGGAGGAGATGAGAGAGCACTACCCAGAGATATTTGCAGATTCAGCCGTAGCAGACTTCGAGGACGAAGTCTGATATAAGTGGGGGAGAATTGTAACGACCCATCTCCGGTATGATGATTCCATACTATTTATTTAGAAGGTTGCAAGAGGGACTCGGCAAGTTCATAGCCTGACTCGCCGAGTAAGGACGGGATTTCGAGCACGTGTTAGTAGGCGACTCGACGAGTCCATATTCGGGACTCGGCGAGTCTGCCTGCCTGGAAGAAACCCTAAATCCCCGGGTTGTTCACTATTTAAACCACCTTATAGCCCCCAATCTCGACTCCTTCACCCTCAGAGAGCTGTGAGAAAACCCTAATCCATCCTTGAGTGATCTAAGTGTTCATGTGTGAAATTTTGAATGCTTGAAGAAGAAGAAGAAGATAGGAGCAAGGAGAAGAGGTGTAGAGCAAAGATCCAAGGGCAAATCAAAGTTCTTTGAGGTATCCTTTGGATTTCCTCCCCTTTTATGCTTTAAACCCCCATTAGAACTCTTCTAGATCTAGTTTGATGCTTTCCTCAAGCCTTATGATTGTATGGATGCCCTAATAGGTCGAGATATCCTTAGATCTGTTCATTTAGGAGTTGTAGAGCCCGGATCTATTGCCTTTTTGATGATACTTTGCATGAAAACCCTAGATCTAGCCTTTATTATGCTTTTTGAGCTATTTTATCTTCATGGATGCATATGGGCACGTAAAGATAGAATCTTTACGTGCTAATCGGGTTAAGGGAGTCCAAATCTATAAGTTTTATACACTGTATTCAAGCAGAATCAAGTTTTGAGTTGTTGCATGCAAGCGACTCGGCGAGTCGGAAGAACGACTCGGCGAGTCGAGTCGCGAGTCCCCGATTTTTCCTTTTTAAGTGATGCCGAGTGGGACCAGTGAGTGGTAGAGTGGACTCAGCGAGTTTGAGGTCAGACTCAGTAATGGAGGGACTCGGTGAGTTGTTCATACAACTCGGCGAGTGCAGGGCAATCTTCTTAGCCCGAAGAAGAACTCGTCGAGTTGTTCATACGACTCGGCAAGTCGGATGCAGATTGCCTGAAGTTTTAGATTCGAAAGGGAACTCGTCGAGTTGATGCCATACTCGACGAGTAACAGCGAGTAGGGTTGAGAAGTGAGAATAGGGACTCGGCGAGTTGGCGGCCCAACTCGGCGAGTCAGGTCAACTGTGGGTTGACTTTGACCAGGAGAGTTGACTTTGACCAAGAGAGTTGACTTTGATCAGGAGAGTTGACTTTGACCAAGGGTAAAAGAGTCATTTTACCTTAGTGCAATGATTAGCATTTGATTGTGTGTGTTATGGATTTGTAGCCGGGGAGATACCGAAGCAGCAGCAGTTAGCTTCTAGAGCCATACACACAGCAGCCAGTTCACGAGGTGAGTTTCCTTCCAGTAGGAACAGGGTCTAAGGCCACAATGTCAGCCCGTACAATTAGCAGTAGTTTCAGGACTCCGGTCCAATACAGTAGTTAGTATGTTTGACGCCTCTGTGGCTCAGATAGGATGTATGTGTTTATTCTAGTTGACATGTTATGCTATGCTATGTTCAGTCAGTTAGCTTCGGACTCTGGTCTGATGTAGGGGACAAGGTCCCAGTCAGTTAGCTTCGGACTTCGGTCCGATGGAGGGGACAAGGTCCCAGACAGTCAGCTTCGGACTTCGTTCCGATGGAGGGGACAAGGTCCCTGTCAGTCAGCTTCGGACTTCGGTCCGATGGAGGGGACAAGGTCCCAGTCAGTCAGCTTCGGACTTCGGTCCGATGGAGGGGGCAAGGCCCCAGTATGTGCTTTATATGTTATTGCATGGTATGTGGTAGTTTGGGGGAGCTCACTAAGCTTCGTGCTTACAATTTCAGTTTTGGTTTCAGGTACTTCCGCAAGCAAAGTGAAGAACTCGGGATGATGGCATCGCACACACCACAGCTTCAGTTTTTATCCTGGGAGTTGATTCAGTTTGTTGATTATGATATGTTTCAGTTATGATACAGTTTTCCTCACAGTATTTTTATTATGGTTGAGAAACATAGTGTGTGGTTTTATGATATGATACTCAGATATATGGTTTTTGGTTATATTGAAATATGAAATTTTTAGGTCGTATTTTTGGGTCGTTTCAGATTAATTAAGTGTTTGTCCAAATAAAAAATATGAAGTATAAAAAATCGGAAAAACATGATAAAGTAGTGATTTTTATGTACTTTGCTCTATTATTATTTTAAAAATTACATCATTAGAAATACATACTTAATATACCAATATTATTACATACTATGATCGATAGTGTGATATAATAGAAATACACGTATAACGATACCAATATTAGAAATACATGTCCCTTTTGGGCTTTAGCTTTCAGTAAACTTCAAATTTTTGGGACTGAACTTTGAGTCGTCTTAGGAATATTTGGTTTGGACGTGTAGCTTTTAAGCATATGGTATGCTGGTAGCTTTCCCGCATTAATTTATACTTAAAAAGGTCTTTCGTTGTAACTTCTTACGCAAATGATGGTAAACGCGTAAACAAATATTTGTTCTTATGCGATACATATCACTGTATCAAAATCAATACAGGAAAGATCGATTTGGCTTCATAAGTCCATTAGTCGAAGAGAATAGAGATCAACAACAATCCATATATTGCTTCATTCATGACCTAGCATTTGCGAGGAAAGACATCTACAATATGTAATACTTTTCAACACATTACTTGAGTAAAAGTACATGTATAATGAAGACATTAATATTACAAAGTATCGATATTTAAATAATTATTTTTTAAAGTTAATTGTGACGGGTTGTTTTCCCCTTGTTTGGGTACAAAATCCACGCAGCCAACCAGCCGTAGCTTTCAATCATATCTTACATCTAACATTTCGATGTAACTTCTGACGGCACTAGTTATCCTATATAGTCTATATATACCTCTCATTAATCGCTAAGTTAGGGTATCAAAATATTAAATATAGCACACTTCACATAGCCATGAATCGAAGGTTGATTCAAGCAGCATGCAGTGGAGATGTTGATTATCTAGTTAAAGAGATCGACAACAATCCATTCACGCTTCATGCTGTGGCATTGGAGGGTGGTGAAACTCTATTACACATAGCTTGTTTCGCTGGACATGTCAATTTTGCAGCCGCTGTCATCAAAATGAGGCAGGAACATTGCAGGGAGCTTAACCAAGACGGTTTTAGCCCTTTACACATAGCAGCTGCTTGTGGGCATGTCGACATTGTGAAGGAGCTTCTCAATGTTGACTTTGGTTTGTGTTTGATCAAAGGAAAAAACAGAAAAATTCCTCTTCATTTGGCCGTGATTAAAGGTAAAACTGATGTTGTCACGGAGTTGCTTTTTGCGAGCTGCGATTCTGTCGAATGTGTTACTGCTCAAAATGAGACTCCCCTCCATCTAGCTGTGAAGAACAACCAATTCGAATCTTTCCAAGTATTGATACAATATCTGAAGCAAGTCAAAAAGGAATATCAACTGAATGCTAAAGATTACAAGGGCAATACGATCTTGCATCTTGCAGTCTCTAGGAATCAGTATGAGGTAAGTAAAGTTGATTTATTTTCACGTTCATTGGATTTGAATTTAAACATTGATGAATAATTTCTTAATGGTTATGTCTTGATAGGTTGTTAACTTTCTACTAAATGGGCAAGTTATTAGCATGGAAACTATAGAGTTGAACTCCTTAAACAAGGGTGGTTTGACCCCTCTTGACATGCTACGAAGGTTTCAAAGTGAAGACGCTGATGACATTGAGGAGTGTCTACTCCAAGCCGGAGCTATTAAATCCGAAGACCTACAGTCTACAGAAAATCCACAACAAGAAGAAAGACCAAATCTTCGTAATACAATTCGAGCAAACCCTCCATCTCCCGCTAGGCAGTTGTTAAACGAATTCTTCAAATACAATCCTGTCAGAGATTCTCCAGTCGAAGTAAGAAATGCCCTTCTCATGATAGTTGTACTTATCACCGCTGCAACTTATCAACCGGCGATTACCCCTCCCGGAGGCACTTGGCAAGATAACAGCACTCCATCCATAAGAAACAATACGATCTCATCTGCAACTGCTACTAAACCACATACTGCAGGAGAAGATATTATGGGTAGCAATAAGCCGATAGCCTACACTATATTTATGTTTGCCAATTCCTTAGGGTTCTACACGTCGATTCACATGATGTACATACTCACCGCAGCTTTCCCTTTGAGGTTGGAGTTTAATTTTTTAATAATTGCGCTTGTTACGTCCTACAGTACTTGCATGGGCACCATGTTGCAAAAAGGCTTCTTGACGTATGCTTTTATAGGCATCTCGGTCGCTCTACTGATTATAATACAATTTACGACCGTCGTGTTCGGTAAATATTTGCTGGGGCCTAGAAACGTATCACCATACACAGTTCAAGAAACGGATAGAGCTCATACTATGGATATATATTAGCATGCATTTGAATGTTTGACGAGTTGATTTTTTATAAGGGTACATAGGTTAACGTTTTACTAGTTTTACATTTATTAGACTATTTATTAGGCCATAGGAAGGTGTGATTTTTGCCTCACAATTTTTATATGGGGTTCACATCATCTTTGCGACACTTTGTTGTTTAGGTGGATGGATTGTAGAGTTTGAAAATTGAAAAAATAATTACAAAAAATAGGAGTTGATTGGTTGGTGGATGGGGGGTTAATTGAGAATTCATCTCAGTAAATATGTAAATATGTGGTGAGTAGGAGTGCCGAGTTTCATATACCGAGATTGTTGCACGTGTGTCCGGAAGATATATCAGATGTGTGGATGTGTCGAGCTTCCTTCCCAGCCATTCCCTGCAGTTCCGACACATTCCCTGCAGTCTTATTGTAAATATTATTTATTTAAGTTTTACATTATGTTTAGTTAACCATTTTATTCCATAATTTTATTCAGAAATATTATATTTCATTATTTTATTATACTTAACCTCTTTATTATTATCGTTATTTTTTTTCAAAGTTGATCATTAACAACTTTAAGCATAAAATTTTGATTATATATATATATATATATATATATATATATATATATATATATATATATATATATATATATATATATATATATATTGTGTGATTGTATGACTAGATTTGGATCCTTGGATTATAATTCTGAATTGTTAAGATTGTTATGGTATACCATAGTTACGATGTTATGCATTACATGTTAACATTGCTTTATTAAAAAAAAACATGTATCTAAGGGCGTTATAGACATTCTTATTAACCATTAAGTAAGGAAGTTGCTATTATTTAGACAGTTATATTTTTCTATTTTTCAAATCCATATAAACTAACAATATTTTTTACCTATTAAAAAAAAGTTGTTTAGATCATATAATATTGAACAGGTCCTTTCATTCTTAAAAAATTTGACTATAGTCATGTGATTGTTTAATAATTAACATTTTTAAAGAACTTACGTATATATTTTTCAATAATGACAATTTTCATCAAAGTAAAAATACTTCTTATTGCAAAGTTGACATATTCATGAGTGATGATTAGAATAGTTAATATTGACATTCTCATAAGACGTTCTTGATAAATGTTTTGGAGTCAGGACCATTTTGTAGGTCTAGAGAATTTAAGTATTCTTGAAGAATTGATGAATAAAAAAAATTTAGCTCTATAACACTATACATTTTTTTATACAACTTAATATTCTTGAATAATTGAACAATTAATAATAATATTCTCAGTATTCTGTAAGAATGAAAGAATAAAACATAAATTAAAAGTGTATAACTAACATTCTAAAAGAACAATACATGAACTACAAATAATTTCACATATTTCATGTATTATACAAATGAAGAATTCTTGAAGAATTTGAAGTGTTCTAGTTCTAAAACACCACAAATATTTTATATAACAAAAAAAATTCTTGACAACTCTTGACAGATATCGTAGTATGCAATCTTAAAGGATATTGCAACATGCATTCTAAGATAATATCATAATATGCATTCTAAAAGAATATTGCAATAGGTATTCTTAAAGATTAGCGTTAACAACTTCCTTTTGATAATTGAACTGCAGGTCCTCTCGTTCAACTTTAAACAACTGCAAAATAAATTTGAAGATTTAATTATCATAGCATAAGATTAATAAAAACTAGAATGTAAACTATTTCTCATAATTATCTCTCACATATAAATTGTTCCATAACAATTTTATTAGGGAATTTTATCAATCACTTTTTTTTCTTAATAAAATAAAGAAATTGGATTTAGTGAAAGCTTGGCCTACAAAGTTACTAAGAAATTATCCCATGACTCATCGACACTTTGTGGGTAGGTTCCCAAGCTCTTTGAATCTCTTCCAGGAAGACACTACTAATTCCACCTAAGAAGCTATCAGTTAATTTAGAAAGTGGGGTGGACCGTCAAAAAATTGAACGCATTTGAAAAAAACACAATTTAGTACACCATTTTTTGAGAATATCTATGACACTTCGATAATCAGGCAAAATACAAATGTAAGTTAACGTAATGTAAAAAAAATATAAAAGAAAAAACATACCTTGCTTCCAAACATTAATCGAGCAAATCCATCATTGATACTTGTGTTGAGTTCTTCAGCATCAAGAAGCATTTTGATAACAAATTCGAAATGGGCATATACGATAGCTTCACACAAACTGATGTGAAAATTAATTATTCATATGGTCAATTTGGAATTGAAAATATGTATATACAAACTCTTTCATGTGATTATTTAATGATTTTGTAAAAAAAATTACACAAGGATCACAGAGAATGATGATGCCGACCTAAAACCTAATTCAACTAAGATGAGGATTGACACCTATAAAATTGTTTGAAACATTTGATTGAACTGCTTCCATATATATCATCAATTTTAATTTAGGTAGGCTAATCAGATAATAGGGAAATGTCGATCATACCCAAGGTTCTAAATGGCGTGAGGCGTGGCATGGCGGCAAGGCCAAGCCTCAAGCTTAACGAGCCATGGCGTTTTTCAAGGCGTGATGTAAGGCGGCGATTTTGTATTAATTTAAAATTATATTACCACATAAATATAAATTTATATTAAATATAACTACTTTTTAGAAGTGTTAGATCAATAACTAATAACAAAAAGTTAACAAAAACCACAATACTAGTATCTCCGATTTGAAAAGACATAACAAAGAGCAAAAAACTGTGTCTCAAACGAAAAAACATGCGCCATAACACGCCATAACGCGCCATGGCGCGCCATATCACGCCTTGCCACGCGCCACGCCTAACAGCAACGTTATGAAGCTTTTCGTAACGGCGAAGCCACGCCTCACGCCATGGCGCGCCTTGGCGCGCGCCATGGCGCGCCTTTTAGAACACTAATCATACCCTCAGAAGATTCTATAAGATCAATGGTTGAGTTTTGGTTATATAATCACACAGTAACTAAGGTTTATACATGAACCCAACTCTCTCTCTCTCTATATATATATATATATATATATATATATATATATATATATAGAGAGAGAGAGAGAGAGAGACAGAGAGAGAGAGAGAGAGTTAGGTCATATATAACCTGTATCTATTATGTGAATGTATAAAAATTATAGACCAATCAATAGAAAGGGGCATTGTAGTAAATTTACTAATTAATTAGTTAAATGCCTAACAAAGTGAAGGCTATAATTATGGAACTAAATTGATATCCTTTATTTACACACTCAAATCCTCTACTACGTCGTCTCCATCTTGCCGATGAGAATCACCCATAGAAATCCCTATGACCACCATCATCATCGTCCTTATCTAGCCACCCGAAACAACCCTCCAACAACACCACCGACTCCCATCACCCAATCTATCAATGAAGAAACAAACATCGAAACAACACCTAGTCGATTAGGGTCCTGATCATTTGAAATATCTTCTTTAACTGAAGAATCAACCACTACCATTATCATCTTTTCAACAATCACAATCCACATCACTACCATCTTTATGCCAACCGTATACCTCCACCTCTAATAGACCCTACTTCTCTAACCATTAGGTATCTCTTACTGCGCACGGGATAACAAGCAAAAAAGGTTAGGGTTGATCATGACTAGATTAACCATCATTAAACTAATCAACGAAAGAATCACGATGCCATCTTTTACAGCCTGAGTTTGCTGATAGGGCATGATTCTTGAAGCTTTGCACAAGTGTTCATGTATTAGTCACTCCTTTATAATCCACAACAATGGTAAAAAAAAAAAAAAAAAAAAAAAAAAAGGAAAACTGCTCTCATTTTCTTGTTTTTTCTTTTGACGGTAGTTTTGATGATTGCAGCATCTGTTTTTGGCAGTTTTATAAATTATTCTCATTACAAATAATCCTTGTTAAGATATTGAAATTTTGATTATTTTGCCTTAAGACTAGACTCTAGCGTGAAGCCAAACTACCACTATGTGTTTGATAAAAGTTTTAGGAGAATTCCATCATTTCCCACCTTAGCAGGGCGACATCAGTGATCCTCAGCGTGGCGGGTGCAGGTACCGCCACTGCTCCTCCCCCTCCCTGCAACCTAGGACAGTCGGCCTTTTTATGGACAGTCTGGTTGCAGTGAAAACATACCAGGCCCTTCTTGGGGCAATCCCTACTCACGTGGCCCTACTGCCCACAAGAGTAACATCCCAATACCCCAGCTGTCCGACACACCCCACTATGAAATCTCCCAAACTTGTCACACCGGCCCCGACCCTGTTGGCCCTTACTCAATGAATCCGAGGTCTTAGGCTTGTTAGCCTGAGCTACCGCTATCTATGCCTGCTCGGTCTTCCGCTTAGTGCGGGAATCCAACTCCATCTCCCGCTCACAGGCCTTCTCCACCATCTCATTCAGGGTTTTGCACCCTGTAAAGCTCATAAATTCCCGAATACCATCCCTCAGCATGGAATGATACCGGGTATGTCTCATCTCCTCATCAGTGGCATACTGTGGGATCACCAAGGCTCGCTCTCGAAACTTGGCAGTGATCTTCGCCCCAGTCTCAGTGGTTTGCTGCAAATCATGAAACTCTCGTACTAATCGTTGCACCTCAATGGGTGGTGAAAACTCTGAATCAAATCGTCGTACGAACTCAGCACATGTCATCTCAGCCACTCCGGTTGGGCCCACCTGGCTAGTAACATCACCCCACCAATCCTGGGATCTATCCCTCAGCATGCAAGAAGCAAACCCAACCTTTGCCGCATTCAGGCATGAACTCGTGCGCTGGGTGTTCCCGATATCCGCCACCCTGCGTCGGCTGACAATGGGGTCCCTGACCCAGAAAAACTTCGACGCCCCACACGCCTTGAACTCCGGAAATGAGGGAGTTTGGGTCCCGACCTGACCTGTCGCTAGCTCAGCCCTGAAGGATCTAAGTCTCTCCTCCATAATCTCCATAAAGCCCTCCTTTATCGTCCCAAAAATGACTGGGGTCGCGTCAAGGATGCCCCTGGTACCTCGGTTGCAATGAGCTTGCGCAGCCTCTCATCGATGACATTAGTAGTGTCTCCTGATCCTGTCCCGGATCTAGACCCCAATCCTAATCCCCTGCTCTAAATCGTGTCACCACCATGCTGGACTGAAATATCACAATTTACAATGATTAGGATTTCCATATAAGGGGTCTTCACACACCGGTCCTCCTCGAAGTCATCATATCTAACAGTGCTTCAGGTACAGGTCATGTGCTTCCAGTAGTATGGGCCCAATATTAGACCTGGCAATCCGTATCTACGTGTCGTGTATTCGTGTCAGACACGAATTTACACGACACGAATTTATCAAACACGAACACGACATGAATTATAAAACAAGTATGGGGTATCAAACACGAACACTACACGTAAAAAAATTGTGTGACACGTGACACGACACGAATAGACACGTTTTTCAGCTATGTTACACGAAAACACGAATAGACACATTTTTAATGGCTTTTTTTAAGATAGGGCTATAAACTAATTATTGAATTTTATGAAATTTTTCCTTATTATATTATAAATAAAAAATTTAACCTTAAAGTATATATGTGTATATACGTGTTTATACATGTTTGTACGTATCACGTGTCACACGAATTTGTATCGTGTCTTATATGTGTCTAAACAGGTAAATTCGTGTTTGACACGTATAAGACACGAAAAACGAATTTAAAATACGTTTCAGACACAAATAAACATGAATTAATAAAACACAGGCACAGAAAACTTGTATCATGTTCGTGTCGTGTTAATCGTATCGTGTATGAAATTGCCAGGTCTACCCAATAGTACCTTCTGCACCTACCTATATCTTTCCCCACTACCCTACCAAATAATTCCAATTCGTCCCATAACCAAACATAATCCAAAATTACCGAGTACATCAACCTCAGGTTTACCTAAGATTCATTATACTCATATCAATCAACCCAATCACGACAGGTTGCCTTTATGCATGCAAATTGTACACAGAAAAGGATCAAATAGACTTTCGAATAAAAGACTCTACCCTAGAACCACAACCAAACAAGGAACAGGAAATAAGGTCAAATCAATCATTCTGAGGCTATAAGCTCCTAACCGTATACAATTTTAAAAGCTTACACATAGCAAGTTCCATATAATCAACAAGGCTCAATATCAGTATAACATGGCTAACATATTGGGGAACTACTTACTTGGCTCAGCTGATCATGCGCGTTGCACTCTCGTCTTTCACTTCCTTTTGAAAACCTTTTTGAGTTATTTTTGAAAACAATTTTTTTTACCATTTCCTTAGTTTGAGTCCTGACACACCTGAGAGTGTACCCGAATCCCTCAAACCAAGGCTCTAATACCAACTTGTAACGACCCAAATTTTAAAAGAAAATTTTCACTTTTTAATTAATAAAACATAATTGCTTAAACCATAAAATTCCAACATAAGCGTTTTCAAATCATCGATTCGTTACAACTTACCCAAATCATCAGAGTGTCCCCAATCCTAACAGTAAAAGAGAGCGATAGAGTACACGCTTCGCCATCACGCCTTGCCCTTTCCCTTAGGCTCAGATGTACCTAAAACAAATCAACAACCTGTAAGTGAAATGCTTAGTGAGTGCCCTAGAGCATACCACACACCACACATACACATATCATGTTAGCTAATTAAAGCTACACACATATCATATAAGCCATGCATACATAAAACCTGTAATAGTGTCATGGGCTTCCCCACATGGTTTTTACCTAGGACTGTCATGGGCTCCCCCACATGGTCTTACATTCAATGCCATGGGCTACCCCACATGGTCCTTACCTAGGACTTCCATGAGCTACCCCACATGGTCTTACATCCAATGTCGTGGGCTACCCCACATGGTCTTTACCTAGGACTGCCACGGGCTACCCCCGGGGTCTTCATGTAAAACACACAATCACATATCATATCAATCACAGAAAGACTATCACATATAACATAATCACATAATGGTCCCGCCTTAGTGCCTTAGACCCATAGGTATGGTGAGAAGACTCACCTCCAACTGCTGAATATAATAGCCGCTCTCTTAACAGTCTGAAACCTCCCAAGCTAAATGATAATATTAATCAATGTTAGAGCTTTGATTAACCAAGGGAACCCAACTCCCCTACCCTTCCATAAGGCCCAAATACCCATCCTTTGCTAATGGGGCCAAGGTCCAAGTCCAAAATCCTTAATGGGCTTCTTGGCCCAATAATAATTCCATGGCCCGCAACAATAATATGACTCATAATTACCAGATTACACCATGCCCAATAATCAAATGGGACCCAAATAGCCTAAGGGCCCAAAACAGATGTAACGCTCGTGTTTCTGGTCTTGTCATTAATAGCAATGTAATAGTCTAGGTTAACCTTTTTAACCCATCTTGAAATAATAAAGATGTATTATTTGAGTATTATGTGTTTTGTGCTTAGTTGTGTGACTTAATTAAATTAAGAATGAAAATAAGCGTCAAAAATAAAATGTTAGATAAAGCTGATATCTATGGATAATGTTGTAGTAGTTGAAACGAGGTTTCCGAATACATAAAGAATGCCGAAATCTGAGTTATAACGAAGAAGTTATGACCTGTCGAAGTTTCGCGACAGAACCGACAACGTTGAATGACGTAAAAAGTGAAATTTATGTTAGAGCAGTTTTTAGCCGAAACAATCTAAATGAGAATCGAAGATCTCGTAAAGGGTAGTGCAACGGTAAAAAGACAGACGAAAACGAACGTTGGATGAAGAAGTTATGAATTTATAACGGAGTTTTCCTGTCCCGGCCTACTAGAAATAAATAATAAAAATAAAGTCAAAATTAGCCGACGGAGTCTAAACGAAAGTTGTAGAGCGTAGTATCACCTGCGCGTGGATATAAAGAATGTCGAAAACGGAATTCGTATGAAGAAGATATGAATTTCTGAATTTTTTAATTAATTAATATATATTTATTTAATCTTCAATTCGGATAATATCCGAAGGAGTCATTGGTCTGATCCGAACTACGCCCAGCGTACCCCGGTGCATGAACCGCCTCGGACTTAAATGCCTCGCATACATAAGCAGTGACGTTTTTGGTCGCGTACGCTCCGCGTAGCTGAGTACGCTCAGCGTACGTGTGAGGCTCAGCCTCTATAAAAAGCATGCGAGGGCAGCCGAGATCTTTTGCTCCATTCTTTCTTTCTCTCGCATTTTCGCCTCGTTTTACTTGCTAGAAATATCCCGAAGCCCTGGTATTAATCCCGAGCCCCGAAGCAAGTCTCGAAGCCCCGAAGATCCTGAGAAGTAAGATTCCCGAGCCGAAGCTCTGCCCACGAGAAGCCAATTTTTGTGAAGATCTTCCAGATCTACCAAAGAATACTACTTTTGCATGTCGTAGTGTTGTCTGATCATCTTCTGATCAAGTGAGTGTGTAGTTACCTTCTTCTAATGCATAATTATGAAGTATTTTATACGAAATACGTGTTATGTGTATATTTTATTGTTATATGTGTGAATGTATATTCACTTTCTTCTATCGCATAGATCTGATTTATTCTCTATGAAATACGTGTTATGTGTATGTGTCTCATCTGTTGTTTCGAATATGTATTGAATGAGAATGTCATACAGGTTTTAAACTATGTATAAAAATATATATTTTTATCTATTAATATGTTGGGTAGAACATGGGTAGATAGTTAGTGTGTGATAAACAGATGAGAGGCCTCGATGTTGTTGTTGTTGATCTAGTTATTTAGCGGAGTATGGATAACGACCACAGACTCTTTCTAGACAGTCCTGTGGAACGCTAGCAGGCTCATAACCTGTAGGTGTTGTGAACGATGTGTTCACCAGTGTACTCTATCCCTCTCATGGTGGCCTTTAGGACATCTATTGTTGAGGAAACCCCTTAGCAATAATGTCCGTCTCGATGAAAATCCTAGATTAGGTCCCTTGAGATAGATGTTGTTTTAGGGACGTAAAGTGAGGATAACGGGAATGAGTAATCGGGTTATTATTGGTTGGTAAAAGTAAATATAATTATTTATTGCAGGTTGAAAACCCTATATGCTCACCAGGCTCCCAAGCCTGACCCACTCAGATTTACTTGTATTACAGGAACTGGTGCAAGGGCATAAGATGGATGAATCATCAAGTTTTTTTGTTTACAAATCTGTATATATGTATATATTTGTTGAACGACTTGTAATGTTATCGTTTATGCTTTATGGTCTGTATCGGAACATGACATCCCGAGTTTTGATTATATAATGAAAATACATTTCTTTATGAAATGCTTTGGTAAATATTACTTTATCATACTTTGTTTTTGGGAACAAATTCCGCAACTCTTTCAAATCAAAAGGATTTACTCTAAAATTATTTTAAAAGCATAAATGAAAATCGGTCTTTTCTGGCCGTGGTTTTGGGGATTTCACAACATATTTGGCCTATCTGCATTGCGTTCGCTCGGCGTACGTTAATAGTCTGCGCAGCGTATTGGGACATGGGACTACGCCTCATGTACACTAGGTTACTGTAACGCCCGTAGAGATAATAAGGGTCGAAAACGATTTTCTAAAAAAGATTATTTAGAATACATAATCTTAACCAAGTTGTAGCACATGTTACAAGGGTTCCATACATATAAAGAACGTCAAAATCCGAGTTATAACGAAGAAGTTATGACCCGTCGAAGTTTCGCGACGGAACTGGCACGGCACCGGGAGACGTAAATAGTGAATGTACGATAGAGCAATATTTAGCCTTAGTGATCTAAACTAAAGTCATAGTGTTCATTAAATCAAGAGCGTCCATAGAAAGAACGTCTAAATCTGACTTCGTATGAGGAAGTTATGATTTTTTGAAGTTTCGACTTAGCAGTGTATAGCCCGGAATCCGAATATTTGATCGAGAGGTTTTTAGCCGGAACAACCTAAATGAGAATCGAAGTATTCGTTAGTGTAGCGTAAGGAGAAAAATACAAACGAAAACGGACGTCGGATGAAGAAGTTATGAATTTTTAACGGACCAATCGTATCCCGGCCTGTTAAAAATATAACTTCTAAAATCAAGTCAAAATTAGCCGATGGAGTATAAACTAAAGTTGTAGAGTACATTTCCGCCTTCGCGTAGATATAGAGAACATTAAAAACGGAGCCCGTACGAGGAAGATACAAAGTTTTGAAGTTCATAGTCGGATTTGCGAAGCTGAAGAGAGAAGCGATCACGTGGCAGCATCTGGTGTTGGGTTATGAGCATTCTAACACTCCTAAGTGTACATGCAACCCTAAATACCTTGGATCTATAGATAGAACCTCTAAATCTGACTTCGTATGAGGAAGTTATGATTTTTTGAAGTTTCGACTTAGCAGTGTATAGCCCGGAATCCGAATATTTGATCGAGAGGTTTTTAGCCGGAACAACCTAAATGAGAATCGAAGTATTCGTTAGTGTAGCGTAAGGAGAAAAATACAGACGCAAACGGACGTCGGATGAAGAAGTTATGAATTTTTAACGGACCAATCGTGTCCCGGCCTGTTAAAAATATAACTTCTAAAATCAAGTCAAAATTAGCCGATGGAGTATAAACTAAAGTTGTAGAGTACATTCCCGCCTTCGCGTAGATATAGAGAACATTAAAAACGGAGCCCGTATGAGGAAGATACAAAGTTTTGAAGTTCAGAGTCGGATTTGCGAAGCTGAAGAGAGAAGCGATCATGTGGCAGCATTTGGTGTTGGGTTATGAGCATTCTAACACTCCTAAGTGTACATGCAACCCTAAATACCTTGGATCTATGTTTTCTCTATTATACATGCAAATAAGAACATCCAAGGTATTATCCTAATCTAGCATACAAAACAATGACTATAGCAAGATAGAATACATACCTCTTTGGTGTAGAATGTCTTCATGAAGCTTGAGTGCCTAGTGCCCCAAGTGTGACACCTCAAATGGCTCACACAACACCAAATACACTTGGAATAACTTGAGAGAATTCTACACTCATGAAATCGGCTAGCCCTTCTTTTTCACACACTAGTGGCCGATTTTGGTCAAGAATAAGATGCTTATATAGTTAAGGTTACACCATGTAAACCCTAATTGACATGGCCTTTCATTTCCATGATCCATGGATACAAAAACACCATGGAGCATCATATGGGTTTTAGCCCAACTAGATAATCCATGGAGCATTAGCCCACTATATAAGTATGGATGATTTGCACAATCAACCCATATATTTAATTAGTCTTCTTTTGATCACTTAATTAATCCTAGATTAATTCTTGATCAATACTAATTAAATAATATTATTATTCTTATTATTAATATACTAGAACATATAATATATTAATAACCATAAGTGTCTCATTTCTCTCATTATAGTCTATCCAAGTGCATGATGCCATGCAACCCAAATGGACCATGCCGGGTCGGGTCAAGTCTTACCAATTATAGTTATAGACTTAGACATTAATCCAACAGTCTCCCACTTGGATAAGTTTAAAACTATTATTGCGTATGACTTCAGGAACCAACTGGCAATCGTAGCTCTCAAAAGCTTTTGTCGAACTCTGACCTTGTCGATGAACTCTGACCTTTGTCAGTGACTTGTCCATTAGATAAGGGATCATATATTCCTCCATTCTAAAAATCGTATGGACTGAGACATGGATTATAATCATTCTCTCTATCCATTTGTTGTTTCCTGATTTCCGATTTATGACGACTGACTAATTGAACAAATCAAATCAGTCCTGGCCCTGCCGAGCACTTCCATTTGTCATCATTAAATCATCGAGGGGCCCACATATATCGCTTTTATCCCGAAGGTAAAAGGAATGGATAAACTTCGACTCATATGGATTGTTCTACTACTTGTTGAATCATACACAAAGGCACGTTTTATAACATCGAGTTACCAATGCGTTTTCGTGCAATCAATGTATAACCAACTCATAGTAACAACTCATATCTCTAGGTTTGAAGAATATAAGATATTATCGTCTCATGATCACCCGTGATAAAATCCATGAAGTGATTCCAGTGAGCGCGGGTTGAATCCAATACTCATAACTTATGAGTACTCATGAGTGTTGTAGCCCTTTGTCCAACACCTTAGACCTCTACAAGCCAACCTATGACACTCTTAATTCATATCTACTTCCAACATATGACCGACTGTGGATGGTTTGAATAACTTAGTCATTCCGAAACAATAACCTAGTTTATTCTGGAAGTCAAAAATGCAAAATGAAACACAAGAATAATTGAATCCAATATGGTATCAAAACCTATGAACATAAATAAAACACCTTTTATTTATCACCATATGATTACACATTATTCTTTGTATATTGTTTCAGATATCAACTTTATTCTTGAATTTAAAACAATAGTTGTCCCATGCTCCAAGCATGTACACTATGTTTTCTATACACTAGTCATGCCATACACCAAGTATGCATACTATGTTTGTCTATGATCTTTACTTTGTGAACTAGATCAATCGAACATAACTCCAATGATCCTCTTTTCACAGTCCCAAATCCTTAAATGCAAGAATTCCAAATTCATGCCATTTACTGAATCTGTTAGATTCTAAACTTATATGCATTGATCCTCTTGTAATGATTATGCACAAAGTCATAAAGACTTGACAACAAACATTATAGAGCATTCCAACGGAGATCAACTCCTTGGAAACATCCTTCTTGCATTAAGTTTCCTTAATCTTACACAGATTGAAATTTCCAACTTTGAAACATTTCCAAGTTCCATTTTGACTATCACTTTTGAACAAGAGTTGCCTCCTTCCAGATTATGTCAATATGGTCCTTCCAGAATTATCACTATACTTCCAACTGTCCTTGAGCAACCAATCTTTGGTAAACCTTAGATTGTCCTCAACAATTGTTTAATCCTTTTAGTCATATCCAGTTCTAAACCTTTTCCCTTCTTAATGCCCCAGGCATTTGGAAAATTTTAGAAAGGATGAATATAGCACATGTAATCGATCCTATATCTGAAGCATATAGGAAACGATTCATGATGTCTCACATAAAGTCTAAACCAGTCTTTTGCTATAATATGTCCATTTCAATTTGCCAAGTTCTCATAATTCAGATTATGAAAAGGGATGTCGTAATCATAATCGAATTTTAGAACGCAAATAATGGACCCATATACAGAATTTCCTTATGTTGAGCCATTCCAACATGAAATTCATATATATCCTTGACTAAATGATTAAAACCTCACGATCTAAGCTTATAGATTTGAGATGAAGTACAATTTCCTCTCCCTTAATTATAGCAAAACAACTTTTTTCCCAATTGAAACCTTTTGTTTTCTATAATTAACATTGCTAACTTGCAATACTTTATCATAATTATCATGCTCCCACTAACATGATGATTATTAGCATAACACTTATGCTCCCACTAGCTTTGACATGTACTCAGAAACCAGCTGACTTTCTTACCAATGTTCAGATTTCTGATACTAGATTGTTTTAATAAAACTTTATCAAAATCATACACCTTCCCTTAGATAGCACACTTGTGTGTCTAAACAATTATGAATAGGGATGTCGTAATCATAATGGTTAGACCTTTTTGCCACTTCTCACAAGTCCAGGTTAGTGTGCCGGTAAACCACACACGCTCCACTAACGACTTTGAGAATGCAAATATCACAATTGCTATCTTAGCTAAAATCTACTTAGTGAAAGTGTTTCCTCACCATCATTTTCATGAATCGGAGAGAAACCTTATGCCAATTAGATTTGTTGGTGTATGTGTTCTTATCCATGTGAATTGTCATAACCATAGTCACAAGACAAGGATAATGACAAATCCAAACTCATATGGATTGAACTCAATCTTAATTTCTTGCCACCTGGCAGCTCAAGGGCCTGCCATTGCTTCCAAGTTGTTGTGCAACAAATTGAGAACTCTAAGAACTCATATACAAAGCCAACTTTAACTGGAATGGGCAAAAAATATGTCAACACGATAGGTTATAAACCTCAAGTCGTGTGCTAGTGAAGAACTTCAGGTTCTATTCTTGATTAATTCTTCAGACTTTCAAGAACTTTAAGACTCCCACTGTCCTCTTGACCTATAAGACTCCCTTGTCAAACATCCAAGAGATAGTGTGGATTCTAATCAAGACAAACACTTCACACAATTGGCCTAATTTGGTCTTCGTTTTATCCAAAACATCACAATTTACCAATTTCAAATGTACAAGAGTATAAAACTTTTACTCTTACATTTGACAAGTGTTTTAAACCTTCTTTGAGACATGTCACTCAAGTTACAATCTTGGAGTATGACTCTAAGACTTGTATTGGAACGAACTATGACTCATCTTCTTGATTTAACCATTTCAACAATTCAAGTTCCTCTTCTTAGTCATAAGGATGCACTAAGATTTCCTTAGAGAACTACTTTGATATGGTTTCTTAATCATTAAGATGATCACAAAATTGATACTAAAGTACTCTCCCATCTTTTCAGATTTGAGAAACTTTTATCCTTCTGCCTAATTTGATTCTTCTTATTCGCTCTGCCTTACATTGGAACCTTTTTCCAATGTCTCAGATTTACACTTAAGCTTGTAAGTATAATCATATTTACTGAGCTTTAGTAAACTATGACGAATAGTCTTATCGATCTTTTGTGGTGGACTTAATCAGTGCACAAGAATGTGTACTCGATCCCTTAGTCCTTTACTTGACTCACACATCCATGTGAACAAGTAATTGGTCTTAATTTTTCCAATACTTGAAAGTTCTCATTCATCATGCTATACAACTTGCATGATTCCAAGTTTCGGTCTAATTGAAACTTGGGTGATGAGAATCTTTCCTTATTTTGGTAAATCTAGACATTACCACAAATGAAAGAACCAATTTCATATTTCCACTCTTGCTCTTAATGGAATCTTATAAGCAACAACATTTCCACAGATGCCATTGTAAGGATATTTTAAAATAAATAAAATCAAAATTTTCCTTTTATTTTAAAAACTTTGCGGAAGAACTTGTCCTTACAATCCATATGAAAACTTGTTGTTATCTATTCCTAAGCAATATCGCATAACTCCTAAGAAGTAGCTCAAGAATCCGATCTTCAAACTATGTGATAGAAATCCATCTACGCGATCAGATTCAGCATATTCTTTCTTTAAGTTTCTTCACTTTTCTTTGATTCTTAAAACATCACCATGTGACCCAGTCACATCATATATCAAGAATCTTAGAATAGAAACTTACCAGAGTTAGATAGTGGACTTTACCTGAAGTAGAGTCAAACTTATTGACTTTAACATCCTTAGGTAAATTTGGCAGCTTCACAACTAATGAACCTTCCTTTGGCAATATAAACATATGGACCCTCTAATAATGGTACACAGGACTATCACAGACTTAGCTTTTCTCTTTACCATTTGGTCACCGAGTTGACTATGGCCGATCCCTTTCCATTGGGAAGAGAGAGCTTTACTGGATATCCAATGTCATCATTGTCAATGTCCATAAAGTTTTAGGAAGATGATCTTAGCAAATAGATAAGATCATTAAGGGTCTTGTCATAGTTTGTTTCATAGGTGTCCCAAAGGAACTCACTATGTGACTTAGAAAGTGATTGAACCACCAACTTTCTCAAGACTTTGACACCCAACTCTCCCGGCTTGTCAATATGTGACTACATCTCCAAGATGTAACCACACCTAGACCTTGCCTTGCCAATAGAGCTTGAGTGACCTTAAACTTTTCAAGAACTTGTGGGTTAGGGAGAATAATTAAAGGAGGTGAAAGAAGTATGATTTCCATGGGACATCATCTTCATTTAGGAAAGCTTGTTTCAAGAGATTTGGGAAGATCATAAATGTCTAAACCAGATATCTTTTGGGAGATATTCAAGATAGTTGATCTTAATTCCTTAATATGAAACCTAATATGAAATATTAAGGCTAGGACCCAACAAACTATTTTATAACTTTGAAGAGGGATGTCGTAATCCAAGCTATAAAATATTTGAAGGTAGGTGAATGACGATTCACCAATTTCCACCAAGATAAACGAAATGTATTATTAGGTTTTAATTGGATTTGAAACTCCTAGATCTTTTAAGATTCATTGAACTGTTCAACGACATGTTTCAATCTCGAGTATGCCCTTCAGGTTTTGTCACTGGAATGCCGAGGATCACAAAACAAGGTGTGAAGTAACCATGCAAATTACTTGGTACCCTTAAATTTTTACCCCTCAATCGATGTGTCGGTTAACCACACACGCTCCATCGATACTATGATAAACATTAAGTTACCCTTTGCCTACCTTGTTAAATACGAGCTAGTGTGCCGGTTAACCACACACGCTCCACTAACCGACTTAAACAAAGTGCAAAGTGTAATTTCATGGATTAGCACCTTATTCACATTTTCCTAAGTAACTAAGATTGGGTATTATTAAGAGTTTAGTTACTTAGTATTTATCATTAATACTTTTAATGAAGGGAGAATTATAGTACTGTCAAACCCGTTCAGCTAACGACCCTCCACCGGTCAAGCAAGCGGTGGGTGAGAGTGGACACCCATTAAGTTGCCATTTTATAGGCAACAACCTTATACCCACCTTATAGACCGGCTTCGTGAATGAGGCGTACTAGCGGTAAAACTGACTTTACTCTTATACATATATATATTATTAACTTATAATATTATAAAGTATAAGGGTTGAATTTTAACTTTTAAAATTCTAAGGGCTAACTTGGAATTAAAGTATTCATAAGAGAAAACTTTACAAATTCCAAAACTTGAGGGAAAGTTTTGAAACTATTCAAAACTAATTAATTCCATAACTTATGTGTTTAAAGTAGTTTTAATCCAAAAACTCTTCAAGTTCCATAACTTGAGGACAAGTTATGGAAGACTTTAAACTAATAAAAGAATTAACTTATCTTTATTTTATAACTTATGGAATTAATTAAGGTTACATATTTTATTACTTAATGAAGTGACTCCTGAACTTCCATAACTTGAGGACAAGTTATGGAGTCATAAAACCATTCAATGAGACAAGACTCTTCATTTTTGTAACCTTTGCCAACTTTTATGAGTTTTATGAAACTTAAATGTGACTTTTCATATAACTTGAGGACAAGTTACAAAAACACATTTTAGAATCAATTCTTAGATTAAAATGGATTGAAAACACATAATCAATTAACTTTTCTATTAATCTAAGCAACTCATAAGAACAAGATAATTCAAATCAGACTTTTTCGTGTAATTAGCCTAATCACTAAACTAATTCAAAATATGAATCTATTGACAATTATCTTTGAAATTGGATTAGCATGAACATTACCACATCAAAAACAAGTTTATATGTTCAAAAACAACTTAGGATAATGTTCCTAGTCCATTTCTAGCCAAAAACCTCAAAAATATGCTGTCTGGGGCTCCTACTCGGCGAGTGCATGAACCTACTCGGCGAGTAGGATGATTTTACTCATGGACTCGGCGAGTTCATCAGTGGACTCGGCGAGTCCAGTGCCCAGAAAGCCAGAAAATCGAGTTTTTCACCATTTTTCAGCAATTTGCATCAAGTATAATTGAAAACAAGCCTAGGCTCTGATACCACTGTTGGGTTATGAGCATTCTAACACTCCTAAGTGTACATGCAACCCTAAATACCTTGGATCTATGTTTTCTCTATTATACATGCAAATAAGAACATCCAAGGTATTATCCTAATCTAGCATACAAAACAATGACTATAGCAAGATAGAATACATACCTCTTTGGTGTAGAATGTCTTCATGAAGCTTGAGTGCCTAGTGCCCCAAGTGTGACACCTCAAATGGCTCACACAACACCAAATACACTTGGAATAACTTGAGAGAATTCTACACTCATGAAATCGGCTAGCCCTTCTTTTTCACACACTAGTGGCCGATTTTGGTCAAGAATAAGATGCTTATATAGTTAAGGTTACACCATGTAAACCCTAATTGACATGGCCTTTCATTTCCATGATCCATGGATACAAAAACACCATGGAGCATCATATGGGTTTTAGCCCAACTAGATAATCCATGGAGCATTAGCCCACTATATAAGTATGGATGATTTGCACAATCAACCCATATATTTAATTAGTCTTCTTTTGATCACTTAATTAATCCTAGATTAATTCTTGATCAATACTAATTAAATAATATTATTATTCTTATTATTAATATACTAGAACTTATAATATACTAATAACCATAAGTGTCTTATTTCTCTCATTATAGTCTATCCAAGTGCATGATGCCATGCAACCCAAATGGACCATGCCGGGTCGGGTCAAGTCTTACCAATTATAGTTATGGACTTAGACATTAATCCAACATATGGACCCTCTATAGCTGATCAGTGCACGATTCGGATTCGAACACGTCTCCTTTCACTACGCCCCGTGTCCGAGGTTGGTACGCCCAGCGTACCTTCGCTTCTTATCCTTCCGAGACTGAGTGCGAGCCAGTTGGATCCTCCTTGCAAGCTTATCCGACGCTACGCGGCGCGTAGCTGCTGACGCCCAATGTAATCCGAGAGGTTTCGGCTCCTATAAATACATGAGAAATTTTCACACCTTTGTTCATTTCATCTCTCACTATTTTCTCTCTCTAGGGTTTTGAACCCTCCCTAAAGTCTAGGTGAACCCCTAGCACCCGAAGGAAGCCCCGAGGCTCCCGAAGTCCCGAGAAAAAGGGTCTTTCGGTTCGGAAACGCTACTCCAAGCGAAATCTGGTTTTCCATAAAACCCACTGTAAGTGAGCTATGCCTATGCTATTTTAAATATAGCTTTTATTTAATTATAGTATCATTATTAGGGCCTTAAAATAATTATTTGGGCTATTATTATGAGTTATATAGTGTTGTTTATTGCTTATATAATAATAATAATAACTAGACTATTAAATAGTCTCGGTGAATATTAGACTAAACCCTAGTGGTAATGATACTAGGTTTTGTCGAGGGAAATTGTTTTGAGAGTAACGAAGAGCTGTCCGAGTACAGAGTCACCACCTTATCAAGTGAGTGCATAGTCCCTTTCATCTTACACATAGATATTAAGTATTTAATATAAATTACGTGCTATGTGTGCATATTGTCTGAATACTTGCTGTTTATGCTGGGTGAGAGATTTTTATACATGCTTTAAATGTTTTAAACTCATATGTATTTTTACATCTGTAACACCCCAAAACTGATAACGGCGGAATACGTTTCGGGGTGGAGGACGTCATGTACAGTATCATCACAATTGCATAATAGTAAAAACAAGAAACATACAACCATTTCATTACATAGTGAGTTTAATTACAAGTGTGTTCTGTAAAGTTCAATACACACAAAAAGTAATACAAAAATAAGAGATGCATCTTGTAAGCTCCATCTTCTCCAAAATGTTGCACCTGTACCTGTCTATCTTTGACCTGAGGATGCAAGTTATTTTGAAAATGAGTATCAGCATAAAGCTAGTGAGTTCATAAGAATTTAGTGTCAATTTTGTATAAAATGTATTAGAACATATAGTGTAAAAAAAACTGCAATTTACATTTATAAGTAGTAGAAAACCCTAGAAAATCCTATATTATCCAGAAAATGCGTCGTAAGTGAAAAACTCTAAGTTGCATGTAATTTTAGTCATTGAAAACTGTTTGTTGTAGAAGTGTGGTACTAAAATCCCTAGTATGTAATGTAGATAGAGGGAAAAGTTATGCTTGTAGACAGTGATAGTGGTGCGAACTTCCATTAGTAATAGATACTTATTTACTTCGGGATATTAACTGAGACTTTAGTCTTAGTATTTTAGTGTGGATGTAGTGTGTTCCTTTTATGTGACCAATAGTGTGAGTAATAGAGGATCCCATGACCTTCCCGGTCATACACAGTGTAGTGGAGTAGTGCCATCCCTGGGCCTGCTCGGCTCGGACTGAGGTTAACAGTCGGGATATAATAGTATCTGCCCCGTATAGATCTATTCATGTAGCATCGCCTTCCTTCCGGAAAGCTCTGGTCACAGTATGTAGCACGTAGAGTATCTTGTAGAGAGTTAGTGTGTTATCTTTCGGATTAGTGCTTTCTCTTGTAATATAGTGTAGTAGCCTTTTATGTAGTTCATAGTGTGTTCTCTTATTCGTGTATCGTTTTGTAATAGTATGAATTATAATATGTGGAGTAGTAGCGGCAACAAGTAGTGGTGGCCTTAACTATACCTATTATAGTTAAATTAGTGTGTATGGTTCTTGGAAATTAAGTAATATAGGCGTCGAATGAGATGAAAATGCTCGTATCTAACACCAATATACATGATATATAACTAAGGAATCAAGGACAGTCGGACGGATAACAAATACCCTAAGCCCACGTCAAACAAGAACAAGAAATAAGGCGAGCTATCGGTCCTAAGTCCTTCAAGCCTTACTTATATAAATATATTAGTGTAGATACATTTTATAAGAAAAGTAATTTAATAAGAATCTTGACAAAAAAAAGCATTTAGAAAATAGTTTATTTTTCCAAAGTAGTTTTGAAAGCGTAAAGTTCTTTTATAAAGCATAGTGATAAATCACATGTGATTTCAACTACGAATAGTAAATCACATGTGATTGATTTCCATAAAAATGTATATTTGACTTGTATCCCCCCCCCTAAAACATAAGAAAACATTAGAAAGGTTCATTAAGGGGTATGAACTCACCTGTGATCGGGTAAATCGGGTGAAACTGTCGGTTGAGCGTTTGGTGTCAATTAAGGACTTGTACACCTTTTTAGTCCCTATTAACATATGAGATATATGTTTTACAAGAAATTAGTCACTTACTTTTTATTAAAACATTTACCTATCCTAAAATCGATTCGAGGTCTTATGAGTTAGAAGTGGTTCTCGGGGATTGTACAAGACCAAAAGGGGTACTAAGGGGGGTTCAAGAGCTTACTCCCTTGGAGTTTACGGCCCAAAGGCCACTCCTTGGGAGTTTACGGCCGTAAGCCTCTTGGCTTGGCCGTGAACTCTTGTTCAATCCCCAATTTTAATGTTAAAGTCCTTAAATCAATCCCATAAATTGTCTAGTGAAGGTCTAGGGCTAATTAGGGGGTTTAAACCCTCATTTGGTGAGGTTTGGGGGAGTTTACGGTCCTAGCTTATGCTTGGGCCGTAAAATCTAAATTAACCCTCAAAATGTGATGTTTAATGGTCCCAAACTCGAAATGGAATTCCCTAAAATCATCTCTCAAGCCTAAACATGCATTGGAAGGGTTTTTGGGGCATTTTACATGGAAAAAGGGTGTTTACGGCCTAAGCATGTGCTTGGGCCATAAACCCTTCTTAATGCCCTAAAACTTATGGTTTTGATGCTAAAACACTCCTAGGTAAAACCCCTAACTAGTATCCAAGCTTAAAAGAAGGAAATTTGGGACTTTAGGCCACTTTTTGGGTGTTTACGGCCTAAGGAGCTTCTTAGGCCGTAAACTCCTTGGTCTTATCCCATTCACACGATTTTTGAGCTATAACCACTATGATGCATGATTAGAACAAGTTAGGGAGGAAAATCTTACGTTTGGGGAATTTGCGGTTTTGAAGTCGAAAACGAGTCTAGAGAGAGAAAGTAGTGAGAGAGAGTATGTTTGAGTGGTAAAAGGGTTCAAAGAGGTGTTCACCTTCCTTATATATGCCTCGGGTATTGCACCCGGTACACAACTACCCGATGCTAAAGTTTAACGGTGTTTAAACTTTTTACCCGGGTTAAGTGATTGAAAAATAATATAACTTTATTTCGTTAAAATGGGACTAACATTAACGAGTTATATTTATTTACCAAAACAAATATTCACAAGAAATATAAATAAATGCTTAGATATTTATTCATTATACGACTCCATATTACGGAACTTTTTCAAAATGACAGAACCCGTTAGCAGAACAGAATTATATAACGGAATAAACGTTGGTTTGTCACATCATCCCCCCGTTAGGGGAATTTCGTCCCGAAATTTAGAATTCATACAGATAAGTTATTACAATACTACTAAGCGAAGAGATAGGGATATTTGAGTTTCATTTGATCCTCGCGCTCCCAAGTGAGTTCCGATCCCCGCTTGGCGTTCCACAGAACCTTCACAATTGGGATGCGGCTTTGTTTCGTTCATTTTACTTATCGATCCATAATCTCCGCAGGCTCTTCAACGAAGTTGAGGCTCTCATTGACCTCGATCTCGTCAAGTGGAATTACTAGAGTCTCGTCGGAGAGGCATTTCTTCAAGTTTGAGACGTGGAAGGTAGAATGTATGTTACTGAGTTCGCGGGGTAGGTTGAGTTTGTAAGCTATAGGGCCGATTCTAGCGAGAATCTCAAAAGGCCCTATATACATTGGGTTCAGCTTTCCACGCTTTCTGAATCGTATCGTGCCTTTCCAGGGCGAGACCTTCAAAAGGACTCGGTCTCCCACCTGGAATTCCAAGGGTTTTCTTCGTTTGTCCGCGTAGCTTTTCTGTCGATCGCTAGCGGCTTTTAATCGTTCGCGAATCTGTACAATCTTCTCAGTCATTTCTCGAATGATTTCCGGACCCGTGAGAGCACTGTCAGGAACTCGTCCTTTAGCTAGCTGAGTGTCACCCACCTCAGCCCAGCACAGAGGGGATCTGCACTTCCGGCCGTAGAGGGCTTCGAATGGAGCTGCCTTGATGCTCGTGTGATAACTATTGTTGTAGGAAAATTCCACAAGGGGTAAGTGTGTATCCCACGATTTACTGAAGTCAATCACACAAGCTCGCAGCATATCTTCTAAGGTTTGGATCGTCCTCTCACTTTGTCCGTCAGTCTTCGGATGGTAAGTTGTACTCATATCTAGCCTCGTCCCTAGAGCCTTTTGTAGTGATTGCCAAAATCTCGAAGTAAACCTACTATCTCTATCTGAGATAATAGATATAGGGACGCCATGCAGCCGAACTACCTCCTTAATGTATGTTCTTGTGATTTTCTCCATCTTGTCCGTTTCCTTGATGGGTAGGAAGTGTGCAGACTTGGTCAATCTGTCGACGATGACCCAAATGGTATCCAACCCACCCGTTGTCTTGGGCAGCTTGGTTATGAAGTCCATTATAATCTGCTCCCACTTCCATTCCGGTATCTCCGGTTGTTGGAGGAGACCCGATGGCTTCTGGTATTCGACCTTGACCTTCGCACAAGTAAGGTACTTACTCACGAAGGTAGCAATCTCTGCTTTCATGTTAGGCCACCAGTATAGCTTTTTGAGATCCAGATAAATCTTATCCGAACCTAGGTGGACGGAGTATCGAGTGTTGTGTGCTTCCTTCATGACCAAGTCTCTGAAACCTCTGTGGCGCGGAGTCCAGATTCGGTCCATGAGATAGTAGGCTCCGTCACCCTTGACCTCCAAACTCTTATCCATTCCACGTAGGGATTCTCCCGTCACATTCTCAGGCTTTAAGGCTTCCAGCTGAGCCTCCTTGATCTGTGCGGATAGATGCGAATGGATAGTTATTGATAACGACTTGGTTCTTCGACCAGAATACTCCTTTCTACTTAGGGCGTCTGCTACCATGTTGGCTTTCCCCGGGTGGTAACGAATTTCACAATCGTAGTCGTTGAGTAGTTCGACCCATCGGCATTGTCTCATGTTAAGTTCTTTCTGGTTTAGTATGTGTTGGAGGCTTTTATGATCAGTGTACACTATGCTCTTCGTGCCGTACAAGTAATGTCTCCATATCTTTAAAGCGAATACAACCGCCCCTAACTCGAGATCGTGCGTGGTGTAGTTTACCTCATGTGTCTTTAGTTGTCTGGAGGCATAGGCGATGACCTTACCTCGTTGCATCAAGACACAACCGAGTCCTTGGTTCGACGCATCGCAGTATACAACAAAATCTTCTGTTCCTTCGGGAAGGGATAATACCGGTGCGGTGCATAGGGCTCGCTTCAGGGTCTGGAATGCCTTCTCCTGTTTCTCTTCCCAGTCAAATGTTATGCCCTTCTGTGTCAACATAGTGAGTGGTTTCGCAATCCAAGAGAAGTTCTGAATGAATCTGCGGTAGTAGCCAGCGAGGCCTAGAAATTGACAAATTTCTGTAGGCGTCTTCGGTGCTGAACAGTTCTCGATAGCTTTAACCTTGGAGGGATCCACGTGGATTCCTTCTTCACTAACCACGTGTCCTAAGAATTCAACTCTTCGAATCCAAAATTCGCACTTAGAGAACTTCACATATAACTTCTCTGATCGTAGGGTTTCTAGGACTCGTCGTAGATGATTCTTGTGTTCTTCCTCGCTCCAAGAGTAAACGAGTATATCATCTATAAAGATGATGACGAAATGATCTAAATATAGACGACACACCCTATTCATCAAGTCCATGAATACTGCGGGTGCTTTAGTCAGTCTGAAGGGCATCACTACGAACTTGAAATGTCTGTAACGAGTTCGGAAGGCTATCTTCGGAACATCCTCCTCAAGCACTCGTAACTGGTGATACCCGGACCTAAGATCAATCTTGGAGAAGTAACTCGCCCCTTGAAGTTGGTCGAATAGGTCGTCGATACGAGGGAGAGGATAGCAATTTTTGACCGTGAGTTTGTTGAGTTCCCTATAATCGATGCACATACGAAACGATCCATCCTTCTTCTTCACGAACAAGACCGGAGCTCCCCAAGGTGAGAAGCTTGGCCTTATAAAGCCCTTGCTGAGTAGCTCGTTAAGTTGACCGGATAGTTCTTGCATTTCGGCAGGCGCTAGACGATAGGGCGACTTAGCTATGGGGGTAGCTCCTGGGACTAGGTCGATTCTGAACTCAACCTGACGTTTGGGAGGTAGACCTGGAAGATCCTCTGGGAAGACGTCAGGGAAATCGCATACAACGGGGATGTCTTTTGGATTTGTCGCTTTCCGGCTTGTGTCGACGACGTGAGCCAGAAAGGCGTGATATTCCTTACGCAAATATTTCTGGGCCTGAATACTGGAGATGATACGAAGGCTCGTACCGGGTTTGTCTCCATAGAACAATAGAGTTTCGTGATTCGGAAGATTCAGGCGAATGGCTTTGTCGAAGCATAGGATATCGGCCCGATGAAGACTCAACCAGTCCATACCCACAATGACATCGAAATTCTTGATTGAGACTGGTATAAGATCGATTGGAAATGAGTGATCGTCTAACATAAGGGTACAACCTATGTAGATTTCGTTAGAGCTTTCAGTCTTCCCGTTAGCCATTTCTACGACGAATGTTTCTTTTAGTGGTTGCGGGGATTGTTTAAGTAAGTGTTTAAAGTTTTGGTTTATGAAGCTTCTTTCTGCACCACTATCGAATAAGACACAGGCATAAGAGTTGTTGAGAAGAAACGTACCCGTGACTACTGTGGGATCCGCTACTGCCTCATTGTGACCAATAGCGAGTAGTCTTCCAGTTCCTCCAGCATTCCCAGCCGTCGGACAGTTTTTCTTGAAATGACCAGCTTCACCACAGCCATAACAAGTCTGGGTCACTCCCGAACCTGGAACTTGCAAGATAGGTTTGGGCGGGGCCCTACAAAATCGAACAGTATGGCCCTTCCGGCCGCAGTTGGAACACTGCAATTCACGGCAGGGGCCGTTGTGGTGGAAAAGGCACTTGGGACACTTGGGCAGGTTCCCAACATAAGCTTTTGTTGGTGCAGGAGTGGCTGGAGTGGTGGCAGCATGGACCGCCACAATTTGTTGATCCTTGGAGGAGGTTTGGGTTTTCTTGCCCTTTCTCTTATCCCAATGCTTCCTCTTTTTGTCAGATGAATCAGGTGGTGCAGTGGCAGTCGTGGTTGCTATTGCTGGAGTGGAAGAGACTTCATGATTGATTAGACTCTAGGCCAATTCCTTGGCGCTGTCGAAGGTGGTAGGGCATGAGGCTAGAACGTTTCCTCGATACGGGGGCATTAAACCCCAAATGTATCGCTCAATCTTTTTGCTTTCAAAAGGGATCATGTTTGGACACATAGCAGCCAAGTCGCAGAACTTGGCTGTGTAAGTTGTTATGTCGATCCCTTTCATCTTGAGGTTCCAGAGTTCCTCCTTAAGTTTCTGAATTTCGCCCCTAGAGCAGTACTCCCTTCTCATGAGGTCTTTCAGTGTGTCCCAGCCCATGGCGTTGGCTGTTATCAAAGAGAGTAAACTGACATGGCCATTCCACCATGTCAGAGCCCTGTTAGTGAGGGTGGAAGTAGCGAACTTGATTTTGCTCTCTTCAGGACAAGAGCACATTTCAAAGACAGCTTCGGTCCTTTCAAACCACTAAGACAATGCTAGAATTCCTCCGGTGCCATCGAAAAAGGTAGGTTTGCAGTTCATGAAGTCCTTATAAGTGCATCCCTGCACTCTTTGGTAGACTTCACCAAATCTAGAGTTGCCACCGCTCGCATCACCAGAGTTCATTTGAGCCATGGCTGCTGTCACAGCTGCAGTCACAACCGTTTGGAACAACACTGGATCGAACCGCAGAGGAGGAGGTGGCGGAGGAGGGGTTTGAGTTGCTGGTCTTCCTCTGTTTGGACGCTTTCGTGGAGGCATCTTTCACTGGAAGATCATAAAAATGATGGCAATAGTAAGAGTCTATTGCGAATATGAATAGAGTGTTTCATGGATTAAATCAACATAATCCAAAGATCAGAAAGAGAGTCATAGCAATAGAGTAGTTAACTACCAATTTACTGGTATTAATGATGTAGTACAAGTTCGGAAAAAGTGACCTAACAGTAGGTCTTACATCAAACCATAGGGAAAAATGTTGGCAGTCTAGAGGTCTAGTTAGAGTACTTTTTAAGCTAGGAATGTTTACAGACAAGTGATCTACGAAACATAGAGGGGAAGGCTAGTCCCTTAAACAAAAGAGTGAGGTAACTAGACGTCTTCTACTGGCGACGGTTACTTGCTGGGCGAACCCTCAGATCCGCTAGCTGACGCATAACTTCCTGAAGGTGTCGTTCATGAGTCCTTTGGCGCGCTCGGAGTTCCCTAACTTCGGCTCGGGATGCAACTAGTTGTTGCTGCAGAGCCTCGTTGGTCCTCCTTGTCCTGTCCATGGCCTCTTCAAGTTGGCGGATGCAGACAGTGTTGAGATTCGAGTTGGCATCCACTTCTACGACTCGGCCTATAGCTGCTTGACTCTGCTCGACATTCCTAGCGACCCTTCGGATCATGATGGGCAGAACTCGATCCGCTGATCCTCCTTCGCTTATGTTGTAGAAACTTCGGTCCCCATTGAAAGGTAAAGGCTGACCCTGCTCCTCGCTCCATCGGTTCAAGTTTATTGCCCACATGGGAGTGGGACCCTAAAATGTCGGACAGGGGTTGGGGTTCAGAGCCTCAGGAGGTAGGTTGTTAACTTCTAGCTCGGAGTCGGAGCTATCCAAAAAGCCTTCAGCATGATGGTCATCCAAAGGGATCGAGTGCTCATCGTCCGATTCCTCATCGAGCCATCCTGCATTGCTCTGGTTTGGATAGTACGGATCGTCGGGATGGTGGAAGCCAGCCATGATCTCTATGCGAGAAAGGGGGAATAGAAAGGTTAATAGACGCACTAATCTAGGATACTCATAAGATGAATCGTTATTAGTTGACCCAATACTTGTGTAGTGCATACCAATTACATGTAACCGAAGCAAGATAGTCCTTCGAATAAGCAACCCTAACTTCAGACCCCCAATCAAACAAGAACAGAGAATTAAGCAAAGGCCACAGATTCTGAGTCTATAGCGCCCTAGTCACATGTAACCATGGTGTATCCACTTAGCAACTATTGTCCTACCAGTAACGACTCTTTTAGTTCTCACATATGTATATTTTAGAGACATAGAATACTCCTATAGTATTCTTATTCTAACGTTATTTTGGTAGTGTTGGTAAGTTTTAGACATGTTGCAACACCACAACCAAACTTAGGCACATGCTAGTCACTCCCAGGAAAATGTAGTTGATCAGGCTACATCCCCCCAGATATGACCATATGTCTCTAAGCCCAATTATGATGTCCAACAATCTTAATACTTTTGTTCGGTTCTAGTGCGATACTTACTTCTGTATTTATAGAGATGTATATATATATATATATATATATATATATATATATACTTAGTTAAATATTTTAGTATTTAAAAGTATATATTCTTGGTCAGAGTGTTTTAGTCCCGAAGTGTTTATAGTTCGTATATCTTTTATAGGTTGACATACTTGATTCACTATAAACAATGCTCTGAAACCAATTTGTCACACCCCAAAACCGATAACGGCGGAATACGTTTCGGGGTGGAGGACGTCATGTACAGTATCATCACAATTGCATAATAGTTAAAATGAGAAACATACAACCATTTCATTACACAGTGAGTTTAATTACAAGTGTGTTCTATAAAGTTCAATAGACACCAAAAGTAATACAAAAATAAGAGATGGATCTTGTAAGCTCCATCTTCTCCAAAATGTTGCACCTGTACCTGTCTATCTTTGACCTGAGGATGCAAGTTATTTTGAAAACGAGTATCAGCATAAAGCTGGTGAGTTCATAAGAATTTAGTGTGAATTTTGTATAAAATGTATTAGAACGTATAGTGTAAAAAAAACTGCAATTTACATTTATAAGTAGTAGAAAACCCTAGAAAATCCTATATTATCCAGAAAATGCGTCGTAAGTGAAAAACTCTAAGTTGCATGTAAGTTTAGTCATTGAAAACTGTTTGTTGTAGAAGTGTGGTACTAAAATCCCTAGTATGTAATGTAGATAGAGGGAAAAGTTATGCTTGTAGACAGTGATAGTGGTGCGAACTTCCATTAGTAATAGATACTTATTTACTTCGGGATATTAACTGAGACTTTAGTCTTAGTATTTTAGTGTGGATGTAGTGTGTTCCTTTTATGTGACCAATAGTGTGAGTAATAGAGGATCCCATGACCTTCCCGGTCATACACAGTGTAGTGGAGTAGTGCCATCCCTGGGCCTGCTCGGCTCGGACTGAGGTTAACAGTCGGGATATAATAGTGTCTACCGCATATAGATCTATTCATGTAGCATCGCCTTCTTTCTGGAAAGCTCTGGTCACAGTATGTAGCACGTAGAGTATCTTGTAGAGAGTTAGTGTGTTATCTTTCGGATTAGTGCTTTCTCTTGTAATATAGTGTAGTAGCCTTTTATGTAGTTCATAGTGTGTTCTCTTATTCGTGTATCGTTTTGTAATAGTATTAATTATAATATGTGCAGTAGTAGCGGCAACAAGTTGTGGTGGCCTTAACTATACCTATTATAGTTAAATTAGTGTGTATTGTTCTTGGCAATTAAGTAATATAGGCGTCGAATGAGATGAAAATGCTCGTATCTAACACCAATATACATGATATATAACTAAGAAATCAACGACAGTCGGACGGATAAAAAATACCCTAAGCCTACATCAAACAAGAACATGAAATAAGGCGAGTTATCGGTCCTAAGTCCTTCAAGCCTTACTTATATAAATATATTAGTGTAGATACATTTTATAAGAAAAGTAATTTAATAAGAATCTTGACCAAAAAAAAGCATTTAGAAAATAGTTTATTTTTCCAAAGTAGTTTTGAAAGCGTAAAGTTCTTTTATAAAGCATAGTGATAAATCACATGTAATTTGAACTACGGATAGTAAATCACATGTGATTGATTTCCATAAAAATTTGACTTGTATCCCCCCCCCCCCTAAAAGATAAGAAAACATTAGAAAGGTTCATTAAGGGGTATGAACTCACCTGTGATCGGGTAAATCGGGTGAAACTTTCGGTTGAGCGTTTGGTGTCAATTAAGGACTTGTACACCTTTTTAGTCCCTATTAACATATGAGATATATGTTTTACAAGAAATTAGTCACTTACTTTTTATTAAAACATTTACCTATCCTAAAATCGATTCGAGGTCTTATGAGTTAGAAGTGGTTCTCGGGGATTGTACAAGACCAAAAGGGGTACTAAGGGGGGTTCAAGAGCTTACTCCCTTGGAGTTTACGGCCCAAAGGCCACTCCCTGGGAGTTTACGGCCGTAAGCCTCTTGGCTTGGCCGTGAACTCTTGTTCAATCCCCAATTTTGATGTTAAAGTCCTTAAATCAATCCCATAAATTGTCTAGTGAAGGTCTAGGGCTAATTAGGGGGTTTAAACCCTCATTTGGTGAGGTTTGGGGGAGTTTACGGTCCTAGCTTATGCTTGGGCCGTAAAATCTAAATTAACCCTCAAAATGTGATGTTTAATGGTCCCAAACTCGAAATGGAATTCCCTAAAATCATCTCTCAAGCCTAAACATGCATTGGAAGGGTTTTTGGGGCATTTTACATGCAAAAAGGGTGTTTACGGCCTGAGCATGTGCTTGGGCCGTAAACCCTTCTTAATGCCCTAAAACTTATGGTTCTGATGCTAAAACACTCCTAGGTAAAACCCCTAACTAGTATCCAAGCTTAAAAGAAGGAAATTTGGGACTTTAGGCCACTTTTTGGGTGTTTACGGCCTAAGGAGCTTCTTAGGCCATAAACTCCTTGTTCTTATCCCATTCTCACGATTTTTGAGCTATAACCACTATGATGCATGATTAGAACAAGTTAGGGAGGAAAATCTTACGTTTGGAAGCCGGAATTTGCGGTTTTGAAGTCGAAAACGAGTCTAGAGAGAGAAAGTAGTGAGAGAGAGTATGTTTGAGTGGTAAAAGGGTTCAAAGAGGTGTTCACCTTCCTTATATATGCCTCGGGTATTGCACCCGGTACACGACTACCCGATGCTAAAGTTTAACGGGGTTTAAACTTTTTACCCGGGTTAAGTGATTGAAAAATAATATAATTTTATTTCGTTAAAATGGGACTAACATTAACGAGTTATATTTATTTACCAAAACAAATATTCACAAGAAATATAAATAAATGCTTAGATATTTATTCATTATACGACTCCATATTACGGAACTTTTTCAAAATGACAGAACCCGTTAGCGGAACCGAATTATATAACGGAATAAACGTTGGGTTGTCACAATATCTACAAAATATGTTGGGTATAACATGGGTAGATGAAGGACGAGGGGTGAAAGCTGAAATAGAGGAATATTAGTGGTATGGACCTAGTGCCCTATAGGTTAACATTGGCAGCAATGAACCTAGTACCCTATAGATGAGGACTTGCAGCTGCGCCACAACCTGTAGATGTTGTTGATCTACGATAAACATCCTAGCAGCTGCGCTCTAAGGATAGTATCAACAGCTGCGCCTAAAGGACAATACCGACAGATACACCTCGTAGAGAATGTCACAATTTTGGCAGCTGCGCCTAAGTGAAAGAACTAGCTACTGTGCTTGATAGATGTGTCATTGACAATGATGTAATTCGTACCTATTCCTTAGGATAATCCTTAGGAATGAATGAACGAGAAATAGCTGATTCTTTGGGTAGATCCTTAAGAATAAAGAAGATAATGGGGATGGGTAATTGGGTTGATTGTTTGATTGTTTAAACATAATAATTGTATTATTGTGGGTTGAAAACCCTATGTACTCACCAGGTTTCCCAACCTGACCGGCTCAGTTTATTTATATCACAGGTGATGATATGAAGTCACATTACACTGAGAGATTAAGGAGATATAAATCACTAGTGTAAATAAATGTAAGTTCTGTTTATGATTATGTTTTTGTATTAACCATGACATCCCAAGAGTTTTAAAATGAATCAAAATACTTTTCTTCGGAAATGCTTTGATAACGTATTTATCAAGTTTTACTGGGAACAAATTCTGCAACACTTTAATGTAAAAATGTTACTCTGATTTTCAAATAATCATAAACAAAATCGGTCTTTTCTGGCCATGAAATTGGGGATGTCACAGTTAGGCCTAGCGTACCCCCAGTTTGAGCACTTTCCCCATTAAGTGCTTAATACTCATGTCCTTTACGTCCAAAATCCAGATCTAAGTCTGTAAAGATGTCCTAAGGCACAAAGTTGGCAACTTTATGCCTTTGAATGTCTCATACACACCCAACTACTCCATTAAGACCTTTCCAAGGTCATTAACCCATGCATGAGGCCAAATCGCCCATCAAGCTTCCATTTTATGGTACTAAAGGACCAAAGGACCTCAGATCTGTCTATCCCATCACCTGGAGTTGCTTAACTCTCAAAGGAGGTCCAAAATCATCCAAAAATGGACCATACAAGAAACCCTAGCTGGATCTAGAGATTTAGATGGAAAAGTGCAAGCTTTTTACCTGTAGAAGCCTTGCAAGATGACTACAATGCAAATTTTTGAGGCACCAAACCATCCCAAGCTTGCCTAGCAACACTCCTTCTTGAAAGAACTCCAAAATGGCCATCAAAACCTTCTTCTTAAGCTCAAATTCTCACTCTCACACTAGCTCAGCAGAAAGTAGATGAAATGGGGTTAAAAAGGCTGATAGGGTTTGGTCTAAGAGGTTAAAAGGTGTTTAAATAGGGGTCAAGTCCGGATTTAGGGTTTTGGCCTTCAATTGCGTACACCCGACATACCCTTACATACTCCCCGCATACGTGAGATGCCCCCACAATCACTTATGCGGAGTACGCTAAGCGTACTCATAAGTACGGTCGGCGTACTCCAAGGGACCATTTGTGCCAAACTTGGGAATCATCTAGGGTTTTCAAGTCATACCTGATTTAGGGCGTTATAACTTCTCACATGCTCGGAAGCGTAAAGATATGAAATTTCAATTTATATCAGAGTTAATTCACAAACACATAACGAGTCTGATAATTGTTACTTATTACCAGTTGACAAGAACAATTAAGGATTCTATTAACTAATTAAATGGAATGATAAAACCCTAGCTAGGTGATCAGACTAACGAGAATTTAAAATTAAACATTCATTAAGTTCAAAACTGAAACAACTAGATAGAAACACACAAATAAAATCAGATCTGATAACTAATCACATTAAATGTGCTAATCTAATGCATAACTGAAAACTAGGGTTTTAGCCAGACATGACTATAAATGAATCTAAAGTAATAAAATGAAAAACGAATAAAAAATATGATCGTAGAAGTGGTATATGTGATCCCAATTTTTCCTTTTTTTCTCCCGATGACTTTTTTCGACCTTGCAAAACCTCGACACATTTATGCAAACGCAGATGTAAAAAAATACGATCGCAAATTTGGGTTTTCGGCTCGATTCGGACACGATTCTTCAATTTAAGCATTCTAAGTAACTCCTTAGCATCCTTCTTTAGTTCCAACCCTATTTAAGCTCCAAATATGCATCCAGCTGCTCCCAAAGCACCGCCCCACTCGAATTATCTGAAAACGACACAAAAATTCTAGTAGTACGGGAATTCTGATAAAAGACATGAGCTGAACATTATTTAAACTAATGACATGCAAATTTACAAAATATGATGCTAAATGCTAACAAAAACTACCCTAAAAGATCCATAAAATGACATCTATCAAATCTCCCCAAGCTTGAACCTTACTTGCCCTCAAGTAATTAAAAGATTAAACATTATAAACAAATGGAAAGATGTAGATGACCTAAAAAGAATTTAAAACAAAATAAAGGAAACTAAAAACTTGAACTAAAAATATTTCACTACTTTTCTCACATGATCAGATTTCACACCGAGGAAGCTCCAATGAAATCACTACCTAGACGACTGTCTCAACACCTTTATTGCAGATTCAAAATTCATTTTTAATAAGTCAAACCAAGCTTGAGTAAATAAATTTTACACCGAATTGAATTTGTGAAAACAAAGTATTTTTAAAATTAATTTCATGAAAATTCGTTTATAAAAACTTAGCTTGACCGACCCCGCCTTTTTTTTCCGAACTCATCCAGTAAACGCGGCAAGCTCCATTATGGACAGAAAGTCTAAGCTTACCCATATGATTCCACTATCGAGGGATGTAACTCATTATACCATGCATATTCTTTGTCTTGATCAACTCTTCAGATTTAACTTTGCTTGGTCCCTGATTTCAACTTGAACTTGACATGGATTTAACTTTGAATTTTAGATTTCTTCAAGTTGCTTGATGTACCATTTTTAACATATATATTGATTGGGCACACATTTTACTTTGAGGCCCACCATATCATCAATACTTCAAAAATGATAATAAATTGTGTGGATATAACAAGAGTTCCCTCACAATCTCAAAAGACGCAGAAACTATAGGTTTCAGTACTTTAAGGAAACAAAATAGTTATTCAATCTAGGTTCTTGTTAAGGCATATAAGGGACTTATTTCTAAAACACTGTTTGTTTTTCCATCCCACACTTCCATTGTACAAATTATCCGACTCTTATGTTGGTTCATATTTTGAAAACATTTAAAGCACTTTTTGATATGAAAAAAAAAATTTTAAATTTATTGTAATGAGACTGTTATTTTCGGTTCCTATCACACTTCATCTTTACAAAGTCATCGAATGTAAATAATATCATGATCTCATGTAAATTTTTTTCAATTTTTTTTGATTGATTTTTTTTATTCAGAAACCAAACTAAACTAAAATAACTAGAAATAACATATTTTTGGGGTTTTTATTTATTTATAATGATGTAGAAAAATAAAAACAAAAAGTATATTTTTTGATTTTTTGAATTATTTTAAATGCAATGCAGCAAATTAAATGCAGAAAATAAATTTAAAAAATTTCAACCTAAAAACTCTAAAAATCTGAAAATTTTAAAATTTTTAACTAAAAATTTAAAATTTTATACTATTCCTTCCCCAAACTTAAAATGATGCATTGTCCTTAATGCTTAGAGATGACCAACTCAATAAAACATATAAAAGCATGAGGTGTAGCTAGGAAAGAATGTACCTAATAGATTTGCAAAAATTCTAATTTGGATGATGATGTTGTCGAAAAATCTGAATTTCAACAACTTTGAAGATCCTCTGGTTTCCCCAAGCTTGCTTGGAATTGCAACCGCCATTTTATTGAAAGCACAAAAACTAAAAATTACTCCTCGGCTTGCCTCACAGAAAGTCGCCCTTTCTTAAGGTCATTGGCTCGACCATGCCCGAGGACCAGATTGCCTATACATAAAGATTTTGGCACAAAACAATTAACATTAACATGTCCCCCAAAACGGCGCCAATTTGTTAACATGTTATCACGGGAGTATTAAACAAATAAAGTTTCACTGCTGGTTGCACTAATAATATAGCATAGGGAAGCATGGTCGAATCCTCAGGGACACAGTCTAACGGTTAATGCCTTTTCACATCAGGCACATTCTAGTCATAAACAAAAATTATAGAAAGGGGGATTTTGATTAAACTAAAAACTAAAATTGGAGTGAAAATAAACTAACTTTAACTCAGTAATAAAAACGAATTTAGTTCTTCTACGACTTTCCTAATCATGCAATCAGTCCAGGTTGATTATTCAGAATGCGTTATATCTAAGTTGGTACTGAGAAAAACTAAGAAACTCTAGTATAATCTCTTTTACCTAGTTAAATTAACCAAAAGAAACTCTTCCGTTAACCCTAACTTTTTACTATCTAATTAAACAAGCTCTTAATTAAGATCAAAAACGCTGCATTCAGATCTGTGTAAAATTTCCAGCAATACCCAATATTTCTCACAAGCTCGGAAGCGTAAAGATATGAAATTTCAGTTTATATCAGAGTTAAATCCCAAACGTGAAACCAATGTGATACTTGTTACTTATTAGTAGTTGACAAGAACAATTACGAATTCTATTAACTGATTAACTAGAATGTTAAAACCCTAACTAGGTGACCATACTAACGAGAATTTAAAATAAAAAATTCATTAAGTTCAAAACCGAAACAACTAGATAGAAACACACAAAGAAATCTAGATTTGATAACCAATCACGTGAAAAGTACTAGTCTAATGCAGAACTAAAAACTAGGGTTTCATCCAGACGTGGCGAAAAACAAATCGAAACTAATAAAAAGAAAATCAAGCAGATTAATCTTCTAAACTAAGTGTAGGAGATAACTCACAACCTTCAGAACTTTAGAAAGTGCTGAAAAGTGTCAGAAATCACCTTCAGAAGGTTTTTTCATCTTCTGGAACCGTCTCCCTCGAATCTGATCAGGTGGATCTTATTGATACGCACGACAAAAACTTTTGAAACAAGTTGGTAGAATCTCTGATCGTAGAAATAGGATAGGTGATCGTAGATATGGGGATTTTTTCTAGATTTTCCCTTAAATGAAGTATGATGCTATTTTTGAAGTTTCAAGAGTTGAGTCACAAAAATACGATCACAGAAGTGATATATGTGACCATAATTTTTCCTTGTTTTCTCTAGATTGATTTTTTCAACCTTGCAAAACCTCGACAAATTTATGCGAACGCAGATGCAAAAAATGTGATCGCAGGTTTGGGTTTTCAGTTTGATTCAGACACAACTCTTTAGTTTAAGCATACCAAGTCATTCCTTATCATCCTTCTTGAGTTCCAATTCCATTTAAGCTCTAAGTATGGATCTAGCTGCTCCCAAAGTACTGCTCCACTTGAATTATCTGAAAATAACACAAAAATGCTAGCAGTATAGAAATTCTGATAAAAGACATGAGCTGAATATTATTTAAACTAATGACATGCAAATATACAGAATATGATGCTAAATGCTAACAGAACTATCCTAAAAGATGCATAAAATGGAATCTATCTGATACCTAACCATATATTTGTTTTGCAACTTGAATCCTAAACTTCGATAATTAATGTTTTTAGAAACTTAAAGGGTATTAATTATTAAAGACATAAAATTTAAAATACTAAGTGAATTATGTTAAATTTTTGTAGTTGAGAGCTAAATCGAATCTCATTACCATGCATCACCTTGTTCTTAAGGATCTACAAGAATCCATAACATTCGATGGTCATAATTTCAGAGAGTGGTATAGTCCTTTAAAAGATACTCTTATGAGAGCCTCAAGCCTAAGGTGTGAGGCGCGGCGTGGTGGCAAGGTCAAGCCTCAAGCTTAACGAGCCATGGCGAGCCATGACGTTTTTCAATGCGTGATGTAAGGCAACGATTTAGTATTAATTTATAATTATATTACCACATAATTATAAGTTTATTTTAAATATAACAACTTTTTAAAAGTGTTATATCAATAACTAATAACAAAATGTTAACAAAAAACACAATACTTGTATCCACGATTAGAAAAGACAAAACAAACAGCAAAAAAATATGTCTCAAATGAAAAAACACGCGCCATAACACGTCAGAACGCGCAATGACACGCCATATCATGCCTTGCCATGCACCATGCCTAACAACAATGTTATGAAGCTTTTTGTAACAGTGAAGTCATGCCTCACGCCATGGGACGCCTTGACGCGCGTCATGGTGCGCCTTTTAGAACACTGCTTTAACATGATATATGGTGTATGCATAAATGTGTTTCGATGATGTTTATGAGACAATTATGGGTATAGTCATTACTGGCTTTTGGAAAGAGCTGGAAGGCTTAGAAGCATTTTACATGTTTTGTTAGGTACAAATATGGAAAAGATGCAGTGATTTATGGTTTGAAACAGTTCAAAATCATGAAAAATACATAGGTTGAAGATAGTCATCCTATGTGCTATAAAAGGCCATCAGATAATGGAAAGGAAACCTTTAAGCCCAAGAATTCCAAGAAGGCCCATAATAATGGATCATGTTTCTTCTGCAAAGAAACATGACACTGGAATAGGAGCTATCCCTCTTATCTGAGAAGAAAGTCTAGAGGGATTAGTAGTTCAAGTATCTACTATATAGAAGTTATACTTTTCATATATCACTCAAGTACTTGGTACTTAAAAGTTTAATTTGATATTTGTAATTGGATTGTAAATATTTCAAGAAAAGTAAACACATGAGCACAAGCAAGTTGGAACTGCACTCTCAGAGTTTAGTTTATTATTTATGCTTAGAACATAAAGGGCTTGTAACGTAAAATAGTGTTTGTTTTTGAACAATCTATTTTTTAATTTAGAATGTGTAAATATTTGACTTAGTTATCTTATTTAAATGTTTGATTATTTACTTAAATCATTTTTTATAACAATCATATTCATATTCCGAAATGATTAACTTCTATTTGTGAGACTAAATCTCTTAATTGAATTACAAAGTAAATATCATAATTTTAATAAACAACAAGTTCTATAAGCAAACACATTTGACTTAAACTTATTTTAAAATCAAACTTATCTAAGACATTCTTATCTTTATTATATAAATGTTATGCTTACATTCCAATTTCAAGAAAGGGATATTTGAAGGCAGATAATGTAGTTTATTTGATATATGTGAATTTTGTTTATATATAAAAAAGTCATACACTATGATGTATGACTTCCTTTCTAATGAATATCTAGGATTTAACAAATGATACCAAATCAACTTAATTGAAAGCTTTAGTCGTCGTCATTATATTTTACATGCTAAAGCATAATTGTGAAACCTTATTGAATCTTTCAAATATGAAATTGATATACAAATCGACAGAACCATCTAAAGCCTTAGTGATTATAATGGATGAACTAATACTTACTAATTGAAGTTTACTTTCTAATCCGTGGAAATTATATTCCTTTATTCTTTTGGTAAATATCTTAATCACTATCAAGCATACTCTTATTACTAAAACCATGGTAGTAAAAATCGTTCGGCGGTGGATTGGGGTCAAGCGATTAATCGGTTTGGCAGAGATTAATCGAATACCTTAAATTACTAATAAAACTATTTTAAAATATAATATATCCTTAAAAAATTAGTATTTGAAAATTTAAAATTTTGAAATTTTGAAATTTTTAAATATTTGGTATAATATTTGAAATTTTGAATATTTAAAAATTTAAAATTTTGAAATTTGTTAATTTTGGTGTAATATTTGAAATTTTGAAATTTTGAAAATTTGAAAATTTTCCCACCTAGGACCGCCAAGGACCGTCGAAGACCGCCTAGACCGATCATGACCAATTTCCGCCAAACATCCCTAATCGTAATCAGTGGCAGGCCGCCAAGTGCTTAGGTTGATATTTACAACACTGACTAAAACCAACTAATGAGTAGATAAAACACTTTATAAGATTTTGTATGGAAAAACTTCATCCCTATCTTACTTAATTTTTGTGGGTTTGAAGCCTATGTTCACTAAAACTTCTAAACCCAAAATCTACTAAATACGTATTTGTAGAATATTCTAAAAGGGGATTTAGATTATTATATACAAACCCATTAAGAATAAGATCTCATATTCCTCTGAAAGCTGAGTTAACAAAAAGCAAGTTTCTAATGACAAAACAAGTGGAGGACACATTGAACTTGAAACAGCTTAACAACCATAGCATGATGTGGTAGCAGTTGACATTAGTTTTAACAAGGAATTGTTGAACATGAATCACCGTTATTTGTAAACTCAAATTGTTCACATTAATGGTAGAAATTATCTACGACTTGAGAAATATGGAATCTATCATTGATAAGTTCTTCTTGATGGTTTCTGGAAAATCCATCAACTACCAAAATGCTATATCAGATCTTGAATATGATAAATGACTTAGAGTCATTAACACCGGGATGTAATCCAAGTATGAGCTTGATTAATCTTCCTTCCTATATCAAGGCTAGAAGGAGTAAGTAATTCTTGGATAATTAGTTTTACTAATTTCCAAAAATGGTTTTTTCCTATTCTGAGGATGAATTTTGGGCTCTAAGTATAATCAAAACAAATCTTCTCTTCTAATAAAAGACTCTTAAATATGCCACATGGCTCTTTTTTACAACTCTACTTTGCCACATGGCACATTCTCCTTCACTCTTCCCTTTAAGTCCCGCCTAAAAGCTTCATCCTTGATGCATTCCTACAAAATAGGCATTTAAGTTAGAAACTATTCAATTATCCCATCAAATCAGCAAAAAAATCATGTAATTATCTGAAATTGAATTATATTAGCCAATAAATCAGCTAACGTAATCTCATCAAAAAATTAAAACTAATAATATGTTCTTTGACCCACCGAAACTACATTCTCTTTCTGTATCAACGAGGTAGCAACTTCTATTTTGTTTCTGCATAGGCTTGAAGATTCATTCTCCATCAGGTAATTACTTGTGTTTTTTTTGCTTTGTGTATGGTTCATTTTGTTTATATCATATTTCTTTGTTGATGTTCGGTTTCAGATTCAGTTACATTTCTTTATGTCGATTAACCTATATGCAGCAAGTTGTTAACAATACATACTACATAATAGATAAACGTAATATCTTCAATTTTAATTTGATTTTAAACGATTTTGTTTCTCAGTTTGTTCCTTAATCCTAGCGTCTTTGAATTTATAAATAATTCTTATCTTTCTCAGTGTTGACATCAAATATCCTTTCATTTATCAATGCTCTGCAGAAACTGAAGAAAAAAACATTAATATTCACATCAGTTTAATATGAATCTTCAGTGTATGTCCTTCTCTGTGTGTTCATTTTTAATTTGTATGTATCTATGTATGTGTTATGTTGACGTTTGTTTGTATAGAACTGTATTTATGTGCTTTGTTAGAACAATATTTATGAAAATATTACTTATGTTTATTGATGCCAAAAAGATGTTAGATGGGATGCTTATGGAGGATTCTCGGTTAGCTGACTAGAAAGCTATTGATACAAATTCCGTTTTAATATGTTTGTTTAAATGAAATTTGTTTCGCTGTCATTGTCATTATTCCTGTAGGTACGGAATGGTATTTTATTAAATAAAGCGAATAACAATCCAAACAAATGTTTTTAGTTACAAAATCAATGTTTATGACTGAAAAGTACATTGCTATTGCCTTAACTTTTAGAACATACTAATAAATAAATTTTAGTAATATGTTTCTGTTTTTTGTTTCAATCATTATTAGCTTTATTCTTTTAATATGAGTATAATGCTATCAGGTCATCCATTCCTCAGGTGAAATTCTTACAATACAATGCCTTAATAAGAAATCTTTTCAAAGTACATTGTTCTAATAAGAAGAAATGAAAGTAGAATGACATAATAAGAAAGAGTTAGGAAGTAGATTGTTTTCCAGGTGTTAATTAGTAATTTCGTACCTACATTATCAATCAAGAGTCATTTAATTTGAATATGAACCTGGTGCAAAGTTGGCTGCTTCTATCCCATTGTAGTTTATAGAAGCCTTGTCATAAATCCTAATAATATATAAATAAGTCTCAAATAAAGAATCCAATCAAGGTTTGAAAGAAAAAAATCTTAAAAGTCAAACCTTGCTCGATTCCACTGTCAAATAACATAAGGTAGATGTATTTTTTATTTTATGTCGGCCAAATAAAGAAAAAAATTGGTAAGAATGATCAAATTGACCAAAAAAATCAAATGGTCATTTTAACTAAAAAAAACTCTACATTATTATTATTATTATTATTTTTTTTTGAGTATTTTATGTCAGTATAAGGTTCTTTTTTGTTCATTTTAATTTTAACCCCCCAAAAAAGTATACTTTCTATTATAAGAGATTCATATCATTATAACAATATTTTTTGTTCAGTTTAAGTTTTATGTAGGCCAAATGACAAAAAGGGTCAAAATGGTCAAATTGACCAAAAAGGCAGAAATTGTCATTTTCACTAAATTCTACAAAGAGCATTATACTTCTGTGTAGGGAATTTTCAAAATTTAACAACACCACTTTAGAATTGTACAATGATATAACTAGGATTTTTTTTTTATCAAAGTTATGTTATAACCAATGTTATCACATAGATATACATAGAGAAATAGTATGCAATGCATACCTTCTCTATGAAGCCCGCTTGAAAATATGAGTGAACAACACAATTGCCATGTATAGCTACAAGAAACCCAACAAAAGTTTAATTAAAGTTTGATAAACTATAATTTTGTATGTTTATGACAAGTAAATGTTATAATTATATAGCATTGGTACTTTGAAAGTATAATGTTATAATTATGTATGGTATGACAGTTAATTAGTTCTACATGTAGAACATCAATCATGCTACTGGATTTCTAAACTATGATTGGATTAATATAATATGAAGACATAAATAGAAAACTATAATTATCAACTTATTAGAGTTTCTTCAAAAGGGGCTGACTTTGAGAAAAAGCTTGAAGGGACATTACATTCAACATGTTTTGCGTGGGTTTAAGTACTAGAACCTACAAGATGATAGTAGTAGACATAATTTATAAACACTAAACGATTCATATTGAAAACAATTTATTTCCCTGTTTGTATACAAGTGTTTCGAAGTTTACGCAAAAAGTGGTATTTTTATTTATAACATCTTTTATTCTTAATTTTCATTTGTACATTGTTATATATTTTTAATATACGTTTATTGCAATAAATTAATTTGTATTTTTCCATATACCAATTTTCTTTTACTTCATTCATTATGGTTGTTTTATATTTCATTATATAATATCATCATTTTTTTTTATTAATTTACACATAAATAATGTCCCAAGAATCTTAAAAACATCACATATTTATTTGAAACAATCATTATAAAGTTACATAACAATCACATATCTTTGTCACTTAATAATTTTTAAAAAATAATTGAATAATAATCATGATCTTAATTGTCATAATTCGTTAAATTTTATAACCGTGGTTTCCCACGGATTATAACCTAGTTAATAATTATAAATCCGTGTTCTCCTAAGTAATGTCTTCATTTCAGTATATCAGACGTGTCAAAACAGATTAAAATGAATGAAAAATTACATGTAAAAATAAGGTACTTGGCAAGAATAATAAATAAGTTAACTATATTTGGGTTTCTCTAAATATTTGTCAAAATAAGAGGCCCAAAAGAATCAAGGTAGGCTTTGTCCAAATACAAAAGGTCAAACATATTGACAAGCTCTTCTAAAGATTGAGATCTAGAGAGAAATAGCCAATGGGTTCTTCTTCTAAAGATCAATTGCCGCCATATCCGAACGCAGCTCGAATCTCCGATTCTCAATGCTATTCTCAGTACACTGCTTCTCTCAAATGTAACCATACTCTTTCTATGCGTCGATACTTTTTCATTTCGGTAAATTTGTATCGGTTTCTCCATAATTAACGAACCACTATAGTTTTAGGGTTCATTCAGTTTTAGGAGCTCTGCTGTTCATCTAATTTAGGGCTTCTCTTGTTGCGTGATTGCTTAATTAGGGCATGTTCGAATCATGCTTGTTATATCCAAAATTTTCCTTGATCCCCACATACCGATTAGATAAAGAAGAAAAATCCCTTTTAGCATCAGTATTTTATCTGGTTTGGGAAATCAGTACAATTGGTGCTACTGTTTATATTTTTGGGTGTAATTTTTACTAAAAATGGTCTATATCTTTCTTTGATGATTGTTAGTGGCATGAATTTGAAACTATTGGGTGTTATTTAGGAATCAAATGTTTTTCTATTTTAAATTTCTTCATGCTTGTTTATCTATATGTTGGAATCCATCCCTTTTCTGCACATATTTTTGATGATCATTAGTAATAAGTCCTGAATTCTCAGGTTTGGAAGAATTTAGCTCTGATAAAAGCAAATGTCAAGAACATTTTGATGTCTACAAGGAATGCAAGAAGAAAGAGGTTAGTTTTACATGTTCCTTTATCTTTTTTCTGGCTCTTTTATATGGATTTTCAAAAAATGGTAGATTACTTTTTATTTTTTATTTTTATTTTTATTTTTTGGTGTTGTAGAGAGAGGCTAGATTGGAGCGCAATCGAAGTCGATCACTTTTCTCATGAAGCTTCATTAATGACTCCTAACATTTCATCCTTTTAAAGTTGTGAGCATTTGAACAAATGATTATGTATTACTTTATTAATGTTTTTCATAATAAACTTTGTTATGTACTTATGTTAATAATACTAGTTTTTTGTTTGCGAAAAGATGATTTTAAGAATTGTTATATTTTCTATTTATATGTATAATAATTGTTACACCTTTCATGTTAAGTATAATGTATGGATTTTGGTGAAAATCGTCAACACAGTGAACATATGTTTTATGTGTATAAGCATATTTATGTGATTGGTTATTTGAGTGTTTTGTTTTGTAATTTTTTGGTCTAGAAATAAAAGATTGGAAGTGAGTCCATGTAATTTACTAAAATGAAGATACATATTTTGGTACATGTTGGAAATACAATGACATCGTATGTAGGAACAATGAATAATGACCTAAACAAATTAAAAAGTGTTGCTATATTAGTTTTTTTAAATGCGAAGTTTTTAGTAAGAAATACATAACTATGATCTATATTAGTTTTGAGAGCTCATGTTTTAATTTGTAAAGTAGATATCGTTCTTAATATGTGTCACTTGTAATTTCTTTTTAATTTTCAAACAATGTTAACTATGTTGAACCTCAAAAAAAAAAAAAAATAACATGTTCATCATATATATATATATATATATATATATATATATATATATATATATATATATATATATATATATATATATATATATATATATATATATATATATATATATATATATATATATATAGGGTTAGGTTTATTTGATACCACCTATATTTTGTGAGACCGTGAGACGCATTTTTTTATTTTTTTTAGTTAATTTAAGTTCCGAAAATAATATTTAAAATTTTTTTTTTTTGATTTTTCCATTTATTTTGCATTTTAAAATTATTTTTAGAATATATACAGTGTAATATTCTATTTAGAATACTTCACGTATTTTTTTTATTTTTTTATATTTTTTTTAGTTAATTCAAGTTCCGAAAATAATATTTAAAAAAAGAATTTTTAGATTTTTCCATTTATTCTGCATTTTAAAATTATTTTTTAGAATATGTCAGTATAATATTCTATTTAGAATGTTTCACGTATTTTTCAAAAAAAAAAACGGAATTTTTTTTTATTTTTTTAGTTAATTCAAGTTCCGAAAATAATATTTAAAAAAAGAATTTTTGGATTTTTCCATTTATTTTGCATTTTAAAATTATTTTTAGATTTGGTCTCACGGTCTCACAAAATTAGAATGGTCTCAAATAAACCTGAATATATATATATATATATATATATATATATATATATATATATATATATATATATATATATATATATATATATATATATATATATCTTGTTGCTTTTTCCCCTCCTTTAAAACGACAATATATTACAAGCAAAGCTAACCCTAGTAGTATTAAAATTTTCACATCCATTACTAACCCAATCTAATTTGTTTAACACCAATTTTGAAACGAGAAACAACATCGATAGATCCGACAATAAATGACCCAACCTGCTAGCAAAAAGTAACCTAACCTGCCAACCCAAACAAAAAAAATTAAATCCAAACTATAGTTAGGAGGCTAGGTTATAGTTAGTAGCCTAGGTTGAGATCTTAACCCAACGAACCCAACCAATTAAAATGGTTGGACTGGTTGAAATTCTGAACACATTTTAACCCACAATTAACAAGTTAGGTTGAGATTTTTAGCTCATATATGATTTAGTTGAAATTCTCAAATCGTTTCCAAGTTTAGGTGTTTCCATTGATAATTCCTAAGTACGATTTTCAAGTTAAGATGAATCCATACCGGTAAGTTAGCTCTTCAATTTGTTTCATTCTTAATTTGTTTCCGGTTTAAGTACTTACATTTAAGTTGTGTGATATGTATGTGTGTGTGGTTGTGCATGTCTACTTTGTTGTTGGTGATGTGTTTTAATGTATGTTGTGTGTGTGTATGTTATGTGTATGCAACTACAATGTATGTGTACATGTGTGTGGATGTGAGAAATAGCAACATACTTTTGGAATGAAAATATTTGGATAGTATTAAATAACAACATGTTTTTCAAATGAAAATAGGCCAACACACCTAAAATGGGTCAACACGCTTAACACATTTATGTAGCACATTGGGCTAGGTTGGAAGTCTTAATCAATTTAATTAAATAGGTTTGGTTGAGATTCTTAACCATTTAATAAATAAGTTGAACTTGAACCCAACCTCATGTCGATCCTTTGCCAACTATGCTCCTAAAGACACAACCATTTGATAAACATTTTAACATGATTTGGGAGCTTTAACTTATCCATGAAATGATTCACCTCTTTGATGTTGTTTAAGCTCGTATATTTGATGTCCCATTAGTTTTCAATCTTCTTTCACAAAATTTCATTAATGGGCACTAGATAAGAACATGGAGTTTCTTTCTCAGTGCCAAACACCTACTTTTAGACCTGGCAATGGAGCGGGTTTGGAGCGAATCAGCCTTGATCCAAACCCTTTTAACATATTTCAAAATCCGATCCAAACCCCTCCGTAACCCGCAGGGTTTTAAATAATCAGACCCATACCCTTATCCACCGAATCAACGAATATCCAAACCCGCCCCGTAACCCAAAGGTTTTTTAAATAATCAAACACATTTTAATTAATTCCTAAATTAAAACTTCTTAAATAAAAAAATCTATACTATATCTTAATACTTAAAATAAAAATTTTTTAAATAAAAAAAATTGATTTAGAAAAGGACATTACATACTCGAGGAATTTCAGTCGGAATTAAAAATCACTATTGCAACAACTTTGAATTGATTTACGACTGTCGGTTGTAATGATAACGAATAGCAATTGCCAACTTTTTTCATGTTAAAAAATGATTTATTGAATTAGAAATGGACATGACGATTTCTAGATGAATATAAATTGTAAGACATTTTGATTCTTGATAGAAGTCAATAAGTTTAGAAACCGACTTATCGATTCCTATGTAAAAGCGTTTGTTTCTTTGGCCTTTGCCTTTGGACTTCTGATTGTAATTAAAATTAAACGTTAAGAAGTATAAAATATAAATGTATAATTCTAAAATTTATGTAACGATCGAAAAATTCCAACCAATTTAAAGTTTTCAAAACAACCCGATTTCATTAATTTATTACAAAAAGGTTTCCAATACAATTTATTTAGAATATTCCCAGAATCACATCACAACATAAACATGAGGAGCGGTACGATCACGCCTTCGCCTTACCACGGTCTCCTGAAGAACCTGAAAAAACATTAAACCACAACTGTAAGCCCGAAAGCTTAGTGAGATACCCCCAAAATACCAACCACACATACGCCCTTCCAGGCCATGACCTTCCAGTCCAAAACATAGTGTCTTCCGTCCCATAACATAATAGCATACATATCATAACAGAACACAGAACAACCATGAACTTCGGGTCTACTGTGAGACTGGTCCGCCGCACCGGCCAACAGTCCACCTGGTCCACCCTCCGAGTCTAGCCATATACATCGAGTCTACAGTGTGATTGGTCCGCCCGCACTGGGCCTTCAATCCACCTGGTCCACAATCTGAGTCTACAGTATGACTGGTCCGCCCGCACAGGGCCTTCAGTCGGTCTGGTCCACTCTCCGAGCCTCGGCACGTCTGGTCCGCCCTCTTGGGGCGTACAGCCTATCCGGACCGCTCGCTGGGCCTCCGGGACAACCGGTCCGCCCTGGGTATCTTGGCCTACAGCACAAAGCAGGACCCGCCTCAACCCATCTCTAGTCCAAACAACCATGTGCACATAAACATACAATCATATAACAATTCACAGTCAACAAGCCGATCAAACAGATCACATAGCATATCATCATCCTAACCAGGATACCGACCTAACCGGTCACTAGCATAGCATCACCCTACATATCAGGATACCGACCTTAACCAGGTCTCTAAGATATACTATCCTAGCTACCAGGATGCAAACATATCAAAGCAGTAACATAACAACAAATACCCGGATCTCAATCTGATAAAGGGCCGGCCTTGGTGCCTTAGACCCTGTTGATATAGTGAGGATAACTCACCTCGCGATTGCCGAAACTCTGAACTGAAGAATCAGATTCCCGAATCACCGACTCACCGAAACTCCCGAACTAGCCATCATAACAAAATAATCATTAGGCCAAACATACATCCACTTAATTGGCCCAAGGCCAAAGTCCAAATCTTCTACAAAGCCCACTATTGGCCCAATTTACCAAATTGGGCCCTCCGCACCAAATGGGCCTAGATCCAAGGTCCATAATAATAATTGGGCCCAAAATACTCTGTCCATAATTTCCAGCTATGGCCCATAAATCCAACAGCCCAAACTATAAGGCCCTAAATTGAAAATGCCACAGATGGGGTACGCTCTGCGTACCCTTCTTGGTACGCTGGGCGTACAACAATGCTCGCAACATGGGATCGGGACACTGGCCCGCTACGCCGGGCGTACTCATAGGTTACGTGGGGCGTAACCTCACTGTTCAACAACACCATATAACGTCTTAATGGTTTAAGCTCTTAAGCCCAAACTTCGGATCCTTATGCCAAATATGCCTAAGATTCATAAAGTCTCAAACTTTATCACTTGGGACGTCCATAAAGTTCTTAATCCAAGGTCTTAATCCATTAAGACCCACATATCTCTCACATGGAACAACCACAGCCCTTAGGACCTCATTTTTCTCACTCAAGACCTCTCCAAAGGTCTGAAAGGACAGATAATCTTGACCAATTCGAAACATGCAACAAGATGAGGACTTTTGGGACAAGAATGGTGTCAAAGCTTCACAACACATAGATCTACACAATATGAATGTCAAGCAAGAAGCTTTATACCTCAGATAGGCTCCAAAGGATGATGTCTTTCCAGATCTATAAGCTCCAACCGTTCCACTCCTTCTTTGCCAACTTCTCCTTTCTTCCTTTATGCTTTCCTTTGCTAATCCAAGATTTCCAAGACCAAACACACCCAACAATGGAGGTGGGACGGCTATCTAGGGTTTCTGAGGTTAAGAGAGTGCTTATGGAGGCTAAGGAGGAAGCCTTTATGTTCCTTATATAGTGGTTGCCCTTAAAATTAGGGTTTTGGGATTCTGAGAGTACGCTGGGCGTACTTGACCTTGCACCCGCGTTCATTCACCCAATTACGTTGGGCATAACCCAGCCTATGCTGGGCGTACCCAGCATATCCCTTTTCTTCATACATGGTTTTCCTTTTCCACTTTTCCCATAAAAGAACCAACATTACCCTTTCTCTTAAATCCCAGGGACTTATACATAAATACTTTTAGGAACGGGGCGTTACAATTCTCCCCCACTTAAATTAGGCTTCGCCCTCGAAGCCTGCGGCAACTTGACTCCAGAACTTCTCCCGCAACACACCACCTGGCATTAACCAGACCAGGTTCCTCAAGACACAACCATAGAAACCCGAAACTCACTTTCTCCTTTCTTGCGGTGTCCTGACCACCGACTCAAGCCGGCCACCGGCTTTACCCTCTGATAACCACACCTATCAGGCTCCACACTTGTCAACCGAGTACCACTCCATGGCACTTTTCTCGATCCTGGTCACAACAATCACTTGACTCTTACGAGCTAGATATAACCCCGAACCACCGGGTTCCCTATCCGAGCCTCTTGGCTCTACACCCGCGGAATTCCTTCCGCGACCTCAGCAGACATCCAAACCGGATGTGATCCCATACCACTGCCACAATCACGCTGCTCAATGACCATAATTGGACCACTCCAACCATAACTCTGCGCTGTTGCTTTCACTTTCGTGAATTTATACTCCCTCTTGGAGCTACATTCTTCTCTCTTTCCTTACCAAGGAAATCCACGTGGCCACCTTGTCACTACGACAAGTGCCACGGTGCTCGCCCAACGCTACACCACTCCCTTATAGCATAACCGCTATCCATGCAACACGCATGCTCTGAATCTGCTCGCAAGGACTCTCAAGTCCATGCACCATCTCCACTAATAAAGATCAATATCTGGGGCCAGACCTTATAATGCTAACACAACGCGACATACTCAACCCATTTCCTCGAACCAGTCTAAAAATACCTGCAGAGTCTTCAGCATGACTGGACCGCCTTACCAGGCCTTCAGGCAATCTGGACCACTCCCAAAACCTTCAGCCAATCTGGACCGCCATCCAGGGCCTTTAGTCTGGCTAGACCGTCCTCCGAGCCTTCGGCCTGACTGGTACGCCTACCGGCCTTCAGTCTATCTGGACCGCTCAACTAGCATTCATCATTCCGAGTTATCTCTTCGGGAATTCCTCCCATACATACTGTTCTAGCCCTCTAGGGGTTCCGAACTCTATCTCCATCATACATACTCGATCCCCGCCTGATCCCAGGCCCTCCACAATCAAATGCCCTAGGTCTGTATCCCGCCCCGCACGCCTGCTACTTACTCATCCCAGCCTATACTCTGGACTGACAAAACCACTGCTGAATCCCAAGCAGCTAAACAACCTCTCATGCCCATCGACCTTCCGGAGAATTTCCAATTCTCCCCCACTTACGGCGCTGACTATCAACCACCGGTCGCTATCACCGACCTCCCAAAACAACGCTGCACAAAACCAACACTTACACGCGGACTGATTCCCACTAGCACTAGCAACCTTCACAGAAATCACATTTCCACACTGATCATACCGCTCGAAAGAAACTCAATCTTCAATTAACCACTCCTCAGACTGCAGATTCTACCCGACATGCAGACCAACGCCAGACTCCCACTAATAACCCTCATGAAAGATAACCAACAAAATCCCAAACACTAACCCATAACCATACCAAACCCTCAAGGAACAACGGATACCATACCGAAAACCACACAATGAGACTAGCAGATAAACAATACTCCACAATAATCACAAGATAATCAAGACATCAAGAAAGAAACATACCCGCACTGCATCCAACACTGCTCTGACCTCCTCTGCTGTAAGCTGAAAAGCACGACCCTGAGCCCTTGGGGGCTCCGCTCCACCCTGACCTCCACCCGTGATCCTCAAAGTGGCCGGTGCTGGAGCCTGCACCGGTCCTGCAGCAAGCTGTGGACAGTTGACCCTCAAGTGCCCAACCTGATGACAATGATAACAAATCCTCAAATCCTGAACCGGCGCTGACTGCCGACAATCCCTCGCATAGTGCCCCTCATTTCCGCACTTGCGACATGCACTACCGGACCTACAAACTCTGGTGTGACCCCTCACACACTTCCCACAAGCGTGGTTGCTCTGATCTCCTACCCTAGAATCAACGGTCTTGGACCGTTTTGGCACCGGCTGCGACTGCACCGGAGCCTGCCTCAGCTCACGCAACTGCAACTCAATCTCTAACTCACGCCGCCTGGCGGCCTCCTGCAACTCCAAAAAGTCTCGCACCTCTGCGTAGACACAAACTGTCTGATATCTCTCTTGAGCATACTCAGATATCGGGACATCTGAGCCTGCTCTGAAGCGAACTCAGGGAAAAACATCGCCCTCTCAGTGAACATCCCGGTGATCTCAGTCACTGACTCCGAACCCTGCTTCAGCTCAAGGAACTCCTGAGCCAATCTCTCTCTCTCAACCCGCAGAACATAACGAGTGCTGAACATCTCTCTGAACTGATCCCATGAAACCGCAGCCCTCTGCGCATCCGAATATGACCCCGTGGTCAATCTCCACCAATCCTTCGCCCCGAGCCTCAACAGGTTCAGAGCACACCTCACCCTCTGATCAGCAGGGCATGAACACGTGAAGAAACACCCCTCCACGTCCGATAACCATCTCATAGCAATAATCGGGTCCTGAACTCCATCAAAGGTGGCAGGCTTCGTATTATCGAAGTCCCGATACTGAAAACCCCGACCAACTCCTCCCCCTGCCGCCGCTACAGCCGCTGTAGCTGCCGCGGCAGCCGTCTCTGCGAGAGCTGCATAGCGCTCATCAAAATACTCAACTATGGCGGTCTTGATCAACCCAAACAGTTTCGGCAACTCAGCCTGGAACAACGCAGCAACCTCATCATGCAGGATCTCGTGAATCCTTGCATCCAACTCGCACGAGCTCATCTGACCAATAACCTCGGGCGGTACTGACCCGCCTGGAACTCCTCTCCTGCTCCCGATCCTGACCCGGATCCACTCCCAGCATGCCTCGAAATCTCCATACTGAAAAGCACCACACAATCTCAAACACTTCCCACAAACCCGGGAACCAACTCTCAACCCAACACTGGAGGTCATGGTTTCCCTGATACGCGTATGGGTCCTGTGCTTTCAGTAGTACGGGCCCATACTACCTTCCACACCTACCCATATTTTTATGAAGTACTACCACAACACGCTAGTGAAAACATACAAAACAAGCGCTCAACCCTCACTACTAGAGGAACGCTGGAAATCTCCCACAAGGAAACCCTAGGCTAACAGGCATCATAAATCAGGCAACATTATCATGAAATCCTGAAGATCCCTAGCCTAGCACTAGCATGCTGTTCTATCAAAGCTCAAAAACAAATATCATGTATGGTATTTTGGGGTTACTTACTGGCTTCGGCTGATCGTACATCCGCGTCCTCCTTTACTCATTTTGAAAACCATTTTAAATTCTCTTTTAAAAACCCTCCTCGATTTGAGACTGGAGTCACACGAGTGTTCCTCCAATTCACTCAAACCAAGGCTCTGATACCAACTTGTAACGACCGAAAAATTCCAACTGATGAGATTATTAAAACTCTTGATCGATTAGATCTTATAACAGGCGATACAAGAAAGCAATAACAGTAAGATAAAAACACAAGAATGGAACTGAATCAGTCGAATGATTAAACCAATCCTCAGCAGAGCTCGATGAAGAACTTCCGCTGTAGAGGATTCTAGGGTTACAAAAGATAAGAACGTAAACGCTTATAAAAATCTCTATCAAATATTCTCTAATCTTACGTTAAAGAATGCATGCAAGCATCTATATATAATAAACCCTACAAAGAACTCACGGATGGACAGACCCATACCGGAGACAAAACTGGACTAGCTAACGAGCCCAAAGACGCAACACTAAACTGGACCTAACAATCTCCCCCTTTGCGTCAATTTGGAGCGAGACTATCACTTCTTCTTGCAGGGTCCAGCTGCCGGAACCTTCTTGGTGGTATCAAACAGACGAGGGATAAGAGCGAGGATTGTCTGTCTGAAGCGAATGTACCACTGGATCATATCATCAAAGTACTTCTTGTCGTAAGCTGAGTTTTGCTTGCACCGATGAATAATCCCTAAGACATGTTCCAGGCATGTAGTGGTGTAGAGATGTTTGTCTGCCAAAGCGAACATGCATTTTTGGCCTTCGTTTCTGGTAAACATTACAGAATTTCTCTTCGGGTCTATCTTCCCCATCTGCATCATGTGGAGATCACTTGCTGAGCCAACATGAGAAATAGTAGGCTTTTTCTTGAAGACACTCGCTATCTCTTGATCCATCTTGGCGACTTCCATGATGTAGCAAACAAGCATCCTCTTGAAGTGGTCAATGATCGGACCATATTCTGCTTCATTTGTAAGAAGGATGTTGTGTAAAATTATCCAATCGTGTGGATTTAAGTTGGGAAGATCCGCAAGCGAAATGACATGTTCGGTCTTGGCAGATCCTCTCAGCACCTCAAACCGAACGTTAGTGAAGTTTCCTTCCCGATACGGCTTGAGGACCCGAACATTGACTATCTTCTGAGCGCTCCATGTTTGATACTGTGGCTGAGCAGCCTTCAGATAGAATTCGACCAAATCCCGGTCAACCTTTGGATGAGGATGAGGGAACTCGGCAATGTTGTCAAAGGCATGGAAGACGAACGCCTTTCGGGTCAGTGGCATGTCGAACTGAGAATCGACAGAATTATCGTGATCAAGTGAAACCACTGGTTCTAGCCACAAGATGCTTGGAGTTTCAATGGCTTCTTTCAGCAACTTCTCAAGAGTCCAAGGAGGAAAAAGAGTTTTCCTACTCTCAAAAGGGCCGTGAGCCTCTTTCTGTTTCCTTTCAGCTTCTTCAGCCTCTCTAGCAACCCGAGCGCTGATGTCAGCATCTTTGTCTCGACCTTGCTTTTTCAAGAGGTCAGCAATCATCTCTCTGTCGTCGTCACTATCTTCAGCAATTTGTTTCCCTTTGTCTTTTACACCCGAACCTGAGGCTTGGCCTGTTGGAGGAGGTTCGGTTGTTTTTGTTGCTGTAGAAGTGGGAGGCGGTTGAGATACATTCTCTCCCCCTTGTTTCGGAATGGACACGAAGTCAAGGAGCCCTTCAATCTTGCTCAGGAGAGAAAGGGTAGGAGCAAGCTTTTCTGTAAGATCACGCCTCACAGAGTAGTTTAGGATTGGGTCATGTGCTTCCAGGATGTTTGAAATGGCTGCGTGGACATCCGAAACACACGAAGACACAATCTCTCTTTCAGATCGAAGAGACTTAATCTCCTTTTGAGAATTGGAGAGTTGAAGACTCTTGACCTTCAGAGCAGTGGTCTTTCTGGAAAGAGCATCCATAAGAGAATTTTCAGCAGCAAGATCTTCTTGGAGCTTGGTCAGTCCCTCCTCAATCGTCGCCTTAAACGCTGAGTTATCGTCCGAGAGAGTTTGACGAAGAGTGCCAAAAGACTTCAGTTCTGAGGCAACTAAGGTAGTCAGCAGGTTGACAATGGGTTCCAGTTTCGTTTTGGTGTTGTCAGCAGTCTCCTGTAAAGACTGCAAAAGAGATGAAGCATCAGTAAATAGTTTTTCGACTTTTTCGGTCGCAGCCTCACAGGCTTTGGTGGACGCATCAATTGCAGCAGTAGCTGAGTCTAGAGAGACTTGATGAGCTTTGGAAAAAGCATCAACAATCTTCTGAATAGCAGCTTCAGAAATGGTAGACTGTGATGAAGAAGAGGAGGCGATGAGAGAATCTATCTTTTCGTGAAGCTCCTTGAGATGCTTCTTGGTGATCGGAGCTTCATCATCGTCATCACTCTGCACCTGATACGGACTATAATAGAGCGAATCAAATGTCATATCCTCCCCACCGAGGAATGGTTCTTCGTCCTCTGCTGCCTGAGGTGAGGGTGGAGGTGAAGGTGGAGGCTCAGTAGTAGAAGTAGGTTCGGGTTGTGAAGTAGGTTCGGTAGTGGGAGTGGGTTCGGGTGCTTTAGTAGGAGCCCCCGTATCAGATACGTTGGTTCTTACTTCTGCGGTTGTGGTGGTAGCTTCTGTAAAAATGGGAGGGGGTACTGGGATGGAGGTAGGTGGTATTTGGGTGGTGGAGGTTATGGGGGAATGGAAATGGGAATAGTGGCGGGTGGAGAAGAGATAGGTGAATTGGAAAAATGAACTTCTGGGGTAGGCGATCGTGGAGGAGTGTTACCACGAGGAGACTCGTCAGAGTCTGAATTTTCTTCCTCAGATTCACTTGAGGAGGAAGCTAATATCAGCTTTCGCCTAGGTTGGGTTTTTCTTTTCTTCATTGGAGGGGATTGGGCAGCCTTGGTGGTTTTACGTTTCTTGGGAGAAGGGTCGTTTGCTCCCTTGCCAACCTGCTTGTCTTTGCCTTTTTCATTCTTCTTTCCCTTTGGGGCAGGCTTGTCAGCTTCATGGATGGATTTGATCATCTCAGGAGTTAGCTCTCTAGGACCAGAGCGACGAAACTCCTTGTAGGTTCGGATGATACACATGTCAGCGGGAACGTCTCCATACATCGACTCAGGGATAGAGCCAATGAATTGAAATTTTGAGGCATCGAAGACGATGATCTTCGTGGTATGAAAAGTACCAATCCATCACCCATTTTGTGACCAACGTCCAAAATCGAGCGTAGGAGATCTCGGAGTGTCGAGACGTGGATGCAAGGCTCTGGATCAGTTGCTGCCATAACATCGACCCATAATCTAGGTTGATACCGTTGTAAACCCCATACAGAATAGTGATGAACAGACGACTCGCTCCGTCTGATCCAGCACTGCGTTTAGATAACCCCTTGAACAGCACTGTAAACAACCCATTTCACTGAGGAGGCAGGCACGATTTCTTGAACTTCGTGACCGTTGTCAGTACCTCAGTATAACCCATATTGTAGAGCATAGAAAACATGTGACCCACCGGAATTGATTCAGGGTTAACCCTAGATGAATCAGGTTCAAACCCTAAAAGTGAGCAGAATCGTTGCTTGGAGATTGACGCCTTGTGATCAAGCACGTCGACGAAGATCCTGTTGACTGACTTGTCGTAATGAGCAGTGGCAAAAATTTGGGATAAGAACTCCATAGGAACAGCTTCAGCTTTGGTGAGTGCAGGAGCAAGCGGCGAGTATTTGAGACACTCGATGATCGGGAACATGAAGGCATCATAAACCTGAGGAGTAAGATCGATGATCAAACTCTGTTGGGGACGAATCGGCAGGATGTGGGAAGTGGCATGAACTGATGATGAATCCGCCATTGTTGTGAAGAAGTTGGGAGAGATGATGAACAGTAGAATACGTGAAGAATTTCTTGCTCTCTGAAATTTGGGTGCAGTAAAGAGGTAAATAATGGTGAAGATTACCTTTTATACTGTGGCTAAAGGAGAGAGAAGAATCTGTCCCAAATCTTCGAAGGAAATACGAAGGGTTTTTCGGAAGTGATTGATGCGTGACAGTTGTTAGCACCGATGATTACGCATGAGAGAGAATATCTGTCCCGATTCACACGCCTTCCCATCAGGCGCCGTTTTTAAACGAAACGGTTCCACTTCGCATGCCTGGCCTTCAAGCGCCGTTTGAAAATCAAATCGATTGGACTCCCACCTAAGTCAGCATCTTATCCTTTTAGATTAAACGTCATCTTAAAGCAAAATTGACCACGTGGATCAATGTGAGCCACAACTCTTTTATGACTTCAAATCCCATTTTAAAAAATATGCCTTGTAACTAATGAAACCAGAATTTTGGAAAATCAAAAAGATTTTTGTGCTTAATGTGTAAAAGAAAAGGAAATAAAGCAACACATATAAGGGAATTTGTGATGTCAATAAAGACACGAAACAATGGATCCCGGGCACGAATCTCTTCCTTCAAAGTCAAGACAATAATCGAACGAAGTACTTGTGAGACCAATGTAGTCTGTTGAACAAGTAGGTTTGAAATAATTTAAGTGGTAATGTAAAATAGTTTATGTAAAATCTCAAAAAAAAAAAAATTAAAACTGGATTCCAAGGGAAGAAATGTTATGGGATTTAACAATTTCATAGGAATCACACAAAAGAAAATTAGAGATTTTACTTTCCATCCTCATTGATAAGTCCTCCAATTCGTTAGTGAAAGCTAGAGCAAAATTGATTGTTCACCGTCAATGCATAGTAGGTATTGAATTGTGGGATTCACTTAGTACGTAGTGACACGAAGCTAAGATCATAAACACAAAAATTGTGTAACCATAAACCTCAGTGGTAATTTCTGAGAGCCTCAAGGGTTATGTTTATGAAGCGAATGAGATGGAGAAAAGTAGTGTAGATGGTATAAAGAAAAACCAAAGTACCTCTGCTGTTAAAATAAGGACCAAACAGAAAACTCTTGTCTCATGTGAGAAGAGAGTTAGGTAGCTCATGATTAGAATAAATATGAAAGCCTAATTGGGAAGACAATGTTTGTATGTACCGAGTCAGTAAGGCTATTATTCAGAATCAGGTGAGGCTTTGGACACATACAACAGCATGCTTCTAGGGACACTTAACTTAATGAAAGAATTTCCCCACAAATATCCACATAAAAATATAAGACATAAAACAAAAAAATTATCGAACTAATAAAAATAAAAAAATGTTTTTGGAGTTTTTGATTTAAAAGAATAAAAAGATTTTGGAATTTTTGATGTAAAATAAAAATAAAAAAATGAGACACACAAAAAAAAAATTTGGAACCGAACCCGAGCGTTAGCTCTATTTCGGTTGCAAAAAAAATAAGTTTGAAAAAGAAAAGAACTTTGAAAATAAGATTAGAAGAATTTGAGAAAATGATACAAAAGGTTTACAACCAAAGAAACTACCTTTGAGTGATAAGCGAAGATCAGATGATAGAACCGAACCCAAGCATTCGGTTCATTTCGGCATACCAGAACAGAACCGAACACGAGCGTTCGGTTCATTTCGGCACACATGTGACCCGAACCCGAACGTTCGGTACATTTCGCTTCCGACTTTTAATTTTGAGAAGTAGTCTTTGGTACTGACTCCGATTCCATCATTCCTAGCCCTTGTAGAGTTTTATTGAAAGATGCTTCAGGAAGAGCTTTGGTGAAGATGTCAACCAGTTGATCAGTGGTTCGAACAAAGTGAATTTCGACGTTCCCATCTTCCACATGATCCTTAATAAAGTGATACCTCAGTGCTATATGCTTTGTCTTGGAATGTTGCACTGGGTTATGACAGATCCTAATTGCACTTTCTGAATCGCAATATAGTGGGATCTTTTTCATATTGAGTCCATAGTCCCGAAGCTGGCTTTGGATCCAAATCACTTGAGATGTACATGAGGCTGCTGCAATGTACTTTGCTTCGGCTGTAGATAGAGAAACACATGTCTGTTTCTTTGATTGCCAGCTAACCAACTTCCCGTCTAGGAATTGGCAGCCTCCAGTGGTGCTTTTCCTGTCTAAACCACATCCTCCAAGGTCTGCATCTGAGTAGGCTTGAACGAAGAAACCTGAGTTTGATGGATACCATAAACCGAGAGAGGTAGTTCGTTTCAGATACCAGAGTATGTTTTTCACTACAAGCATATGTGGTTCACGAGGATTCGCCTGAAACCTAGCACAGTAACACACATAAAACATTATATCAGGCCTGCTAGCAGTGAGATACATTAAAGACCCAATCATCTGGCGGTATAGCGTAATATCAACTGCAGGTTTTTCCAACGATGGTGTGAGCTTGGTGCCGAATGCCATTGGAACTTTAACCTTTGAGTCTCCCATCATGCCGAATTTAGAAAGAAGAGCCTTGATGTATGCTTCCTGGTTGATAAAGATGCCTTCGGGTCCCTGTCTAATATTTAAACCAAGGAAAAAGTTAATCAGACCCATTGAGCTCATTTCAAATTTAGTCTCCATCAGCTTTCTGAATTCAGCTGTTAAGCTAGGATTCGTTGAGCCAAAGATGATATCATCGACATAGATTTGAACAATCATCAGGTGGTTACCTTCCTTCTTACGAAAGAAGGTTGGGTCAACCGAACCTTGTTTGAATTTTGACATCTTTAAGAACTTAGTTAGCGTTTCATACCATGCCCTAGGTGCTTGTTTCAGACCATAAACTGCTTTGTCCAGAATATAACAATGATTTGGGTACTTTTCATTGACAAAACCAGGAGGTTGCTCCACATAAACCGTTTCTTCAAGTTCTCCATTCAGAAAGGCGCGTTTCACGTCCATTTGGTAGACCTCGAAGTTCTTGTGTGCAGCATAGGCCAGAAATATTCGAACAGATTCCAGCCTCGCTACCGGAGCAAAAGTTTCCTCATAATCAATTCCTTCTTCCTGGCAGTATCCTTTCACCACGAGACGAGCTTTGTTTCGAATCACATTGCCTTCCTTGTCCATTTTGTTTCTGAATACCCATTTGAGACCAACAACTGAGGCATCTTTAGGAGTTGGAATGAGGCGCCATACCTTATTTCTTTCGAACTCGTTGAGTTCATCTTGCATAGCTTGAACCCAGTCAGAATGATCAAGAGCAGTATTTACTGTCTTCGGTTCAACTTTTGATACGAAAGAATTATACATGCAGAACTCTACTTTGGAGAATAGAGATGTTTGCTTTGCCTTCAGTTGAGATCGGGTGAGGACCTTTTCAGAGACATTACCCACTATCTGAGATACAAGATGATCTCTAGTCCATTTGACAAGAGGAGGGTAATTTGGATCATAGGATGGATCCAATTCAACGTTTACCATTTCTTCCAATTCAGATTGACTATCGTCATCATAGAACATATTGTAGTTCTCCCCCTCGACTGATGAGCTTTCAGGTGTAGTTGGACTTTCTGGTGCTACAGGACTTTCGGGTGTAGTTGAGCTTTCGGGTGTTATAGATCTTTCGGGTGCTGTTGAGCTTTCGGGTGCTACTGGAATAGAATTCTCCCCCTCAAATTGTGAGCTCGGTTGTTTTGAAGAAAGTGGGTTCTCCCCCTGAACTGAAGCGCCTTGCTGAGGAGGTTCGTTTGGAACTTGTTCTCCTTCACCCATTCGTTTGGCGGCATCTTCGACAATTTGCTTCAGATGGTCAACTTTGTTGTCTGCTACCTTGGCTTCTGAGAGAGTAGCTTTCTCAGGTTCATCGAATAATTCCACAAACTGATCGAACAGATTAGCAATCGAGGCCGTGACTTGACCTGTTTGAGAGAAAATCTCTCCAATTGCTTCTTCAGCGGCCTTTAGCTTCTTGACATAGTTATCATCGAAAGTCAGATAATATGTTTCTTCGATCTTCCTAAAACGCTTGTTTAAGACCTGGTATGCCTTTGAAGTAAGAGAGTATCCCAGAAAAATTCCTTCATCAGCTTTAACGTTAAACTTGTTATGATGTTCTTTGGAGTTGAAGATGAAGCATCGTGAGCCGAACACATGGAAGAATTTTACGTTCGGCTTCCTGTTATTGATGATCTCATAGGGAGTGAGAGAGAAACGTTTGTTGAGATAAGACCTGTTCTGTGTAAAACATGCTGCAGCAATAGCATCAACCCAGAAATATAAAGGAAGAGAAGCGAAACTTAGCATTGTTCGGGCTGCCTCACACAAGGATCGGTTTCGTCTTTCGACAATTCCGTTCTGTTGAGGCGTGTAGGGGGCTGAGAAGTTGTGACTGGTTCCTTTTTCTGCCAAAAAGTCTTCAAATTCTTTGTTCTTGAACTCCAGTCCATTATCGCTCCTGATGTTGTGAACGACTTTTCTTAGTTGCACTTCAACCTGCTTAATAAACATTTTTAGCTTAGGAGTAGCCTCAAATTTGTGCTTCAGAAAGAACACCCATGTAAAACGAGAGAAATCATCAATAATAACAAGAATATACTTGCTACCGCCAATGCTTTCGATCGATGATGGACCACACAAGTCAATGTGAAGCAACTCAAGTGGTTCAACAACTTTTGTGTTTATAATGGATGGGTGACTTTGACGACTTTGCTTCCCTATTTCACATGCAGCGCACAAATGTTCTCGATCAAACTTGAGCAATGGAAGACCCCGAACATGACCTCCGGTGACAAGCTTGTTGATGTCTTTGAAGTTGAGATGTGAGAGCCTTCGGTGCCACAACCAGCTTTCATCAGAATGAGCTTTGGATAAAAGACATATAGCTGGATTTCCTTTGATTGGTTTGAGATTGAGAGGAAACATTTCGCCTTTGCGTTCTGATTTGAGAATCACCCTTTTTGATTTCTTCTCTATGATTTCTGAACCTTCATCGTCAAATGAAACTTTGAGACCGGTACCTCCTACCAGTTGAGACACACTAATGAGATTATGCTGTAACCCTTCAATGTACGCCACCTTACGTATTATGAAGTCTCCATTAGTTATCATGCCATAACCCTTTATCGTTCCATAAGAGTTGTTGCCGAACTTGACATTCCCACCATTCTGAAGAGATCGAAACTCCCTTAGCTCTTGCTTCCTCCCTGTCATGTGACGTGAGCAGCCACTGCCAATGTACCATTCTTCGTCGAACTGCTCGTCACTTATAACCTGCAAAAATTAAGCAGATTTAGGAACCCAAAGTTTCTTGGGTCCACGTGAGCCTTTCACAGGAACAGGAATAGTAAGAGAAACATCAACAAGATATGTTCTTTTTATTAATGTTGTTTCATCTTTTCTTTTAATGGTAAACACTTTGATTTTGTTTGGGTTAGCAATAGTTGGTTTGGTTTCAGGTTTTGGTGTTTGGGCTTTAGACTACTTTCGGTCTTCCTGGACTGAGGAAATCTTCGATTTTCCTGTCAAGTTCGTTGATGATTTAGAGTTTTGTGCAGGAACAGAATTGGGTTGAGAAGAATTAGAATGAGAATGTCTTCTGACTTGTGATTCGAAATGACCCTTTTGTTTATGGTCATTGGAGGGACCGAACCTGGACCTTCGGTAGCTGTTGCTTTCGGGACCGAACCTGTCCTTTCGGTTGTTGTGGTTCTCTGAACCGTACCTGTCCTTTCGGTTGTTGTTGTTCTCTGAACTGAACCTGTCCTTTCGGTTCTGTTCCTCATGCGGCCTGAAGGTCTTTTTCTCTGGCTTTGAATTTTTATCATGATAGGAGAAATGGGCATTTTGAGATCGCCAAAACTGCTTTCGCTCTGAGAGATTCTTTTTGTATCTCAAATTCCTCTGCTGCTTTTGATCTTTCACTTGTTTCGGCTGTCTATGGATGTTAGCCTTTTGTTTCAGCTTCTTGTCAGCCGGTTCACTTTTCACAGATGATGTTTCGCATGTGGAAGTGACTTTCTCTACAGGTATTTCTTTTGTGCCACTTGTGCTTGGCACGTCAAAGTTGTCAGGCTTATTCAGCGGCTCTAGTACATATCTTCCTTTTGTTTTCCAGGACGTTCGCTCTGACAAACCAACTGTTTCGTCGGCATTATCTATAGGAGCTGACCAGAAGAACTCATCACAACCATTTGCGTTATCTTCGTTCACTATGACAGTGAGTTCAGCTGTTTGATGCTCGGTTACTCCTGTGACCTTATACACCTGATTTGGTGTTGTTCTCACCTTTTGGTACACAACAACCTTTTCTTCAAGAATCGGGGACTTATTTTGGGACAGGCGAGCAAACTCCACAGAATTTTCAGAAATCAGATTTTTGTGGTTTTCGGGTTCGCTCTTGACAAACTCAGAACAGTCGACTACATCCTCTACAGAAATTTCACTCATATCATCGTCCTCATTAAGTTCAGATGCATTTTCAACATCAATTTTATTTTCTGAACTTAAATTGGCACTCAATGAGTCAAATTTTTGTATGGTTTCGGTCCTTAGTTTCAGCTTATCGTTTTCATCCAAAAGATTTTTCAACATGTCCTTATGGTCTTTGGACTTTATAAAAGATTCTATTTTGTCCAGACCATACATGTAAGTGGGATTCACATCATCAGACGATACAACACTTTCACAGTTGTATGCCTCAGCATCGATTTCATCCTCCTTAAACTCAAGGAAGGGTAAAATCATGCGATGTATTTTCTGCCCTATTTCACAATTTAGATGCAGTTGAGTAATGTTAGCATAAAGTCTTTTAGCAATCAAACAAAAAACATTTCTTTGTTTTAGAAGTTTCAAATTGTCTCTTTGTAAATAAATGTTTTCATCCTTAGACTTAATCAGCTCCGACTCCTTCTGCTCAAACCACATCCTTCGCTCCTCACTCTTGGATGACACCCTGCTTATTTGGTCAGTTAGGTTAGAATTGGTGACCCGTGTTTGAGTTAAACAACTATCCAGATTTGAGATTCTTGAATTTAAGTTATTTAATTCTTTTTCATATGATTTCTGTGGAACTTTGAATGAGATAAAAAGAGATTGTACCTTCTTGATCAATTCATCAAGTTCATTGATCTGCACACTGAGCGGTTTTGCTGTGAAGCATAAGTCCTCTCGCTCCTTGGTGTCCTCATTTCCACCATCTGTGTTGTATCCTCTCATGTGAGAAACGTCAGTCACCATCAGACACTTTCCACTGCTTTCACCACCTCTTGCGACATATGCCTTTCCATGCGAAGGCTTTCTCACCTCATCATCTTCTGAGTCGGTTGACCACACCTGCACGCCACCGAACTCGTCATCCTCTGCCGAACCCTGTACAATAAGAGCATTCATAGAAGGATTAGTAGCAGCTTTCTTCCTCTTGATCTCTTCCAGCTTTTTCATCAGGACAACCTCTTCATCTTTCTCCTCATCTTTCTCTGCCATTTTCTTCAGAACACAATCTTTGGCATAATGATTCTTTCCTCCACAGTAGTAGCAGTTGACACTGGAATCTCCTTCAACCTTCGCCTCTTTCTTTGGTTCCTCAGTCTTCGGCCCCTCCCTTACTTTCTCTGAACTGTAGCTTCCCTGCCAATTTCGGTTCTTATTGGTAGGAAACCTCTTCTTGATGAATCTTTTTGGATTGGACACCATCATAGCATAATCTTCTGAAGTAAGATCGTAGTCCTCCAGGTTCAGATCTTCATCGTCTACTACATTCTTGCTTTTGGACAGGAGGGCCAGGGACCCCAAGTTTGAGACCACATTCTTCTCTCGCATCACAATCTTTTCTTGGAATTTCAGAATTCCCACCAGTTTTGCCAGTGAATATGACTTGAACTGCTCATGAGCTTTAACTGTAGACACAAAAGCTCTCCATTCAGATCTTAAACCATTCAAAAAGGTGACCTTCTGTTCAGTCAACTTCCTTTAGATATCATGTTTGATCATCTTGCTAAGAAGATGATTGAAGCGATCAAACGTCTGAGTGACAGACTCATCGGAATTTTGCTTAAATTCTCCAAACTCAGACAAAAGCAAGGTCTGAATAGAGTGCTCCAAATCTTCATCTGTGGAATACAGCTCTCGCAGCCGATCCCAGATTTCTTTAGCGGTACTGCAGGAACTCACCAACCTAAACGTATCAGACTGAAGAGCGAATCGGATCAGCCTCAAAGCTTTGATGTTGCACTGAAACTTCTCCTTTTCGTCTTGAGCAACGTCTTTTTCATCTTTTAACAGATCATTATACTCTTTCTGAGTTTTAAAGATTCTGGATGTTCCTGAGTGAGCAAATGGTCCAGACACAATAGCTTCCCATATAAGATACCCATTATCTTCAGATCCGATGACATAGTCTTCAAAATGATGCGCCCAAACTTCGTAATCCTGGGTGTAAAGAATAGGAATCTTTATTGTCGATCCAATACTGTTTGAGATGTTGATAGGATTAGATTGAGAATCGTCCATGCTTGATCGTTTAACCTATTTGAAAGATCAGACTTGTAATATGTAATATTAGGGCAAAAGAATAAATACTGAGATACGTCAATTATGGAGTGACGGCTCAATAAATATCAGTTAATGCGGAAAAACCCTAATCACTTCTTTCACAGAAGAGATGTGTATGAATTACACAGCCTCCCGCTCTGATACCAATTGATGAGATTATTACAACTCTTGATCGATTAGATCTTATAACAGGCGATACAAGAAAGCAATAACAGTAAGATAAAAACACAAGAATGGAACTGAATCAGTCGAATGATTAAACCAATCCTCAACAGAGCTCGATGAAGAACTTCCGCTGTAGAGGATTCTAGGGTTACAAAAGATAAGAACGTAAACGCTTATAAAAGTCTCTATCAAAGCTTCTCTAATCCTACGTTAAAGAATGCATGCAAGCATCTATATATAATAAACCCTACAAAGAACTCACGGATGGACAGGCCCATACCGGAGACAAAACTGGACTAGCTAACGAGCCCAAAGACGCAACACTAAACTGGACCTAACACCAACCATTTTAAATTTTTCAAAACAACCCGATTTCATTAATTTATTACAAAAAGGTTTGCAATACAATTTATTTAGAATATTCCCAGAATCACATCACAACATAAACATGAGGAGCGGTACGATCACGCCTTCACCTTGCCACGGTCTCCTGAAGAACCTGAAAAAACATTAAACCACAACTGTAAGCCCGAAAGCTTAGTGAGATACCCCCAAAATACCTACCACACATACGCCCTTCCAGGCCACGACCTTCCGGTCCAAAACATAGTGCCTTCCGGCCCATAACATAATAGCATACATATCATAACAGAACACAAAACAACCATGCACTTTGGGTCTACTGTGAGACTGGTCCGCCGCACCGGCCAACAGTCCACCTGGTCCACCCTCCGAGTCTAGCCATATACATCGAGTCTACAATGTGATTGGTCCGCCCGCAACGGGCCTTCAGTCCACCTGGTCCACTCTCTGAGTCTACAGTATGACTGGTCCGCCCGCACCGGGCCTTTAGTCGGTCTGGTCCACTCTCCGAGCCTCGGCACGTCTGGTCCGCCCCCTTGGGGCCTACAGCCTATCCGGACCGCTCGCTGGGCCTTCGGGACAACCGGTCCGCCCTGGGTATCTTGGCCTACAGCACAAAGCAGGACCCACCTCAACCCATCTCCAGTCCAAACAACCATGTGCACATAAATATACAATCATATAACAATTCACAGTCAACAAGCCGATCAAACAGATCACATAGCATATCATCATCCTAACCAGGATACCGACCTAACCGGTCACTAGCATAGCATCACCCTACATATCAGGATACCGACCTTAACCAGGTCTCTAACATATACCATCCTAGCTACTAGGATGCAAACATATCAAAGCAGTAACATAACAACAAATACCCGGATCTCAATCTGATAAAGGGCCGGCCTTGGTGCCTTAGACCCTGTTGATATAGTGAGGATAACTCACCTCGCGATTGCCGAAACTCTGAACTGAAGAATCAGATTCCCGAATCACTGACTCACCGAAACTCCCGAACTAGCCATCATAACAAAATAATCATTAGGCCAAACATACATCCACTTAATTGGGCCAAGGCCAAAGTCCAAATCTTCTACAAAGCCCACTATTGGCCCAATTTACCAAATTGGGCCCTCCGCACCAAATGGGCCTAGATCCAAGGTCCATAATAATAATTGGGCCCAAAATACTCTGTCCATAATTTCCAGCTATGGCCCATAAATCCAACAACCGAAACTATAAGGCCCTAAATTCAAAATGCCACAGATGGGGTACGCTGGGCGTACCCTTCTTGGTATGCTGGGCGTACAACAATGCTCGCAACATGGGATCGGGATACTGGCCCGCTACGCCGGGCGTACTCATAGGTTACGCGTGGCGTAACCTCACTGCTCAACAACACCATATAACGTCTTAATGGTTTAAGCTCTTAAGCCCAAACTTCGGATCCTTAGGCCAAATATGCCTAAGATTCATAAAGTCTCAAACTTTATCACTTGGGACGTCCATAAAGCTCTCAATCCAAGGTCTTAATCCATTAAGACCCACATATCTCTCACATGGAACAACCATAGCCCTTGGGACCTCATTTTTCTCACTCAAGACCTCTCCAAAGGTCTGAAAGGACAGATAATCTTGACCAATTCGAAACATGCAAAAAGATGAGGACTTTTGGGACAAGAATGGTGTCAAAGCTTTTCAAGCAAGAAGCTTTATACCTCAGATAGGCTCCAAAGGATGATGTCTTTCCAGATCTATAAGCTCCAACCGTTCCACTCCTTCTTTGCCAAGTTCTCCTTTCTTCCTTTATGCTTTCCTTTGCTAATCCAAGCTTTCCAAGACCGAACACACCCAACAATGGAGGTGGGACGGCTATCTAGGGTTTCTGAGGTTAAGAGAGTGCTTATGGAGGCTAAGGAGGAAGCCTTTATGTTCCTTATATAATGGTTGCCCTTAAAATTAGGGTTTTAGGATTCTGAGAGTACGCTGGGCTTACCTCTAGTACGCTGGGCGTACCCAGCCTACGCTGGGCGTACCCAACATATCCCTTTTCTTCATACTTGGTTTTCCTTTTCCACTTTTCCCATAAAAGAACCAACATTACCCTTTCTCTTAAATCCCAGGGACTCATACACAAATACTTTTAGGAACGGGGCGTTACAATATATATGGGGCGGGTTATAAATGGAGCGGATCGATGATGATCCATACCCGACCCATTTAATAAAAGGGTTAGAGGGTATGGATCGTTAACGGGTAAACGAATCAAAAACTACGCTCCAAACCCATATAATTCTTACGGGTTTGGATCGGATCAGGGTCAAAATCCGCTCCATTGCCAGGTCTACCTACTTTTCATATTTAGTCGCCTCACTACTGATGTCCAAAAATTTAAGATCAATGTGGGATCTTAAAGAAGTCAAGTCCATAACACTTTCTAGACATATTTCTTGCTCTAGTTCAAGTTGATATTACTCACAATTTCCAGTATCTTGTCAAATTCCTCCTTCCCGCTACTGTTTCTAATTATCTATTTCCATTTCCATTTCCATTGACATGTTCGGCAAACTATCTGATCTGCCACTTTGTGATTGACATGTAGTTCAAGATAGTACAATATATGAATTAGGGTTTGTAACACTTATCACAACACCATTTACCATTCTAGAATTCCATGTTTTCTGTATTGCCATTCACTTTCTTAAGTTAAGAAAATGTGATAGCGCAAGAAGTGACCTGTCATCCGTTGTGAAGCTCATCCGAGCCTATTATGTGAACCGACGAGTTTGTAATCTGAGAAGGTTGTTATCCAAAGATGTCTCTATTTGATAAAGTCTACAAAAAGAACTAGGGAAATTGTCGAAAAAGTCCCAATATTTTCGAAAAAGTTTCACTTTAGTCTCAATTTTTTTTGAATAAAAACACCCAAGAAACCGGCTAAATCTTACAATTTAGCCCTTTTTTACATTTTCAACCGGTAACTGCTTACGTGACATGCCAAGCTGGAAGGGCTGCTGACATGGCAGCTGATGTGGCATGCCACGTCAGCCTAATTCAATAAAGCTTAAAAAAAAACGTAATTCTGAAGAAAAAGTAGGACAAAACTGCAAAATTAGTTCTTAGGGTTTCACAAAAATTGTGGATAGGGTCCAAAAAGTTTCCGACTTGCATGGACGGTCCAAAATCTAGAATTTTCCGTGGTTTTGGTCCTAAAATTAAGAGATTTCTGTGGTTTTAGTCCATGAAACACTTGAATTGACTATTTTTCCCTTTTAACCTCTTTTTTTGTATTTCTTTATTTCTTTTAATTTGTAAATAATAATAAAGAAAAAGAGAATCCTTGATCACCCCACTTGTACTCTCTCGCTTTATCTTTCCACCCAGTTTTTGTTGACAAAGAAGGTCACGATCCTCCCCCTTCGTAAACTTCTCCCACAACCGAATGGCACCACCAGTCCACCATTAACCTTTAAAACCATGGTAATCAATTCAAATCCACGACTATGGGTGATGACGTTATTTAATCTTTTCGATTTGAATCTGACGGCGTTTCTGAACCCAGATGAACCTATTCGTCTCATGCTTAAATCGATTCAATCTATGAATGCATTATGGATGGACTGGATTCTAAATCTTTTCATCTGATTAATCCAGATGGGTGTGTTGGTCAAGAAGAAGATAAGAGATTCATGATATCCTTACCCTTCAATCGCAAGTTAGAGGTCCAATTGAACCCATGTGAATCAATTTGAATCGATTCAACATGGGTCTTGTAAATTTTGGGCTTGACTTTCATGTATACTGCAAATCTAGGGCTTGTAAATAAAAGATTCGAACCTACAAATTGATTGTAGAGTGATATTGTGTGTATCTGTGTATGTGTATTCATCATTTGTAGGTGTGTTATTTATCCCATATATATATATATATAAAGAGAGAGAGAGAGAGAGTATGTGTGTATGTGTGAAAGAGATAAAGAGAGAGATGCATAAGTATGGGGTGTTCATCATTTGTAGGTGTCAATTTCTTGATTCATCTCCAAATGAAGATATGTAGATATGGTTGATCAACGTACATGATTCTTGAATCAAGAAGACGATAGAGAAATGGATAAAGGGAGAAAGAGGGACGCAAGAGTGAGTGAAGAAGAAGATTCAGGTTGAAGTAAGATTTTGCAGGTGAAAGAGACAGAGGACGATTGCAGGAGTTTTGGTGCTCATCGGAGTTATGTTGTTCACCGAAGATCTTGGTTTCTAACGAATCAAACACATACACACACACATCTTAGTTTTGTTGGAGATCCGGTCTCACCGCACTTCATCACAAGGAAACTTTATTTAAACCCATGAATTTGTTACAGAAGGAAAATTGAAGGAGGTTGGCTACATTTTCTTTTTTGAAATTATTCTTAGAGTTGTAGGTTGTGTATGAGAGAGAGAAAGTCAAATGGAGAAGAATGATAGGGTTAAGGGGTGTTCTTTCTAATTTTTAATTAAATAAATATTAAAGTAAAAATAAGAAAATACAAAAAGAGACTAAAGGGGTAAAATAGACATTTTCACTTTTTTAGGACCAAAATCACAGGAAATTCTTGATTTTGGACCTTCCATGCAAGTCAGAAACTTTTTGAACCTTATCCACAGTTTTTGCCAAACCACAGGTACCAATTATGCAGTTTTGTCGAAAAAGTAACCAAACTCGGTTCGAACTTGGAACATCACCATCCAAACAAACGCAACTTCCCATTAAGGCTAGATGATATATTTACTCTTAGTCTTGCACACTTATTATATAATATATTAATTTACAACCTCCTTTGTGAACAGTAGATGGTTCCCATTGGTTGTTTTTTTGTTCTTTTTTTAATTCTGTTTTAGATGATCGATGTTGGCTACGTATCCTATGATTCCCACCTACTTCGCTCCTTATCCTTACACGTTTCATTCACCGCTCAAACCAATCCAGCTGGCCTCCTCGAACCTTTTTATACCTTTCTTCAGTTTACCACCACTATTATTGCTCCAATATGTGTTCCACCGCCTCTTTCTATGATGCAATGCACCACCACCATCAATCTATATGCCACCGCTGACGACCATCGCCACCCTATACGCCGTCGGCCACCACCACCACCATGACCCTGCCATCTTCTCCACCTCATGGAACCCCTGTTCCATCTTTTCCGTTCATCACAAGTCCGATCATCACAGATATGTGGCCCCATCCATGTCATTTCCTTCGAGGTTTCATTTCTTCCATATTCTTCTTTTTAATTATCGTGTTCGTGTGAATCTAGGGTTACTTCAGTTCTTTTTTAGACTGACCTAGACAGTACCGGCGCCTCATCGGCTTCTTCTACTTCATTCTTCACTGACTCCTTTTTTCTTATGTCGGTATTGAGGCAACGCTGACTATGCTGTTGGTGTTGATTGATGGTGGTGGTGTTGGATTAGGTGTATAAGCCCATAAATATAATTGGTATGTACTTGAATTGATAGCAGCACAGTCCTTTTGGGTTGCCCTCAAACCTAGCAATTGGACAAGGAAATTATGAAATGGAGAGATTAATTTATTATAATATTAATAAATTAATATAAATGATTTATTAATATGTTATGAGATTAATATATTAATTAGAAATCATAATGTTTGATTAATAGTTAGCCAGAAATTAATTGGAATTGATTTTGGGGTTAATTGTATTAATTATAAAGTATAGGGACTAGTTTGCAATTACTAAATAGTTGGAAGGAATGTTTTGGAACCTCCTTGGAGGAGGTGGACGAAATTCTTAGGGGAAACCCTAATGATTTCGTCCAAGGGCTTTAGATAAAGCCTATGGATTAGCTTGGGCCTTAAGCAAAGGAACACTAGGGTTATCCCTTAAACCCTAGCTGCCTCAACTATAAAAGGAGCCCTCTGGCTCTCAAATTAAGCACTCCTTCTCTAGAAGAAACCCTAGGCCAAAAATTGCATACTCCTCTTCTCTCTCTATAATTTCCTTCTTGCTAGTTCTTGGGTATGATTCCATTAGAGGCATTATAATTGTGGTGTTAGGCTTCCAAGAAGATCAGGATCAAGGTTTACCAATTGTTTACTATAATAATTGAAAGGTATGTGATTCTGAAACCCAAATTTGTTATTTTTGAAAATAGCCTCTTCCCTTAGGGTTCTTGGTTTTTCAATTCAAAGTTATATGTTCAATAGTTAAAGCATAGATCCAAAGTAGGTTGAATGTGAACTTAGGAATTGTTTTCTAGTTTATTTGTTTTACCTAAAATCTATTAGGTGGTGGGTCGGAGTGGCCATGTTGATGTGAACATTGCAATCATCGACCGTAAATAAAAAAGATAGATTCAGTACACTTCTCCCATCGGTTTTGCTTATGTATTTTATTTCCGATTATTGTATTTGGGTTTTTAGGGTTCACTGTTTCACTTCTTTGATTTCTTTGTTTTTGCTGAGAAATAGATGCAACAGAATAGGGATAGATGATCTAGAACAACTTTAAGACAGGTTTTTGTGATTGTATCACTAAGAAAAAGCACTAGAAAGGAGTAGAGATGTAAGATGGATTTGATTTATAGATTGATGTTTAATTCTACTCTCTACAGGGATGAAGAGGTCTAGAGATGATGAGGTTTCTGGGATCGCTTTTCAACTCAAGTTGCTTATCATCTCAAAACCATAAGTCTCAAAATTTGATTGTGTACATAATTTGACTTCACAGATAGTCTCTGATGATACTAAAATTATGGTTTGTAGTTTCTTTTTCAATTTCAAGTTCTTAAGATTAGATCAATAATTAATTTTTATAGTCGTCATTACTAGATATGTTTGAACTTTGCCACACAATTAAAAATATCGATTCCTATTGTGATTTTCGACTTCAGCCAACTATTATTTGCTTCAACATTTAGATTTTGGAAGCAATTTTATGCATTATGATTCATTTAATAAACATGGTTTTTGGTGTTATCATTTGTAGCAGTTGGTGTTCTTATTGTTGCAACATTTCTCATCATTGTCATGGTATGAACCTACATTTCTCATCATTGTCATGGTTTTTGGTGTTATCATTTGTAGCAGCTGGTGTTCTTACTCTGTTCCACCATTTGGAATGAAAATATTTCTTGTTGCAACATTTCTCATCATTGTCATGGTAGTTTTTCTTACAATTTTGTTTTTTTTTTCAATAAAAATATATCAGGTATGAACCTACTTTATTGTCTAAATCTTTCATGAAAAATGTAAAATGTTCACGTGAGAGGTATTCTTCTAAATTTCAGTGTATATTATGCTCTGGTAGCTGCTTTAGGGCTAACATTTCAACAGAGGTTATAAATTATTGCTTTTATGTAACACTTTTTTTTTCTATTGGGTTCAAGTCACAAATGGGTGATGTACTAATGTAGTTTTTAGATTGTGATGTTAATATATTGTGTACATAAGATGTCGATGAAGAAAAGAATACAAGTTAGCTTCTCTTAACACTTGTGATTTGATAGATAACTCCAAACAATTATTTTTTTCTTTCTATTTTTCAACTATACGAAAAAGGAATCTGTGCTTTTCTTTTGGTAGGAGAAATGTATTTTGATCACACTCACACCATAAAGACACCATCAAATTCTTGAACATTTATTGTAGTTCTCTTCAAGTGCAGTAGAGAAAAGTTACCCTAGAGCCTAAGGCCAAGAGGTGTATTTCATTGGTTACCTACAGAAATCGTTTGGATACTTGTTCTACAAACCAACTGATAACGTGGTCTTTGTAGCTTGAAGAAGAGTCTTTCGAGAGGTAGAGGTAGAGAGAGAGAGAGAGAGAGAGAGAGAAAGAAAGAAAGAGTTAGAGAGAGCTCATATCCAAAGAGAATAGCAGACACTATTTGTAACATCCTAATTTTTCACAATAATTTTTTCATATTTTTAATTAAGATAAAACACATTTTTCATAAATTAAAACCATCAATAATTTGTTCTAATCAACATAATCCAAAAATAAAGAGCATAAAAATAATAGACATGGAACCAAACAATATGAAAAGCTCTTGATATGTGTGTACAGTCACGCCTTTGACTTCCTACAATCATCTGAAGTACCTGAAACATTAATCCACAACTGTATGCTAAAGCTTTGTGATTTCCCAAAGATATACTACACACTACAATATACATATAAGTATACAAACATTGACCTTGAGTCCACGAATGGTCCGCCCCTCTAGCATACAACATGAAGATTGTCTGCCTCTGGCCTTTAGCATATAGCTGGTCCGCCCAAGTATTTTGGCCTATCGCATAAAGCAGGGTTGCCCTCAACTCACCACAAGATATATCGACATATAAAACAAAGATACAAACAAACAATCCAACAACACATGTAACTTTCTACTAACTCCCTACAACATATTTACATCATACATAGAACTCATACTAGACTCCACAATGAAATTGGTAAATCACCCAATGAATGCATACTTGTATGTAAACAGAGGTAGGATAGACAGTCGAACATATGATCCTACTATAAAGCCACAACCAAACAAGGAACAGGCTAGAAAGCCTAGATAAAGAGATTGTCAGACTATCATACATGGATGCATCTTACCATTTCTTATCAGTACTCTAACAAGTATATTACCATTTCTTTACATCCTATCATGCAAGGATATACATTGCAATACATAGTATAGCGAGAAACCCACTTGAAACATCAAACACATAATAAAATCACTAAAGTAGCTAAAATGAGCTCCTTTTCTGTACACCTACATCCATACCACAACTCCACTTAGATCATTTCTAGATAATACACATATTATACTTTTATTTATTAAACCCTCTAGTATTTTCATGTTGTGCACATACCTTCTCTTATAAGATTATATAAACATTAAATCACATTCTTACACATCTTTTTATACATATAAGGCTATTAGTATGATTTTGCCATATTCTTTACATTTACATGCACAAAACACACACTAAAAACCTATACACAACCCTAATATCATATTCTAAGTTATTTTTAGATGACAAAGTAGATTTGTACAAATGCAGAGGAAGTAACGGAGCTAACATTTTTTTAGCTGTTGTTGCAGGCGAGGGTGAATTTGGAGAAGAAACTACCTCAAAAACGGCAAAGTAACCCCGATTATGAGATGCAAAATGGATTAAATAGTGTAATTTATTCATATATATATATATATATATATATATATATATATATATATATATATATATATGGAATTGATTATCGTATATCATCTAATTTTCTGAATTTCTTTGTTCTTAGCGTATATGAGACACACACACACACACACACACACACACACATATATATATATATATATATATATATATATATGATAATAAATTTTGAATGATTTTGAAAATTGAAGAAATACATTAAAACTGGCTTGTGATTTTCTACAAGTTCCAAAAATATAGGCGACAATTTTTAAAGCAATTATTATAATTGATTTAAATATTGAGTTTGAATAAAGAATTTAGTGACTTGTCCGTAATATTACCTGGAGCAAATTAGAATAATACATGTGGAAAATACAATAAATAAAAATTGTTTAGAAATTGTAACACCCATAAAAATCAGGCCAAATTTAAACTTTTTAAAACATTTAGAAACCAACAGTTATTACCAACTTGTTCTCAAAACAGTTCTATACCAGAGTATCCTAGAAACATAGTCATAAAAAATGAGGAGATGTACGATCCTTTGCCTTCCTGCGATCATTTGAGATACCTGAAACCAAAACCGAAACTGTAAGCCCAAAGCCTAGTGAGTTTCCCTCAAAATACCGATACACTACAAATAACACATATACAAATAACAACATGTACTTGGTCCATAGATTTACATACTGGATTACCCCTGGGCCTACATTGTGAGTCTGGATTGCCTTCCGGGCCCACAATGTGAGTCTGGATTGCCTTCCGGACCCACATCTCAGATTTGGATTGCCACCGAGCCCACAGTACGAGTCTGGTATTCCCCACCCGGCCCTCAGCTCGTATCTGGAATGCTCTCGAGCCCTCAGTATGAGTATGGCAAGCTTGGGGTAAAAGGTTACTTTACCAATAGTCCATGCTTGGGGTAAAAGGCTACTTTACCCCCAACCTAGCTTGATTCAATCCCAAGGCCCAACTCGCACTCCAAGGCCCAAAAGTCAAGTAATGGGCCAAAGCCCAACATATGGCCCAATTTTCTAACTTCGGCCCAGACCTCTACATGATATTTTTTAAGTCCCATCCAATTATTCTAGTCCAAACTCTTGGTATTTCCATGGCCCAATATCACATAATCATCAAGGCCTAGATATGGCCCACTTATGGCCCAATTTTCCAAATTGGGCCTAAGTCTCTCACATGGGCCTTACCTTAAAACTCATCCAATTATTTTGGTCCATTTACTTGTTCTTGGATAGCTCATCAATAGTCCAATCACCATGGCCCAATAGGAAGGCCCAAGTGAGATTAGGGTTTTCACATAAAATGACAATTAGGGTTAAGTGTTCCTACTTACCCCATTAAGGACTTAATCCATTAAGTCCAATATTGCCTTAGTTTAATTTGCAAATGACTATTAATTAACATTTTCAGTTTAGAAATTAATTCAAGTACGGGTCCCGATAATTCCCCAAAATTAGGGTTCTATGCCATTAGGGTTTTCCAAACCCTAACTAGGGTTTCCTACCGAATACTAACCCATTAGTCACATGGTTGGGCTTTTAGGCCAATTAGGGCTTCATTGGGCACATTAGGGTTTCATTAGGCCCATTAAGGTTTCATTGGGCCCACTAGGGTTTCGTCAGGCCCATTCTATCGAAGCATCCCAAACGAGTCAAAACGCAAACTAGGCACACCGCCACCCAACACGGCGGCTGGTGGCGGCACCCACCACCTTACGGTGGTGGTTTAGAGTTTCCTTTCATTATTCTTATACCGATTACAATACAATTTACAATAATATCCAAATAACACACACTCATAAAATAATACACACACACACAACCACCCTTGTGGTGGCCGACGGTGGTAGATGGCGGCAGCCACCACCTCACGGTGGTGGTGATGGCCTTCTTAGTTTTCCAGCCACACAAACCCAAGCTTAGATCACAGAAATAACACACACTAAATAAAATATACACGCACAACCACCTTGTGGCAGCAGGTGGCGGTAGAGAGTGGCAGCCATCACCTCATGGTGGTGGTGGTGGGGTTTTCTTCGAATCTGTGGCCAAGAAATGCTTCTGTAGCTCTAAACCGTCACAACACTCGTGCACAAACATCGCAACACGCACACAACCACCTCCCATGGTGGTTGGTGGCGGCAATAAAAGGGGGTAACATGGCGGCAACAACTCTAGCACCTCCCACGTAGACTCGTCGAGTAGGACCGCAATTGCTGACTGGATTAATGAACGAACTCGATGATTCGGAAAGGGGGGACTCGATGAGTCCGCGCTGTGGATTGAAACCCTGAATCCCCGGGTCTGTGCCCTATTTAAAGGCCCTTATGGCCTTCTTTTGCGGCCATTGCACCCCTGGGAAACCATAGAGAGTAGAGAGAACGTTTGTAGTGCAAGAGGAGGGCTAATTCACCATTTCTTGTGTGTTTTAGCAAGAAGGAAGGAGGTAGAACAAGCTAAGCGGGTTGAGGAGCTTGGATCCACTTCTATTTGATCAGAGGAAGCTGTTGGAGGTAACAATCTGTGCCATTCTCATGTTTATAATGCTTCTAGTGGAATCTAGGGTCTTCTTTATGCCACTTTTAGTTTGAATCTGGAGTATGTGAGGTCCCAAGGCGAAATGGTTCATAGATCTGGACCTTAAGAGGTCCAAAGAGTCCTTTCCACTCTGCTTTATGCCATAACTTTTGAGTTACGAGCCTAGGAGGCCATTTTAGAGGCTATTTCACCAAAAGAAGCTTTGGGTGTATTGCATGTGTACAAAGATTCGACCTTTACATGATTATCGTGATTGGGAAGGTCAGATCTATAGGTTAGAGAAGCAGATCTGACCTCAGAAGGTCATTTGAGTATGATCATGGAAGCAACTCGCCGAGTTCATAAGTGGACTCGACGAGTCGAGTCGGGGTTTCCCCGCGATTCGTGACAGGAGGAAGCCGTTGAGTGGAAGGATGACTCGACGAGCCAAGAGAGGCTAGAAGGATTCAGAGGACCCGCATGGACTCACTGAGTCACCTATGTGCACTAGACGAGTCAGGTCAAAGTTTGACCGTTGACCTCCGTTGACCTTAGGGTTTTGGTCAAGATTGATTCAAGGGAGTTCAAGGAGGGGTAGAATGGCCTTCTACCCAATCTTAGAAGTGAGACTATGAGAGAGTATTGATCGAGGATGTTATTTGAATGATAGGAGGAGGCTAGGTCAAGACGTTGAGCACGAGAGGTTATCCGACTTTATTGCGGTAAGTCTTCTCACCATATTGTACCTGGAAGGGTATCTATGTGTGACTGGAAGGTCTTATATGCTATGAGATGTATGTGATGTATACTGTTATGTAACGACCCAATTTTTCACGTCCAAAAATTTCATTTTTGATTAAGTGATTTGCAAAATATTTATAACATAATATCAACCGATCATATCATTTCATAAAAACATGTCTCGTGTCTGAAAACCGAATCGTAAAAACATAATAATGTCAGAGTACAAATCCCAGAAAAACTCATAATGCGGAATCAATGTGTGTGTATGACGTGCCGCTACCGCGCCAGCTCCTTCCCCTTAGCTGAAGAGGTACCTAAAACCAAAACTATAAACTATAAGCATGAAGCTTAGTGAGTTCCCCCATCGTACCACATACCATACAATCACATATCATACATATTGCTGGGCCATTCTGGGGTGCCGACCTACCCGTACGGCCATTCTGGGGTGCCGACCTACCCATGCGACCATTCTGAGGTGCCTTCCTACCCATGCGGCCATTCTGGGGTGCTGTCCTACCCGTGTCAAGCCATTTTGGGGTGCTGACCTGCCCGTCGGTCCTAACAACCGACCCTCAGGGACTATTCCACCCCCTACTGCTACTATCACATATATCATAACATAAACATATTATCAGACATATCTGGGGTGTCCGAACTACCCTTCGGTCCTAATAACCGAACATGGGGACTATTTCCCTCTTACTACCACTATCACATATAACATATCATGCCAGCATATAAACATATCATCACATATTGTTAGACATATATGGGGTGTCTGACCTACCCTTTGGTCCTAACAACCGAACTCTACTACTATCACATATAACATATCATGCCAGCATATAACATATCAGGTAGTAGCAAACCTAGATGATATCACAAAGACAATCATCTAACATACAATTCCTACTGGTGGGCCGCATTATAGCCGTAGACCCACCGCTACTGGAAGGTAACTCACCTCGTAGTAGCTGCTGAACTGTGCGGGAATCCTCTGATCGCTGCCACTATTGCTCCGGAAATCCTCCGGCTATAATTCCCACAAAACACTTAGTCATACACTGCTAACTGTTCTTAGGGTAAAATGAGAATTTTACCCCTAACCAAGTCAAAGTCAAAGTCAACTTCCAGTTGACCTGTTGACTCGCCGAGTTGGCTCGCCAACTCGCCGAGTCCCTATCCCATTACTCGTCCTCGTCCATGACCCCACTCGTCGAGTTGGGCTGTCAACTCGACGAGTTCTTCTCTTATATGAACATCACATGAAAACTCATCCGACCCACCGAGTTGATGAACAACTCATCGAGTTCACCTTCATCTGATGAACAAGTTCTGTCCTTGACTCGCCAAGTTGATGAACAACTCGTCGAGTTCATCTTCATCCTTAAGAAGATTACCTTGGACTCGCCGAGTTTGCTCATGCACTCTCCAAGTCCCATGAATTTCTAGAACAATGGCTTAGTCTAGAACGTTGGGTCACTCCCCGGGACTCCCTAAAACCTTTCCACACTCAACTGGGTCCTTTGACCCTCACTAAATGGGACATAAACCTTGGACTCGCCGAGTCCAAGAATGGACTCGTCGAGTCAGTCACATCCCTTCACTAGAACTTCGATTTCTGATGTACAACCCTTGATCAAAAGATAGATCTATGCTTCTACAATTGATCTAGCACGTTAAGTTACAACCTTTATGTTCTTGCATGGGACTTTGAGCTGAAAAGGTCCTAAAACAAGCTTTTAAAATGCATGGGGCCTTCTTTGAGTGCAAGAGCCACTCCTTTCTGCCTTGCAACCCCTCTTTGGACCTAGATCCAAAACATCAACCCCCAACCATGCTTGCAAACATGGTTGGTGACCAAAATGGCTTAGAAAAGCCCTAAAACTCCACAAGATGGGATCTATCTAAAGAGAAAACAAGGTATAGACTTTATACCTTCTGAAGACTGCAACTGATGTTCAAAATCGGATCCCTCAAGCCTCCTCTTGATCCTTCAAGCTTTTCCTTCCTTCCTTGGATCACAAAATCAACAAAATTACTCCAAATTCCTTAGATTGCTTTAATAACGGATAGGGTTTGCTATGGGGGTCTTCTGGGAGCAAATGGGACGAAGGAGGCCGAGTTCAGGTGTTTAAATATGGTGCAAACCCTCGGATTAGGTTTGTTGTCCAAACAGGGCCTACTTGCCGAGTCCGGGACTCGACTCGTCGAGTCCACATCTTAAACTCCGCGTCTCATCCCGCTTCTACTCAGCGAGTTGGGCCTTCAACTCGCTGAGTCCAAGGCCAAAATGCAAAATATTTTATAGAAGAGAATATGTACCAAGAACCAGGTGCTACATGTTATGTGATATATATGTGTTACGTATGATAAGGACCAGAAGGTCAAGATAACATGGACCGGAGGTCAGGAGGTTACGGACCGGAAGGTTGATACGGGTAGGACCGGAAGGTCTACCGGGATTCTGGACGGAAGTCCCTTGAGACGCTTGGATTGGAAGATCCCACAGAGTTATGACCTGGAAAGGCGTATGTGTTATATGTGGTATCTTGGGGAACTCACTAAACATTTATGCTTACAGTTGTTGTGTTATGTGTTTCAGGTGATAGCAGGGATTGCGGGAAGGCACCGACATGATCCGTACACACTCATAGAGTTTATGTTTGAGATTCTGGGAATTGTTTGTTATGATGACATTGGATACATTTTGTTTTGACATTGTTTTGATGATTAAAAGTATGGTTTAAAAATGAAAAATTGTTTTGGAAATTTACGTTGTTACAAGTTGGTATCAGAGCCTTGGTTTGAGAGATTCAGATGCACCTTCGGGTGTATCTAGACTCAAACTGGGGATTTGAGAAAGTTTTTCATAAAATAAACAATTTTTCTAAAGAAGTAAAAGGATTTGAGAAAAGAAAAGGAAGTCGTGTGTACGATCAGCCTGCGCCCGAACGGTGATTTCCCAAAATACCCTTACATTATATGTTAAGAGATATGTTATGATATATTATGCTAAAAGTAGGCTAGGTATTCTTATTAGGACTAGAGTGGCCTGATTTGAGATGCCTTAGCCTAGGAAGATTTCTGCTGCTATGAGATGCTTGAGAGAGAATAGGTAGCAGTGAGGAGCTTATGAGAGGCCTACCGAAGGGTAGCCTATGCTAGCGAGATGTAGAGTACTTGTGATCTAGGATCCAAGGAAGAGTACCTGGGGTGAATACTGATGCGGTGTGGACGGTAGTATAGGGCCCGTACTACTGAAGACACCGGATCAATGAGCAGTCCAAGTAAGAATCCTTAGGATACTAGGGAACAAGTAGGGTGGAGTTATCGAGTGCGAGTATACTCGAGCGAGTCTCTGATATTATTATGTTGTATTTCAGAGATATCATGGTTGGGACACGCCACAGACCTGAGACGAGCGGCGTGAGTGAAGAGGAGCTTCGTCAGATGATCCACGGTGAGGTGGCAACGACGATTCGATCCGAGATTCCAGAGATGTTTGGGTCTATCAAGACCACGTTAATTGAGACTTTTGATGAGCGGTACGCAACGGTGACTGAGGCTGCGGCTGCTGTAGCTACTACAGCTGTGGCTGCTGCCAGGCCTCAGGGTGGTGACTCGTTGTTGTTTCTGGAGTTCAGCAACAGGAAGCCACCAGAGTTTGACGGGACGCAGGATCCAATTGCTGCAATGAAATGGATTTCTGATATCGAGGGATGCTTCTACACGTGTTCATGTCTGGAGCATCTGAGGGTACGGTTCGTGCTGAACCAGCTTCGCTTGGGAGCGAAGGACTGGTGGAAGTTCGTGACGACGAGCTTCACTCTTGTAGAGATTTCAGAGGTGACCTGGGAGAGGTTCACCACCATGTTCAGAGATGAGTATGTTCCCCCGGTGGAGAGGGAACGGTTGGCTCAGGAGTTCTTGTCCCTCAAGCAGGGCACTGATTCGGTTACTGTGGTTACCAGGAAGTTTCATGAGAGGGCGATGTTTTTCCCTGAGCAGGTGTCTACCGAGCAAGCAAGCATGAGCCGGTGTTTGGGCATTTTGAGGAGGGATATTCGCGAATTCGTGTTGAACTCGACTTACCGGACATTTTCTGAGCTCTAGGCAAATGCCCAGAAGAGGGAGATTGAGTTGGAGACTCAGGCCAGGGAGGAGGCCGAGTCTTAGGGGATGGATCGGCGGCTGACACAGTCTCAGTCGGCAGCCAAGCGGGCAAAGCCCGCTGATTCAAGATCTGGAGGCCAGAAGGGCCGCACTTTCGGGAAGTGCGGCAAAGGACATGACGAGGTTTGTCGATCGGGTGCTTGCTACAAATGTGGCAAGGAGGGGCATATAGCCAAGGATTTCCCCAAGGGGTTCATGGTTTGCTTTCATTGCAACCAAACGGGCCATCGGAAGGACGAGTGTCCGCAGCTATGGGGGACAAGACATGGAGCACCGCAGGGATCTACCCCTGTCGCCGTGCGAGCTACTGAGGTTCGACGGGTGAAGGCCGAGGCACCGAAGGCTCGCGGGAGAGCCTTCCAGTTGACAGCGGAGGAGGTCCGTGCAGCGCCCGATGTCATGGATGCTATGTATTCTTTCATTTATTTATGCTGAGTTTGAGACGTTGTGCTTATATTATCATATGCATAGGTACTTTTCTTGTGAATTCTGTACTTGGTTTGGTGTTATTTGACTCGGGTGCGAGTCGGTCATTTGTTTCTTTAGCGTTTAGTCAGCACCTCAGTATCCGACGAGAGGCGTTGAGTCAACCTCTACGAGTTTCTATAGCTGACGAGCGAGCAGTGTATTCTACGGATGTAATTCGAGGATGTGTACTCGATATTTTTGGTTTTGAGTTCCCGATAGATCTAGTCCCGATCGCGATGGGGGACGTATGTGTCATAATGGGCATGGATTGGTTGAGCCGATTTGGGGCTATTATAGATTGCGAGCGACAGTTGGTGACGATACGAGACCCTAGTGGGGGAGCACTTACGGCTTACGGCGAGGGTACCCGATGTGGGCCAGCGTTTTGTTCGGTTGCTAGGGTGAGACAGAGTTTACAGCAGGGCTGCAGCGGATTTGTAGCCTATGTGATGGACACACGAGTGGCCGATAGGATGCCAAGTTCAATTGATGATGTTCCGATAGTGCGCAAGTTCCCGAATGTTTTTCCCGAGGAGTTTCCGGGTGTGCCTCCCGAGAGGCAGGTAGAGTTCCGCATCGATTTGGTTCCGGGGGCAGCGCCTATCGCCCAGTGGCCTTATCGCATTGCATCACCAGAGATGCAGGAGTTATCCTCGCAACTTCAAGAGCTGTTGGGGAAGGGGTTTATTAGACCAAGTAGCTCACCATGGGGAGCGCCGATCGTTTTTGTCAAGAAAAAGGATGGTTCACACCGGATGTGCATTGATTACCGAAAGTTGAACAAGTTGATAGTCAAGAACCGTTACCCATGACCAAGGATCGACGATTTGTTCGATCGGTTGCAGGGAGGGTCTTGGTTCGCCAAGATTGATCTGAGGTCTGGATATCATCAGACGAGAGTGCGTGATGAGGATATCCAGAAGACGGAGTTCAGGACTCGTTATGTGCATTACGAGTTCGTGGTGATGCCTTTCGGGCTCACCAATGCACCGGCGGCGTTCATGGATCTCATGAACAGGGTGTGCAAGCCAATGTTGGATCATTCGGTGATCGTGTTCATTGATGATATTTTGGTGTATTCGAGATCTAGAGAGCAGCATGAGGAGCATCTGAGAGAGATTCTCGGGGTATTGATGTCGGAGAGGCTTTATGCCAAATTCTCCAAGTGTGATTTTTGGTTACGAGAGGTCCAGTTCTTGGGACACCTCGTTAACCAGAATGGGATATTGGTCGACCCGGCCAAAATTGAGGCGGTTATGAGGTGGGAGGTGCTGAGATCACCCACCGAGATCAGGAGTTTTCTAGGATTGGCCGGCTACTATCGGAGATTTATCAAGGATTTCTCCAAGATCGCCGTGCCTCTCACCAAGTTGACCCGAAAGGGTGTTGCTTTTTCATGGGGTCTGGAGCAGCAGACCTCGTTTGAGACACTTCGCCAGAGATTGTGCGAAGCCCCGGTGTTAGCCCTCCCGGAAGGGATGAAGGATTTTGTGGTGTATTGTAACGCATCGATATCGGGGTTGGGTGCGGTACTCATGCAGAGGGGGCATGTGATAGCGTATGCATCTAGGAAGCTGAAGCCTCATGAGGCGAGGTATCCCACCCACGATCCGGAGTTGGGGGCAGTGGTGTTCGCCCTCAAGATATAGCGTCACTATCTATATGGGGTTTGGTGTATCATATACACAGACCACAAGAGCTTGAAGTATTTGATGGACCAGCCCAAGCTGAATATGCGCCAGAGGAGATGGTTGGACGTGGTAAAGGATTACGATTATCAGATCATGTACCACCCGGGCAAAGCTATTGTTGTAGCTGATGCCCTGAGCCGTAGGGCGGAGGGTTCCCCGATTCGAGACATTTGTTTGCGATTAACAGTGATGACTCTGGTGATGGACACCATTCGGGAGGCCCAGGAAGAAGCCGTGAGACCGAAGAACCATAAGAGAGAGCGGGTGATTGGGCAGGTACCTGAGTTCGTTACCGATAGCCGCGGGCTTATGACCTTTTAGGGTCGGGTTTGGGTGTCGTATGCAGGCGGGGCACGTACCACTTTGATGGAGGAGGCGCACTGATCGAGGTCCTCGATCCATCCCGGGGCCACTAAGATGTATTTGGATCTGAAGAGAGATTATTGGTGGCCCTGTATGAAGAGGGATGTTGCATGGTTTGTTGAGAGGTGCTCGACCTGTCGCAGGGTTAAGGCTGAGCACCAGCGTCCGCACGGCAAGTTGCAGCCACTTGAAGTTCCCCAGTGGAAGTGGGAACATATTTCCATGGATTTTATCACCAAATTGCCAAGGACCACGAGGGGTGTCGATGCAATTTGGGTGATAGTTGACCGACTGAAAAAAAGCGCCCACTTCCTTGCTATCAGGGAGAGCTCTTCTGCAGAGAGATTGGCAGAGTTGTATGTAAGGGAGGTGGTATCGTGGCATGGAGTACCAATCTCGATTGCTTCAGATCGAGATGTACGTTTCACGTCCAGGTTCTAGAAGAAGTTCCATGAGGAGTTGGGTACGAGGCTGCATTTCAGTACCGCTTACCACCCACAGTCGGACGGGCAGAGTGAGCGGACGATTCAGACGCTCGAGGACATGCTCCGAGCATGTGTGTTGGACTTCGGTGGAAGTTGGGACACGTATTTGCCGTTGGCTGAGTTCTCCTATAACAAAAACCACCATTCGAGTATTGGTATGCCTCCCTTCGAGTTGTTGTACGGGAGGAGATGTCGGACTCCCATTTGCTGGGGAGAGGTAGGGAAGCACGTGATGGGCAGCACTAAGATAGTGCTTCAGACGACCGAGCAAATACAACAGGTTAGACAGAGGTTGTTAACGGCTCAGAGTCGCCAGAAGAGTTATGCGGATAGACGACGATCCGAGCTTGAGTTCCAGGTGGGAGACTTTGTACTCCTGAAGGTGTCTCCTTGGAAATGAGTGATCCGATTCAGGAAGAGGAGCGAGCTAGGGCCTCGGTACATTGGTCCAATCAGGGTGACTACGAGGGTGGGCAGGGTAGCATATCGTTTGGAGCTACCTGCAAAGTTGAGCCAAATTCATGATACCTTCCATGTGTCTCAGATGAGGAAGTGTATAGCTGACGAGTCGGCGGTGGTGCCACTGGAGGATATTCAGGTGGATGCGAGCCTGAATTATGCTGAGAGACCAATCGCGATCCGGGATCGGAAGATCAAGGTTCTGAGGAACAAGGAGGTGCCCCTGTGTAACGCCCATAGATCCGGGCTAGTCAAATTAAAAGCAATAAGTGTCGAAAGTGACTTTTCGGAAAAAGATTATTTAGAATAAATAATCTTAATCAAGTTGTAGTATATGTTACAAGGTTTCCGTACATATAAAGAATACTGAAATCCGAGTTATAACGAAGAAGTTATGACTCGTCAAAGTTTCGCGACGGAACCGACACGATACCGGGAAGCGTAAAAAGTGAATTTACTATAGAGCGAGATTTAGCCTTAGCGATCTAAATGAAAGTCATAGAATACGTTAAACTGAGAGCGTCCATAAAAAGAGCGCCCTAATCTGACTTCGTATGAGGAAGTTATAATTTTTCGAAGTTTCGGCTTAGCTGTATACAGCCCGAAATTCGAATATTAGATCAAGTGGTTTTTAGCCGACACGACCTAAATGAGAATCAAAGATCTCGTTAAGAGTAGCGTAACGAGAAATAGATGGGCGAAAACGGATGTCGGATGAAGAAGTTATGAGAATTTAACGGACCAATCCTGTCCTGGCCTGTTAATAATATAACTTTTAAAATAAATTCAAAATTAGCCGACAGAGTCTAAACGAAAGTTGTAGAGTACGTTCCCGCCTATGCGTGGATATAAAGAACGTAAAAAACGAAGCTTGTATGCGAAAGTTACGATTTTTAGAAGTCGGAGGGGGAAATTGCGAAACTGATGCGGACTCGATGACGTGGCGCGATCTAGACCGTCCATCGCTGATCAAGGCATCACTTCGGATTCGGACACGTCACTCCTCGCATTACGCCCAGCGTCCGAAATGGAGTACGCCCAGCGTTCTTCGGCCTTGTGCGGTCCGAGAAGAAGCCACGTCGCTCCACCGAGGTCTCGCCACCTGGCATCTCTATCTGAATTACGCCCTGCGTAAAGGCCTTGGTACGCCCAACATACTCCGAGGCTGAGGCCTATAAAAGGGAGGTGAAGCCTCTCAGATTTTTCACACCTTCCACCACAACTTTCTCTCTCTACTTTCTCTCACTACCCCCTAACCCTCTCCTAAGCCTAGGTAAACCCCCTAGCACCCAAAGGAAGCCCCGAGGCTCCCGGAGTCCCGAGAAAAAGGGACTTTCGGTTTCGAAACGCTGCTCCGAGCAAAGCCCGGTTTTCCTTAAAATCCGCTGTAAGTGAGATATGCTTACACAATTTTTAATATAGCTTTCAAATAATTATAGTAATGTTATTAGGTCCTTAAAATAATTATTTGGGTTATTATTATGAGTTATATTGAGCGTTATTTAACGCTTATATAATAGTAATAATAGTCAGACTACTAATCTGTCGCGGTTATCGTTAGACTAAATCCTAGTGGTATTGATACTAAGTTTTATCAAAGGAAATTGTTTTGAGAGTATCGAAGCGTTGTCCGAGTGTTGAGTCACCACCTTTCAAGTGAGGCATAGTCCTTTTCATCTTACACATAGATATGAAGTATTTTAACATAAATCACGTGCTATGTGTGCATATTTTCTGAATACTTGCCGTCTATGTTGGGTGAAATATTTTTATACATGTTTTAAATGATTTAAATTGTATATGTATTTTATATCTACGAAATGTGTTGGGTAAAACATGGATAGATGAAATAGTTGTGATAACACGATGAAAGACATCAGTGTTGACAGTGATCCAGTCATCTAGTGGAGTATAGATGACGACCATGGACGATACTAGAGAGTCCAGTGGAACGCTATCAGGCTCGTAACCTGTAGGTGATTTTGAACTAGGTGATCATTAGGTATTTTTGAACTGAGTGTGTTCACTAGGTATTTTCGAACTGAGTGTGTTCACTAGGTATTTGAACTGAGTGTGTTCACTAGGTATTTTGAACTGAGCGTGTTCACTAGGTATTTTTGAACTAAGTGTCTTCACTATATATTTTTGAACTAAGTGTGTTCACTGGTTATTTTTGAACTAAGTGTTTACCAGATGTTTTGGACTACGTGATCACCAGTTGTAATCTATAAGCCTTGGTAACGATGGATTTCGTGCCGATTCCTTAGGATGATCCTTAGGAATGAATAAACGAGGAATAGCTGATTCTTAGGGTAGATCCTTAAGACTAAAGAAGATAATGGGGATGGGTAATTGGGTTGATTGTTTAAACATAATAATTATATTATTGTGGGTTGAAAACCCTATGTACTCACCAAGTTTACCAACCTGACCCACTCAGTTTATTTATATCACAGGTGTTGATATGAAGTCACATTACACTGAGAGATTAAAGAGATGTAGATCACTAGTGATAATGAATGTAAGTTCTGTTTATGCTTATGTTTCTGTATTGACGATGACATCCCAAATGTTTTAAAATGAATAAAAATACATTTCTTCAGAAATGCTTTGATAACGTATTTATCATGTTTAATTTACTGGGAACAAATTCCGCAACATTTTTATTAAAAGAAGTACTCTGATTTTTATAAAGCATAAACAAAAATCGGTCTTTTCTGGCCGTGAAAAATGGGGATGTCACACCCTGGTTCAGGTCCAGTGGCAACATCGAAGAGGGTCCGAGCTGACTTGGGAGCCGGAATTGGAGATGTGGGAGCAGCATCCAGAGTTGTTTGGGGAGAAAGACTTCGAGGGCGAAGTCTGATTCTAGTGGGGGAGAATTGTAACATCCATATTTCCAAGTATTATTGTTTGATCATTTATTTTGAGAAAAAGAGAGGGACTCGATGAGTTGAGGCATAGACTCGTTTAGTAGGACCGCGATTGCTGACTGGATTAATGACCGGACTTGACGAGTCGGAAAGGGTGGACTCGACGAGTCCACGCTCTGGATTGAAACCCTAAATCCCTGGGTCTGTGCCCTTATGGCCTTTATTTGCGGCCATTGCACCCCTGAGAAACCCTAGAGAGCAGAGAGAACGTTTGTAGTGCAAGAGGAGGGCTAATTCACCATTTCTTGTGTGTTTTAGCAAGAAGGACGGAGGTAGAACAAGCTAAGCGTGTTGAGGAGCTTGGATCCACTTCTATTTGATTAGAGGAAGCTGTTGGAGGTAACAATCTGTGTCATTCTCGTGTTTATAATGATTCTAGTGGAATCTAGGGTTTTCTTTATGCTTCTTTTAGTTTGAATTTGGAGTATGTGAGGTCCCAAGGAGAAATGGTTCATAGATCTGTACCTTAAGAGGTCCAAAGAGTCCTTTCCACTATGCTTTATGCCATACCTTTTGAGTTATGAGCCTAGGAGGCCATTTTAGAGGCTATTTCACCAAAAGAAGCTTTGGGTGTGTTGTATGTGTACCAAGATTCAACCTTTACGTGATTATCGTGCTTGGGAAGGTCAGATATATAGGTTAGAGAAGCAGATCTAACCTCAGAAGGTCATTTGAGTATGATTATGGAAGTAACTCACCGAGTTCATAAGTGGACTCGACGAGTCGAGTCGGGGTTGCCCCGCGATTCGTGACCGGAGGAACCCGTCGAGTGGAAGGATGACTCAACGAGCCGTGAGAGGCTAGAAGGATTCAGAGGACCCGCATGGACTCGCCGAGTCGCCCATGTGCACTCGACGAGTCGGGTCAAAGTTTGACTGTTGACCTCTGTTGACCTTAGGGTTTTGGTCAAGACTGATTCAAGGGAGTTCAGGGAGGGGTAGAATGGCCTTCTACCCAATCTTAGAAGTGAGACTATGAGAGAGTATTGATCGGGGATGTTATTTGAATGATAGGAGGAGGCTAGGTCGGGACGTTGAGCACGAGAGCTTATCCGACTTCATTGAGGTGAGTCTTCTCACTATACTATACTTGGAAGGGTACCTATGTGTGATCGAAAGGTCTTATATGCTATGAGATGTATGTGCTATATACTGTTATGTGATATGTATGTGTTATGTATGTTATGTATGATAAGGACCGGAAGGTCAAGATGACATGGACCAGAAGGTCAGGAGGTTACGGACCGGAAGGTCTACCGGGATTCGGGACGGAAGTCCCCTGAGACACTTGGATCGGAAGTTCCCACAGAGTTATGGGCTGGAAAGGCGTATGTGTTGTATGTGGTATCTTGGTCACTAAGCATTTATGCTTACAGTTGTTGTGTTATATGTTTCAGGTACTAGCGAGGATCGCGGGAAAGTGCCGACTTGATCCGTACACACTCATAAAGTTTATGTTTGAGATTCTGGGAATTGTTTGTTATGATGACATTGGATACATTATGTTTTGACACTGTTTTGATGAGTAAAAGTATGGTTTATAAATGAAAAATTGTTTTGGAAATTTATGTTGTTACAAGCAGCACCCGCGACGACAATGGCTGATGGTTTCGACCTCCACAACGGAGACAGCAGCGACGGTGTAACCAACCCGGTAGCGGCAGCGGTGAACAACAGGAAGAAGGGACAGAGAAGGAGAAGGTTAGCGTCATTAGGGGTGGGTAGTGGTGCTCGTCGGTTGTCTGCCGGCCGGAGAACGGAAGTGAAAGGGTGGCGGCGGCTGGAGGGAGGTAAGGTGAGGGTGGCGGCTACAGTACCCGGTTAGGGTTAGGGCTACGGAGAGATCGACGAGTTATATACCCAGCTCCTACAAACTTCAACCCATAATGACAGAAATAGCCCCTCATTCTCCTTTTCCTTTAAATTTAAATCCAACTGTTACCAAATAGCCCCTCCATGACAAATTCTTTTCAACTCAAGTCTAAAATTTACCATTTAGTCCCTGCTTCCATAAATTCTTATATATTACGTCCAAATAATACCAAACACCCATTGATTTATGAAAATCTTTACAAATTAAGTCACAAAATTACACTCTAACCCCTGAAGATTCAAATCTTATCATTTGGCTTCCCGAAACCGACTCCCAGCTAATTATTACTTGATTTTGGGCTATAATAATATAAAATAATTATAAAAATTATTTCTCGGGGTTTCAGGTTTATTATTTACTTATTCTATTTTAAATGGGAGGTTATAGAAATTGCTATGTGACCAAATCAATGACAAGAGGACATGTGACAATAAGTCTTTATTTATTAGAAAGGATAAAGTTAGTTTGGATATTACATGCGCTAACCATCATTTTCTAAGGCTAAAAAGTACGATATCATTATTGCTTACTAAAATTTGGTGCCATATAAACTTTTGTCATGTTTTGCTCATTTGGTGGAGCGTGGTTCCATCCTAGCTTAACAACTTCTTTTAAAAAAAAAGTGTGACATTTATAAATTGAGGTCAAAATATTAATATTAATTAAAATTATATAACACTTCATTAAAATTAAAAAACTTTATCATTAATTTAAAAAAACGTAACATGCTTTGAAGAGTTGTAAATGCTCACTGGTTTGGATGGGAATAAATTCTTGATGACATGGCTGAAATTTATTGGTGATAATTGTTCTTGTATTATGTGCATTAGGAAAACCTGAATTTGCGGGGTAAAAGCCACGGGAGTGACACATGCCAAACATCAAATGTTATGTCTTTGCTTGTTCTACCATCAGCAACAACAAGTGGTAAATAGTTTTATCCAAAAGTCATGTGTTTGAATAGGCGGCTTGTTTTCGCTGTTGGCATATTAGCACTGGCATCTCTACTACCCCACCGTAGAATCTAATAATCTCTTCTCCTATTATACAATTGCTTGTGATTCCAATCCAACAAAAACAAGAAGAAACATGTGAACAACAATTGCAGGATAAAAAAAAAACATTGGATGCATCATGCATGTGCTCATAAACATAGATTCCCAAAAAATATGAATTTAACGACATGTGGTATTAAACTAACATCATTCGAAAAGAACATGAAATAAAAAATAAATTATTACCTATAAATGGTCTTTGGTCTTGGCTTTATTGAAAAGGTGTCAAGTGGGTTGCTTTTTTATTTGCAACAACTGCTAACGATATGAATAGATATGGATTTAAGGTTAATTCAAGCATTAAATAATATTAGGCTATTGTTTAATTTTTGTTTTCTGTTCATCTGATTTTTGTTTTACCCTCATTATAGCTTAGGATGAAATCAAATTTGGTGTTCTACTTATAAATTATTTATTCTAAATCAGGAAACAAGCATTTCTTAATAAATTACTAAAACTACTTTTGGAAACAGAAAAGCACATATTGTATTGGAAGTAGCTTTAAAACAAGAGTAAATTACATGAATGGTCCCTATGGTTTAGGTAATTTACACGTTTGGTCTCTAACTTATTTTTTTAACTCGGAAGGTACCTACTGTTTGTTTTTATTACACACTTGGTCCATGTCTTACCTAAAAAGACTATTTTCCTTTTATTTATTTATTTATTTAAATAAACACACCCCTAACTCCACCCCTTTCATCTTATCTTATCTACCTCATTATTTTTCTCTATTAAAACAATACTATTTTTAGGTAAAACAGGGACCAAACACGTAATAAAAATAAATAGTAAGGACGAAGTGCGTAACAAAACAAACAATAAGAGACATTCTGAGTTAAAAAAATAAGTTAGGGACCAAACACACAAATTATTCCAAACCATAGGGACCATTTGTGTAATTTAGTCTTAAAACAATTTGTTTACCATAACTGCTGCATATTTTAAATAATGGATTTTATTATTATTAATTTCTCTCTAAATTGACGTTCCATTGGGATGCAAGCAACCTTAATATTACTTTTCTTTAAACCGACGGATTTTATTAAAAATATAGCCAAGCAAGATGCAAGGTAATAAATCCTCTTAGTAAATAAATGTTTTTTTTGCCACTTGCCATACTTTTAATCAACTTGTCAAATGTCATTTTATCGTTATTTTAAATTATTTTTTATCCACATATCATTTTAAGAATTTTTTTATGTTATTAAATTTCACATAATATTTTAACATAATATTTGTAATAAATGTAGTAATAAATTGATATCAATTTCATTAATGAACTTATCTTTTAATTTTAAAATTTTCAAAATTAATGCTCATTAATTTTTTTTTTTTTAATTTAAAAGATAAAAAATATTTCTACTATAATAATTTTTTTTTCTTATTTTATTAATTTTCTTATAAATTCAAAGCTCTTAAATATTTTGACATTAATTTTTTTTTTTAAATTAACCCATGTAATACATGAGTCTCACAACTAGTACAAAACAAACAAAAAGTTAGTTTACATATAGATGAAAGTGCGACAACACTAACTAGTCCTATTATAATTTCCAACTTTACCCTTGAACCTTACCACTTAAATATGAAAGTGATTACATTATCCACAATTTTTGTAGGGGTAGAGATGACATTGTTGAACGCCTTGTTGTTTCTCGCGTCCACACCATAGAACATCATACATTATGGCAAGAAACAATTTCTTTTTCTTTGGGCAGTAGCGTAAGCAAGCCAAGAAATTAAAAACCTCTAAAACATTTGACAACCTTTAATGATCAATTCTACACCATTTGAACACCCAACTAATTGTTTCCATCATAAAAGGGAAAGTTGCAAATAGGTGATCAGAGTTGTCTTGGTATCATCATTGCATAAGATACACGTCAATGATGAAATGTTCATGCCTCTAACACTAAGAGCCACAATAGTAGGTATATGATCTAGGAAAGCTCACCAAAGAAACACCAAGATTTTTTTTATGGAACAAGCTTAATCTAAACCATTGTTCTAAATGATTGTGAGCTTAAAATGTCATCAATCAAATCCTGGAGAATATCGACTTGAAAGTTCCCATTTGTATCAAAATTGAAATTCCACCAATTAGAGGAAGGAATGAAACTACTAAATAATGTATGTAGCTGCTGAATTAAAATTAGATTTTACTATAATGCCCATTTACATATAAAATTTAGATTTAATCACATTCTCTAGATTAATTCTCATCAATGGTCTTAAAGTGTTCCATTATTCTCAAACAAATTGATGTAAAAAAAACACTTATGAAAGTGTAACTTAATGTGTATTTCATCCTTTACAATGGAGATGTATTTATACTACCCATATTACTATTCATAATCTACAATTAGTTGTAACTAGTAACAAATGTTAAAAAATTTACCATGCACCAATTATAGTGTCATCCACCAATTATTTATAGCACTCTCCCTTGGATGACAGTATTTCAGATTAGAGTTCAACTTGAAGTACTTCCTCAATAAAAACCTTGATAAAGAAAAGCCCAGGGGAAAAAAAACTTTAACGAAGGGACAAAGTGTGTAATGTATAGTTCACCCCCCCTTCATTTAGACATCTATTACTTCATATACTATGCACATGTCGCATTTTGATGCAATAGACATGTTTCATGAAGATTGCAGTAGGGCGTGCCTTTATAAAATAGTTTGTTGCATTATTATTGGATTGAACATATTTTATTTCAACTTGATCATCTTTTATAAGCTCTTGAGTGTACATAAAGAACTTTTGAGGTATATGTTTTGTCTTCTTACTCTTGATATATCCTTCTTTCATTTGAGTGACGCATGTTGAGTTATCTTCATAAATTAAAGTTGGACCTATATCCTTTTCAAGTCCACATGAAGTTAAAATGAGTTGTGTCATCGATCATAACGATGTGCATTATCTACTAGCTTCATTTAGTGCAATTAATTCAACATGAGTTGAGTATGTGGCAACAAGTGTTTACTTTTAAGAACGCCTGTAATTAAATTACAGTACTTCTACTCATGAATACGTATCGAGTTTGACATTTAGCTTTATGAAGGTCAGAAAAATAACATGCATCTGCATAACCAATCAAACATTTTTTTGAGTTGTTAAGATAAAATAACCCTAAATCAATAGTTCCTCGAAGGTATCGAAAAATGTGCTTACTCTCATTCAACTGTCTTTTTGTTGGGTTTAGGGTTTACATCGAAAGAAATGTTAGGTGTAGTACAATTCCTAAGATACATAAAAGGCCCAATTGCTTTAAGATATGGTACTTTTGGACCTAGAACTTCTTCATTTTCTTCGTAAGGACAAAATACATCTTTGCCAATATGTAATGATCTAACAACCATTAGCGTGCTTAAAGGATTGGCATTGTGTATATTTAAACATTTCTAGTTTCTTTCTGTATAATTAGATTGATGCGCAAGTATTCCGTTAGGAATATGCTCAATTTGCAAACCAAAACAATATTTGGTTTTTCCAAGGTATTTCATTTCTATTTCTTTCTCCAAATGTTCAATCACTTCGAGGTTTCTTTATTCATCCCAATAATGTTTAGATTATCAACATAAATTGTAACATCCATAAAAATCATGAAAAAATTTAACATTTCAAACAAATCTATAAACCATATTTGTTTACAAAATAGTTTTCAAAACATATTTATCATCAGAGTTTTCCCAAAATCATAAAACAAAATACGAGGAGGTGCAAGATCACGCCTTTGCCTTCCCGCGATCATCCAACGTAGATGACCCACCCTGACTGCCTACTCTCGATCTCGATCCAGACCCAATCTCAAATCGCCTCATCGTCACCAAACTAAAAAAACCCAGAGGGTATCAGATAACACACATATCATATCAGGGGAACCAACTCCCAACAAAGCCCTAGGGATTGTGACTTCCCTGTTAAACGTACAGGTCCTGTGCTTTCAGTATTACGGGCCCATACTACCATCCATACTTACCCGTATTTGTTTCACAGGATCATCATAACAATGCTAACAATACACATGAGCATAATCATACACTCAATCCTCAATCCCTATAGGAAAGGCTAATCATCTCGAAACTGGCTGGCTAACCCCACACAACTCTTCCACGAAACTTCCACCAAGCCTGCAACACTCGTGTATGATAATAATACATACCACTGGACCCTATAGACAGTTGAATATCTTATCCTACCCTAAGCCCTTCATCAAACAAGAACATGAAATAAGGTCAAACCAAAAATTCTCAGGCTATAGAATTTTAGTTATGTATGATCATGATGCATACACTAAGCAACTACAGTAATGATGTCAATTCCATATAAGAAGAACCCTAGGCTATCATGCATCATATAATCAGACAATTCTATCATGCAAATTCCTAAAGATCCCTAGCCTATCACTAACATGTTGTTCTAACATATTACAATTGTAACGCCCCGATTCCCAGGTATCGTTTAAATAATAATAAAATTGGTTTCAAGGCTTACTCGACGAGTTGGTTGCCCTACTCGTCGAGTAGAAATGGGTTTGATACGCATGTTTAGTGACCTACTCGCCAAGTCCATGAAGGGACTCGACGAGTAGGAGCTGGCAGATGAAACCCCAAATCCCGGGGTTTTGCACCCTATTTAAAGGAGCCTCAGCCTCCTTCGGCCTCTTTACAGTCTTTGAGAAGCTCAATGAAACCCTAATTTGTGTGGTACTCTTCTTGGTGTGATTTAAGCCTTGGAAAGAAGGTTGGCTAGGAGGGAAAAGCTTGAAGAGCAAAGGAGTTGAAGCAAGGAAGGTGTGGGAAGTAGAACTTACCTCGGCTAGCATCTTCTGGAGGTATCAATTTGTAATCTTTACTTCCCTTTCCTTCTGTATCTCTTTTCTTTTGGTTGAGTTTTAAGGTTTTATGGATTTTGAGTTGATATGGGGAGCTATGGGCTAGATCTGAAGTTGTAACTTCATATCTGAACCCTTCCTAAGTCCTAGAGTCATAAAGTTATGAGTATGGGGGTGATTGAAACCCTCCTTGTGCATGAAACCCCATTAAGAGCTTAGAATTTCCATTAAGAGCCTTTTTAGCCATGCATACACGTAAAGTTTGCAACTTTACGTGAAAAGCATGCTCTAGAAGCTTGGATCTATAATTTGGAGCCATTGCATGGCTTAAATGTGACAACCTGAAATTTCCATTTTCTACGAACATTATCTTTTCAATAGAAGCTAGACCAGTGTCAATGAATTTCACACTTTTCCGAATAAGTTTGTGTACAATAGGGTTTATGTTTAAGGAGATATCAGGAGAGTGGATGCTCATGGGTTTGTGAAACTTGAGTATTTCAAAACTTCATAATATTAGAGTTCAATTCCGGAATAAAAATATTTTCTGCCAAAAATATTTCTGGACTATAAATAGATTTTTGAACCAAATTCATTCATTATTCACATTTCCAACTAGAGAAAAGCCATTTTCTCTCTCACGGATCTTCGAGTTTTCATCCCAAATCATGAGTACACTTCTCTAGTTGTGTTATAATGCTTGTTATATGCTTAATAACATAGATTACATGTCAAATATATGAGATTTGGGAGTTTACCGCCCAAGAACGTTCTTGGGGAGTAAACTCCAAAATGAAGCTTAAAGGCTATCTAGTCCCATTTCCTCGTTAAGTAACTAGATTAGGATTATATGTATGTATATTTGAGACTAGAAAACAATCAAAAACACCTAGCTTAGGTTGTTCACGGCCCAAGAACTTCTTGGACCGTGAACTCCAAATTCAAGGGCCAAAATGTGCCCTAATCACTCCTAAGGCTTTAGACATTAACCCTCATTTACTTCTAGCTAATTTGTGGACTTTAAAACATCAAAAGCACCCCTTAAAGGGAGTTTACTGCCAAGGAAATACTCTTAGGCCGTAAACACCAAATGAGCGCACCAAAGTGTGCCTAGGGTCCTCATTAACCTTAGACAAATGCCTAGAAATTATCCTACTTGTGCTTGGGACTTGAAAGAATAAAAATACCCATCCCATGAGAGTTTACGGCCGTAAACTCTAAGGGATTTGGCCTTGGGGCCGTAAACTCCTCAAAGGAGTATTTCTATGCCCTAAACTACCCAAAGGATTAAACAACCAATCAATGCTTATTCTAGAAATCAAATAGCACTTCAAAACATCAATTACCACCAAGATTGGATTTCACGGCCGTAAAATCAAGGGTTTACGACCGTAAACTCCTTGTGTGGGGTTTATTGAGGAGTAAACACTTATATAAGGCCCTTTGGTACATTAAACCCCTTTAGCCTTGTCCCATACAAAGTGTTTACAAGTTCCTGAGTGTCCCAACTTATTTCATTAGTTATTATTTGGATAATTAGTTATATATATGCTCATTATATGATAACTAGGCTCGTGCGTGTGAACAAGTCTCCGTTTGCCACCTAGCACGGTATCCGACACTTCAATCCAATCCACTCACCGCAAGTGAGCTCATACCCCTTTAATTAACCTTTGAAATACTTTTAAATCTTTTAAATACTTTTATGGGGGGGAATACAAGTTAAATACTTATAGTTGTAACATCAATCACATGTGATTAATAACTAGAAAACTAATGATTTTATCACTGTTCAAACTGTTTATCAAACTGCTTTACTTCAAAATGTTTTACAAACTCTTTTACTTATCAAATAATTTTATTTAAACTTTGTTTTACTTATTATAAATTGCATGACCATATATGTATAGATATATAAGCAATGTTTAAAGGGCTTAGGAAGGCCATCCGCCCTATTTCCTTTTTCTCGATTTGGATGTGGTCTGGTGGGATTTCGGGTAACCGTCCGAAGGTCGTTTCAATATTAATTATACATCAATTGTACATATATAGACATAAAAGTACTTCCATATTCATGCATATTAGTCACATCATTAGTAAGTTACCATCGGGGTAACACAGGATCATACTATTACAATTTCTAGATCAACGAGTCAGTTCATTCATGAGTCAATACTTATTACTATGAGTACATATACAACTATACTAGAAAGAGAACATATACAACTATACTAGGAAGAGAACATATACAACTATACTAGAAAGAGAACATATACAACTATACTAGAAAGAGAACATATACTAGAACAAGTAACATTACATTACATATACATGAATACGTTAACAATTGTGATCCACTGTATCGGAGCATGCCTTAAATGTCATGGCCCGAGTTGTAGCCGGAATTCTCTTGGAGGGAGAGCGTGAGTTTGCGTATAGATCTATACTGGATTGACTATCCTACACCTTGCTGCTAGCTACAGCCGAACCTGCAGGTCTGCGGGTGCCAAACGTCATTCCGTTATTACGACCATTCGTATGTCGTTGTTACCAGTCGATAGTATGGTGCAATTAATCACATGATACCTTAATATAAATCCGGTTTAAGGTAGTTAGTACAGCAGTAGTTCCTATAATACAACACTACAGTACTACAATGATTTACCCATTGCATATATTTAGTGATTATTTCACTTAAACATTAATGTACAAACTATATTTTGTTAAATGATAGTTACACTTGGGAAATTACACACTTTTACAACAAACGAGCATACAAAACAGTTAAGCCTTGGTAGAAGGCTACTTTAATAGAAAATATAGGTTTTTTCTGAGAGATTCAAACTTTTACAAACACTTACAAACATTTACTTACATTTTACAAACTTACACTCGAGACATGTTCAAACGTTTTGATAACAAACACTGACACTAAAATACTTATGAACTCACCAGCTTAATGCTGATAAACTCTTTCAAAATAACTTGTATTCTCAGGTCATCAGTAGACAGGTACCGAGGCCAGCTTTTGAGAAGTTGGAGCGCATCCAAGACTCATCTTATTATTTTGATTTACATTATATTTTTGGTGTCTAAAACTGTACAGAACACGCTTGTATTAAAATTATATATTTAATGCAATGGATGATGTTGTTTGCTTATTTACTTTTACTGTGTTGTGATACTTTACATGACGTCCTCCGCCTCAGAACGTTTCCGCCGTTCTTGGTTTTGGGGTGTGACATTAAATGAGTCAGTATGGCTTAAGGGCTGAAGGAAATTGGCGAGTCGCAAGGTTGACTCGGCGAGTCGTATGAAGATGGCCTTGAACTCGACGAGTTGGATGAGCAACTCGGCGAGTCCGATGAAGATTGTCATAGACTCGGCGAGTTGTATGAACAACTCGACGAGTCGGATGAGTTTTCTCCAGGATATGTATGCATATGTATCTGTCGAGTTGCAAGAAGGAAACTCAACGGGTGGCTTAAAAGTGTGATCAATAATCGGAGGAACTTGACGAGTTGGATAGTGCTTCAAGGAACTCGGCGAGTAGCCGAGGGTGCTCGGCTAGTTAAGGTCAACATGGACTGTTGACCTTGACGGAGGACTTTAACCTTGGCCAGGGGTTTACTAGTGGGTTATGGAGTACCTTATAAGGTTAAGGACTTATGAGTATATTGTACTATGGTAATAGGTGGTGGAGCCTGTGTCAAGTGACCCGAGAGTTGGAGTTTATCTTCCGAGTCGACATCTGCAAGGTGAGTTATCCTCACTATATCGATAGGGTCTAAGGCACCACGGCCGACCCTTTAGTTGTTATCGTTATGGTATGCTACATGTGGATATGATCCGTTAGATCTGAATCAAGATAGACTATATGTTATGTTCTTATGATCAGTAGGGATTGATATGTTAGTGACCTGCTAGGTCAGTGCTCTAGTTATGAGAGATTGTTGTGTTTGGTAATAAGTGAGATAGATATGTTCGATGTTTTGTATATGCCAGTAAATGTTTGTTATGTACACATGGTTATTTGCTTGTTGCATGGGTTGAGGCGGTTCTGCTTTGTGCTGAAGGCCAACACACCCTAGGAGCGGTCCGGGAAGTCTACAGGCCCACGTGGCGGTCTAGTCATGCCAAAGGCTCGATGTAGATCCAGTTGGACTGTAGGCCCTGTAGGGCAGTCCAGTCAGGCTGATGGCCCAGTATGCATGTTGATTAATTGGTTATTACAGCTATGGTTTATCAGTGTGGTATTGGTATTTTGGGGGTAGCTCACTAAGCCCTCGGGCTTACAGTTTTTAGTTTATTGTTTTAGGTACCTCAAGCGTTCATGGCAAGGAGAAGGCGTGACCGTACTGCTCCTCATCCTTATGATCTGGCTATTGGGACACTCTGATTGAATACCGAATTGAAAACACTTTTGTAAACAATTACTATTTGGTTTTATTTATGCTTGAAAAGTTTAAAATTTGGCGTAAAATTTTCAGATGTTACAAGTTGGTATCAGAGCCTTGGTTTGTGTGAATTGGGGGAAATGCACGTGTGAACCTAGTCTCAAATCAAGGAAATTTTTGAAATAAATTCTAAAATGGTTTTCAAAATAAAGGACGGAGGATGTAGAGGGTACGATCAGCCGGAGCCTGTAAGTGAACCCCAAAATACCATATAGTTATTTGATATTTTGATATGTTAGAACATCATGCTAGTGCTAGGCTAGGGATCTTCAGGAATCGCATGGTAGATTTGACTGATTATATGATGCCTATTATCCTAGGGTTTCTTGTATATGGAATTGACATCATAACTGTAGATGTTTAGTGTATGCATCACGGTTGTGCATAATAAAGACCTTATTGCCTGAGAATGTTGATTCGGCCTTCGGGTAGGATTGGATATTTGAAAGTCTATTGGATCCATCGTTATGTCCAGCTAGCATACACTAGCGCTACAGGGGATGATGAAAGTTTCATGGATGTGTGTGTTGTGAGGAGCTGTAAGATCAGTTGGGGGATGGGAGATGTTTCCCTAGGAGTAAGGGTTGAGCGCATATTATGTTGATAATATTGTTAGGGCGTTGTGGTGATACTCGAGACAAATATGGGTAGGTGTGGAAGGTAGTACGGGCCTGTACTACTGAAAGCATAGGACCCATATGCGTACCAAGGAAATCACAACCCCTAGGGTTTGTGGGAATTGGTCTCTCGATATTATGATTGTTTATCTGACGTCTTGGGTATATTTTCAGTATGGTGGTGACGAGACGTTTTGCTGTTGGATCCGGGTCGGGATTTGGGTCAGGATCGGGGTCGGGAGACAGAGGGTCGGAGGTGTCGGTAGCACCTGAGCCCGTGGTTCAGATTGGGACAGAGGAGTTGGATGCCAGGATTCGGGAGATCCTGCACGATGAGATTGCTTCGGCGTTCTGAGCGCAGCTACCAGAGATGTTTGGGTCGATTAAGACCGTGATGGTTGAGTACTTTGATGAGCGATACACAGCTCTGGCAGAGACAGCGGCCGCTGCAGCCACATCGGCTGTAACGGTTGCAGGGGTTGGAGGAGGAGCCAGCAGGGCTTTCTAGTACCAGGACTTCGATAATACGAAGCCCTCGATGTTTGATGGTACACAGGATGCGATCAGGGCTATGAGGTGGTTATCTAACGTGGAGGGTTGTTTCTTCACGTGTTCATGTACTGCTGACCAGAAGGTCAGGTGTGCCCTGAACCTGCTGAGGCTTGGGGAAAAGGACTAGTGGAGATTAACGATAGGGTCGTACACGGATGATCAGCGAGTTGCTGTTACTTGGTAGCAGTTTCGGGATATGTTCTGCACTCGCTACGTTCCACGTGTTGAGCGGGAGTGGCTTGCTTTGGAGTTTTTGACATTGAGGTAGGATGGGGAGTCAGTGATGGAGATCACTCGTATGTTCACGGAGATGGCTATGTTCTGCCCGGAGTTTGCTTAAGAGCAGTCTCAGAGGACTCGTTATCTGAGTATGCTCAAGACTAATATTCGACAGTTTGTTGCTACGCAATGTTGTGAGACTCTTTTAGATCTTCAGGAAGCCGCGAGTTAGAGATAGTGCTGCAGTTGAAGGAGCAGCGTCAGGTTCCGGCACAGTCTCAGCCGGCACCTAAGCGGTCCAAGACCGTTGATACTCGAACCGGGGGTCAGCAGAGCCGCACTTGTGGAAAGTGTGGCAGGGGTCATTCATGGATTTGTCGAGCAGGAGGTGGGTGCCACAAATGTGGCAAGGAGGGGCACTTTGCCAGGAACTGTCGCTAGTCCTCCCCTCCAGCAGATATGAGGATATGTTATCATTGTCATCAAGTTGGTCATGTGAAGACCAATTGTCCGCAACTCGCCGCCAAGCCGACACAGGGTCCTGCGCCAGCTACTGTGAGGATTGGAGATGGGAGGCTAGTCAAGGTGGAGCCTCCGAAGGCTTAGGGTCGCGCCTTCCAGCTCACGGCCGAGGAGGCCAAGGCAGCATCGTATGTGGTTGCTGGTATGTTTCTGTTCTCTGTCTCAGTTATTGTATTTGTGATATGCTTATTGGTTGTACCTGTGATTAGGTACGTTTTTAGTGAATTCTTTGCCTGCTTTGGTTTTATTTGACTCGGGGGCGAGTCGGTCGTTCGTATCTCAGACTTTCAGTAGAGGGTTTAGTGTGCCGGTAGATGAGCTTGAGTTCCCGTTGCGAGTTTCGATCGCCAACGAGCATGGGGTTTCTGCTTCTTCGGTCTACCGGGGATGCGAGTTGCAGATTTTCGGGGTACCCTTCTTGATAGATTTGATTCCTATTACCATAAGGGAAGTGTGTGTGATCGTAGGGATGGATTGGCTCGGTCGATTTGGCGCCAAGATCGACTACGAGGGGCAGCGAGTGGTAGTTCGAACCCCAAGTGGGGGACTGGTGGTATATGGCAAGGGCACCAGGATTGTAACACCCGGATTTCTAGGTATTATTTTTTATTCTTTTATTTTTGGGTGATGTGAGGAGACTCGGCGAGTTGGAGTCTAAACTCGCCGAGTAGGATCGTGGTTTTGCACGCGGGTTCGCGTCTGGACTCGGCGAGTCCAAAAGTGGACTCGGCGAGTCCATGCTGTTTAATGAAACCCTAATTTCCAGGGTTTGAGACCTATTTAAAGGGGCTTATGGCTGTCATTTGCGGCCACCAACCCCAGAGAGAAACCCTAAAGAGATCTTGAGTGTTTTGGGAGATAGAGGAGCCATTGTTAACCTTTGAAGCATTGTCTGGCAAGGCAAAGGAGATTCTAGCTAAGAGGAGGCAAGGGAGGTGGACATCCTTCAAATTTGGAGCTCAGAGCATCACTTTGGAGGTATATTTTGTCTCCCTTTTCTGTTGTTATGATAAACATGGGGGTTTAGTGTTTCTTGACCCCTTTGTTGGTTAGATTTGATGTCCATTTCGTCCCCATTTGTGATGAGGCTTGAAATGGGATCCATAGAGGTCCAGAGGAGCTTTATTCCTTAAGCTTTTTGAGGATTCATGAGAGTTTTGACCAAGGGTTATGAGATATGGGGCTAAAACATCATATAGGAGCAAATAGATGTTGTTTGAGCATCAAGGTTTGGACTTTACGTGATTATCATGCTTGGGGAGACCAGATCTATGATTGTATGGAACAGATCGGAACTTAGAAGTGGGTTTGAGTTTATGCATGGCATGAACTCGCCGAGTCTGAAGAACAGACTCGGCGAGTAGCATGAAGTTTGCCCGTAACCACTCAGTGAGTGGTCTTGTCGAGTTGAGGGAATGACTCAGTGAGTCAGGGTGAGTCGGGGGGACTGAGTCAAGCCGGAACTCGCCAAGTTGTTCTTGAGACTCGGCGAGTTGAGTCGTGGTGGCCCCACGATTCATGCCAGGTGGAACTCGTCGAGTCAGAGAAGTACTCGGCGTGTCAAGAGAGGATCCAAGAGAGTCAGTGGACACGTATAGACTCGCCGAGTCCGGTCAAAGTTGACCATTGACCTTGTTGACTTTTAGGGTTGAGTGTAGTGGTATTTATGAGTGTATTACTTTGTGAGATTAGGCAAAGGCTAGATCACATTTATTCCGAGACAAATATTTACCGAGACATCGGGGTGAGTCTTCTCACTATACTTACCTAGAGTGGTATATTGTGTAGACCAGAGGGTCTTATGTGTTATGTATGAGATTATGTGCTATGTGTTATGTGTATGTTGTTATAGACCGGACCGAAGGGTCCAACGATACAGACCGGGCCGGAGGGCCCAACAAGCTATGACCGGACCAGAGGGTCCAACGAGCTACGGGACTGGAGGGTCCCGCTGAGACATATCGACCGAAGGGTCTTATTATAGCCTTGAGTGGCGTATGTGTTGTATGCGGTATATTTGGGGAACTCACTAAGCATTTATGCTTACAGTTGTTGTGTGATGTGTTTCAGGTACCAGTGATGAGCGCGGGAAGGCGCGACATGATCCGTACACACTTGAGGAGTTTTATGTTTTGGATTCTGGGGAGATGTCCTTGTGATAAATACAATTGAAACAATATGTTGATGTTATTTTGTGAAAAATGATTTTTTTGAAAATGAATTTTTTTTTTTGAAAATTTACGTTGTTACAAGGATGGGATCAGGGTTTTGTTCGGCCGCCAGGGCTCGATAGTATATACAGCATGGGTGTGATGGTCATTTAGCGTACGTGGTGGATATGCGGGTTAGGGATCATCCCTCAGTTGCGGAGGTCCCTGTAGTTAAAGAGTTTGCTGATGTGTTTCCGGAGGAGTTACCCGGAGTGCCTCCGGAGAGGCAGGTTGAGTTCAGAATTGATCTAGTGCCAGGTGCGGCTCCTATCGCTAGGGCGCTATACTGTCTGGCACCGCTTGAGATGCAGGAGCTATCATATCAGTTGCAAGAGCTGCTGGGGAAGCAGTTTATTCGTCCAAGTGGTTCACCATGGGGAGCACCGATCCTTTTCGTCAGGAAGAAGGACGGTTCGCACAGGTTGTGAATTGACTATAGGGACCTGAACAAGTTAACGGTGAAGAACCGTTATCCACTCCCAAAGATAGATGATCTTTTCGATCAGCTGCAGGGTGCATCTTGGTTTTCCATTTTATCTCTATCAAAAATTTGACCTAATCTTCTTTATATGGTAACATAAACACAATTCAAATTTTACAAATAATTATTTTATCTTATAATATTATAATTATCTTAAAATTTGACCATTATCTTTTAATTAGATTAGGATATCAATTACCATATCATAAAATTGATTTTTGATAAGCGAAACAACTTATGGTAATAATCCAATTCTAATTTGCAGCAAAAATCAGAAATTCTGCTGTCAGACTGTATTCACTTCGTGAACAATACTGTGTTCACTTTGTGAGTCTGGTCAAAAGCGAAATTCTACTGTCAGACTGTATTCACTTCGTGAACAATACTGTGTTCACGTCGTGAGTCTGGTTCAATTCGAAAAAAAAACAAAATTTTTCAGCTTTGAAAACTTAACTTTTGTATCATATAACAGAAAAACAACCCTAGGCTCTGATACCACTGATGGGTTTTGAGCATAAAATCATACATATGGTGTACATGCAACCCCAATGCTTTGGATCTAGGTTTTCCTCAAGTTAAACATGCAAACAAACTTCCAAAGCATAAACCCTAATCTAACATTTCTAAGAATCAAATTCATAAGTAAATAAGGGTTTGGAATCTTACCTTACTTGTTATGTAGCAATAACAGGTCAATCCACGAAGTCCTTGATTCTTGAAAGCTTAGTGCCCCAAGTATTGCACCTCTAATGGAGTCACAAACACCACTAGCAACAAGGAAGAATAAAGGAGAGAGGAGAGGCTTCAAAAACGTCTAGGACTCTTTTAGAATGACTAGCCATGTTTTTGGGGAGCCTTGGGGTTCCTTTTATAGTTGAGGCTTCTTAGGTTATCAACCTGAAAACCCTAATTCCCTTGTTTAGGCCCTAAGAAACATATGGACTCCTTAATGGGCAAGCCTTGGACGAAATCTTTATGGACTCTCATAGAGATTTCGTCCACCCTATACCAATAAGGTCCATGAGCCCAAACTATACATATTACTGATTTACATAATCATTCCCCGTTAATTTAATCAGTCTCTTTTGATCACCAAATTAATTCCAAATTAATTTCTAATCAATACTAATTAAATAACATGATTTCTCAATTAATATATTATACTTATTGATATTTGCATAGTTAGCTATATTTTTATGTTGTATTTTCATCATTTATTGGCTAATTAATTGCATATTATGGACAAAAGATATTTAATATTGTTCAAATTATATTTTCAGTCCAAAAAAGAAGCTCGGAAGCAAAAGGGAGCAGGAGATACGAACGGAAGCTCGGGAACGAAAGAAAGAAGAAAAGGGCTTAATTCTGAAGCTACTCGACAAGTAGGATCGTCTACTCGACGAGTAGATGTGAAGGTTCAATAAGTAACACGTGGAATCCTTGCCGTATACATATTTTAAGTGAAGAACTTGCCGAGTAGGTCACTGGACTCGACGAGTAGCCCTTGTTTTGAGAAAACTATAAATAGAACTCACAAACCCGAATTGAGGACTTTTTCTGGAACCCTAGGAGGCTGCTGAACGATTGGAGGTACTGCTAGGATGTGAGGAGCTGCAGAATCAACCCTATATTCAATTGTGAAGAGAATCAAGACAATTTTGGTTTTTTCTTAATAACCTTTTGATTTGAATCATGTCTACATACTTTGATTTCGTTTTTCAGTTTATGTTTATTGCAATCATGAGCTAAAACTCGTAACTTCTGTTTAGGGTAGATGAATTTGTGAACATGGATTGATTATTTGATTAGGATTAATTTTAATTGGTGATTATGTTTTATTAAGCTTGTTAAAGAACCTTATGTGTTAGCAATAACTATTCTTCTGTTAATAAATCAGTAATTAAGTTGTATGAGCATCTATTAGTTATTAATTTCATATAATTTATTGTGACCACATATTTGTATGTCTAGGAATAGCGAACGTGAAACTAGAATTAACCAGAAGATGGTAAGTTAATGTGTAATCTTGCTTGATGAACGTCAATAAGAGGTTAAATGAAGGGACAATTTAATTAACCATTACAAGTCTTATTTAACCCGAATCAATAACTCGAAAATCCGTTAATTTAGGTAACTGGCCACTGCTTGAGTTAGTTTTTTTTTCTAAGGATTAGTAATACGAACGTGAACCTAATCATCTAAATCGATAGCCAATAAAGAATTAATCCAATACATTGAAATCATCCATGGGAACAAATGAGTCGAACCTAAACAAAATTCCTCCTGATTATTGAATTTAGTTGGTAATTTCGTGTTCTAGTTGTTAGTTAGTTAATTTGAGTGTTAGTTATTCTAATTAAGTTTCTAGTCTTGTAAAACTAGGGAAAACCCCTTCGTTTAATACCTGTTTTTAGATAATATTAGTTTTTAGTCTTAATTTTTCATTTCCTGTGTTCGATAGCCTACTTATTTAACCACAACACAATTGATAGGTCCACTGTCTTTGTGTGCCAATTTTATAATTAAAAATAGGATTAAAACTAGTTGAGTTAACACACATCACGTATAATATATTAATAAACCATAATTAATCATCTTTCTCCATAATTCATCCTATTAGTTGCTAAGGTGAAGGAAACCCAAAAGGACTATGCTCATAATCAGGTCAAGTACATACCAGAATAGTTATGGGATTAGACACCTAATCCAACACAAAAATGGGTCGTTGCAAATTCGATAGATATTCATCTTTTGCAACAAAATTTCAGCCTTTTGCAATAGATTTCTTCCCTAGTAATATTGACTTTTTATGGTAGTGATATGATCATGTTTTTATAGTTGATAATATGTTATTAAATAATACATACCTTGATTAAGACAGATACAATTTTTACTTGTTTAATCACCTTGGTCAGAAGTTTCATGCTTACATATAACGTGTCATAAATTATGTGTAATTAAGGTAACTTTAAACCAAACTAATCATTGGAGGTGTAACTTAAGGAGTATTTCATTATTTATAATAGAGAGACATAGTGTTATACTACCAACATTACTATTTATAGTCTAAATTTTATGATAACTAGTAAGAAATGCTAACAAATTTATCATACCCCAAATATTGTGTCATTCACAAATATATATATATATATATATATATATATATATATATATATATATATATATAAGTTAAATTGAGAAAAAAATAAAAGGTTGAGAATGGGGGAATCATTCTCAGCCAATCATTTTTATATATGTAAAACACATTTAAATTAAGTCATGAAGGATATGTTGTTCTTCTAAATCGTTCATCTGTTCCTCATCAAAACCATTTGTTATTCATTCATCTAGATCATTCCTCTCTTCTTCATGAACATCATATGTTCTCCATCAACATCATATGTTCTTCATAACAAAACATCAACGTCGCCTGTTCATCATAAAAAAACATCGACACTTCATAAAAGATCAATTCTTCATAAAAAATCTTCGTTATTTCATCAAAATGTTGTGGTTCATCAACAAAAACATTTATTCGTACTATTAAGTGTACTTCGTGATTTAATCTTGTTCGGTTTCATTGATGTCAAGCAATATCATTGAACATAATCCATATCTATCGATGTCACATCATTTAGCGAACACTAGTCATCAAAACTTCATCAATCGAACCTCCACCACTATCAAACATGATATACCAATCGAAAGTGCAACAACAAAACCATATATTTGAAGAATTTTTAAAACATCATTTTTCAGGCTTGAAAACTTCATTTTTTATACGTTTTTTCAAAATATTTGATCTAAACCTACTGATTATTGATCGATTTTGATATGATTTGATTTGTGTTGTAATTATCAGCTTCAATTGTTAATTTTTTACTATAATTATATAAGTTAATTTATTTGAATGCCAACTATTTAATGAAATGTATAAATTAAATATATCACGTAATATTCACATGTGAATATGTCTTTACACAAGAATCAATGTATGTCTTTTAAAAACATAGAGCAACTATGTAATTCATATGTGAATAACATATAAAAATTATTTTCACATGCGGATACATGTAATATTCACAAATGAATATAGGTAATATTCATAAATGCTAACGTATTTTTTTAGAAACTAAAAAAACACGTTGTTTTGAGGTCCTAAGCAACTTTGTAATTCATATGTGAATAACATATAAGAATTATATCCACATGTGAACATATGTAATATACACACATGAATATATATGTAATAATCAAATGTGAATATATATATATATATATATATATATATATATATATATATATATATATATATATATCAGGGGCGGACGCATGATTTTACAGTAGAGGTTGCACGGGAGAGTAATCATATAAGCATATTTTTTTTATTAATGTTATATTTATTTGTGAATAAATGATAACTTGTTTTTCGAAAATTATAAAAATAGAAAAACGTTATTTTGAGGCCCTAAATAGTTCCAAATAGCCGAAACACACCGTACGTCACAGCGAAACGATGAGTTTTGTAAATTGCATCATTTTACATCAAATATGCGAATGTTGTCCAATTCTGAGACTAAACTTCATTCCGGCAATTTTTTTGATGATGTCACTAAATTTCCATTCCTACTAGTGATGACATCATCATAACAAGTTATTTACTAATATATGAATAATTGGTAGAAATTATTACGACATATTTACTGATGATGTTATTAACTTCAAACTTCAATCCCACAAGTAAAAATAAAATTATAATATGTTATTTTTATTTATGTGAATAATCTGTATATGTTGATTTATTCATTTTGTGCATACAACCTTTGTATATAAAAATAAATAATACACTATAAGAATTGGTTTGTGAATAGTTTTTTGTATACTGTAACAATATTATTTTACATGTAAATTCAATATTATACTAAGTCAAATAACATTATATTGGTTAATAAATATCATTGGCATTTGAATTTAACATGATCAAAATGAAGAATATATTAAATTGTATAACATTTACACATGAATATAAAAATAAGTTGTCTTCATCAATGATTTCTTATCAATTACGCGAACCACTAGGATATAAACGAACAATTGATTGAAATGTTATTCATTTATTGAGTTATAACCATACCTGAAAAAAACATGTGAATACACATCAAAAATTGTTAAAAATATATTGTTAGTTCATAATAATAGCGATTTACACAGTATATGCACAAATTAATATTATATAGTATATACACTTGTGAATATGATACAACAATATATTCATATTTATATATTAGACGATGCATAGTATATTCACTTGTGAATATTAGATGGTGTATTCACTTATTAATATTAGATGGTATTACATAATATTACATGGTATATCACATGTGAATATTACATAGTATATTCTCTTGTAAGTATTAGATGATATATTCACTTATGAATATTAGATAGTATATTCATATGTGAATGTTACACAATCTATTGACATATGAATATTACAATATGTATTCACAAATATATATAATTTTTATATGCTATTCAGATATGAATAACATACAGACTTGCATATTTGTTTTGTGTTTTAATAATCATATACTGATTCACGTGCGAAAACATATTCATATGTAAATATAACGTGATAATTCAGTTTATGTATGTCATCAAACAGTTGGAGTGCATACAAGTTAGCTTTTTTAAAAATGCTAAAAACATGATACTTTGACTATTTAAAACTTATAAAATAGTAGATTGATAGAGAATTATATGAAATTTTGCAAAAAAATGATTTGATGTTTTTCTAAAATTAATTTCAAAGTTTCGTCTGATGACCGATGTTGAATGAATGATATGAAGTGGAATTGTTGTTGATTATCGATGATGTTTATCTAAAGATGCTGGAAGTATAATTAATCGTAGATGTTAAAGATATGCTCATATTCAAGCAGAATTGAAGGTTGGATTAAAAGAACCAAAAACGAATTTTTGTTGTCTACTGTTGAATGGTGTTGATAAATGTGTTATTGATGAAGATCGATGATTGATTAACACTGGATGATGTTGATCGAGGATTTAATTGAAGAAATATGGATGATCATTGAAGGTTGGAGAAGAAATTTGGATGATGAACGATCAATTAGTAATAAATTTGAACTGTTATCTAATTATCCATAGTTATTTCTCTATGATTGAAGGATATTATATCATATTTATAAGTTTGTCATCGTGTATTTTATGTTAAGATGCTAACTAAATGATTGGCTGAGAATGATTCCCCCATTATCAACCAATTTTTTTTCTCAATTGAACCCTTATATATATATATATATATATATATATATATATATATATATATATATATATATATATATATATATGTGTGTGTGTGTGTGTGTGTGTGTGTGTGTGCATGTTTCGGTTTCGGGGAGCATTGCGTTGACAATTGTTCAACACCAATTTCATCAAGGGCACAAACGTCAAACCCAAATAATTCGCATGCAACCCATGTATGTGGTAATTAATACGAACTCGATGATTTAATCACGTGCGACGAACGTCAATGGAACGTCATTTAAGCGGGTTTTATTATTTATTTTCGTTTATTTTGTTTTTTCCTTTGTAATATTCTTTTTTTTTTTACTTTTTGTTAAAAGAAATTCAAAAAAAATGTAAACATATATATTCTCGGTTTTAATGTTTTTTTTTCATTTTTTTATTTTTATTTTTATTAATTATTACTTTTTGTTTTTTTTTCGTTTTTTTAAATATCTTTATTTCATACTTGAAGGTACTAATTTTTTTGAACAAATTACTAGAATCGTCCCTATGGTTTGCACAAATTAGGTGTTTAGTCCCTAACGTTTGTTTTGCACTCAGAGAGTCCCTAAAGTTTTATTTTGTTGCGTTCTTAGTCCATGACCAACGTAAAAAGAATTTTTTTGCCCTTTTTGATTTATTTTCACTTAACTTTATTATTAGTTTTATGTTATTAATAATAAAAAGGTCCACATCACACCACCTTCCTCTCTCCTACTGTCACACCCCAAAACCGGAACGGCGGAAACGTTCTGGGGTGGATGACGTCATATCAAGTATCACAACACATGCATTATAGTAATCAGAGTATAACAACCATTGCATTAATAGTAATAGTTTTACATGGTTTACATTACAATACATCAAAGTAATACAAGTAATAGTATAAGTGCAGCTTGGTACTAAGCTATCTTCATCAAAAGCTCCGGGAATGTACCTGTCTAATATTGACCTGAGAATACAAGTTATTTGAAAAGCGAGTATCAGCATTTTTACAAATGCTGGTGAGTTCATAAGTTTTTAGTGTCATTTTATTCAAATAACTTTAATAAAAGTGGTGGTTTTAGAGTATCCATTAAATTAGTATCATTTCCAGAAAATCCTATATTTTCTTTAATAAAAGCAGTCTTCTACCAAGATTGGACGAAGTTATGTGGTAAAAAGTAGTTTTCCCTTAATCGCTATCATTATCAAAATACAGAATTTGATTATTAAAGAAAGCAAGAGAAATCAGGGAAAATAACATATGCCTCAGCAGTGAAGACTGCTGACTGAGGCAAAAGGAATCATAGACTCCAGGAGAGTATCGAACGAACGACACGCCTGGCTCAGTCCAACAAAGGGAGACATAGACACCAGGCGGTACCAAATGAAAGGTACATCTGGCAAGGTCCAAACAGAGAATGCAGACCCCAGACAATATCAAATGAAAGATACAGCTAGTAAGGTCTAAAACAGAGAATACAGACCCAGACAGTATCAAATGAAAGATACAGCTTGTAAGGTCTAAAAACAATGTGACTCTGAGAGTGGGTTTCCAGCATACAATGTAAAATGCAGTGTAAAATACCGTTACCATAAGGCCATGCATTATAAGGTAACCCGGGATACTCGTAACCATACTAACCGACACTAGAGTACTTAACGCCCTGCAAGCGTCTATAAAATATGACATTTGTCACCCCTTGGCTTGGTAGGCCGTGGATTGTAGCTAGCAGTCAGGGTGCGGGGGTTTCAATCCCGTATAGATCTATACACACAATGTCCGCTCTCCCTACAGGAGACTCTGGTTACTAACTAGACGACGGAGAAGGCCGTGTCCCGAAGATGCATCCCAAATAGTGGATAGTGGGTTTCCAATATAATTTCTAAACTAGAAGTAGAGACTCATAACTGAACTGACTAATGTAAATCTATATGTCTATGCTTGTATACATAATATATAACTAATGAATCAAACGACCTTCGGACGACCATCCGATCCCACCAGACCACATCTCAATGAAGAAAAGGAAATAGGGCAGACAAACCCTCCTAAGTCCTTCAATCATTATTTATGTGCATCTATACAAGCACATGCATACATCTAACTACGTCTGAGTGTGTAACAAGTGGAAACGTATCGTGTGGTATAACCGAATCGTGATGTATAAGCAAATAGTGAGGTATAACCGAACAATGTGGAGTAACCGGATCGTGATGTATAAACGTACAGTGTGGAATAACCGAATCGTGATGTATAAACGTACAGTGTGGAATAACCGAATCGTGAAGTATAAGCGTTACCAAATATAAGTGTATCACGAAGTAAGAGTGTATCACGAAGTAAAAGTGGATCATGAAGTAGGAGCGTAAACGAGTATAAACGTATCTCGAAGTAGAAACGTTAATAAAGTAATAATATTTAACTAAGTGGAAGCATAACGAAGCGGTAGTATCAAACCAAGTAGAAGTATAAAAACATGGAAGAAAGCTTTGATGAAAACTTTGGAAAACCTTTACACTTAAGAAAATCATGACTTGGTATTCTTTTGTAAAATAAGTTTGAAAACCTTTAGAAATCCTTTAAAAGCTTTTCATAAACTAGTTTTGAATGAAACTTTGACAAAACCGAAATCCTTTGTTTAAAATGCTGCTGTAACTGAATCTGAAGTAAAACATACAGCGCGAGAGTCAATTTGATAAAAGACTTGAACAAGTAAAGACGTTTTGGAGAAACCATTTATAGTATCATACTTGGTAAAACAGTTGACAGTGTAATAAATCCTTGTGCATGCGGGTTAGCAATCACATGTGATTGATATGATAACTGGCATGTTTTACTTGTATTCCCCCCCCCCCCCCCCCCCCGCCCCCCCATAAAAGCATGTAAAAACATTTAAAAGGTTAATTCAGGGGTATGAACTCACCTGTAGTGAGTGGTTCTGATGACAATATTGGATCTGTTGCTAAGTATCAAGTGATGACTTGAGTACACACGCGAATCCTATTTAGCACATATTGATACATATATGAATATAATTAGTGTTATGAACAACTAACTATTGAATTGGGACCACTTTAGGGACTAGTAAACACTTATATTGAAGTCTTACAACCATAAATGATTGTACGAAGGGTTAAAAGACTATACAAGAGAGTGTATGGCCTGAATACACACTATATGTGTGTGTGCGGCCATGTGTGCCGCCAAGTGTGCTGCCAGCACGTGTGTGCGGCCATGTGTGCAGCCAGGTGTGCTGCCAGAAAACATGGTGTTCTTGGTGTTCTTGGTGAAAGATGTTACCTTTCCGGATGATACTTGAGAGGATTTTTGAGTCCTAGCTTTTTAAGAGTGTAAGAAATGATCAAAATGACCAAGGATAGTATATATAGGAGGGTCTGGGCGGTTGGAGGTGTCTGTGGTTGGCCTGTGTGCGGCTGGCTGGCCGCACACACCTGGTTTGGTGTGTTTGGCCTGTTTTTCCAATGCTACACCCAAACTAACCCATCCTCCGACACGTATTTCAATTATACTAAGCCTTAAGCACTCTTTTAGAGTCGAGGCTTCATTATAAAATAGCAATATGAAGCTAACTTTGATAAAAATAAAGAATGTAAACTAGAAATTTCGGGTTGTCACACCTACTTACGAGATTTCTTTTCTTCTCTTCTTCTCACCATAGAAACCTTAAATACTCTCTACCAACACCTCATCCACCTCTGTCGAACCACCCTTTTCTCCAAAGTTGCCTCGTTAGACCACTACCTTTACATCATCAATTAGTTTCCGCCTTCACCACCATCGATCCACCGGTTTACGAACCAAAATGAAAACGAAAATGAAAATGACAGCATTAAACCCTAGAAATGCAGGAGCAGACGAAATCCACCTAGTGCTGCCATTATAAGTGACCTTAGCGCAAACAGAGGCTCTAAAACCCTAGATCGTGATAGATGAGTCGTTGCAGACGAAGAAGATGAAGATATGGTGGGATATGCAAACTCCAACGACAAAATTAGATTAAGATACATGCTTCCGGCGGCGGCTGTAGACCCAGATTTATGGAAATCAAAACATCCATCTTCTTTTTCTATGTTTTTCAACTGTCGATCTAAAAGGAGATATGAGAGGGAGAGGAGAAGTCGATGATCGCGGATGTAGGGGGCTCACCGGAAAAATAACAAGGAAAGTGGGGTGACGGTTGTGGTAGTTGATTGTTCCATAAATCAATGGTTTTTTTTTTGGTGATTTTATGTGCTCGTCGGCGATCCGATGAATGAAAGAGAAGGAGATGGGAAAGGGTGGTGGATGTGGTGTTTGATGGGAGTGGTAGTGGCAGGTTCTGGTTCATCGTTTGGATTTTCTTCTTTTTTGCTTCAAATATGTTTTTTGGTGGCTGGTGGTGGATGTTAGTGACTGGTGGTGGTTCTCAATGACTAGTGGTGGTTATCGATGATGACTGGTGGTGGTTGTCGTTGACTAGTTGTGGTTATCCCATATCTATAAATCATTTACTGGATTTCTTTAATTGATAAATGATAAAAAAAATAATAAAAAATGAAAAAGAAAATACAAATGGAAAAATAGTCTTTTTACTTCGGCTAGAGACAAAAAAACAAAATGAAAACAAACTATAGGGACGACCCGAGTGCAAAACAAAAGATAGGAATCAAACGCGAAATTTTTTGCAAACCATAAGGACGATTTCACTCAGTGATGGAGCTTAAAGTGTTGATTTGGGAGGCCAAAAATAGGATATGTATAAAAATTGAAGAATATGGGGGAGGGGGCAAAGTCAAATTTTTTAGTTTTAGACATAATATATAAATTTTTTTAATAGTTATGGTTAGTTATGGAAAAAAACAAGCAGGGCCACAACCCCTCTTGGCCCTATAGAAGCTCCGTCCCTGATTTCACTTATTTGTTCATGTTATTTATTTATTTATTTATTATTTTTTGATTTTTTAAACTAAATATCATTTTGAGTTATAAAATTTTGAATAAGAAGAGTATTAAGGATTATAATATTTTCCGTTCAAAATTTTTTTGAATCATATTTTTTTTATCATAAAATTTTGAATCAAATTAATTTAAATCATATGATTTTGGATCAATAATATATTCAATAAAATATAGTTTTCGTTCAAAAATTATGGATTGTTATATATATTAAATCATTTAATTTTTGAATCATAAAATATATATATTAAAGATTACAAAATATTTGAGTCTAATTATTTTTAGATCATAACAAATTTAGGATCATAAACAAATTGAATTAAAAGTTTTTTTTTAATCAGAAATATTTTGAATTATTACATTTTGGATCATATTATATTTAACATTTTTTCTAAAATTAATATTTTTTTAAAATTAAAAATAAAAATTTTGAAGACTTATTTTTGAATTCTCTTACAAATTTATTAATATATTGAGCAGAAGTATCCCTTAAGTTTTTATAATTTTTGGAGGAAAAAAAATTCCTGGGTTTTTGAATAAAAAATAAATATAAATTCAAGTTTTCATGATTGTGTTCATTTTGTAAAGAATTAAATTTTAAATAATTTAGTTATTTTAGATTTATTTTTTGAAAGAAAAAAAAAACCGAATGAATTTATTATAGAAGGCATATTAAATCCAAGTATTTCATTTGCATCACAAATATCTACAACTTAAATGTTGTTTTTAATTTACTCAAAATGTAAATATGTAAATAAGAGTATAGTTTTCTTCTACAACAATATATATCTTTTAAGTAATCCCATAAATAAGACTATATTTTTCTTCTACAACAATATATTTTTTTTAATGTATAGGAGTTAAATTAATAAAATGTCAACCAAATTACATATAAACGAAAATCCGTCAGCACTTGCCAATTGCCATAAACTATGAACTATGATACCCACCGAAAATAAACAAATACCCGATTAAATTGCTACATATATAGATTAATCATTCATCATCCAAACCATATGGACTCTAAAAGTTGACGTGCTTCTAACACATATATTGGAGCAATAATGGCGTCAGCAGCATCCATGGGAGTGGCGGTGAGGGCGTTGATGATCGTATTGTTGTTTGTGATGGTCGCTGCGTTTGCTAACCTATTTGCTGTTGACGGTTATATTTCATGTTTTGACTTCAGCGCCAGGTAAATTACAAGCGTAATATTATGAACGGATTTCTCTATAACATTGTTTTCAATAATTATCTATCTCAATTAACCTTTTATTTTATTGGTATGAATTTTCAATCATATATACGAAGAGAAATTTAAGACTGAAGTAACGGTTGATGTTTTTGCTTCTTATTCAGTTTCCCGTGTAGTAATGTTTTTGTTAAATTTATTGCAGGTGGGGGGTGAAGATCCTGATGGAGTTTTCCGTATATACTGTTGTTATGGGCGTAAGCATGTTCTATCATTAGTATTGAGTTTTTCAGTCATTAGCTTTTTGCTCTTAAGAGTTGGTATAGAATTAATCAAAGGCAGCAACACAAAGAACACTAATAACCAACTTGATCATTGAAAAATAATTTCCTTTTACACTAAACAACATAAATATTCAAATTTAGTCCAAATATATTCGTTTTGAGACGGATTTGAATTTTTTATGTTTGGTTCTTGTATTTTCATTTTTATTCATATAAAATTTGAAATTACTATTTTATTTTTATCAAATTCTTTAATAAAATTTTGTTTTAAATTATGTTAATATCTATGTATCTATCTATTATAAATCTATTATAATAGATCTCAAAATATTCTAACCATATTCATTTCAAATTTCTAAAATTTTTAATATTTTCTTTTAGTTAATAAATTAAACTCCATCATTATTCTAATTTTAATGTTAAGTCTTCACTTTCTAACATAAATATTTAATTTATTTATTTAAATTAAATGTAAAATATTATCTTTAAAATGCTACCACGTATTAACTATTAATATAACATATATAATTTGTTAATTAATTAATATATAATGTTAAACTTAAACAATCTACTATCTATGATATATTGTAATACATGACATATTTTTTACTTCATATCCATTTTGGAACCTACATCACTGGTTAGAGGGGATGAAGATATCACTCATTTTGTGCTAAATGATATTCCTATACCACTCATTTTGTCTTGAACCCTCAGCATTTTAGGGGATGAAGATATATTCAACACCTTCCAACTAATTTACTATGGTCAATTTGTTTTTTTTTTTTATTTTATTTTATTTTATATATATTAAACTCTTTTGTAATTTTAAATTTATGAATAACTCCTCAATTTTCCACCTAAAATATACTTAAATTATTAATTTTTTGCACCATAATGATTTAAAATATACACAACCATTCAACTTCCAAGTAGCTAATCATTATTAATTTGATTTTTAGTATGTTGAACTTATTTTTAATTTTAATTTTAGTATTAACTCTACCATTTAAACATAAAATATTTTTAAAAATTATTGATTTATGTCAAATAAATTTACAAAGGGTCCAAATACCTTTTTCAAATAGTTACAAAAATCAATATATAATTACATGTAAATGTCAAATTGATTAAAAGATTAACCAAAATATAAGAATTCTAAATCGACATCTATATGTTCTATGAATTAACTCGAAAAGAATGGATATATAAACCAAGGAAGTATTAAAACTCACAACCCTTAAAATCAAAAATTTAGACCTAACATGACCATACTAATGTCCTATTTTTCCGTACAAATATGGTGGCTTGTACGTGTGTAATTGAGCCGAGCTACTCGAGATCGACTTGTTAATAGCTCGACTCGAGATCGAATTAAACGAACTTGAGTCGAGCTCGAGCCTAAATATGAGGCTCGTTTATTAAACGAACTCGAGCCGAGCTTCAATTAATTGACCCGCGAGCCTGAAAGAGAGCTTAAACGAGCATATATATATATATATATATATATATATATATATATATATATATATATATATATATATACTTATTTAGGCTCGCGAGCACACTAAATTGATCATTATCCGAGTTCGAGCTTCATTTTAAGACTCGAATCGAGCTCGAGCCTGAGATTCCTCGAAATTAAACAAGTCGAGCTCGAGCTTGGTTAGGCTCGGGCTCGGCTCGTTTACAACCTAGTGGCTTGTAAAACACACAAAAGACCTATAAAAGTGTTCTAACATAGTATTTTGCTGGAATTATGTGAACAGTCCACCGACTGAGCTAATAAGTGTACTGTAGACAATCTCCAACCCATTTCCATTTTTTCTCCAAAAATAGAGTTAAAAATGGGGAAAATAGTTTTTCATCTCCAAACAAATTCTATTTTTTACCCCCAAAAAGTATATTCAATCCTTCTAACTTATATAAATTGTCAAACACACACCTTCTATTAATTTGGTTTTAACAAATATATAATCAATATTTTTTTTCATTACAATAACATTAAAGAAATAAGATTATATTTATAACACTTAATTATAAGCTTTTGTAAAATAGTTATCGTGTTTTAAACTTTCAATATGTATTTAAACTTTAATATGAATTTTGATAAACAAAAAAAAACTTTATATTTATAATTAATTAGTATAATTTAATATATAACACAATATTATAAGCATTAAATATCACATTTAAATTATAATTAGTAGATAAAATACCAAAAATGTATAAATATATAAAAATAGTGACTAAAATCGACAACTCAAAGTTCATCATCATTTTGGGGGAAATGAATAGTATAACAACATATTTAGTGTTATACTATTCATTTCCCCTAAAATGTGGGAATAAATGAAGTAGGGTTGGAGAGGAATGGGGGGAGGGGGGGGGGGGGGAATAATTGAAAATAGGAGTAGGTTGGAGATGCTCTTAATCCACTCTTAATGTTTGTTTTCACATTTATTTTGTTGGTTTATGATTTCCTACATCCAATTTGATATATATATACACACACAGAGGTTCTTTTGAGAACCCTAAGATTTGTGAGAACTTTCGAACTTATAATCAACTCATCATTTTTCAACATAAAAAACAACGATCTTCTCAAAAAGGTGCATTTAAGACATATATAAGCTAAAAAAAGATTTAATGATTTTATTTTCTTTTATTTTTTATTTTTTGTACGACTGTTGATGAGCACAATCAGCAATACATATGGCTGCGGATTGTGCTCATCAGTAGTCCGTACAACTGTTGATTGTGCATACATGCAAATTTTGAAAAAAAATTATCAAATATTTTTTTTAACCTGGATATCACTTAGATGCACCATATGGAGAAGATCGATGCTTTTTGTGTTTAAAACTGATGAGTTGATTACGAGTTTGCAAATTTTTACAAATTTTTTAGTCCGCACAATAACTCTGTCCTATATATATATATATATATATATATATATATATATATATATATATATATATATATATATAGGGTTAGGTTCATGTGAGACAGCCTAATTTTGTGAGACCGTGAGACGCATTTATTTATTTATTTTTAATTTTTTTTAGTTAATTCAAGTTCCGAAAATAATATTTAAAAAAAGAATTTTTTGATTTTTCCATTTATTTTGCATTTTAAAATTATTTTTAGAACATGTACAGTGTAATATTCTATTTAGAATATTTCACGTATTTTAAAAAAAAAAATAGGATTTTTTTTATTTTTTTATTTTTATTTTTTTTTAGTTAATTCAAGTTCCGAAAATAATATGTAAAAAAAGAATTTTTAGATTTTTCCATTTATTTTGCATTTTAAAATTATTTTTTAAAATATGTCAGTGTAATATTCCATTTAGAATATTTCACGTATTCTTCAAAAAAAAAAATGGGATTTTTTTTTATTTTTTTTAGTTAATTCAAGTTCCGAAAATAATATTTAAAAAAAGAATTTTTGGATTTTTCCATTTAATTTGCATTTTAAAATTATTTTTAGATTTGGTCTCACGGTCTCACAAAATTAGAATGGTCTCAAAATGAACCCTCACACACACACACACACACACACATATATATATATATATATATATATATATATATATATATATATATATATATATATATATAGGTGAGGGTTCACTTGATATTAAAAGAAAAGTAGAGATCTTGAGATTCAACTTCAGCCACATATTTCTCATTTGCCGCTCTAATGCTACAGCGTACTGGCAGCAACAACGTATGCCTAATCATAAATGATTATACAGTAGAGAAGTATAATCATATAGTATTATACATATTTATATGTATAAACCTAATCATAAATAATTATACATATATGTCTGTTTACAGATTGAGTAATCATAAATGATTATGACAGTGGTATAGAAGAGGTGGTTGTGGTATAAGTAACGAAAGTGACTGTGGTGGGGTTGATTGGTGTTAGAGGTGGTGGTAATGACGGTGGCAGTGACAGTTATGGTGATGGGGATGGTGGCGGAGGACAAAGGAACGAACGGCTCTATATAATCATTTATGATTATACCAGGCTTGTCGTGCCGGTACTCCGGAGGGTTAGAGCGGCAAATGTGAAATACATGGCTGATATTGAATATGAAGATCTCTATTTTATTTTAATCTCAATAGATCCAATATATATATATATATATATATATATATATATATATATATATATATATATGTATATATATATATATATATATATATATATATATATATATATATATATATATGTATGTTTGGGTTCTATGGAAAACAAAAAAACTCTAAAAATCATAAAAATGCATAAAAAAATAATTACAGATCACAAAACTTTCTTTTTTAAATTTTTTTATGAAAAATTCGTATGTTTTTAAATAAATTCGTTCATTTTTTTTTGAGATTTTTTTTAAAAAATATTGAAAAAAAATGATTTTTTTTCAGCGAGTTTATTAAAAAACCTGTGATTTTTTTTTTTTATAAAAAATTTAAAAAAAAGTTATGTAATCTCTAAGTATTTGTTTTATGTATTTTTATGATTTTTAGGGTTTTTTTAGGTTTTTTTTCTTTGTTTTCCAAATAACCATTCCATATCTTCATATACTAATAAAATAGTAGATCTTTTCCCATGTATCACAATATTAGATATTTTAATTAATGTGTTGCCACTTGTCAGTCTATTATTTCTTCATTTTAAATTTATTAAATCTACTTATTAATGTGATGCTATTTGTCAATATATTTATTCTCTATTTTAAATTTTAAGTTATATATTATTGTTTTCATTAATTCACAAATAAAAAAATGTCTAATATATTAAAAATTTATTTTAAATATTTATTTGAATCGACAATTATAATTTCACATAACTAATAAACATATCTTTTAATTAATAATTTATTTAAAATAATTGATTAATAATTTTGAGTTTTTATTATAAAAGTTTAGTTAATTTTATAACCGTGATTTTCACAGGTTATAAACTAATATATATATATATATATATATATATATATATATATATATATATATATATATATATATATATTAAAAAAGGATACATCGAACATATGGACACTTGGATTTAGAAACTCATACTTTTTCGAATATTCGATTATTGATGCACATCGAGTAAAACTAGATCACTACTTTCATCGTGCATATTATATCTATCATTTGCATTACAACAGAATATATTTCTACACGAATTGTTTTAATCAAATATATAAACTACCATTTTGTTGTTTGTTGGTTATTTTTAGGCGTGGTTTTTCTACAAGGAATCAGGGTGGATCAAGACAATTATTTTCACTCTTTCGATGTATTTTCTCGGAAGGTAATCTTCTTTCCGTTTATTTTCTGTTTCAATTTTTTGGAATCATTTTTTGCATTTCACATCAAAAAATGGATATGCACTAAATTGGGTGATCAATTCGTTGTTTAGAGGACCTTTAGACAACTTATGGAGGTTGATTGTACGTCATTTTGAACATGATCATTTTGATTTGAACTTCAAGAATTTATTGAATAAAGGCTAGCAAAAGGCTGTAATTATAAACATTTCATGCATTCCCAAAGTTGGTAATTACTCCCGTTGTTTTAGATAATGAGATCCCGTGATTTTGCTTTATTTAGAGCATCCACAATGCATTGAATTCTATAGAGTTCAAAGGAGTGTCACATCATCATTCACTATTCCATATAATTTTATTCATTTTTATCCCACAATCCATTAAACTCTCCAAGTTCAATTAAACATATTAAAAAAATATTTATTTAAAGATTTATAGACTTTCCTTTTCCCATTGAAGAGTTCAATGACCATTGAACTCCAAATCCATTGAATGCTAATGTGGCATTTCACAATGGTGGATTTGTATCAATTAAATGACAAATAGGCATGACACCTCATTCAACACTTCCATTAAACTCCATATTGCGGATGCTCGTAGTCTAAATGAAATCGCTCCCTCCACTTGCCAATAAATTGTTATTAATTTATCATAGTGTTGTTGAAAATTCAATCATTTATGTACGCCTAAATTACTCATCATGAAAGGGAAATTAGAACTAACATAACAATAACCTGCCTTCGAAGGTCTCATGTTATTGTTATCCATTTTAAACATCAATTAAATCGAGCTTGTATAGTCAGAGTCTTACTCCACCATATGTTAAGCTTTGGCCAGACTTATTTGATAGTAGATTACTCAAAAAAGTAGGTGTCAATTTCAACTTTGTTGTTCACTACTACAAAATGTGTAAAAGAACCCGGTTTTCAACTAGGTCTCTTATAGCCGAGTCATATGTAAAAAAGTAATAAAACCCAGTTTAACAACCAGGTCTTATTAAATCTAGTATAGCACGGCTTCTACAAAAAAAACTGGGACCTTTCTTGGTAAACAGGAGCACTTTTGTGTGATCATGTAACCTGGTTCTCTAGCATACAACCGAGTCATTTTACTAATTTCCATATTTTCTGGTACTTTTATTGAATTTTAATCCCAATAAGTTATGGTTACAATTTAGACTAATATTATAAAAGTCCTAAATTTTTAACACGTAATTGAAAAAATTCTAATATTTTTTTTATTATTGCTATGACCACAACTTTCTTGTATAATTATAACTATAACCCACTTAACGAACTTTATGGTAAATTTGGTTAATTTTTTTTTACAAAATCAGTTCTAAAAAGCTCAACTTTGGTACCTCGGGTTTGCAAAAAATTACACCACAAAGGTTTTTAACTTTATTTTTCGTTTTTTGTATACTTTGTTTATTTTCGGTTTTGTTATAAATATATAAACATTTTTTATTTTCTTTTTTTTATATACTTTATTTATTTTCATTTTTTAACTTTTTTTTTATATACTTTATTTATTTGCGGGATACCAAAAATTGAAGGCGGGACACCGAAAACTAATAGGCGGTGATTTTTTAAATATAACAATAACGTTGTTGTTAAATTTGATATAATAATTTGTATATACTAAATTGATATAATATATTGATTATTTTGAAATATATGATAATATATACATTTATTATAACTTTATAATCTCAATCGTTTGAATGACTTCTATCCGCGAGTTACACATGAATAAAATTAAATATAATATATGATTTAATGTTATTTATAGTTGTTTTATTGTTAATTAATTTTTTTAAAATTTATTTGCTTAATGTTTTAATTTCTATCATTATAATTATTTAAAATATCAAACATTGTTTTTTTATTTTAAAGCTAACAATATAATCATTTATATAGAGTTGTTTTTAACTATTGTTGTTGTAATTTATTTTAAACTATCTATTTGGAAACTTTTAACGATTATAAAAATATATTTAAGAAATATTTTATTTAAATTGAAATTACAATTTAGTTTTTGCTTTTATCAGTACAATTTATCACTTTTAATTATTTACAAAATATTCTTTAGTTTTTTAAATGAAACTGAAATTTATATTTGAGTTGACATTGTATTGCGCAGAAACACCTATATAGTTGAAGTCTTTACGAATATATATTTTTTAAAATATAAACTAACGTTATTGTTAAATTTGATATAATAATTTGTATATTAATTTGATATAATATATTGATTATTTTGAATTATATGATAATATATAAATCTATTATAACGTCATGATCTCAATCGTTTGAATGATTTCTACTCGCGAGTTACACATCAATAAAATTAAATATTATATATGGTTTAATATTATTTATAGTTGTTATTTTTAACTAATTTTATAAAATTTATTTGCTTAGTATTTTAATTTATATCATTATAATTATTTAAAACATCAAATATTATTTTTTGATTTTAAAGGTAACAATATAATCATTTATATAGAGTTATTTTTAACTATTTTTATTATAAGTTATTTTAAGCTACTTATTTGAAAAATTTTAACGATTATATAAATATATTTAAGAAATATTTTAGTTAAACTGATATTACAATTTAGTTTTTGCATTTATCACTATAATTTATCACTTTTAACTATTTACAAAATATTATTTGGTTTTTTTAGTAGAACTGAAATTTATCTTTAAGTTGACACTGTAATATTATATTTAAATTAACAATGTAAGTATTTTGTCCAAACTATTCAAAAATTATAGCTTTAAACTGATAATGGTTTACATGCAACGACATTTTAAATATAATAAATTAATTATAATATGTTAAAATTTAAAAACATAACTTTATAAATAGAAGTAAAAATATTATTTTAAAATTGAAATTATTCTATTTATGATTACATTTTAGGTTTGGGTTGTTTAAGTTAAATAAAATTTATATTTAAGTTGATCATATAATGTTATATTTTAATTAATGATTTAAGTATTTTATACAAATTGTTCAAAAATTATACCTTTAAAATGATAATGGTTTACATCCAACAATATATTAAAAGTAATAAATTAAGTATAATATGTTAAAAGTTATAAAACATAATTTTATAAGTAGAATTAAAGATATTATTTTAATATTGAAATTTAGTTTATATATGAATACACTTTAGATTTGATATTTATTTAACCTAATTACCAAATTATAATTATTATTATAAAGAAATTGAAAAGTCATGGGAGTCAAATGAATGTAGTGAAAGGAAAAAAGAATGGGGATTTCAAATGCATGAGATTCAAGAAAAAATGCTAGCTTTATAAGTATGTATGATGTGTGGTTTTGTATTATTTATAAGGGGCGGTGGGGCACATAACCAAGTTAACTACAATCATATCTTGATTTTTGATAGTAAGAGTGCTATATGTCCTGAAAAGAATCCGGTCAATGATAAGACAAAGCATATTGATGTGTGGTTCAATTTATAAAGGATGTTTTGGAAGAAAGTTTTCTATTAAAAAGATGGATACTAACGAGAATCTAATAGACATGTTGACAAAGCTATTAAAATATAGAATTTTATGCTTTTCTTGATCCCTTTGCAATGAAATTTTGAATCATTTTTTTCTTATTTCATGCACTATCTTCTAGATGTAATTAGTGGAAGCTTCGATTTGAAACTTTGCAAGCATTAATTAAGAATATTTTTTCTTATGTGCACTATAAATCTGCAACTAGCCTTGATATGTGAGCCAATAACCCTAATAAGCATGAAAATATTTTGTTTCTCTTTTCAAGCATACATGATAGAACTGTTACATATTATAGACGTAATTGTTAGAGTTAGTGTCATAGTCATATTTTTTTACCTTCTACAGCCTTCTTAGCATCGGATACATCCTTGTTCAGTTCTTCAAGTTATCACGTGAAGAATCTTCGACAAATCCATTATACTTTGTGTTGGCGAGACATCATACAAGGTAAGAATAAAGGATATTCCATGACCATCAAAATGTATATTCTAACGTCCTCTAATTATTTCTTTCTCTATGTTCTCTTTTCAATTTAACAATGTAAATCATCTCTTACTTGCTTTCTTACGTTAACGCTATACATATTGGGTTTGACTCGTTTTCTCTTTGATTTTTATAACTGATTGCATGAATCATATCAAACAAATTGTTAAGATAGTAATTACGTGTATTTTCAATATAATTTAATATTTTGCTTAGGGAACACACCTCGAGGATCCCTGTTGTAACTGTAAGAGCAATCTTTTCTGCACTAGCATTTTTGACGATGGGAGCTTTAATTTACACGCTTATTAAAGATATATCGGGCTCCTATGCTGATGCATTTACAAAGTACGTAAACATCCTTCTATTTCAATCTTTATTTACTTTTTCCTTCACATACAATATAAAGTCACTTTAATAATTAATAAATGCAAACAGGTGCTTCTTAGCAAACATGATAGACCTCTATATCCATGCTGTGATGTTCGCGGTATGTCTACCTTCATGATATACTTGACTTTGATATCAAATGTTTATGCTTTAAGACAACTTTGAATTTTCCATTATATGGTCTTTGAAATTATTCGTTCAATATTTCTTTGATTCGATTTCTAAGTTTTTCACTCTATTTTTCATCGACTGATAATTGTAATCTTGACATACACATTTAAGCTATTAAATTGTTGGCAATCAAGGCTTCTTTAATTAATAATTATTAATTCCTTATGTTCTGCTTGTCATATTCCTGAACCAACCTTATTCACATTATTCATATTTCTTATGTCAAATGTTGTCAATGATTAAGTTGGTTACACATATGTCTTGTATTTTTAATTTTTATTTTTTCACTTTGCAAAACTTAAGATGAAACCAGTATATTTATATTTTATGATCGTCCAACAATGGGTTTAGGTCAGATAAACCAGTGACTTTCATTCTGATGCGATTAAATTTTATAATCCATATATATTTCAGAATTTTCCTTTTACGGATTTTGATGCATTTAAAATGAACCTAGATTTCAGAATATAAGAACTAGTTACTCCTTTTACTACTTTTTCTCTATAACAAGAATAATGGAGTGTAGATTTTCAGGTGTGGATAGCATACAAAGAATCAAGTTGGATAAGAGCTTCCTTATGGATAATTTCACTTTTATTTTTTGGGAGGTGAGTATTTATTCGATCCAACACAATTTCTTATTTCTCACTTGCATTGATAAATAGGAACCTATATACATCTTATTTCTCCTTTTATTATACAAGTTCTTTTAAATTTACACACATACACATTACCTTACACACGTACACATTACTTCTAAATTTACACATTTCGTACAGTGAGACATAAACCCTCATCATCTGCCCGGCAAAGGAAATTTATCCGTCCATTTCGTATATACGTTAGGCCAAAAACCATTTTGGTCTTTTATTATATAAGTTATTCTCTCCCTATGTTATATATAGTCCACCTGCTATGAAGTAATATCTCGTAAATGTGACATAATACTTACTTCGCATATATATTTTTGTTTTCATAAGGGTTCTTAATATATTTCTTAACATATATTATATTATTGTATAAATAACTTCTTCATTCTTAAGTTGAACGACATATTATTTGATAAACCTATACATAATCAATATTTATAAAAACCAATACTATTTCCATTGGCGCTTCACTAGAAGTAAATAATCTGATCATAAATAACCCGAATTATATACCTATAAATTACCAAAATGTTCGTAAAATGCGAAAAGAAAGTCTCACACTAGTACATAAATGATTTGTTGATGCGATTAAAATAATTATTTGATGCAGTTATTGAACTGTACTAACAAATATCGCATAAAAAAATACTCTCATTTAATAGTGCGGTTATAAAACCGCCTCAAAAAAATGTCAAAACCGCACAAAAAAAATAATAGAGGAAAAATACAAACCACACCATAAAATGATGAAACCCGCCCCAAAAAAATGCAAACATCGCCAAAAAAAAAACCATTCCACCGGAAACGACCCTTAAACCACCATCATCTCTACCATCTGTTTGTTGCCAAGAACACAAGAATCACCAAGCCACACCATTTTTATAGCTATTAATCACCGTCGAATATCTCTACATTGACCTCCTTTACAACCGAGTATAAACCACCACCAGTTGACACCATCGCTATCTGCCATACCTTTGCCGAAAGCCACCATTACAGCCACGAAGAACACCCAACATCCCCAGTTACCATCGTCTTTTACAGTCCTTACCGTCTTTACTTCTTGAAAACAACTCCTAAATCTTCATGAGTCTGCTTCTCTTCTAGTTATACATCTCGCCACCTCATACCGCCCTTATACCACTTGCCATCTCCACCGAGAACCACCGAGAATACCGTCAATAGAGTACCACCATCTCCTACATATTTCTGATCCATCACCCTTATTTCACCTTAAACTAACCAAACGTAAATCAACAAAAGAAAAAAAGGAAGAAGAATAAAAGTTAGTTTGTCTGCATACCTGCCATCTCCACCACTACCCACTGTGAACACCGGCCACAAATATCGTGCCTTTACTAAGAACCATCGAAGGACCACCATCTCCTACATATTTCCGATCAACCAATTTCATGGCACACATACTTTTAGAGGGAAATGAAAATATAGGAGGAAAACGAAAATATGGGAGGGAAATGAAAATTTCGAAGATCAACCAACTTGTAGCTTACTTGAACATGAAAATTTTCAACCAAATTTGGAGGGATCTCGTAAAGAATGAAAAATTCGAATGAAATTTTTAAACAAAAAATTAATGGTGTGGTTTAATGTTTTTTAGTGTGAATTGTTTTTTGGTCCGTTTCAATGCTTTTTAGTGCGAATTATTTTTTGAGGCGGTTTTAATTGTTTTTTGGTGCGGTTTCCACATTATTTTTTGGCTTGGTTTTGGGAAACCACATCAAAAAATGCTTTAATTATGAAATTTTGGTAAACTGCACTAGTAAAGCTTTTTTATGGCGCAGTTCTCTTACTTTTTGACGATGTGGATGTTTGATAAGACGGCTTTTAGAAAGGACCGGTTCGAAAAATGAAAACCACTCGCACTATTAAATGACTTGTATAGTAGTATCATGATTTACATACAGATGTTTTTGTTCACCCTTTTTGATTCATTAATACTTAACAGAAAACTGTAAGTACTATTTTTTTTGGTCGCTAAAAGTGAATATTATAATCAGTATTAAATTAGTCTAAGTGTATATTTTTTTATACATACATAGATTAAAAAAAAGGCATAGATATCTTATTAAAGATAATCCAGTAGGATTTCAAAAATTATAAGCAGCAACGAATTCTATCTTGATGAGCGTTATTATTTCATATTAATTGTGCAGTTTAGATCTTGTATGTCGTTATTTTCATTGCACATGTTTAATTATATGGTTGTTTTGATTTTTTTTCGCGGCCTCCTAGTTGTAGTTCTTATTTTTCGCCCCTGTTGTAAACCATATCGTTTCTGTGATTACATTACCATTCACATCTTTCCAAGAAAAGTGGTGGATAAATAATTTATTTTCTTCTTTTAACGTTTTTAAACACTTTGCTAATGAAGGCTAATTAGGCGATATATGATAAATTAATTATCCTCGCTTTGTCTCATGCTTAGTGCATCACATATTATGCATCTTAAGGGCATGCAAAGTATGCAGTTCTTTATGAATGCTACAATAATTGCATATTGTTTTGCGAATGAAAATAATAATAGATTATATATTTGGCCTAAAGTTGTTGCAATCAATGATCTTATTTTTGATTTTACACGTTTTGATATAATCATAAATGTTAAATTCAATTGCATGGAGTGCGGTAAATTAATATATATATATATATATATATATATATATATATATATATATATATATATATATATATATATATATATATATATATATATATATATATATATATATATATATATATGGCTAATGTTTAATTTGAACCTTTTCACAGTATTACCCTATGTATATATATATATATATATATATATATATATATATATATATATATATATATATATATATATATATATATATATATATATATATATATGGCTAATGTTTAATTTGAACCTTTTCACAGTATTACCCTATGTGTATACATAGTTCGACAATTGTTCAGCATCTCACCCGAGAAACCTGCTTCATCTATCATTTTCAGTAGCAGTGACATGTAAGTCCTACAAGAAACTATGTTAAATATTCGTAGTCATGCATAAACAAATATAGTACATGTGTGATCACGAGAAGTTGATGTATATTAGGATGAATTAATTTGTATTTATATATCTATGAATTAATTGCATTTCTTCCTTAATTAGCTGCAACAAGAAACTGTTTCAGTCAAAGGTGTTTTAAAAATCTTTGCTAGTTTCAAATCTAGCTAGTTCTTTTGTTGTTCATGCTAGTTGAAAGGAATTAAAATCATTATCAAAAGGTTAATTTACTTCATAATCTAGTAAGATTGTATTTACTATGATTTTTTATTTATATAATTAATTCCCAATGTTATTGTGTTTGGGTAACATTCATATTGGGCTAGTCACTCAAGTGTCTATATGACTAGGTCATTTTTTGTTTGATTATTGACGAACACTAACATTGCATTATATCTTATTTATTTGTTTTCTCTTTTTGTAGCATCTTGAATCTAAATTTTTATGTTTTTATCTTGCAGATGTGAGCCACTACTCGCACCACATGCCAATGTATAAATATGACCCCCTACCTACAAGCTGTTTGTTTTTCTTAATTTGTTAATAATCTTAGGTCTTGTTATTTTCTTAATAATGATGTTATCTGATATTTTATCGACTATCAAAAAGATTGTTTCTTGAAACTTTTATAGCCATCAGGACTCACTTTCTCTTGTTATAAGAATTACCATCAGGATTTATATTCTCTTGTTATAAGAATTATCCCTAAAACAAAAGTCCTTATTAGTTACCAATATTTTTGACTTGAATTCTGGCCACTAACAATATCATTTGGTCACCATATATTAAGTGGTCACTGAATTTTAGAAACATCAAAAATTTATTGACCAATACTATAATTAATGAACATCACTAAGTAGTTACTAAACTATAGAATAAAATTTTAAAAATCTTTTTTAAGGTCATTACTAGTATTAGTGACCAAAAATAATGTTCACAACATCAAACGCTTAATGACAAAAATAATGGTTACTATATTAGAGACTTAGTGACTAAAAACAATAGTCATTAAATACTTTTCGTTTTTTGCACTTCACCAAAGGTCAAGTAGAAAGATTGTAAAGATATAATGTAGTCATTAAATTTGTATGAAAGAAATTTATTGATTATAAAAGGGAAAATGACACTGTAGCATAGCAAATTTTTGCTTTTATAGCATAACAAAAATTTGCTTTTATCACAGACCGGTGTATATATATATATATATATATATATATATATATATATATATATATATATATATATATATATATATATATAGCGTATTTAGTCCTTAAAGTTTCAAATTAACTGTCAATTATGCCATTTTAAGCAAGGCAACTGGATGAGCCGGTTAGTTGGCCTACATGTTAATTCGAAATACGATTACAAATAAATTTGAAGGCCACGTTAGTAACGCCATGTAAGTATCAATGTAAATGAGTGAAACTTAAGGTAGTTGGTTTTTCATCGTCCCTTTTCATTACTCCAAACCTCGACAAATATCTAGGGTTTTCAAGTCCAATAGAGAATGAAGTGAAGTAGCAGGAAAATAGTAGCAATTAATGTCAACCTCGAACCCTACTAGGATGTGTTCTCTGACGAAACTCAACTTTACAGGGTGTTTATTCGCGGACCTTTCTCTTATAATAATCGTATCCATTCATCTTCACAGATCACAATTTTCTCGTACGACACACGCCAAGTGTATTAGTTTTCTTGAAACGTTTCATGCAATTAGATTGTAAGCAACTAATCTGAGCCAGGTGCTCCCCTTTTGACTGACATTAGGCCTATTATGAATGATGTGAACTATGAAGCCTTCATTTTTATGCATATGGAACTGATTGTCAAATATCCATTTATGTACACCATGTTGATGATGGATTACAAGATTTGTATGGTTCTGAAAAAGAAGATGATGTCCATGATTCTTGTATTCTTGGTGGGAATGATGACATCGGTGACATTAGGGGTGTAAGAGTGGATTTTAATGAGGAAGCAGTGCTTATGAATAGACCATGTGATGGTGAATTCTTGACTAAATTGTGTGTCCAAGAAGAGGGGGAGCAGGAGGATACCAGCTATAATTTAAAATACGAGGATGAAAGTCACCACACAATTCAAGTTCATGCCATTTTTAACGAGACAACAAACTGGATGAAACAAAGCCCATACTTGGTATGAGATTTAAAGATCCAACTCAAGTAAAAACTATGTTGTAGCAGGAGGAAACCAATTGTGCATTGTTGAAAATGATAATAAAATGTTGTTGATACAATGTTGCAAGGTTAAGTGTACCTTTAGGTTATAGGCCCCATGGATGACTGATGAAGACAGCTTCAAGATAAAATCTTTAGGATCAGAACATAATTGTGTTAGGAACTTTAAGTTAGGTAATATGGTTTCATATTCATGGCTAGTAAGTTATTATACCAAACAAATCTTACATAGACAAAAGATGAGCAAGAGAAAAATTAAGGTTAGAAGTTATTATGAAGTTTGGCATTCATGTGAGTCTTAGGCAGTGCAGGAGTCTTAGGCAGTGCAGGAGGGCTCAGAAATATGCTTTGCAACTAATAAATAGAACTCCTATGGAATATTATGTAACGTCCCAAAAACCATAGTAAAAAATTTTCATTTTTCAAAAGACATTTTCATAAAAACCATATAGCAATCAATCATTTTTTCAAAACAAAACCATAAAAATCGGAGAATCATATCATGTCTCAAACATAAATCTGCAGGAGGATGTCTACGATCATGTTTTCTCTATGCCCCGATCATCTGAAGTACCTAAAACATTTAAATCCATAATTGTAAGCCAAATCTTAGTGAGTTTCCCAAAATACCTCACACAACAATACACATATAATGCATGCATACATTAGCCTTCAGTCTGCTTGGACCGCTCTATCGAGCCTACGGTCTATTGGACCGCCTCGCAAGGCATATAATAGTTGGACCGCTCCTTTGGGCCTACAATCTGACTAGATCAGATCGCAAGGCCTACAGTACACTGGACTACCCGGGTATCTTGTTATAAGACTCAAAGATGGAGCACCTCAACCCTACCACAATATGTGGAGATATGCAAACAAACAAACAAACAAACAAAAAATAACCAGCAATACATGTAATCATAATAGATCTAGTAATCTAACTATTACACCCCTGACTAAGGAGGAACATGCCGGGAGTGCGACTAAGTTCATAGATCAAAGATAAACTGAATATATAGCACAAGTACAACGATAAACAAAACAACATTTGTATTTCATCATTAAGTTTGAATATAGGATTCTTACAAATAATAATAGTACAATAGTTGCCTTAAATAGGTAAGTAGATAATAAAAGCTAGATAGCTAGGTCGTATGTATTCCATGACCAATCTTCTGTCTGAACGCTTGTCTAATGATTTCCTAAGAATACATGTAAGTTTTAGGGTCAACATAAAGTTTAGTGAGGGTTACAGGTTTTCTGCTAACCACAGTAATACTTTTAAAAAGTCCAAAAAGTATTTTATTTGTATGTATAACAACATTTAAAACAATGTTTGCAATGAGTCTTTAAAAAGCCAAAATGTATAGTTTGTATAAGTAAATCCATACATAAAACTGTGATTGTAATGAATCTTTGAAAGCCAAAATGTTATGATCCATAAGTAATTCCGTATCTAAAAACCGTTTTGAAAGCGAACAAGCCCATGGTTGTATGGATAATAGAAAAACACACATACGAATATATGGATAAATTTATCTATCAAGGTTGTACTTAACAACCGTAGATACGGATAAACGGATAAACGACAAGTATATTTGATAAGCGTACACGTAAAAGTGTACGATACTTGTTTAAACATTTGATAAAACTTAGGGTAGTGCACACAAGCTATAATGCCCAGTTCATGGTACATATTTTACTTATTTATTTATTATTTTGAAAGAAGGACTCAACGAGTTGGTGGCCCTAACTCGTCGAGTAGAGGGAAGACTATGCACGGGGTTTAAACTACTTACTCGGCGAGTCGGGACCCCCGACTCGACGAGTAGCTCGTCCAGAGTGAAAGCCTAATTTCGGGGTTTTGCACCCTATTTAAGAATCATAACCCCCACCCCTTGGCCTCATTCACAGCCTCCTTGTCCTAAACCCTAATCTACGAAACCCTAGAGCTTTCCTTGAGTGTGTGATCCATTTTGAGTAATCTTTGTGCATATTGAAGCTTGTAGAAGAAGAAGACGATAGAGGACTCAAGAGGGAAGGAATAGATCCAAAAGCTACACTCCATTTGCTGCATTTTTTGGTAATCAAGTCTCTGACTTGATCATTCTTCTCTTAGATCTATTTACTTCCTTTTGATGAGGGTTTTGGTTCAAGAGCCTTGGTCTTTGGGTTTTGGACGCCTCAAGTGATTCATTTTCAGATCTGGGATCTAGGAGGGGTTCTTTGGCATAAAGGTGCAATCTTTATGACCATGGAATCCTTATGCAAGTTTTTAAGCATTTATATGGCTTTTTAGCCCTAAAAGGCCATGCATGGAAGCAAGCTCAAGACTTTAAGTGGTCAACTGATATCTAGGACCTAGATCTAGGTTTTCATGCTTTGGTTTGGAATGTTAAGGCTTTTTGGACAAGATCTATGTCCTAAAAGAATTAGAGTTTTAGCTAAACCCTTCAAGAAATGTTATCAATGGGTAAAGTTGGAAACTTTACCCTTAGAAAGATCATTTCCGGTGAACTAGTGACGTGTGGACGTTGGATCTAAAGAACAGAGAGTTAATGAGTTATCATGGCCAAACAGACAGAGGGACTCGTTGAGTCCATAGGGGAACTCGACGAGTCGGTCGTGTTTTCCTGTTTCAGTTTAAGATAGAACTCAATGAGTCCTAGAGGGAATCGACGAGTTGATTCGCCAAGTCGCGACTATGAGCAGCTCGATAGGACTTGACAAGTTAGAGGAAAGACTCGGCAAGTTGATTCATGATTTCAGGATTTCAGAGTTTAAGAACTCGACGAGTTGAAAGGTTGACTTAGTGAGTCGGTCAACTCAGAATGTTGACTTTGACCAGAGCATTGACTTTGACCAGGGGTAAAATGGTTATTTTATCCTTAGACGGATTTTCAGTTTTTTGACTAAGTATTACTGTATAGAGTTAGTCGGGGAGTCGTGGGAGCAGCCAGCAGGGATTCCTCACGCACGAGTTCAACATCCATTTTGAGAGGTGAGTTTTCCTCCAGTAAGAACGAGACAAAGGCACCAATGTCGGCCCTTTCATGTGTGTTTGTGTATACCATACTTATGTCAGATGTCAACGATAGCCCGATGCAGCTTATATGTTCCGAACTTCGGTCCGATGCCAGGGTAAGCCCGAGGAATGTTGTATGCTTGATGTCTTTGTGATTCTTGCATGTTTCTGTTTGTATGTTCCGGACCTTTGTCCGATGCCGAGGCAAGCCCAATGAAGATTCAATTTATATGTTATATGTTTATGTGTTATGTGTTTGTTGTTATGCGATATGTATACCGAAATTCGTTCCGATGCCGGGTGGGGCCCGATACTAGACTTTGATTCGATGTCGGGCAGGGCTCGATGCCGGATTCGTCCGATGTCGGGTGGGGCCCCGATGCAGTGGGCAAGGCCCAATATATGCTATTATGTGTATATTGTATGGTATGTGAAAGTTTGAGGGATCTCACTGAGCTTCGTGATTACCGCTTTCAGTTTGGTTTCAGGTACTTCAGCTAGCAAAGGGAAGGGCTCAGGATGATCGCATGACACACACTACAATTTTCTACCATGGGATATTTACTCTGTTATTTGATATGAGATTTTGATATGTTGATAGATTTATGATATTTTGAGATACATGGTTTATGATTTTATATGATGATGATGATATTTATGGTTTTATTAATGATTTAAAAATAAAATTTTTGGACCGTATTTTTGGGATGTTTCATAAGCACATATAAGAGACTAAGATACAAGTTCTATAACTTGTATAAATATATAAATCTATATATTTTTGTGTATGTATGAGGTATATTGAAACTACCAAGTTGATAACTATATATACAGTCATATCACATTTTTAGACGGAACATATAAGTTATTTTAATTAGTTGTATTATTTTAACAACATAACATATGTAAATATTGATGTTTAAAACAATTTTTTTTTACTTATTACATTTAAGTATTTAAACAAATATTTCACATGCTAGAAATGTGTTTACACAAAATAAGATAATTCATGTGTATTTTGTATGATAAATATTACTTAGTACACGTACTACCATGTACAACCGAGGGCCAGACATGAAACACCGGAGGGTAGGACAATTTTAGCATTTAAGCCGTTCTGAAATCCAACAACCCTATGCAACCATTCAAACCAGAATTACATTAAGAAACCGGTGGCGATTTTGGATCGCACGATGAAGGAGCTGAGGAACAAGAGGGTCAAGCTAGTGAAGGTGCAGTGGTAGCACCATAAGGGTTCACGTGGACATGGGATCCCGAGGAAGAGATGAGGGAGCACTACCCGGAGTTGTTTCCAGATGCAGTAGACTTCGAGGACGAAGTCTAAGACATGTGGGGGAGAACTATAATGCCCAGTTCTTGGTACGCATTTAACTCATTTATTTATTATTTTGAAAGAAGGACTCGACGAGTTGGTGGCCCTAACTCATCGAGTAGAGGGCAGTCTATGTGTGGGGTTTAAGCTACCTACTCGGCGATTCGGGACCCCCGACTCAACGAGTAGCTCGTCCAACGTGAAACCCTAATTTCGGGGTTTTGCACCCCTTGGCCTCATTCACAGCCTCCTTGTCCCAAACCCTAATCCAAAAAACCCTAGAGCTTTCCTTGAGTGTGTGATCCATTTTGAGTGATGTTTGTGCATTTTGAAGCTTGTAGAAGAAGAAGAAGAAGATAGAGGGCTCAAAAGGGAAGGAATAGATCCAGAAGCTACACTCTGTTTGCTGCATTTTCTGGTAATCAAGTCTCTAACTTGATCATTCTTCTCTTAGATCTATTTACTTCCTTTTTATGAGGGTTTTGGTTAAAGAGCCTTGGTCTTTGGGTTTTGGATGCCTCAAGTGATTCATGTTTCAGATCTCGGATCCAGGAGGGGTTCCTTGGCATAAAGGTGCAAACTTTATGACCATGGAATTCCCATGCAAGTTTTTAAGCATTTATATGGCCTTTTTAGCCCTAATAGGCTATGTATGGAAGCAAGCTCAAGAATTTAAGTGGTCAATTGATATCTAGGCCCTAGATCTAGGTTTTCATGCTTTGGTTTGGAATGTTAAGGCTTTTTGGACAAGATCTATTTCCTAAAAGAATTAGGGTTTTAGATAATCCTTTCAAGAAAGGTTATCATTGGGTAAATTTGAAAACTTGACTCTTAGAAAGATCATTTCCAGGGAACTAGTGAAGTGTGGACGTTGGATCTAGAGAATAGGGACTCAATCAGTTTAGATGGCCAAACAGAAAGTGGGACTCGTCGACTCCATAGGGGAACTCGACGAGTGGGGTCGTGTTGACCCGTTTCATTTTAAGATAGAACTCAACGAGTCTGTAGAGGGACTCGACAAGTTGATTCACCAAGTCACGACTATGAGCAGCTTGATAGGACTCGACGAGTCGAAGGAATGACTCGGCGAATGGATTCATGTTTTCAGGATTTCAGAGTTTAAGAACTCGAAGAGTTGAAAGGTTGACTCGGCAAGTTGGTTAACTTAGAATGTTGACATTGACGAGAGCATTGACTTTGACCAGGGGTAAAATGGTCATTTTTCCCTTAGACATATTTTCAGTTTTCTGACAAAGTATTATTGTATAGATTTAGTTGGGGAGTCGTCGGAGTAGCTAGCAGGGATTCCTCATGCACGAGTTCAACATCCAGTTCGAGACGTGAGTTTTCCTCCAGTAGGAATGGGTCGAAGGCACCAATGCCGGCCCTTTCATGTGTGTTAGTGTATGTCGGACTTAGGTCCGATGCCGGGGATAGCCCGATGCAGCTTATATGTTCCGGACATCGGTCTGATGCCGGGAAAAGCCCAAGGAATGTTGTATGCTTGATGTCTTTTTGATTCTTTCATGTGTCTGTTTATATGTTCCGGACCTCGGTCCGATGTCGGGGCAAGGCCGATAAAGATTTAGTTTATATGTAATGTGTTATGTGTTCTGGATTTCAGGCTAATGTCGGGGGCGAGCCCGAGGAATCTTTACATGTTATACGTTATATGTTTATGTGTTGTGTGTTTGTTTTTTTGCGATATGTACACCGGACTTTGGTCTGATGCTGGGAGGGGCCTGATGTTGAGCGGGGGCCGATACCGGACTTTAGTATGATGCTGGGTGGGGTCCGTTGCCGGATCCTTATGATGTCGGACGGGGCCCAATGCAGTTGGCAAGGCCCAACATATGCTATTATGTGTACATTGTATTGTGTGTGGTAGTTTGTGGGAGCTCACTAAGCTTCGTGCATACAGTTTTCAGTTTGGTTTCAGATACTTCATCTAGCAAAGGGAAGGGATCGGGAAGATCGCAAGGCACACACCACAGTTTTCTAGCTTGGGAGATTTACTCTGATATTTGATATGAGATTTTGATATGTTGACAGATATTATGATATTTTGAGATACATGGTTTATGATTTTATATGATGATGATGATGATATTTATGGTTTTATTAATGATTTAAAAACAAAATTTTTTGACCATATCTTTGGGATGTTTCAAGTTGGTATCAGAGCCTTGGTTTGAGGGATTCCGGCACACTTTGGGGTGTGTATGAACTCAAACTAAGGAATTGTTAAAGAATTTTTCAAAAGAAAATCATTTTTATAAAAGGATTTTGAGAAAAGAAGAGAGTTTTAGTAAAAGCAAAAAGAATTTTGAAAAAGAGAAAAGAGTGTGGTGCATGTAATCAGCCGAGCTCAAGTAAGTACTCCCAAATTACCCATAGAAGTTTCTGTTATGATATGATTATCAGCTTTATGAAAACTTCATGCTAGATTAGGACTAAGGATCTAGGAAGGATGTTTTATGTGCATGTTATATGTGTATCAACTTTACGAACTGCATGCTAGTACAAATTAGTCAGTATGATGGCCTGATTAGAATATGCTTGATTACCTGTACTCAATGCTCGAATGCTGCTTTCTTTGTGGTTTTAGGAGTTCTAGTAGTCTTTTACTAACTAGTAAACGAATATGTTAATTTAAATATTGCGAGGACTAAATAATTTAAATAGGTTAGGTCTAGATCTATTTCACATCTCTTGTTTGAGTCCAACCGTTGTAGGGTAGGATCTCTCATTCGAAGAATTATCTAGTCAGAGTGATATGTAATAGTATTCTCGAGCTAGTTAGGGGAAGATAGCAAGGACTCCTTATGCAAGCTTAGGATGAGATTAGCGTGTGAAGTAGTAGTAGAAGGGACTTGGTGGAGTCAAGGTAGTTCTTGAGGAAAGTACGGATAGATGTGGACGGTAGTATGGGCCTGTACTACTGAAAGCAGAAGATTCGCACTCGAGTCAAGGAAGGCTGAGATGAATCCAAGGAACTTGTAGTGTATGTGATCCCTCGAGAATTGATTAGTATTCTGATGTTGTTATGATGTGTTTTTAGAATACCGATTTTATGCAACAGGCAGTCGGCAGTTTAGGCACCGGTGAGGGATCAAGCTCAGGCTCAGGAGCTGGGCAGCTAGACGATCAGACTAAGGAGTTCATCTCCTCTGAGATCACACACAATATCCCGAATCAGAATCCTATGATCTTTGGCACGATCAAGGAGGGTATTCTAGAGGTTTCGGATGAGAGATTAAATGCTTTCTGCACTGAGGTGGCAACCATGATGGGGTCGCGCACGCTGACTTTCAGGGAGTTCAGGGCTTGTAGAGCTTCTGAATACCATGGGACTCAGGACCCCATTGCGAGCACCAGATGGTTGGCGTATGTCACTAAGGCATTCTATCACACCCCTAAACCTGAACAACTGAAAGGTCCGGGGGTGGGTGACTTCATGTTAAGTATCACAACACATGCATCATAGTAATGAAAGTACAACAACCTTTGCATTAATAATGTATAATTTTTTACATAAGTGTTCAAACATTGAATATTTGACAATTAAAAGTAGATATGGTAAAAGTCAAAGGACGCAACACGATACCATGCCGTCTTCTTAAAAGATCTGGAGGTGTAACTGGCTGCTGGTTCCCTGAGAAAACAAGTTATTTTGAAAGAGAGTATCAACATTTAAGTTGGTGAGTTCATAAGCATTAGTTTCTTTTATGGTTGTCTTAGTTTTATGAAAACGTTAGAATGCCTTCCATAAGTGTTAGTTCACAATAAAATTGTAAGAAGAATGTTTTTCATTTTGTTTATGGAAAATAATTGTTGCAGTAGTATTGTTTAAAATACACAAATGATGCATTAACTACCCCATAATTAAACTGGTTAATTAGGGTTAAAATGTGATTGAGATTATTACCATACTTGATCGACTAGTATATAACACGACGTTCTTCAGGCGTCGATAATGGTATGACATTTGTCACTCGTAGACCTGCAGGCCCACTGTAGCTAGCAACAAGGTGTGGGATGGTCAATCCCGTATAGATCTATACAAAAACTCACGTTCTCCCTCCTAGAGACTCTAGTTACAAAACATGACTTAGCAAGTATATTGCTATGCCGTGAAATAGTATCTCACATTTTAGTTTCACTTGTTTATGTAAAGATTTAAATTATATCCTTGTCTTAGCAAGTAGTTTAACCTTGTGTACTTATATAGAAAAATAGATTTCTTGTTTGTTTCATAAATTATACCTATTATAACTTATCTTCAATTTGTTTAGCTTGATTGTTCATGAATGTACCCCTCTGCTCGGCGTGATACAAATGTAATAATACTTATTGAAGTAACCTTTTATATTCATATATATATATATATATATATATATATATATATATATATATATATATATATATATATAATTAAAATGGAAACGCCCTTCGGACAAAGAACTCCGCCTTAAGCCCACATCCAAACAAGGAAAAGGAAGTAAGGCAAATCATGAGTCCTAAGTGCATTAAATCTTATTTATATACATATACATATATAAATATGATTTTGAAAAATATATATTTTAAGAGTTTATAAAACATTTAAAAGAGTTTAACAGTATTTAAAAGAGTTTAACTGACTTAAAGTCATTTTGGAATTATTTGGTAATCTTTTATTGTAAACACAATATTTATAAGATTAAGAAAGCCTTTTGTTTGGTTGTTTTCACATATAAATATTAACAAAAATAAATTGTGTTCAACTTGTATTGTCCCCCTAAAAAGAATTTAAAAACTTTTAAAAAGGTAGATTGTAGGTGTATGAACTCACCTTTTTGTGAAGGATTCGGTTGGAGGTTCGATTTAGGATGTTAGTTCCACCAGTGAAGTTTCGTTAACAAAACAAGTCCTAAACACAATGCATGTAATATATATGCATACTATTAGTGAAAATAATCATAAGTACGAAAAGAAATTGGACTAATTTGTAAGTTTAACTTACAAATAAGGGTGTTAGAAGCAAAGATGGACGCCTGCAAGGTGTTCACGACCAACCTGGGGGTTTTCGGCTCTAGAAGAACTTGAATTTCTTGAGTTTACGGCCCAAGGATCTTGATGAATGAAGAATACTTGAAGATCCTAAGAAGATTAAAGGAGGAAGGATGATATTTGAGATGGAATGAGGGTTTTCGGTTGAAGAATTTGAGAGAGAAAGGGTGTGTTTTCGGCCAGAGGTAGAGAAGTGAGGATAAAATCAGTCACACACACACACACACACACATATATATATATATATATACACACACACACACACATATTGTAAAGACGTAAAATCTCAAAACACTTTTTCATTTCCAATCATAATAAATTTCATAAAAACAATTTCAAAGCTCATTGTATCACATGTTATCTCAAATTAACAACCCCATAATCTCAAGTACATAAATATCCATCAGTGTGTATAGATCATGCCGACGCCTTCCTGCGATCATCGCTGGTACCTGAAACACATATCACACAGCACGGTAAGCATAAATGCTTAGTGAGTTCCCCAAAATACCACATACAACACATATGCCACTCAAGGCCATAGTTCCATGGGACCTTCCGGTCCATGTGTCTTAGGGGACTTCCTTCCCAACCTTGGTAGAACTTCCGGCTCTAGCCGTAATGACCTTCCGGTCCTCCTCATCATAACCTTCCGGTCCATACACTGTTGACCTTCTGGTCCATATCATAATGACCTTCCGGTCCATACCATACTACTCATAACATAACATAGCACATACATATCATATAACAGCATACATCACATTCTACACATAGCACATAAGACCTTCCGGTCACACATAATTACCACTCTAGGTAAAGTATAGTGAGAAGACTCAGCTCACATGATGTCTAGTAAACCTTCTGGCTTGATAACCTCGATCGAGCCTCCGCCTAACACATAAGGCAAATATTTCAAAATAATACTTCCTATTGTCCTCATCTTTATAGAATGGGTAGAAGACCATTCTACCCCTCCCCGACCTCCCTTGAATCAGTTTGACCAAAACCCTAAGGTCAACCAAAGTCAACTCTAGTCAACAGTTAAAATTTGACTCCGTGAGTCCATGCGTGTCCTTTGAATCCTCCTAAGGCCTCACTCGAATCGTCAAGTTGACCTTTCACTCAACGGGTTACCACTGGTCACGAATCGCAGGGAAACCCAACTCGACTCATCGAGTCCTCTCATGGACTCGGCGAGTTCCCTCCATGGCAACACTCAAATGAACTTTTGAGGTCAGATCTATTTCTCTAACTTATAGGTCTAACTTTCTAACCCCCAATAATCACGTAAAGGTCTAGACTTTATACTCATGCAGCACATATATGGCTCCATATGGTGAAATAGCTCTAAAAATGGCATCCTAGATTCATAACTCCAATCGATCTGCAAAAAGCTGGAAGGCTGGGAATCTCTGGACCTCTTAAGGTCCAGATCTAATACTTTTTCCACATTGGGACCTCATACGCATCATATAATGTCTGCTGGTCCAGTCACGTCGACTGTTGTTACAATAATTCCTATAACCAAACCAGTACAGAAAGGTGTTGTTTTTGGTGAGGCAGCTGGAAGTGCATCAAAATCTAAGGTAGTGGTGGGAGAGTTTGGTTCAAAAGACAAAGGTAAAGGCATACTCATTGAAAAATCTAAGGAAGAAAAGAAGGCTGAGGTCAATACTGAGTTGGAAAAGATGAGGATGGTTCAAAGTGTAATGGATTTTCGTGTGCAAGATCCTCCAGGCTTAGAGAAAGGAGATCCAACAAAGCAATACAACTATGAAACAATTGAAGCTAAGGTGTCATTTGACCACATATATTCTTTTGAAAATATGCCAAAACAAAGTTATGTGGTTACGAACACTGATGCAAGCCAGGTTGACTTTCCAGAATGAAATGATGTTCCTAATGCCTCAGTTTAAAGCTGAAATAATTTGTAAAGATAAGAATGATGGGAAGCAGATGAAAATTCGGTTTCATGCTGTGTTAGCAAAAGATCCAGAAGATGTTTGGTCACTGTTGAAAATCAAGAAGGCGATAAGCATAAAAAGAGATATGATTTTCGAAGGCATTATTCAAAATCTCAAATATACGGTGATCAGGTCGAATGGAAAATTTAGTGAATTTACTATTGCTGATTTTCCTATAATGAACTTGTATGATCTTATAAGAGTTGCATTTATTTTGAAAGATAAATCAATTTCCCATCTTCAAGAAACAGAGCCTGACGTATTCCAGCTTGGAGTTAAGCACATCAAGATTTTCATTGAAAATTATTTTGAGTGTTTGGCACAAATTGGTGTGGAGTTAGCTACTGCAAAGGGAATTGATATCACTGCTCCAATGGCTCCTACAAAGAAGCAAGAAGAATTGAAAAAGTATGATGATGGAGAAATTTGTTTGAAGCCATTCGGAATAGTCTTTGCTGGAAAGGATAAAGCTGGAAGAGCTAAACGGTTTTTGTTCCAAACATGCGAAGTGGAAAGATATGCCACTTCATAGTATATGAATTTAATTGTTCGTATGAATAAGTGCCGGAAGAATAATGAAGGAGACAAAAAGGAAATCAGGAAGGTTATTGCTTGGTACACTGAGATACGAAGAGTGATGATGTACTCAATCCAACTGCTTACAAACTGAAGACTTCGACTATGATTACAAAGGGGGAGATTGTAAGGGCTAAACTGGTTGTAATTAGTCCAAGAGTCATAGGTCTTTGTATATAGTACAGCCTTCGTATTCTCTGTAATCTATTTTACTAGGGCACATTATTCGAAGCTTTATTGTCTAGCCCTTAGTATATTTTTTTGTACGCTTTTCTTCTCCTATAAATAGGAGTCTTTACTAGAGTTAGATAAGGTTTTTTACAGTCTTGTCTATTTTGCACTCTGTAAACATAAAAGCGTAATATTGAGCTGAAACAAGACCTTATTTACATTGGTGTTCAATCTTATATACATTTTACATTTCAAACTCTGATTAATATTCATACTCGATTCTTTGATTCTTCAAGGGCCGTATAGGTTGGAAGATGCCTAGAGGAAAAGAACTTAAGCCAAATGGAGACATTGAGTGGTTTTTCTAGACCACCACACGAGACATAGTTCATGGACACTAAGGTATTTGAGGACTGGAATGATATTTGTGTAGTAATGGCATTGGATGCGCATCGTGATGGGAAACAATGACAAGTACCACTCTCGAACAAAAATGCACGTACTTGTATGTGCATTGTGAGAGTAGTGAACAACAGCACACTAGGAGCAATGTTACGAGTGTGAATCACACATCACTTAGTGCATTGGGTCAAGCAAGTCACGTTAGTACTGGACCTAGTAGGGCAGGTTTGGCCCGATCACTTAGTAGTGAACAGGTTTGGCCTTTAGGTTAATGATGGACCTACATGTGGGGTATCTACCTTACGGGTTAGTGGTGGAACTGTTGGATAAGGTGTCTAAGTCCATAACTATTTCTGGCATGTACTTGGCCCGGTTTGGCATGGTTCATTTGGGTTGCATGGCATCATGCATTTGGATAAACTAAAATAAGAGAAATAACACTTATGGTTTAATATATTATAAGTTCTAATATATTAATAATATTATTTAATTAGTATTGATCAAGAATTAATCTAGAATTAATTAAGTGATCAAAAGGTGACTAATTAAATATATGTGTTTATTGTGTAAATCACTCATACTTATATAGTGGGCTAAATGCTCCATGGATTATCATGTTGGGCCAAGGCTCATAGGATGCTTCATGGATGCTCCATGGTGTTTATAGGACCCATGGGTCATGGAAATGAAAGGTCATGACAACTAGGTTTTACATGGTGTAACCCTTATTGTAACACACTATATAAGCTTCGTGTTACACACCAAAATCGGTACCTAGGTGATCAAGTGAGGGAAAACCGATTTCTATGTGTTCTACATATCTCTCAAGTTCATTCCATGTCCATTTGGTGTTGTGTGAAACATTTGAGGCATCACACTTGGGGTGCTAGGCTCACAAGGTTTCAAAGGAATCCAAATCACTACAAGGTATGTATTTCTAGCAAACTTTTATGATTAAAGTTCCCCATGCATGCTAGATAGGATTATGAACCTTGGAAACCAAAATTTGCATGGATTTTAGACAAACATAGATCCAAGGTTTCTAGGGTTGCATGTACACCTTAGGAGTGTTAGAATGCTCAAAACTCTGTAGTGGTATCAGAGCCTATGCTTGTTTGTTTGATACTTGATGCAAAATAGTGAAAAAAGTCGAATTTCTTGCTGTCTGTATAGGGGACTCGTCGAGTCCAAGCTAATATTCAACAAACTCGGCGAGTTGTTTCATGCACTCGACAAGTTGGACATGCAAAGTGCAGATTTTCAATTTTTGCTACTGAAAATGGACTAGAAACATTACCCTAAACTGTTTTGGTGTTTTAAAACTTGTTTTAGATGGTGTAATGGTTGTTCTAATCCATTTACAATGGCTAATATCAAAATTCCATGTTTATATGTGTTCATACGTTCTTGAAATTTTGATATGTATATTCATGTTCTTATGAGTACTTTTAGAATAGATCATAGGAATTACTTGTTTATTGCTTAATTCATGATCTTTATGTGTTTTAATGGAGTCCATAACTTGTCCTTAAGTTATGGATAACCAAAAGTCACTTTGTATTAAATCCATTAAAAGAACACATAAGTTACAAAAATGAAGAGTCTTCATTTTTAACAACTCATAAGTTATGAATTGAAAGGTTTTGTAAAGTTACAAAACTTTCCGTTAAGTTTTGGAACATGTAAGTTATCTAATAAACTTTAGTTCCAACCCCTAGAATTTTAAAAGTTAAAAATTCAACCCTTATACTTTATAATATTATAAGTTAATAATATATATATATATATATATATATATATATATATATATATATATATATGTATGTATAAGATCAAGTCATTTTACCGGTAGTAGGCCTCACTCACGAAGTCGATCTATAAGTGTGGTATAAGGTTGTTGCTTATAAAGTGGCAGCTTAATGGGTGTCCACTCTCACCCACCGCATCCTTGACTCGTGGAGGGTCGTTAGCCAAACGGGTAGGACAATGACTTTAAAATTCTCATTAAAAATATAATGATTATTATAAAGTAACTAAATGTTTTTATAAATTCCCAATCTTAGTTACTTTACGAATGTGCATAAGGTGCTAACCCATGAAATTACACTTTGCACTTTAATTACGTCATTAGTGAAACGTGTGTGGTTAACCGGCATAGTAACTTAGACTTAACAAGGTAGGCAAAGGGTGACTTAATGCTTTTCATAGGTCGGTGGAGCGCATGTGGTTAACCGGCACATCGATTGAGTGAAAAACATTATGGGTACCAAGTAATTTGCATGGTTACTTCACACCTTGTTTTGTGATCCTCGGTATCCCAGTCACAAAACATGAAGGGCGCACTCAAGATTGAAACATGCCATTGAGAAGTTCAATGGATCTCAAAAGAATCTAGGAGTTTCTCTAAATACCAATTAAAACCTAATAACTTATATTTCGTTTTCTGGTGGAAATTGGTGAATCGTCATTCACCTACCTTTAAAATATGTTATAACTTAGATTAAAGCATCCCTCTTCTAAGTTATAATATATTGTGATTGGGTCCTAGCCTTAATATTACATTTGGGTGATTTATTAAGGACTATCTTTATATCTAATCTAAACTTGTTCTTCTTTCAGATGTCTTCAAACAATGTTACTTTGGCCTCAAACCCTACCGGCTCCTTCTCTCTCATGAACCTTTGTGGGAGAGTCATCTTTGATGGTTCCAACTTTATGGATTGGATCCGGAACATTAGGATGGTCACTCGCTATGAGGACAAGGAATGTGTCCTTGATAAGGAGCTGAAGGAGATTGATGAGTCCACTGCTACCCCTCAGGAGATCGCTGACTTTCAGACTCATGAAAGAGATGCCACCAAAGTGGCATGTATCATGATGGCTACCTTGATAGCTGAACTCCAAAAGTACTATGAGGACTATTACCCTTTTGAAATGCACCAACACTTGATGGACCGCTACCATCAGAGTGCTCGACAAGAGAAGTATGACATCATCTGCTCCATGATAACAACCTGAATGAAGGATGGTGAACCCATCACCGTCCACTTGCAGAAAATGCAAAGGTATGTGGACCAGTTGCTAAAGCTTAATGTGAACTTCCCCGAGGAGTTGGAAATAGATGTCATTTTTCACTCCTTACCCTCGTGTTATGATCAATTCCGCATGACATACCACATGAACAAGGAGGAAGTTAGTCTCAGCAAGCTTCAAGGACTCCTTAAGACATTTGAAACTAGTCTTAAAGGTAAGTCGGTTGTTACCAGTCCTACTCCTACTCCAAACTCCGCCCCTGTCCAGGCAATCGGGAAATAAAGAGGGAAAAAGAGGAAGAACCCTTCGAAGGGTACCAAGGGTAAGACCCTTGAAGGCTCCTCTTCAAGTGGAACCAAAAAAGGTTTCGTCACTCCTTCTTCTGACCCAAAAGAGGCTGAATGCTTCTATTGCAATGAAAAGTCACATTGGAAGCGGCACTGCCCAATGTACCAGCAAGATATTAAGGATAGGAAAGTAAAACCCACCCATGCAGGTATTTACACAATATTTTCTATTAACTCACCCTATTCTAACTCTTGGTTCCTTGATACAGGTTGTGGAATTCACATATGTTCTGATTTGCAGGGACTAAGAAGATGTGAGAATGTGGAGCATGGAAAGGTAAACTTGATCATGGGGAATAGGAAAGCTTCACCTGTCACCAAGATTGGAGTTTATTCTTTGATGCTAAGTAGTGGGTTTACATTAGATTTGAATAAATGTTGTTACTCACCTGATATGGCAAGAAATATTATTTCCTTTCTTGTTGTGTACAAACTAGGTTTTACCTTTTCTTTTGATAATGAAGTTGGTGGAATAAATGTTTTCTTTAATAATGTTCTTTATTTTAAAGCATTACATTGTGATGGTGTGTATGAAGTTGTGTCTGTTGTAGATAACCTAGGAAATAATGTGTTGTGTATTGATTCTTCTAATGATAATAACTTGGATAAAGCATCATTACGACATTGTCGTGTTGGACATGTAAGCAAGAAACGCAAGGCCAACTCCAAAAGGATGGAGTCTTGGAGTCATTTGACCTAAAGTCAAATGATAGTTGTGAATCATGTTTACTTGGAAAAAATGACAAAGTCACCCTTTACTGGTTCTTGTGCAAGGGGTGAAAGTTTGTTGGATCTAGTGCACACAGATGTGTGTGGAACCTTCAAAACTGCCACAAGGGATGCTAATCGTTATTATGTGACTTTTACAGATGATTATAGTAGATATGGTTATGTCTACTTAATCAAGCATAAGTCAGAGAATTTTGAAAGGATTAAAGAGTTTAATCAAGAAGTTGAGAATCAATTGGGCAGGAACATTAAGATGCTTTGACCCGATCGTGGTGGTGAGTATCTTAGTACAGAGTTCTTCGACTATCTTAAGGAATGTGGGATAGTCTCACAATTGACACCTATCAGGACACAACAGTTGAATGGTGTGGCTGAGAGGCATAATTGAACCTTGTGGGATATGGTTTGTTCCATGATGAGTCGAGCTACGCTACCAATCTCATTTTGGGGGTATACCTTAGAGACTGCCGCCCATATCCTTAATCTAGTCCCAACAAAGAAGGTTGCCAAAACACCTCACGAGATGTGGATTAGAAAAGTTTCCTAATCTAGCCCACATCAATATTTGGGGTTGCGAGGCATTCGTGAGATGCGAGACTCATAATAAACTCAAACCTCAAAGTGAGAGGTGTATTTTCATCGGCTACCCACTGAAATCCTTTGGTTACCTTTTCTACAGACCTAGTGAGAATGTCGTCTTTGTAGCAAGAAGGGTGTCTTTCGAGAAAGAGAGTTCATAAGACAAGGAAATAATGGGAAGCAGATTGACCTTGAAGAAATTCATGTGTCAAGTGGTGAAGGAACCTCAAACCCTAGTAGTCAACTGGAGGAGGAAACTCCTGTTGATCCAATTGACGAGTCTGTACCTCTGAGGTGTTCCACAAGGGTTAGGAATGCAACAAAGCACTACTATGGTTTCCATATTACTGCAGAAGGTGAGACACATATCAATGATGAGACACTGGTAAGTCTAGATGAACCTAACAACTATGCAGAAGCTATGGCAGGCCCCGAGTCTGCTAAATGGAAAGAGGCTATGGACAGTGAGATACAGTCCATGTGTGACAATCAAGTTTGGAACTTGGTTGATAATGTACCAGGTCGTAAGACAGTTGGGTGCAAATGGATCTTCAAGAAGAAGACCGACATGGATGGGAATGTACACACTTATAAGGCTTAACTGGTTGTAAAGGGCTATTCTCAAACTCTAGGAGTTGATTATGATGAGACCTTTTCACCAGTAGTAAAGATTAAGTCTATTAGGGTCTTGTTAGCCATTACTGCATTTCATGATTATGAAATATGGCAAATAGATGTCAAAACCTTCTTCCTTAATAGAAGTTTGGCTGAAGATGTTTACATGTGTCAGCCAGAGGGTTTTGTTAGTACATAATTCCCTAAGAGAAGCTGCCTATATTCCAGGGATAAGGATCTTGAGAGACCGGAGTAAAATACTAATTGGACTTAGTCGGAGTACCTACTTGGATAAGGTGCTGAAGAGCTACAACATGCAAGATTCCAAGAAAGGAGAGTTACCTATCCATAGTAACGCCAGATTGAGTAAGACTCAAAGCCCGAGTAACGAGGCTGAGATAGCAGAAATGAGTCGAGAACCTTATGCTTCCGCTATAGGCTCAATCATGTATGCTATGACTTGTACTTGTCCTGATGTGGCCTTTGCGTTGAGCATGGTCAGAAGATATCATGGGAACCCTGGCAAGGCTCACTAGACTGCGATAAAGAATATTCTCAAGTACCTTCAGAGGACTAAGGACTGGGTCCTTACCCTCGGTGGGAGTGATGACTTGAGAGTTGTAGGGTATAGTGATCTAGCTTCTAGACTGATAAGGATAATTTCCGCTCTCAATCAGGCTGGGTCTTTACCTTAAACGGAGGAGCAATTACATGGAAATGTTCCAAGCAGGAGACAGTGGCCGATTCAACTTGCAAATCAGAGTATATAGCAGCAAGCGAGGCAACAAAGGAGGCGATATAGCTGAAGAACTTCATTGGAGACGTTGTAGTAGTACCATCTATAAAGGAGCCTATGGAAATTTTCTGTGATATTGAAAGTGCAGTTACCTTAACGAAATAACCAAGGGAACATGGATGATCCAGACACATCGACAAAAAAATACCATTTCATCAGACATCGAATAGAAGGACTCCTCGTTGCAAAGAGGGTATCATCGGATGAGAACCCAGCAGATCCCCTCACGAAGGGAATGGGTAGGGTTAAGCATCTCCAGCATGCGAGGTGCATAGGGCTGAAGGATGATATTAGTTTTTAGTAGTTACATAAATCTGAAATTTGTAAAGTGTAATTGACATTTGATGATGAATAAAAGTTGTGTTTATTTTTGAGTAAAGTGTTTCTATCTTTTTCCAATCGTTTACTATAATTTCTTTTGCATGTTTTGACTTCCAGAATATTTATGTTATGTATTACATATTATTCAAATTCTCCACAATCGATCTGTAAAGACCCAATTTTCAAGGCCAAAAATTTCATTTTTGAATTAACAAATTTAATAAACAATTTGCCAAAACATTGTCAATAAAACATCCCATTACAAAATCATATTGTTGTGTCTCAAACCATAACATCAAAAGTAATGAAAATCAGAGTACGGTCCCAAGAACTCCTTGCGGAAACCATGTGTGTGTGATGCGCTGCTACACCGTCGGCTCCTTCCCCTTCGACGAAGAGGTACTTGAAACCAAAACCAAAACTATAAGCACAAAGCTTAGTGAGTTCCCCCATCATACCACATACCATACAATATCGTCGGTATTTTTCAACCGGTAACCTTCATCGATATCTTTCAACCGGTAACCTCCATCGGTATCTTTCAACCGGTAACCATCATCGGTATCTTTCAGCCAGTAATCAACATTGATACCTTTCAACCGGTATCCTTCATTGGTATCTTTCAACCGGTAACTGGGGATTATTTCACCCCTACCACTAGCATACAATCAACAGATATAAGCTTACCGTCCAGTATATCCGGGTACTGACCTACCCTTGGGTCCTAAGGACCACTGTCAGGGAAACTAATCCCCACTATACACATAACGTATAATCTAGATAAATCTCATAAACAACACATAACCAGACCAAGAAAATTATCACAAAGACCATTATCTTCTAAATACCCCTTTTTGGTGGGCCGACATTGTGGCCTTAGACCCACCCCTACTGGAAGGTAACTCACCTCAATGTCGTGCAATATTTAAATTATCCTCGGCGCACAAGTCGACTCCCTACGACTCCTTGATCCCTACATGACAACCTTCAAGTCAACACAGAGCACGTACAACCCTATACAGGATCAGTCCAAGTCCTATCAAAGTCAACAGTTGACCCGAATCTCCGAGTTGGGCCGTCAAATTGCCAAGTCCCTCACCCTTTACTCGTCCTTATCAACGTCTCAACTCGTCTAGTTTAGCATCGACTTGACGAGTTCCTATTTTATATAAACATCGCATGAAACTCATCCGACTCGCTGAGTTGTATGAACACTCGTCGAGTCCTCCTTCATCTGATGAACAAGTCCTGTCCTCGACTCACCGAGTTGTATGAACAACTCATCGAGTCCATCTTCAATCTTAAGAAGATTGCCTTGGACTCGCCGAGTCTGTTCTAGTACTCATTGAGTCCCATCAACTCCAGGTCTAAAATCACATCCAATGCGTTGGGTCACTCTTTATGTTCGGTTATGTAACGCCTGTGTTTCCGAGCTTTCCATTTTTAGCAATGTAATAGTCTGGGTTAACCTTTATAACCCGTTTTGAACTAATAAGATTGTATTATTTGAGTATTATGTGTTTTGTGCTTAATTGCTTAATTATGTGGTTTGATTAATTAAGAATAAAAATAAGCATCGAAATTTAAGTGTAAAATAAACTTGATATCTTTGGTTAATGTTGTAGTAGTTGAAACGAGGTTTCCGAATATATATAGAACGCCCAAATCTGACTTCGTATGAGGAAGTTATGATTTATCGAAGTTTCGGCTTAGCGATATGCAACCTGAAATACTCGATTTGAGATCGAGCGGTTTTTAGCCGAAGCAATCTAAACGAGGATCGAAGGTCTCGTTGTTGGTATCGAAGCGATAAAAAGTTAGGCGAGAACGGACGTCAAACGAAGGAGTTATGAATTTATAACAAAGTTTTTCCGTCCCGGCCTATTAAAAATAAATAATAAAAATAAAGTTAAAATTAGCCGACAGAGTCTAAACGAAACTTGTAGAGCGTAGTCTCACCTTCGCGTGGATATAAAGAACGTCGAAAACGGAGTTTGTATGAAGAAGATATGAATTTCCGAAGTTTATTAAATAATTTGTATTTAAATTTAATTGGAAAATCCGGCATTATCCGAAGAGGAGTCATCGGACTCATCCGAAGTACGCCCCGCGTACACCGAGGAATGTCGACACTCACACTCGAGCACTTCGGATACGTAAGCCATGACGATTTCGGAGCAGTACGTCCCGCGTACTCCGAGGCTCCAGCCTCCTATAAATAGGATGCGAGGGCAGCCGAGTTCTTTTGCTCTTTTCTCTCTTCTCTCTCCCGTTTTACCTCGATTTGCGTGCCAGAAATACCCCGAAGCCCCGGTATTATTCTCAAGCCCCGAAGCAAGTCCCGAGATCCCAAAGATCCCGAGAAGTGCGATTCCCGAGCCGAAGCTCTGCCCGAGAGAAGTTCGATTTTTGTGAAGATCTTCCAGATCTGCTGAGGATTACTACTTCTGCAAGTCGTAGTGTTGTCCGATCATCTTCTGATCAAGTGAGTGTATACTACCTTTCATAAACACGATAATAATACAAGTATGGTTTGAGTGTATTAAGTATATTGTTGTTTATAGGTGTGAGTGTGTGGTCAGTTTCTTCTAACGCATAATTATAAAGTATTTTATACAAAATACGTGTTATGTGTATATTTTGTGTTATATGTGTGAATGTATATTCACTCTCTTCTATCTCATGGATCTGAATTGTTTTCTATGAAATACGTGTTATGTGTGTGTGCCTCATCTGTTATGTGGAATATGTGTTGATTAAAGCATGCTATACAGGTTTTTAAACTATGTATAAAAATGTATATTTTTATCTACTAATATGTTGGGTAGAACATGGGTAGATAGTTGGTGTGTAATAAACATATGAGAGGCCTCGTTGTTGTTTGATTTAGTCATCTAGCGGAGTTTAGATGACGACCACGGACTTTTCTAGATAGTCTTGTGGAAACATTAGCAGGTTCGCCACCTGTAGGTGTTAATGAACTTGGGTGTTCATTCGCTGTACTCCATCCCCCTCATGGTTGCCTTATTTGACTTATATTGCTGAGGAATTCCCAAGCCTGACCCACTCAGTTTTATTTGTATTACAGGAAGTGGTGCAAGGGCATAAGATGGATGAACCATCAAGTTGTTTTGTTTACAAGTCTGTATATGTATATATTTGTTGAATGACTTGTAATGTTATCGTTTATGCTTATTGGTCTGTATCGGAACATGACACCCCGAGTTTTGATTATATAATGAAAATACATTTCTTTTTTGAAATGCTTTGGTAAACATTGTTTTATCATGTTTTGTTTTTGGGAACAAATTCCGCAACTCTTTCAAATCAAAAGGATTTACTCTGAAATTATTTTAAAAGCATAAATGAAAATCGGTCTTTTCTAGCCGAGATTTTGGGGATATCACAGGTTACAACCTTTCTAACACTCAATTGGGTTCCTTTGACCCTCAACAGATATGGGACTCTAAGCCTCGGACTGGTCGAGTCCCAGGAATGGACTCGCCGAGTCGGTCACGTCCACACTCTAAATCCTTGATTTCTGATGTACAACCTTTGATCGAAAGATGGATCCAAGCTTCTACAATCGATCTAGCACATAAAGTTACAAACTTTACGTGCTTGCATGGGTCTTTGAGCTCAAAAAGACATAAAACAAGCTCCTATGATGCATGGGACCTTTCATGGGTGCAAAAGCAACCCAAATCTGCCTAGTGACCCCTATATTGACGTGACTCAGAAGCTTTAACCCCCAACCATGTTTGCAAACATGGTTGGCCACAAAAATGGCTTATAAAAGCCCTAAATCTCCCCAAAGAGGGATCTAACAAATGAGTGAGCAAGTTAACAAGTTTTTACCTTCAATGAACTGCAAATGAAGAACCAAATTCGAATCCTTCCGTCCCCTCTTGATCCTTCTATGCTCTTCCTCCTTCCTTGAGGACAAAACCCACAACAATCACTCAAAAGCTTTAGATCTTGCACCAAACGTTTAGGGTTTGCTATGGAGGGTTCCTGGGAGCAATAGGGATGAGTGGTGGCTGAAAGAGATGATTAAATAGGGTGCAAACCCTCAGATTAGGCTTTTTGTCCAGACAACGTCTACTCGTCGAGTCCATCGCTTAAATCGCGAGTTGGCCCTTCAACTCTTCGAGTCTAAGGCCAAAATACATGATTTAATATAATTAATAAAAAGAAATACATACCAAGAACAAGGTGCTACACGGTTATATGTCGGAAGTAGATATGAATCAAGACTATCATGAGGTTGGCTTGTAGATGTCTAAGTTGTTGGACATAGCAAAGTGGTGCTACAACAATTCTTGAGTACTCATAAGTTCTGAGTATTGGACACAACCCACGCTCACTGGTATCACTTCATGTTATTTATCTCGAGTGATCGTGAGACGGTAATATCATATAAGTCTTCAAACCTAGAGATATGTGTTGTTGCCTATGAGTTGGTTATGCATTGATGTACGAAACCACATTGGTAACTCGATGTTATAAAATATACTTTTATGTGTGATTCAACAAGTAGTAGAACAAGCATATGAGTCAAAGTTTATCTATTCCTTCTTGGATTAGAAGTGATATCTAGGCCCCTGGGCCCGATCAGAACTAAATTGATGTGTTTGATTAAGTTCTTTCTCAAACAAATCGGAAATCGGGAAACAAACTGTTGGACAATAACAAAGATATTGTTCCATGTATTTGTCCGGCTGATATCTAGAACAGAGGGTTATATGATCACTTATCTTAATTGGTGTATCATCATTATCATCTCAGTTCTGAGAGACCTTGAAAGAACTACGATTGTTGGTCGGTTCCTGAAGTCATACTTGCTGTTATAGTCATTAGACTTCTCCAAGTGGGAGGCTGTTGAATAAGGTGTCTAAGTCCATAACTATTTCTAGTATGTACTTGATCTGGTTTGGCATGGTCCATTTGGGTTGCATGGCATCATGCATTTGGATAAACTAGAATGAGAGAAATAACACTTATGGTTTATTAATATATTATAAGTTCTAATATATTAATAATATTATTTAATTAGTATTCATCAAGAATTAATCTAAAATTAATTAAGTGATCAAAAGGTGACTAATTAAATATATGGGTTGATTGTGTAAATCACTCATACTTATAGAGTGGGCTAAATGCTCCATGGATTATCATGTTGGGCCAAGGCTCATAGGATGCTCCATGGTGTTTATAGGACCCATGGTTCATGGAAATGAAAGGTCTTGACAAATAGCATTTACAAGATGTAACCCTAATTGTAACACGCTATATAAGCTTCATGTTACACACCAGAATTGGTACCTAGGTGATCAAGTTAGGGCAAACCGATTTCTAAGTGTTCTACATATCTCTCAAGTTTATTCCAAGTGCATTTGGTGTTGTGTGAAACATTTGAGGCATCACACTTGGGGTGCTAGGCTCACAAGGTTTCAAAGGAATCCAAATCACTACAAGGTATGTATTTCTAGCCAACTTTTATGAGTAAAGTTCCCCATGCATGCTAGATAGGATTATGAACCTTGGAAACCAAATTTTGCATGTATTTTAGACAAACATAGATCCAAGGTCTCTAGGGTTGCATGTGACGATATGCTATAGGTTAGTGATGGACCTATGCATTGGGAATCTTCCTTGAGCGTTAGTGATGGACTGTCACACCCAAAATAGGAACGACAGAAACGTTTGGGGGCGGAGGACGTCATGTTAAGTATCACGAGATATGTATATGGTAAGCAAGTAATAAACAACCATTTCATTTCAAAAGAAAGTGTTTACAATTTGTGTTCACAAAACATAGAATTCATACATAAATAACAAAACAAGACTTGAAGCTGTAATGCTTCATGTTCTAAATCCCTAGCACGAGCACATGTCTAATAGCCTCCTGAGAATACAAGTTATTTGAAAGAGTTGATCAGCAATTAAGCTGGTGAGTTCATAAGATTTTATTGATGTTAGTAAGTTGTAAAGTGTTGTTGAAAATGTATATGTAAAAGTGATGTAAGCTGTAAAGTGTTGTTGAAAAAGTATATGAAAAAGTGATATAAGCTGTAAAATGTTGTTGAAAAATGTATACGTAAAAGCGATGTAAGCTGTAAGTTCTATTTTGACAAGTTCGCCTGTTCCTCTAGAAAATCATATATTTCCAATTGAATGAAAGTTAAGTAAAATGACACTACAAACCTTTCTATGGGTACTAAGTGGTTATAAGTTATATAAAAGTCAGAGTAAACAAACAATCGATTGTGCGTATCTGCCCTAAGCTTACAACCCAACGGGGAACAGAAAGTAAGGCGGATAGCACACATTCCATTGGTTGTTAGATCGTTGTCATATATAACTCCGGTGTATTCACTTGTTAATCGTGGAGTTATTTGTAATGGTTCCTTTATATCTAATGAAAAGTTCTTTTAAGAAAACCTATATTTCTTATAGTAAAATAGTGACCATAGTGACAACTTTTATAATAACTTAGCTTATACTGCTATATATAATCTGATATCGGATAAAAAGTTAATTGGGTGAATCTGCTATAAGTCCACAACCCAACGGGGAATAGGAAGTAAGGCGGAAAACACACATTTAACTACCTATTGGGTATTAGTTTTATATATAAACATGGTGTATAAATTAAGGTATTATAGAGTTGCTCACCTAAAGTCTTTTAAAATTGTACTCACTTAATAAAATGGATTAAGCCCTTATCTGGGAAATCTCTAGTTTTGTATACCAAATATACTAACTTTAAAAAGTATGTTTTGTACTTGAAAAACTGTGCTTCTACTCTGTGTCCTATAACCTGATCCATACTTGGTACCCTTATGATGACTTAATGTATACTAAGCATAAATATATATAGATTCGGGTAGATAATAGATTGGCTGAACTCGTTCCAAGCCCACAACCCAACGAAGATAGGAAATGATGCAAAGAGCACACATCCTATTAGCTGTCGGAATCTATTAGTATATGTGTATCCTATAGTGTATACATTAAGGAATCATAAGATTAGCATTATGGTCCTAACTTTTAAAAGTAGCCTTCTACCAAGACTCGACTGTTTTGAAAGTAGCCTTCTACCAAGACCTGACTGTTCTTAAAGTAGCCTTCTACCAAGACCCAACTGTTCTGAAAGTAGCCTTCTACCAAGACCCGACTGAACGACTATTATTAATTAAATATAATCTACCTTATCGATTATGTGAATATGACACATGGTAAAGGTATTAATAATATTGAAACTGGAATTTTATATCCTTCTGTAATTATCGTATTGACAGTGTAAGTACTGTAGTATTTGTAATAAGTGACTACTTTTAGTACTATTTTGCCTTAATTGAGAGTTAAGACATAATGCGATTGCTAGATCCTATGCTAAACGCTCCCTTGTCAAGAGATTCTAGGAACTACACGCGACCCCTGCATGAGTGCAAGCCGCGAACATCCACATTACTATGATCATGTATACCCAATATAACTATCACAATGTAGAAGTGGTTCATTGGTATAGTTAGATCCTAAAAACGTTCCATGCTATAGCACCTTATTATGTTCTGTTCTGTTATCGTGTATTGTTATCATATTTATGTAAATGTATTCATCTAAGCGTATCTATGTAAAAGTATTTATGTAAACGTAATTCATTTCTATAGACTCGTGAACTAAACTGACTCTTTGTGTGCTTCATTATACTAGAAGTAATGAATAATATTCTCCTAAACCACACCTATTATAGTTTACTAATGTTCTACTTGGACTGTTAATGAAATGACTCATTTGTCTACTAGGTTATGCTCGTACTTTAAAAACATAGGTTTGTATAACTATAAAGTAACATAACCTTTAAAAAGAGTTTTGAAATGTTTTGACAACTTATAAATAACATAAGTAACATTTTGAAAGATGTTTATAACAAACATTTACACAACCACCATTGTGTTCAATTTGTATGCCCCCCCCCTTAAGACAGTTAAAATAGTTAAAAGATTCATTTTGGGGTATAAACTTACCTGATGTGGTTGATTCAAATGGGTATGCGCGTACGGATGAGAAGTTCCACGAATGAAGTCCCGAGACACAACAAGTCCGAAATGATATAAAAGGACACATATTGACATGAATGTAGTGTTTAACAACAACTATATGAAAGAAAGCACCTTCTGGGACTAGGAAACACCTTGGTTAAGTGTTGGAATCACATGTGATTCATCAATGGGAAGTGAAATGGCATCTAAGGGTGTTTACGGTTTTGTAACCAACTCCACTTGAATTTACGGTCGTAAACCCATGAGTTTACGGCTGTAAACTCATGGTACTTTGACCATTTTGTGATTTGAAGTCTTACAAGTTATACTAAGCATTCCTACTTCATGGTTAAGCCTTAGGAAGTGATTTAGGGCAACATATCACTCCCAAATGGAGTTTATGGTCCATGGACCATTTCTCCATGTGTTTGCTGCCGTAAACTCCTATGGACCATGGTATTTTGATGTTTTCAAGTCCTAAACACTTCAAGGTAGACGTCTAGGCTAGTTTCTAGGCATAAGGAAGGAATATAGGGCATCATAACCTACTTTGGGGTGTTTACGGTTTTGGGGGCTCCCCAAACTGTAAACAGATATAAATGGGATATTTTGGTGGTTTTTATGTGCTAAACACATGAAAGGAAGTTTCTAGGTTTGTTTCCAAGGTTTGGCAAGAGAATAGGGACACTTTAGCACCCTTTTTAGGGTTTACGGTCCAAGAGAATCTTGGACCGTAAACACCTTTGATCATGGCTTTCTTAGGTGTTTTCTTGGTGTTTAGAAGTGTAACAAAGCTTATAAGACTCTAGGATAGAAGTACTTACAAGGTAGAAGCTTCAAAAGGTGCTAAAAGTCCAAGAACACTAGTGTGTGTTCTTGGTGTTCTTGGTGAAACTTGAAGATCTACACTTTTGGAATGATTTCACGATTGAAATCATGTTATATCACTAGATTAAGTTAGATATTAACTTATTAGGGATTAGAAATACTTACAAGTTGAAGATCTTGAAGAAAAATAGGATGATATTTGAGAGAGAAATGGCTCTAGTGTTGGAAATGTGAAAAAGTGATAAAAATATCTAAGTCTCACTTATATAGTCTTTAGGGTTTACGATCCCAATACCATTTTGGACCGTAAACTCCAAAATCTTGTAGTTTTGGGCACTTATTGTTACATAATAAACCCTAGGGTATCCTTTCTCCTAATATCTCTTGATGTACTATCCTTAAAATACTCAAACTTATTCCAAAAAGCTTGAAAGTTAGCAGAAACAGTTTTGACTTAAATTGAAGTTCATGGTTGTACAAAATGGATTTTTTTGGGTTGTCACGTCATCCCCCCGTTAGAATGAATTTCTTCATGAAATTAGATTTCTTAACATTACTACTGGGGTTGAGCTCTTCTGCTTTGTAGAATACTCACACATAGACCTGATAGCTTTGCCCTAGTGTTCCTGATAGGATTCATACTTGGTCCATCTATCGTTACCTCGTGTATACAAGCCGTATATAATTAGGATTAGTAGGACTGTTGGATGTGCGACTCTGCCCCAGCTCCACAACCCAACGAGGATAGGAAATAGGGCGGAAACACACATACTAGATCTGCGTAATCATAATCATACACCACCCTTGCGTATACACTAAATAATAATAGGTGGGCTGTATTCATCCATAGTCTCTGTGCTCAAACTTAGTCTGCTGGACGAGTGGTATTTAGTGACAGTCTGTGGACATCTGACGATAAGGCTTCGGAGGACAAAGTACTCTTCACACGAGTACTTCGAGGATTTAGAATGAGAAAGATAAAATTTTTGGTTTAGGTCGGACTTTCGATACGAATGACGAAAGTTTTGAGCACTTGCCGATCAAGGCAATAGAAACATGTGAACTCAGTATGGTGAGGACCATGCCAACTCATGACGAAAGAAAACAAAGGACTCTATACTGAACAAATTTTTGGTCAAATGAAAGAAACGTCTGATAAACGACGATGTATCCCTGGTATGCCCGGTACTGAACTCCTAGTATGATCAACAATGTACTCCTTGTAACTGTTCTCGTGTTTCCTGTCTTCTATTTGAAGTTAACACTCCTATGTATCGTATCGCTATGTGTGCATACATACAAATAAAAGTGCTTTATTAACTGTAGGGATACTTTTATATCATAATCCTTCTTGGTACCACTACCATCGCCCGTCATATACAAGTTATGAATACTTAAGATGAGCCAGGCAGTCGACTGAGCATCCCTGCCTCAAATCCTCAACCATTTAAGGAAAGGGGACCTAAGCGGAGTCACTCACTCTAAGTCTGCAACCTCTTAGTTACGCACAACCCTGATGTATATGGTGAGCCATAATAGCTTCTCTAAAGGATCTTTTAGTTCTCTTGAATATTACGACCTATTTCAACATGTGAGTTGTTATAGTTACTTTTAAGTGTCATCCCCAAATTTTAAATCTTATATGAATATAAATTAATTTTAAAAGTAATTACTATTTTGAAAAGATAATACTACTCGTCGACGACTCCGGGGTAGATTCTCCTGTGGTGATCATCAAAATACGTCCATCTGCTTCTAAGTTCTTTATTATTGGGTAGTCCCTCTGATGGTGTCCAGTCTCGCCATAGCCGTAGCATGCTTGGTTTTCTTCAGCTCCAAGGACTTGGGAGATCGGTTGTGTCGGTGCCCTGCAGTAACAAACTGTGTGTCCCTTTCTGTGGTAGTTCAGACACTTCATTTCCCAGCATCCTCCGGTGTGGTGAAAGTTGCACTTTCCACACCTCAGAAGGTTTCTAGCATATCAACTGGCAGGTGTTGAAGCAGTATGCGTCGTAGTGGCGTACATAGTACTTGCTTGTTGCTCTTTCGGGGTGTCTTGTGTTGTTCGCTTCTTCTTCCTCTTGTTCCCCGACTTCTGATTATTGTCCTCTTCCCTCGATGGTTCAGGAATCAGAACTTTTACATTATGGCGAACTCCATGATCGATGAGTCGCTGAGCCAGGCGTTTAGCACTATCAAACGTGGCTGGGTTAGAAGATAACACATTTCCTTGGGTCGGAGCAGTCAGACCCCAAGTGTATCTCTCTATCTTCTTCTTCTCCGAGGTAATCATTCCGGGGCATATAGCTGCTAGTTTGCTGAACCGGTCAGTGTAGGTTACTATGTCTGAGCCGACCATAGTGAGATCCCACAGTTCTTGTTCCAGTTTTTGAATCTCGCCCAACGGGCAATATTCCTCCCGCATTAACTCTTTTAGGTTTTCCCAACCTATGGATTTAGCCATTGGTAGGGTCAGTGACTTAACATGGCAGTTCCACTATGTTAGGGCCTTGCCAGAGAAGGTGTAGGCAGCAAACTTTACTTTGCTTCCATCTGGGCATAAACAGATTTTTAAGATCGACTCTGTCTTCTCGAACCATTGCATGAGGGCAATGACTCCTTCAGTCCCATTAAAGGACAATGGCTGGCATCTATTGAAATCCTTGTAGGAGAACTCTCTCGGGCGCACAGGGACCTCACCTTGAGTAGAAGTAGTAGGTGTTTCACCTCCACCTGTACTGGTGGGGTTATACTGAGCCATGGTTGTTGCCATAGCCACAGCTACTGCAGCGTCTATAGTTTCCATATCGATTTGCGAAGGAGGCAGTACTAGAGTTATCGGAGTAATGTGTCTGGGTGATCTACGAGGAGGCATCTTTGCTAAAAGAAAACAAAGATGAAGCGGAATAAGTTTATAGCAATGGACACAAGCCGAAAGCGAAAAATACAAGGTTATCCTAGTTCTGGATGTATCGGGTCCTGAATTCCATAGGGTTCTAGAAACAATTCATAAATGAGTCTATACCTAATAAACTCTATGAATTTGAATTAACTATCCTCGAATGAATATCTGTTTCCTGAATAACTGTTACCAGCTGCATGTAAGAAAATAACTCTAACACATGTAATGTGAGCAGTGCTTCCACTCGCTCGATAAATTAACCTAATTAATATTTATTAGTGTGACGCGTAAGACATTTTGGTTACTTCGGCTGAGCTTTCCTTGAAAACTTCTCATGAACTTGTCCTTGTCCCTCCTAGACTCTTCTGTTTTATACTCTGAGGATGTGGTTACAATTATTTGGGTTTGTCGTGCGAGAAGGAAAATGACTAAAGAACCTATGAGCTTTAAGGTAACTCTATGGGGTGATCCTTACGAAATCCTCCTATAATTGTACAAGGTACACAAGTTTGTATATGATTGAAGATCAAATAGACCTTTGAATAGTTGGTCCCACCTCAACACTATACCCTTAAGAGGAATGGATAGCGAAGCATAGGCCATAAATTCTATGTCTATAAAATCCCGATTATATATAACACTTAAGGAATATACCTTGCAAGATTATAGACTTATCCGTAAGAGTCTTTTAAAATCTCACATAAGTTATTTATCTGAACTAAAGTACCACTATAGTATTTTTAACGTAATGTACTGGTTCTGGCGTTCTCTTGACTGGTGCTCAGGTAAGTTTTATCCCTGTTGCAACAACACATCATTCCCAAACACATGTTGGTCACATCTCGAATGAATATAGTTAATCAGGCTACATTGATCCTAGCTATGATTACATAACTGTTCGGGTTGACGACAGTGCCCAACCTTTAAATACTTTTAGTTTTGTTCTCCTCGTGACACTAGTTCTATTATGTACACGTATAAGCAAGTAGGTATATTTTTATAACTTGTAGTTATACTCTAAAATATATCATTATCCAGAGCACTTAAGCCCCATTGTATTTATAGACGTATATCTTTTATCGGTTGATATACTTAGTTTACTATAAACAATGCTCTGATACCAATCTTTCACACCCCAAAACAGGAACGGCAGAAACGTTCGGGGGCGGAGGACGTCATGTTAAGTATCACGAGATATGTATATGGTAATCAAGTAATAAACAACCATTTCATTTCAAAAGTAAGTGTTTACAATTTGTGTTCACAAAACATAGAATTCATACATAAATAACAAAACAAGACTTGAAGCTGTAATGCTTCATCTTCTAAATCCCTAGCACGAGCACATGTCTAATAGCCTCCTGAGAATACAAGTTATTTGAAAGAGTTGATCAGCAATTAAGCTGGTGAGTTCATAAGATTTTATTGATGTTAGTAAGTTGTAAAGTGTTGTTGAAAATGTATATGTAAAAGTGATGTAAGCTGTAAAGTGTTGTTGAAAAAGTATATGAAAAAGTGATATAAGCTGTAAAATGCTGTTGAAAAATGTATACGTAAAAGCGATGTAAGCTGTAAGTTCTATTTTGACAAGTTCGCCTGTTCCTCTAGAAAATCATATATTTCCAATTGAATGAAAGTTAAGTAAAATGACACTACAAACCTTTCTATGGGTACTAAGTGGTTACAAGTTATATAAAAGTCAGAGTAAACAAACAATCGATTGTGCGTATCTGCCCTAAGCTTACAACCCAACGGGGAACAGAAAGTAAGGCGGATAGCACACATTCCATTGGTTGTTAGATCGTTGTCATATATAACTCCGGTGTATTCACTTGTGAATCGTGGAGTTATTTGTAATGGTTCCTTTATATCTAATGAAAAGTTCTTTTAAGAAAACCTATATTTCTTATAGTAAAATAGTGACCATAGTGACAACTTTTATAATAACTTAGCTTATACTGCTATATATAATCTAATATCGGATAAAAAGTTAATTGGGTGAATCTGCTATAAGTCCACAACCCAACGGGGAATAGGAAGTAAGGCGGAAAACACACATTTAACTACCTATTGGGTATTAGTTTTATATATAAACATGGTGTATAAATGAAGGTATTATAGAGTTGCTCACCTAAAGTCTTTTAAAATTGTACTGACTTAATAAAATGGATTAAGCCCTTATCTGGGAAATCTCTAGTTTTGTATACCAAAAATACTAACTTTAAAAAGTATGTTTTGTACTTGAAAAACTATGCTTCTACTCTGTGTCCTATAACCTAATCCATACTTGGTACCCTTATGATGACTTAATGTATACTAAGCATAAATATATATAGATTCGGGTAGATAATAGATTGGTTGAACTCGTACCAAGACCCGACTGTTCTGAAAGTAGCCTTATACCAAGACCCGACTGTACGACTATTATTAATTAAATCTAATCTACCTTATCGATTATGTGAATATGACACATGGTAAAGGTATTAATAATATTGAAACTGGAATTTTATATCCGTCTGTAATTATCGTATTGACAGTGTAAGTACTGTAGTATTTGTAATAAGTGACTACTTTTAGTACCATTTTGCCTTAATTGAGAGTTAAGACATAATGTGATTGCTAGATCTTATGCTCAACGCTCCCTTGTCAAGAGATTCTAGGAACTACACGCGACCCTTGCATGAGTGCAAGCCGCGAACATCCACATTACTATGATCATGTATACCCAATATAACTATCACAATGTAGAAGTGGTTCATTGGTATAGTTAGATCCTGAAAACGTTCCATGCTATAGCACCTTATTATGTTCTGTTCTATTATCGTGTATTGTTATCATATTTATGTAAATGTATTCATCTAAGCGTATCTATGTAAAAGTATTTATGTAAACGTAATTCATTTCTATAGACTCGTGAACTAAACTGACTCTTTGTGTGCTTCATTATACTAGAAGTAATGAATAATATTCTCCTAAACCACACCTATTATAGTTTACTAATGTTCTACTTGGACTGTTAATGAAATGACTCATTTGTCTACTAGGTTATGCTCGTACTTTAAAAACATAGTTTTGTATAACTATAAAGTAACATAACCTTTAAAAAGAGTTTTGAAATGTTTTGACAACTTATAAATAACATAAGTAACATTTTGAAAGATGTTTATAACAAACATTTACACAACCACCATTGTGTTCAATTTGTATGCCCCCCCCCCCTTAAGACAGTTAAAATAGTTAAAAGATTCATTTTGGGGTATAAACTTACCTTATGTGGTTGATTCAAATGGGTATGCGCGTACGGATGAGAAGTTCCACGAATGAAGTCCCGAGACACAACAAGTCCGAAATGATATAAAAGGACACATATTGACATGAATGTAGTGTTTAACAACAACTATATGAAAGAAAGCACCTTCTGGGACTAGGAAACACCTTGGTTAAGTGTTGGAATCACATGTGATTCATCAATGGGAAGTGAAATGGCATCTAAGGGTGTTTACGGTTTTGTAACCAACTCCACTTGAATTTACGGTCGTAAACCCATGAGTTTACGGCTGTAAACTCATGGTACTTTGACCATTTTGTGATTTGAAGTCTTACAAGTTATACTAAGCATTCCTACTTCATGGTTAAGCCTTAGGAAGTGATTTAGGGAAACATATCACTCCCAAATGGAGTTTATGGTCCATGGACCATTTCTCCATGTGTTTGCTGCCGTAAACTCCTATGGACCATGGTATTTTGATGTTTTCAAGTCCTAAACACTTCAAGGTAGACGTCTAGGCTAGTTTCTAGGCATAAGGAAGGAATATAGGGCATCATAACCTACTTTGGGGTGTTTACGGTTTTGGGGGCTCCCCAAACTGTAAACAGATATAAATGGGATATTTTGGTGGTTTTTATGTGCTAAACACATGAAAGGAAGTTTCTAGGTTTGTTTCCAAGGTTTGGCAAGAGAATAGGGACACTTTAGCACCCTTTTTAGGGTTTACGGTCCAAGAGAATCTTGGACCGTAAACACCTTTGATCATGGCTTTCTTAGGTGTTTTCTTGGTGTTTAGAAGTGTAACAAAGCTTATAAGACTCTAGGATAGAAGTACTTACAAGGTAGAAGCTTCAAAAGGTGCTAAAAGTCCAAGAACACTAGTGTGTGTTCTTGGTGTTCTTGGTGAAACTTGAAGATCTACACTTTTGGAATGATTTCACGAATGAAATCATGTTATATCACTAGATTAAGGTAGATATTAACTTATTAGGGATTAGAAATACTTACAAGTTGAAGATCTTGAAGAAAAATAGGATGATATTTGAGAGAGAAATGGCTCTAGTGTTGGAAATGTGAAAAAGTGATAAAAATATCTAAGTCTCACTTATATAGTCTTTAGGGTTTACGATCCCAATACCATTTTGGACCGTAAACTCCAAAATCTTGTAGTTTTGGGCACTTATTGTTACATAATAAACCCTAGGGTATCCTTTCTCCTAATATCTCTTGATGTACTATCCTTAAAATACTCAAACTTATTCCAAAAAGCTTGAAAGTTAGCAGACACAGTTTTGACTTAAATTGAAGTTCATGGTTGTACAAAATGGATTTTTTTGGGTTGTCACGTCATCCCCCCGTTAGAATGAATTTCGTCATGAAATTAGATTTCTTAACATTACTACTGGGGTTGAGCTCTTCTGCTTTGTAGAATACTCACACATAGACCTGATAGCTTTGCCCTAGTGTTCCTGATAGGATTCATACTTGGTCCATCTATCGTTACCTCGTGTATACAAGCCGTATATAATTAGGATTAGTAGGACTGTTGGATGTGCGACTCTGCCCCAGCTCCACAACCCAACGAGGATAGGAAATAGGGCGGAAACACACATACTAGATCTGCGTAATCATAATCATACACCACCCTTGCGTATACACTAAATAATAATAGGTGGGCTGTATTCATCCATAGTCTCTGTGCTCAAACTTAGTCTGCTGGACGAGTGGTATTTAGTGACAGTCTGTGGACATCTGGCGATAAGGCTTCGGAGGACAAAGTACTCTTCACACGAGTACTTCGAGGATTTAGAATGAGAAAGATAAAATATTTGGTTTAGGTCGGACTTTCGATAGGAATGACGAAAGTTTTGAGCACTTGCCGATCAAGGCGATAGAAACATGTGAACTCAGTATGGTGAGGACCATGCCAACTCATGACAAAAGTTTTGAGCACTTCCCCGACTTCTGATTATTGTCCTCTTCCTTCGATGGTTCAGGAATCAGAACTTTTACATTATGGTGGACTCCATGATCGATGAGTCGCTGAGCCAGGCGTTTAGCACTATCAAACGTGGCTGGGTTAGAAGATAACACATTTCCTTGGGTCGGAGCAGTCAAAGGTAATCATTCCGGGGCATAAAGCTGCTAGTTTGCTGAACCGGTTAGTGTAGGTTACTATGTCTGAGCCGACCATAGTGAGATCCCACAGTTCTTGTTCCAGTTTTTGAATCTTGCCCAACGGGAAATATTCCTCCCGCATTAACTCTTTTAGGTTTTCCCAACCTATGGATTTAGCCACTGGTAGGTTCAGTGACTTAACATGGCAGTTCCACCATGTTAGGGCCTTGCCAGAGAAGGTGTAGGGAGCAAACTTCACTTTGCTTCCTTCTGGGCATAAACAGATTTTGAAGATCGACTTTGTCTTCTCGAACCATTGCATGAGGGCAATGACTCCTTTAGTCCCATTAAAGGACAATGGCTGGCATCTAGTGAAATCCTTGCAGGAGAACTCTCTCGGGCGCACAGGGACCTCACCTTGAGTAGAATCAGTAGGTGTTTCACCTCCACCTGTACTGGTGGGGTTATACTGAGCCATGGTTGTTGCCATAGCCACGGCTACTGCAGCGTCTATAGTTTCCATATCGATTTGCGAAGGAGGCAGTACTAGAGTTATCGGAGTAATGTGTCTGGGTGATCTATGAGGAGGCATCTTTGCTAAAAGAAAACAAAGATGAAGCGGAATAAGTTTATAGCAATGGACACAAGCCGAAAGCGAAAAAGACAAGGTTATCCTAGTTCTGGATGTATCGGGTCCTGAATTCCATAGGGTTCTAGAAACAATTCATAAATGAGTCTATACCTAATAAACTCTATGAATTTGAATTAACTATCCTCGAATGATTATCTGTTTCCTGAATAACTGTTACCAGCTGCATGTAAGAAAATAACTCTAACACATGTAATGTGAGCAGTGCTTCCACTCGCTCGATAAATTAACCTAATTAATATTTATTAGCGTGACGCGTAAGACATTTTGGTTACTTCGGCTGAGCTTTCCTTGAAAACTTCTCATGAACTTGTCCTTGTTCCTCCTGGACTCTTCTATTTTATACTCTGAGGATGTGGTTACAATTATCTGAGTTTGTCGTGCGAGAAGGAAAATGACTAAAGAACCTATGAGCTTTAAGGTAACTCTATGGGGTGATCCTTACGAAATCCTCCTATAATTGTACAAGGTACACAAGTTTGTATATGATTGAAGATCAAATAGACCTTTGAATAGTTGGTCCCACCTCAACACTACACCCATAAGAGGAATGGATAGCGAAGCATAGGCCATAAATTCTATGTCTATAAAATCCCGATTATATATAACACTTAAGGAATATACCTTGCAAGATTATAGACTTATCTGTAAGAGTCTTTTAAAATCTCACATAAGTTATTTATCTGAACTAAAGTATCCCTATAGTATTTTTAACATAATGTACTGGTTCTGGCGTTCTCTTGACTGGTGTTCAGGTAAGTTTTATCCCTGTTGCAACACCACATCATTCCCAAACACATGTTGGTCACATCTCGAATGAATATAGTTGATCAGGCTATATTGATCCTAGCTATGATTACATAACTGTTCGGGTGACGACAGTGCCCAACCTTTAAATACTTTTAGTTTTGTTCTCCTCGTGACACTAGTTCTATTATGTACACGTATAAGCAAGTAGGTATATTTTTATAACTTGTAGTTATACTCTAAAATATATCATTATCCAGAGCACTTAAGCCCTATTGTATTTATAGACGTATATCTTTTATCGGTTGATATACTTAGTTCACTATAAACAATGCTCTGATACCAATCTTTCACACCCCAAAACCAAAACGGCGGAAACGTTCGGGGGTGGAGGATGTCATGTTAAGTATCACGAGATATGTATATGGTAAGCAAGTAATAAACAACCATTTCATTTCAAAAGAAAGTGTTTACAATTTGTGTTCACAAAACATAGAATTCACACATAAATAACAAAACAAGACTTGAAGCTGTAATGCTTCATCTTCTAAATCCCCAACACGAGCACCTGTCTAATAGCCTCCTGAGAATCCAAGTTATTTGAAAGAGTTGATCAGCAATTAAGCTGGTGAGTTCATAAGATTTTAGTGATGTTAGTAAGCTGTAAAGTGTTGTTGAAAATGTATATGTAAAAGTGATGTAAGTTGTACAATGTTGTTGACAAAGTATATGTAAAAGTGATGGAAGCTGTAAAATGTTGCTGAAAAATGTATACGTAAAACCGATGTAAGCTGTAAGTTCTATTTTGACAAGTTCGCCTGTTCCTCTAGAAAATCATATATTTCCAACTTGAATGAAAGCTAAGTAAAATGACACTACAAGCCTTTCTATGGGTACTAAGTGGTTACTAGTTATATAAAACTCAGAGTAAACAAACAATCGATTGTGCGCATCTGCCCTAAGCTCACAACCCAACGGGGAACAGAAAGTAAGGCGGATAGCACACATTCCATTGGTTGTTAGATCATTGTCATATATAACTCCGGTGTATTCACTTGTTACTCATCGAGTTATTTTTAATGGTTCCTTTATATCTAATGAAAAGATCTTTTAAGAAAACCTATATTTCTTATTGTAAAATAGTGACCACAGTGACTACATTTATAATAGCTTAGTTTGTACTCCTATATATAATCTGATATCGGATAGAAAGTTAATTGGGTGAATCTGATCTAAGTCAACAACCCAATGGGGAACAAGAAGTAAGGCGGAAAACACACATTTAACTGCTTATTGGGTATTATTTTTATATATAAACATGGTGTATAAACTAAGGTATTATAGATTTACTCACCTAAAGTCTTTTAAAATTGTACTGACTTAATAAAATGGATTAAGCCCTTATATGGGAAATCTCTAGTTTTGTATACCAAAAATACTGACTTTGAAAAGTATGTTTTATACTTGAAAAACTATGCTTCTACTCTGTGTCCTATAACCTGATCCATACTTGGTACCCTTATGATGACTTAATGTATACTTAGCATAAATATATATAGATTCGGGTAGATAATAGATTGGGTGAACTCGTTCCAAGCCCACAACCCAACGAAGATAGGAAATGATGCAAAGAGCACACATCCTATTAGCTGTCGGAATCTATTAGTATATGTGTATCCTATAGTGTATACATTAAGGAATCATAAGATTAGCATTATGGTCCTAACTTTTAAAAGTAGCCTTCTACCAAGACTCGACTGTTTTGAAAGTAGCCTTCTACCAAGACCTGACTGTTCTTAAAGTAGCCTTCTACCAAGACCCAACTGTTCTGAAAGTAGCCTTCTACCAAGACCCGACTGAATGACTATTATTAATTAAATCTAATCTACCTTATCGATTATGTGAATATGACACATGGTAAAGGTATTAATAATATTGAAACTGGAATTTTATATCCTTCTATAATTGTCGTATTGACAGTGTAAGTACTGTAGTATTTGTAATAAGTGACTACTTTTAGTACTATTTTTCCTTAATTAAGGGTTAAGGCATAATGTGATGGCTAGATCCTATGCTAAACGCTCCCTTGTCAAGAGATTCTAGGAACTACACGCGACCCCTACATGAGTGCAAGCCGCGAACATCCACATTACTATGATCATGTATACCAAATTCAACTACACAATGTAGAAGTGATTCATTGGTATAGTTAGATCCTGCAAACGTTCCATGCTATAGCACCTTATTATGTTCTGTTCTGTTATCGTGTATTGTTATCATATTTATGTAAATGTATTCATCTAAGCGTATCTATGTAAAAGTATTTATGTAAACGTAATTCATTTCTATAGACTCGTGAACTAAACTGACTCTTTGTGTGCTTCATTATACTAGAAGTAATGAATAATATTCTCCTAAACCACACCTATTATAGTTTACTAATGTTCTACTTGGACTGTTAATGAAAAGACTCATTTGTCTACTAAGTTATGCTCGTACTTTAAAAACAGAGTTTTGTATAACTATAAGGTAACATAACCTTTAAAAAGAGTTTTCAAATGTTTTGACAACTTATAAATAACATAAGTAACATTTTGAAAGATGTTTATAACAAACATTTACATAATTATCATTGTGTTCAACTTGTATTCCCCGCTTAAAACAGTTAAAATAGTTAAATGATTCATTTTGGGGTATGAACTCTCCTGATGTGGGTGATTCAAACGGGTATGCGCGTACGGATGAGAAGTTCCACGAATGAAGTCCCGAGACACAACAAGTCCTAAATGACATAAAGGGACACATATTCACATGAATGTAGTGTTTAACAACAACTATATCAAAGAAAGCACCTTTTGGGACTAGGAAACACCTTGGTTAAGCGTTGGAATCACATGTGATTCATCAAAGGGAAGTGAAATGGCATCTAAGGGTGTTTATGGTTTTGTAACAAACTCCACTTGAGATTACAGTCGTAAACCCATGAGTTTACGGCCGTAAACTCATGGTACTTTGACCATTTTGTGATTTGAAGTCTTGCAAGTTATACTAAGCATTCCTACTTCATGGTTAAGCCTTAGGATGTGATTTAGGGCAACATATCACTCCCAAATGGAGTTTACGGTCCATGGACCATTTCTCCATGTGTTTGCTGCCGTAAACTCCTATGGACCATGCTATTTTGATGTTTTCAAGTCCTAAACACTTCAAGGTAAAGGTCTAGGCTAGTTTCTCGGCCTAAGGAAGGAATATGGGGCATCATAACCCACTTTGGGGTGTTTATGGTTTTGGGAGCTCCCCAAACCGTAAACACATATAAATGGGACATTTTAGTGGTTTTTATGTGCTAAAACATCAAAGGAAGGTTCTAGGTTTGTTTCCAAGGTTTGGCAAGAGAATAGGGACACTTTAGCACCCTTTTTAGGGTTTACGGTCCAAGAGCATCTTGGACCGTAACCACCTTCGATCATGGCTTTCTTGGGTGTTTTATTGGTGTTTAGAAGTGTAACAAAGCTTATAAGACTCTATGATAGAAGTACTTACAAGGAAGAATCTTGAAAAGGTGCTAAAAGTCCAAGAACACTAGTGTGTGTTCTTGGTGAAACTTGAAGATCTACACTTTTGGAATGATTTCACGGATGAAATCATGTTATATCACTAGATTAAGGTAGATATCAACTTATTAGGGCTTAGAAATACTTACAAGTTGAAGATCTTGAAGAAAAATGGGATGTTACTTGAGAGAGAAATGGCTCTAGTCTTGGAAATGTGAAAAAGTGATAAAAATATCTAAGTCTCACTTATATAGTCTTTAGGGTTTACGGTCCCAATACCATTTTGGACGGTAATCTCCAAACTCTTGAAGTTTTGGCCACTTATTATTACATAATAAACCCTAGGGTATCCTCTCTCCTGATATCTCTTGATGTACTATCTTTAAAATACTCAAACTTATTCTAAAAAGCTTGAAAGTTAGCAGATACAGTTTTAACTTCAATTGAAGTTGATGGTTGTACATAATGGATTTCTTTTTTGGGTTGTCGCATGGACCTAGGGCTAAGAATAATTATTAATTATCTAATATTAAAATATAAATAATAATGCTAGACCCTGATGATCTTCTAGTGAAGAACATTCAATGTATGTGATATATATGGTGTGTCTCATGTATGTGATGGATGTGTGGTATGTGGTGTATGAGATGTATGTGATGATATGCTATGTGTGTTTTCCTAACATTGTACTTATGATTGACTCATTGAGCATTTGCTGACACTTGTTTCTTTGCTTGTTCTTGCCTTGCACTGGTACAGCTAGCAAAGTTTGATTGTTTCGTGAAGATGGAGAATTTGGGTAGTTACATTCCAGTTTATGTCTTAGTATTGATACCATTTAGACATGTCATGGAGTTTTCATAATACTTGTTTTTTAGGACATGTTTTTTAATTTTGTTTATGAACTTTATTTTGATGAATGATGTTTTTGAAAATAAATGTAACATTGCTGATGTTTTCTTTAAACTTTAAATAAGACCTTTGCTAATTTATTTTGTCAAATAAATATTTTAAAAATAAAAACTAAATATTGGGTAAAAAATCACGGTGTTACAGGAGCGGTGGGTGAGAATGGACACACATTCAATGATCATTTTATAGGTTGTTTCCTTATACCCCTTTATAGCATGGCTTCGTAAATGGCGCCTACTATTGGTTGGTTGACATGTTTTATACATATAATATATGAAACATTTAATCATATATAGTATAAGGTGTATTTTAAAACTTTTCAAAATACGAGGTTTAAGTATTAATTATCTAAAGTAAACTTTTAATTTAATTAAATTTCAACCACTTATGATTTAATCTTTATCTTTTAATTTGATGGGTTTTGAGCACTACAACATTTATATGGTGTACATGCAACCCTAATGCTTTGGATCTAGGTTATTCTCAAGTTATACATGCAAATAATCATCCAAAGCATAAAACCTAATACTAGCATACATAATTTCAAAATCCATATGTAAAATAGAGTTTTGAACATTACCTCACTTGTTATGTAGCATTCACAATAACACCTTGACCTTTGTAAGCTTAGTGCCCCAAGTGTTGCACCTATAATGGATTCACAAACACCCAATGCAACAAGATGACATGGAGAGGGAAGGAAATCAGATAGGGTTCCCTAAAACTCACAGGGGACGAAAATCCTTATATTAGGAGGGTTTGTATAGTTGAGGCTATTAGGGTTTTTAGGTGGAAACCCTAATTCCCTTGCTTAGGGCTTAAAGAATCCATGAACCCCCATATGAAAAGCCCTTGGACGAAAGTTATATGGGATTTCCATAGACTTTCATCCACCTCTTATCAATACGGTCCATTAGTCCAAACTACAACTAATACTGGTTTACATAATCAGTCCCTCCACTATTAATCAGTTCCTTTATTCCCAAAATTAATGCTAGATTAATTTCTGATTAATTACTAATTAATAATATGATTTCCAAATAATATATAAATCATATAATATATTCAAAAAATAATTCTGAGTACCAATTTATTATTCACTTAATAAATCCTACTCTATCTCTCTCCACTTGTTATCCTATCAAGTTGCTTGAGTGAAGGCAACCCAAAAGGACCATGTTACTATCGGTCAAGTACATACCAATTATAGTTATGGGCTTAGACACCTAATCCAACAGTCACCCACATGGATAAGTCTAATAACTATTATTGCAAGTACAACTTCAAAATCTGATTAGCAATCATAACTCTCAAAAGCGACAGTCGAACTCTGATCTTATCAGTGAAACATCCTTTAGATAAGGGATCAAATATTCCTCCATTCTAAAAGATATCATATGAACCGATACATGGATTATAATCATTCTACCTGTTCATGTGTTGTTTTCCGATTTTCGATTTATGATGACTGACAAAAGCCTACAATTGAACACATCAACTTAGTCCAAGCTTGGCCAAGCGCTTAGGTGTCATCACTAAATCATCGAGGGACCCACAGATATCGCTTTTAACCCACATTGGGTAAAAGGAACGGATAAACTTTGACTCATATGTTTGTACTATTTATTGATCAAATCACACACAACAATATGTTTTATAACATCAAGTTACTGATGCGTTTATGTATTATCAATGTGCAACCAACTTGTAAGCAACAACTCATATCTCTCTGTTTCAATAATATAAGATATTATCGTTTCGCAATCACTCATGATAAAATCCATGAAGTGATTCACATGAGTGTGTGTTTAATCCAATACTCAAATCTTATTTCAGGAGCACTCATGAACACTATAGCAGACTTTTGCTATGTCTAAACACTTTAGACGATCTACAGTCGGATTCATGATAGTCTTACCTCATTACCTACTTCCAAAGTATGATTGACTGTGGATAGTTGAATAATCTTATTATCCGAGAAGTCAAAACATGAGAAGTGAAACACAAGAATAATCGAATCCAATATGATCTCAAACCTTTTAGGTATAAATAAAACACCTATTATTTAATCACCATATTGATTACACATTATTCATTGTATAATGTTTGGACTAATCAACTTAATACTTGAGTTCAAACAATGGTTATCCCATGCTCCAAGCATGCACACCATATTTACCTATAGTCCTTTCTTTGTGAAATAGATCAATTGAATACATTTCTAATGATGCTCATTTCACAATCCCTAATCCTTGTCGCATGTGTAAGAATACCAAATTCTTGCCACTATTATAATGTGTTAGATTCTAACCTTTTATCCAATAATCCTTTTGTAACTTCATAGCACCAAATCCACAAAGACTTTGCCAATGAAATTACAAAGTGTTCTATTGGATATTGTTACAAGACAATTCCATAGATGTGAAGTGTAACGCCCGCAGATTCAGGCTAGTCAATTTAAAGACGATAAGCGTCAAAAAAGTGAATTTTTTATAGACGATTATTTAGAATAAATAATATTAACTAATTTCTAATATATGTCGCAAGGTTTCCATACATATAAAGAACATCGAAATCCGAGTTATAACGAAGAAGTTATGACTTGTTGAAGTTTCGCGACAAAACCTACACGACACCGGGTATCATAAAATTTGAGTTTATGATAGAGTACTTTTTAGCCTTATGGTTCTAAATTAATGTTTTATAGTATGTCTCCACCTATGCGTGGATTAAAGAACGTTAAAAACGGAGCTTGTATGCAAAAGTTATGGCCTTCCGAAGATGTAGCTATCTGAGAGCATGACACGTGTCAGAAACCCTAATCTAATTGGACTCACGACTTGATCATGATTTCTCACGACATAAGGAGTCAAAACGCCAATTTTTAAGGCTAGAATGCAGACAGCAAGTCTACGTTTAAGGCTCACGACGTGAGCATGATTTCTCACGACGTGAGGAGTCAAACGGAAACTAATAGAGCCTAGAAAACACCTGGGAAGGCTACGAGACGACTCTTGGAAGCTCATGACGTGAGCATGTCATTATCACGATGTGGGAAGTCGTCTAGACACATTTCAGAGCTATAAACGTAGATGGCGAAGCTAGGAGGTGATGCAGTCATTGCTCACGACGTGAGCAACGAATTCTCATGATGTGAGGGACCAAAAATCAGCCTATAAATAGCAAATCTGACCATTTTATTCCTTACACCCAATTATTTTCTCTCTCTCTCTCTCTCTCTCTCTCTCTCGTTTGCTAAAGGCATTCTGCATTCTGAGCCCGACAATCACGAACCGCTGACGTTTCTAGTTAGATTCTATCAACTCATGCTACTAATGTGAGTGCATACTTACATTCATCTTACACATAGATATGAAGTATTTAATAAAAATTATGTGTTATGTGTGCATAATATCTGTGTTCTTGATATCTATGTTGGATAAATGATTTATACATGTTTATGTGATTTAAACTATATACGTATTTTTATACTTATAAATATATATTGGGTAGCAACGGGTGATGATAGATAGGTGATGATAGAAAGGTGATAATAATTTGGCGATGATAGATAGGTGATGATAGAAAGTCGATGATAATTAGTAGATGATGGAATGGTGATGATAATTAGGTGATGATAGATAGGTGATGATAAACAGGTGATGTGAGATGAGAGGAGATACCATAACCTTGACCGGTGATGTGGCGATGTAGTCATCTACTAGAGTATAAATGCCGACCACAGACTATTCTAGACAGTCATATGGAAACACCAGCAGGCTCATAACCTGTAGGTGATGAATTACGAGTTCAGGTGATGTTGTAACTATGTATTCATGCGATGATACTCTAATCCCTTACTATAAATTACGAGTTCAGGCAATGTTGTAACTATGTATTCATGCAATGATACTCTAACCACTTACTATGAATTACGAGTTCAAGCGACGTTGTAACTATGTATTCATATGATGATACCCTAACCCTTACTGGACACATATTAAGGGAGTAATCCGGAAATTAGTATTATCTATGTGATGTAGGCACTGATCCTTAGGAAAAGTCCTTAGGAACAAACACATAAGGAAATACGATGTAAGGAGATGAGAGGTAAATATGATGTAGGAGATGACCCTTAGGATAAATCTTTAGGGAAGGTATTTAAGAATAAAGAAGATAATGGGGATGAGTAATTAGGTTATTTGCTTGATGGAACATAATAATTACATTATTGTGGGTTGAAAACCATATGTACTCACCAGGTTTCCCAACCTGACTCACTCGGTCTACTTGTATCATAGGTATCGATACGAAGCTACTTTACACTGAGAGATTAAAGGAGATGTAGATCACTATTCTAAATAAATGTAAGGTTTGTTTATGCTTATGTTTCAGTATTGACGATGACATCCCAAAGTTTTAATTTGAACAAAATAAATTTCTTTGGAAATGTTTTGATAATATATTTATCATGTTTTTCTGGGAACAAATTCCGCAATATATTTATTTAAAAATATACTCTGAATTTCAAATAAAGCATAAAGAAATCAGTCTTTTCTGGACGTGAAATTGGAGATGTCACATGAAGTCTCACATTCAAAGTACTTTCCTTTGAACATCCTTCTTGCATAAATTTTTTTTTAACTTACACATACATTCTTAATATCCAACTCCCATTATGGATATCTTGCTTTCTCCCCAACTAAAAGTCACACCCTTTTGAGTCAGGGTTGTAAGCGGTTTAGCAATTCTGGAGAATTCTGTATAAATCTGCGATCGTAACCAGCAACGCCCAAGAATTCACAAATTTATGTGGTAGTTCTCGGTGCTGACCAATTCTCAATTGCCTTTATCTTGGAAGGGTCCATGTGTATGCATTCTTCACTGACCATGTGACCTAGGAAAGTTACATTCCTGATCCAAAACTCGCACTTAGAGAATTCCGTGTATAGTTTCTCTGTTCTCATTATTCCTGGCACTTGTCTCAAGTGTTGTCTATGTTCTTCCTCACTTCGTGAATAGACGAGTATATCATCTATGAACACTATCATGAATTTGTCTAGGAAAGGACAACACACCCGATTCATCTAGACTAAAGGGCATAAATACAAACTCGTAGTGACCATACCGAGTCTGAATGTTGTCTTAGTAACATCACTCTCTTGGACTCGTAATTGATGGTACCCTGATCTCAGGTCTATCTTTGAAAAGTAGCTGGCTCCTCGAAGTTAATCTAAGAGGTCATCGATTCTAGGCAAGAGTAGAGATTCTTAATGGTAATTTTGTTTAGTTCGTGGTAGTCTATGCACATTCGGAATGATTTGTCCTTCTTCTTCACGAACAAAACCAGTGCTCCCCAAGGTGAGAAGCTTAGTCTGATGAATCCCTTGTTGAGCAGTTCGTTCATTTGACTGGATAATTCCTACATTTCTGCTGGTGCTTGATGGTAAGGGGATTTGGCTACTGGGGTAGCTCCCGGAATCAAGTCGATTCGGAACTCGACTTGACGTTCCGGAGGAACTCCTCGAAGATCTTTGGGGATGATATCAGGAAAGTTGCAGACTTTGGGGATGCTCTCGAGTTCTTTAACTTCTTTTTTTACTACATGCGCCAGGAATACGTGACACTCCTTTCACAAGTATTTTTGAGCTTTGATACACGAAATAATGCGAAGGTTCATGTTGAGTTTATCGCCATAGATAACAAGAGCTTCGCCGGTTGGCAGATCGAGGCGAATGGTTTATTCGAAACGAAGAATATCAGCATGATTGGGGATCAACCAATCCATGCCAATGATGACATCAAAGCTTTTTATGGAGATCGGTATAAGTCGATTGGAAGGGAATAATCGTTTACAGTGAGTCTACATCCAATGAATATGTCGTTAGTACTCTCTTTCTTTCCGTTATCCATCTCGACAGTGAATGTTTTGGTTAGAGGTTGGGATTTGTGTTTGAGTAGGTGTTTAAATGCATGACTGATAAAACTCCTCTCCGCACCACTATCAAAGAGAATGCATGCATAAGAGTTGTCGAGGAGGAACGTATTCGTAACTACAGTGGGATCAACGACTGCCTCCTCCTGGTCCATGGATAGCACTTTCTCGGTATTACTATCAGTCGTTTCATAAGGGAAATTCCTCTTGTAGTGCCCGATTTCACCACACCCATAACAGGCTTGGCCTATTCCAGCTCCAGGAGCCTGATTGGTTGGTTGGACTTGTGCTTTGCAAAAATGGGTTGTGTGCGCCTTTTGGTCACAGTTGGTGCATTACATGTCACAGCAAGGTCCGTGATGATGGAAGTTACATTTGTCCCACCTTGGAAGAGTCCCAACATATCTACTGGCAGGTTCTTGAGTAGTGGGAACAGCAGCAGGAATGGTAATAGCATGGACTACCACTGTTTGTTGCTTCTTGGAGGACTCTTGCGATGATTGGCCCTTCCTTTTGTTCCCGAACTTCTTCTTCACACCACTCTCTTTAGGTGGTTCGTGGGCGGCTGGCATGGGTTCTTGACTATCCCCGTGGTCTATCAATGTATGCTTCGGTCATTTAGCACTATCAAACATGAGTGGGTTGGCAGCTAAGACATTTCCTTGTGTAGGGGGAGTTAATCCCCATATGAATCTTTCAACTTTCTTGCTCTATAGGGTGACCATCCCAAGACATAAAAGAGCAAGATCAATGAACCTAGTAGTGTAAGTAGCAATGTTGGAGCCCTTCATCTTTAGACTCCAAATCTCCTTCTCTAGCTTTTACATTTCGCCCCGTGGGCAGTATTCAGCGAGCATCAGTTCCTTCAAATCGTCCCAACTCATAGCATTAGCTATCGGTAGAGTTAGTGATTTGACTTGGTTGTTCCACCAAGTTAGTTCTCTATCAATGAAGGTGCATGCCGCAAACGTCACTTAGCTGGTTTCAGGGCACACACAGATCTCGAAGATTGATTCGGTCTTTTCAAACCAACGAGTTAGTACAATTCCATGACTTTCACCAAGGTTATATGGGTTGGCACCACTGCCCTCCCCGCTAGTGCCACTTGCATTGATTTGTAACATAGCAGCAGCCATTGTGGCTGTTACTGCTACTTGGAAGACAGCAAGATCGTATTGAGGAGGTGGCGGCGGCGGATTGTTGTTCTTTCTGTTGGACTTCTTCGGAGGCATCTTCCTCTAAAATAATTTAAGAGAAAAACAAAGATAAGTCCTCTATAGTGGTCAGGAGTCTGGTGATATTGAACAGTGTATATCCTATCCTGACAATTATAGTGTTCTATCAAGCGATTTACAGTATGAGTCTACTTAATACAAGTAAACAATCGCCATGAAATTTATAGCAACACTTGGAATGAAATGTGTATAATGTGTTTAGCTCTAGTATCGTAGTGCTACAAAATACTCTTATAGTATTTAAGTTTGTATGATTTGTTCTATTGTTCCCTTTTATATAGAGTTTGGTATGTTTTAGACTTGTCGCAACACCACTATCACTCCCAAACACATGTTGGTCATATCTCAAATACATATAGTTGATCAGGATATATTTGTCCCAGATATGATAACATAACTATCCAAGTTTAACCGTAGTGTCCAACATCTAAATACTTTTGTTTTGTTCTTCTTGTGATACTGCTTCTGGTACGTATGTAGTGTTAGTATAGTTCTTATAAAATACTTAGATTTTAAAAGTATACTTTTAGTTCAGAGTGCTTCGGCCCCTTAGTGTTTATAGTTGTCTACCATGTAAGGTTTGATATACATAGTTCACTATAAACAATGCTCTGATACCAATCTATCACACTCGAAAACCGGAACGACGGAAACGTTTGAGGGTGGAGGATGTTATGTACAATATCACAATAATTGCATCATAGTAATCAAAGTAAACACAACCATTACATTGAATAATTAAAGTATTTACATTTTTTCGATACATAGTTTATATAACAACAAAATGTATAACAAAAGTATAAAAGGCGTAACTCTAAAAGCTCCATCTTCTCAAAACCTGCGGGTGTACCTGTCTACCGGTTTCCCTGAGAATACAAGTGGTTTTGAAAGTGTATCAACATTTAAGTTGGTGAGTTCATAAGAATGCTTTTGTAATGAAAACCTATCTTTGAATCTCTGAAAGTTTTTGTATGTTTCTCAAGAAAATCCAATATTTTCTTTAGTAGTGTAAAGTAGTCTTAAACCCTAAGACCAAGATGTACGCTCGTTACTGTATTATGTATTTGTGTATGAAAGTATTAGTATGCATGTCTGGTTACCACCAACTGTATTGTATTGTATTATCTTGTATGAAATCCTTGGATACCACCAGTAATGTATAGTAATGTACTGTATGAAAACCCTGGCTACCACCAGTATATTTAGTATTGTTCTATATGAAAACCCTGGCTACAAGTAATTCACAGCAGTTTTATTACTTAAAATAAAACCATGTATTTGTATTCCCTGGAATCCTCCAGTTGTAGTGTATAGTGGGTAGTTTATACTGTTGTGAGTTGCGTATAACCATGCTTGATATGACCTAGTGACCTCTACGATGTTCTTCAGGCATCGGAACGATATGATATTTGCCACCCCAAGCATGCCTGCCTAACTGTAGCTAGCAGCTCAGGTGTGGGATTGCAAGTCCCATATAGATCTATACACAAATCTCACACTTTCCCTCCAGGATAATCTGGTTATACTGTGGTAGGATTTAGTTCCGCACCCCAGAGGTTACAATTGAAGTGGTGCCTTACAACCCGGTATTAACTAGTTTACGTGTAGTGTTGTAGTTTTATGTTGTACTTGAAATGGTATGTATAACTTGTAGACTAAAAATAATTATACTTAAATAATTATTTAGTATTGTACTCTTCTATTCAGAAAATAGTATTGTATACCATAAACTATATCTACCATAGTTTATATGTTTGTTACTGTATAAGGCTCTTGAATTAGTAAAACTGTGTATTGTATCCCAAACTATACCTATTATAGTTTGTATGTATGTTCTTGTTTCATGTATTGAATTCTGTAAAAGTTCTATAATGTTGCCAAACTATATCGACCATAGTTTGATTGTATGCTATGCATTATATTGAAAACTTTACAATTATGGTTATATGTTGAAAGCTACCCTTATGCTCAGCATATTACAAAAGGGATAAAAATATCTGAATATTTTTATAAAATGTAGTGATTTGTCGGTTTGTATCAATTGCAACAGTTTTTAATCTGTTTGAAATCGTTTGTATAAAACACAAAATGTCACAACTAACATTTTTGGCTAGGAAATTCTTTCTGCATGTAATCGACTCTTGTATAACTTGTAATTTAAATTGATTTCATGTGCTATGCTCATTCAAATTCAATCATTAGAATCAAAACTCACTTGTGAAGTTCAAAAACTTAATTCAATGCATCTGACATACTCAACTATGGGTTTGAAACCCTAATTTCCCAACTCAAACCCCTATTGGGCTATAAATCATTTATTGGGCCTAATGGGCCAGTAAACTAACAACTTGGTTATTCTGGTTTAAGAATCCTTATATGGTCCCTAATTGGACGCACATTCATTAAACTATAGTATTTTGGGCCATGTTAGGCCTAAAATGACTCACTTTGTAATCATGGGCCTTAATGGGCCATAAGTGTTTTCTTAAACCTAAGTGGGCTGAAAACCCATTTTGTTCACTCTTTTAGGTCGTAAACCCCTAAGAAGGCCCAATGGACCGAGAATTTCCACAAATGGGCCTTTTAATTTCAAGAGTGTTCAAATTGTAGCCCAATTCATCTCTTATTCCCTCTTCTTACCCCATTCTCGGTTTTTGTAAAAAAAATGAGGGAAAAATTCTAATGGAGACAACTCTCCATTGAATGGTGAATATCCATGCATAATACATTCCATGTAATAATGAAGTCCCATACATCTAGGCAAGTCTTATCACTCTCTCTCCCTTCCCTTTCTTATCATCGGCCTAGGAGCAAACCCACCACCACCCTCACTTCAACTTGAAACACACTCCTCTCATAACTCTCTAAGAAATTTCAAGAAAAATCCATCCTTTCTCTCTTCAAAATTTCGTGTGTACTGGTGTGTATGCTCAATAATACATCATCAAGGTTCATCATTTTGGTAAGATACTTTATATTCTAGTATTTAACTTCATCATATGACAAAACCTTCATTCATTAACACCTCATTTCGTGATCCATACACTTAGATCCATCTTAGGTTCCAAAAATCCACTCAAGAAGCTTACTAGGGCCAAGATCTCTCTCATTCTTCATCAAAAACCGAAATCATCAAACCAAAGTGAGTTCATACCCCCTACTCTTTGGTTTTTACTATGTTTTGGGGTAGAATACAATTTGTTTTGTGTAGATCTATGTGTATATGCATGATTTTGTGTGTGTTTCATGATATATGTGTGATTATGAGTTATAAACTTCATGAAACTCGAAAATATACAAGAATATGATGATATTTATGGACACAACACTTGATACAGCATATTATGCAAAGAAAAGTTTTAAAACATTAAGAAGTTGTTTAAAACTAAGAAAATTACATAAGAGGACCAAAAATGACAAAATAATCAAAAAGTGAATTTAGTATGCAAAACTCACGATTTTGAAAGGATTTATTTGAGTAAATATGGATCCTTAAAATATTTATGATTTTGTAAGGGCTAAAAGTGTATACTTTCCTAAATGGGCCTCATTTTTGGCTTTTTCGGTTTTGGGCTAAATCTGTAAACTTTTGGGCTTATGTGGACTTAAGTGGCATTTTAGACAAATTTGAGCCAAAAATGTAAATTTTCAGTTAAAAAGGGCTGAAATTGTAAATTTATTAAATCTTGCGCCAAAAAGATAAATTTATTCATAATTGGGCTGAAATGTACATTTTCATAAAATTGAGGTCAAAAGTGTTATTTTTGACAAAATCAGGGTTAAAAATGTTATTTCACACGAATCAAGCCCTTAAATGTAAACTTTTGTTTTTAAAGGACCTAAGGTGTCATTTTTACTAAAAGCGTGCCTTAATTGTAAATCTTCAGTTTTAAGGACCAAAAATTTCTTTTTTCAAAAAGTGGGTCTTTTATATCATTTTGGTAAACAATTGAACTTAACAACCAACCTAACAACAAACAGAGCAATTGCGTCTTTTACATGTTTATCGGGCCTAGAATATAATTTACATGTTTAGTGGGCCTTAGTTGTCCTTTTACATGTTTATTTGGGCCTGGAATATACCTTACATGCTTATTGGGCCTGGAATATAATTTGTATGTTTAGTGGGCCTTAGTTGTCCTTTTACATGTTTATTAGGCCTGGAATATACCTTACATGTTTATTGGGCCTTCATGGTCCATCTACATGCTTGTTGACTTCACACATTCACATACGAACTTGTCGGGCTTTGAAAACTAAATACTTACACGGAAACAATATACACTGTGCAATTTCATATTCGCGTAAATTTAGTTAAAGATCATGTGAGACACTTCGTTTGGCATCTATCGAGTGTACAACCGTAACATGTAGTTATAACTAGAGTCTCATGGAGGGAGAGCGACAGTTTGTGTATAGATCGATACAGGGGTGACACCCCACACCTGAGTTGTTTGCTAAAGTTAGACTAGGTCAGTCTAGGGTGACAAACCTTACCTTAAACAAGTCGGCGTCCGAAAAACTTCATGACAGACAGAATTGTCATTATCAAGTATGGTTATAACGACTCACTTGGAGGAATTAACACCATTATAAGAATTTAAGGAATACAAATTTTTGTTGATAATACGGTAACATACATGCACTGGTACTCAGCCTAGGGTGTTGAGATTCACAACGTTTTATAAACAAACACCATTGGGTTGTCTGGGATCATTCACATCATACACTTACAAACATTAACACACATACATTAATACAAGATCGGACACAAACATTTCAAACCGTTTTTCAGAAAATATCGAATATTTTGGTGTTTATAAAGTAATATAAAATATTTTACTCAAACATGCTTATGAACTCACCAACATTATATATGTTGACCTTTTCAAATTAACTTGTATTCTCAGGAAATCGTTGAGTAGGTTGGTCAGCAAGGATATTTGGATATTTTATTGTGTTTTGTTATCACCATATTTTGGATTTTTTGTATGTAATATTGAAATACAATACTTAATGTAAACAATGAGAGTTGTGATATTGCATGTGAGATGATGATGATGTTTTGTTTCAATTATATACAAAGTGATGATGCTACAAAGTCACCCAAGCCTCCGGACATTTCCGCCATCTGGTTCGGGGGTGTGACACAAAAATTCTTGTGTTTTACTTGTATCCCCCCCCCCCCCCCCGCCGAAAACATTATAAAAAACAGTGAAAATGTAGGGGTATGAACTCATAGTTGTTTGTGCACGTGTTGGACAGCGAGACCGGAAAGATGAACGTCGAGTTGATGGAATTAACGGAATCCTAATGATGATTAAACACATAATTATATTTAAAATTCGCGAAACCATTAATTTAAAGTGTTAGAAAACACTTGTTTTCGTGTTAGGAATAGTTACCGAGAGTTGTTTGAAGTGAATGGGTAGGTTTCCGGTCAAGGGTCAATCCGAGAACCAAGTTCTCGGTCTAGAGGAGTTTTCGGTCGGAATTGGTTTTCGGCCAAACACAGGTTTTCGGTTCTGCTGTTGTTTTCGGCCTCTTGAAGATATGAAGGTTGTTCTTGGTGGAAACTATGAAGATTTGAAGGTTTTCTCTTAAAGATATGAGTGTCCTTGGATGATCATTGGGAGCAAAATGAGAGAGTTTTCGGGTGAAATGAGTGAGAAATTATCAAGTTTCCGAAGAAAAACCTTTATACCAGTTGGGTTTTTGGCCGGAATGGAGTTCTCGGCCGAGATCTATTTTCGCCCAGAGGGTTTTCGGCCGAAAACAGGGTGCTGAACGAGTTTTGTGGTTTTTGAGGAAAAAGCTTGGTCTTTCGAGAGTTTTTGGTTCCGAAAACTTATATAAACTTTATTTTTATATTTTAGATTATTTTCTAACCCACGTGAACTTAAAGGAATAAATAAACTCAAATTTTATTTATCAGTTTTGACTTTTATAGACTGAGAAAGTATCGGATTGTCACAAGTATCTGCTAGCGGGAACTTGTAGCGAGTAACATTGTGTTAAATGTTACATGAAATAGCATTTGGATTTAGAGTATTTTATTTAAACTAAGCGTTAGTAGCTTGTGGTGCCGAACGAGGCTTTCTGTTCAAAACAGAGGGTTTTGTTAAACGCTAGAAGCTAGAAGTTTTCAAACGCTCCTAAACGTTCCGTATCGAACACGGCCAAAGACTTTTCTTCTTGTGGTAATTCTTATAACAAGAGAAAGCGAGTCGCGATGGATATAAAAGTTTCAAGAAAACAATTGTTTTGATAGATAAAATATTAGATAACATCATTATTAAGAAAATAAGAAGACCGAAGATTAATAACAAATGAAGAAAAACAAACAACTTGTAGATAGCGAGACATATTTATACATTGGCATGTGATGCGAATAATAGCTCACTTGACTGCAAACTGCAAGATAAAAACAGAAAAATTAGAATCAAGATGCTACAAAAAGAGACAACAATAAATAAGATATAATTCAAATATGCAATGTTAGTGTTTTTCGATAATCAAACAAAAAAATGACCTAGTCACATAGACATTTGAGTGACTAACCCAATATGAATGTTACCCAAACACAACATTGAGAACTAAAAAATCATAGTAAATACAATCTTACTAGATTATGACTTAAATTAACCTTTTAATACTTGTTTAATTCCTTTCAACTAGCATGAACAACAAAAGAACTAGATCTCAAGCTAGCAAATATTTTTAAACCACCTTTGACTGAAACAGTTTCTTGATGCAGCTAATTAAGGAAGAAAGGGAATTAATTCATATGTATACAAATTCAAATTAATTCATCCTACTATATATCAACAATTCTGGTGATCACATATGTACCATATTTGTATATATATGCAAGAGTACGAATATTTAACATAGTTTCTTGTAGGACTTACATGTCACTGCTACTGAAAATGATACATGAAGCCGGTTTCTCGGGTGAGATGCTGAACAATTGCTTAACTATGTATACACATAGAGTAATGCTGTGAAAAGGTTCAAATTAAACATTAGCCATACATATTAATTTACCGCATTAGATGCAATTGAATTTAAAATTATGATTATATCCAACTTGTACGATCAAAAATACGATCATTGATTGCAACTACTTTAGGCCAAATATATAGTCTACTATATATTTGCATTCGCAACACAATATGCAATTATTACAGCATGGATAATGAACTGCATACTTTGCATGCCCTTAAGATGCATATGTGATACACCAAGCATGACACATATCGAGGATAAATAAGTTATCATATACCACCTAAGCAGCGTTCATTAGCAAAGTGTTTTATCAATGCAAGTGAGAAATAAGAAATTGAGTTGGATCGAATAATTAATACTAACCTCCCAAAACATAAAAGTGAAATTATCCATAAGGAAGCTATTAGCCAACTTGATTCTTTGTATGCTATCCACACCTGAAAAGCTACATTCCATTATTCTTGTTATAGAAAAAAGTGGTACAAGAAGTACCGAATTCTTATTTTTTGAAGTCTAGGTTCATTTTAAATGCATCAAAATCCGTAAAAGGATAATTCTGAACTATGAATTATAAAATTTAATCGCAACCGAATGAAAGTCAAATAGACTTAATATATATAGACGTACCGCAAACATCACAGCATGGATATAGAGGTCTGCCATATTTGCTAAAAAACACCTGTTTTCATTTATTAATTATTAATGTCACTTTACATTGTATGTGAAGAAGAAAATGTAAATAAAGATTGAAATAGAAGGATGTTTAGGTACTTTGTGAATGCATCAGCATATGAGCCAGATATATCTTTAATAAGAGTGTAAATTAAAGCTCCCATCGTCAAAAATGCTAGTGCAGAATAGATTGCTCTTACAGTTACAACAGGGATTCTCGAGGTGTTTTCCCTAAGCAAAATATTAAAATATATTGAAAACACATCGTAAATATCGTAAGAATTTGTTTGATATCAGTTATAAAAATCAAACAGAAACGAGTCAAACCCACTTATGTAAAGCGTAACATAAGAAAGCAAGTAAAAGGTGATTTACCTTGTTAATTAAATTGAAAAGATACCATAGAGAAAGAAAAAATTAGAGAACGTAGAATATAAATTTTGATGGTCAAGGAATATCGATCTTTTGTTATTACCTTTTATGATGTCTCACTAACACAAAATACAATGGATTTGTCGAAGATTCTTCACGTGATAACTTGAAGAACTGAAGAAGGATGTATCCAATGCTAAGAAGGCTGTAGAAGGTAAGAAAATATGACTAACTCTGACAAGTACTATACGTACAAAGGTTGTAATATATGTAACAGTTATAGCATGTAAACAGAGAAACAAAATCTTATCATGTTTATTAGGGTTATTGGCAGTTTAGGAGACAAAAATATTTGCTCCAACAAGCCTAATTGCAGACTTGTCAGTGAACATAAGGTATCCGTTTGAAACCCTAGATTTTTTTTTTCTGAAGAGAGGTGGACTAATGAAGCTTTTTATGATGTCTTCTAACTGTTTGACAAATGACACAATGACAACCTAGTCAGCTATTCCATCGTTTAACTGTCTAACTTCTGATTTTAGAATTCTATCATTCGCTATAAGTTGTTCTCAAACAACATTATGCTATGCATAGATAATTCCCATTTCACATAATGACTGATTTTTTAAATCTGTGAAGAAAGATGAGGAAGTAGTTAAATAAAAACAACTTAAGAAACCTATTTTAAAACTTGGGAACATTCGGAGGTACATTGTTGAAACATTAACTCTCATTATCGGACTATATTTGTCAAAATTAAGAATTTTTTAAATATCAGCCAAAGTCTACAAAAACAATTTACTTTGGATATTATTTTTTTTTGGGCTCAACCACCTAAAAATAATGTTTTTTTTTTTTTTTTTTTTTTTTTTTTTTTTTTTTTTTTCTGATTACAATGAACCGGTGACCAAAAATAATGGTAGTCAAAGGCAACAGAATCAGGTTTTTTGATCTTCTGTTGCTTAAAGAATGCATTAATACCTGGTATTTACAATATTTTTTCATCTTCTAAGTTTTTCACTATCATCTGTGAAGAGTATGTTCTTAAGAGAGAAAATTTGTATTGAATGCCACAACTTGAAGTTCTTTGACCATAATCTGAGTTTGATTTTTTGGTTTATCTAGAACATGATCGTAGTTTCCAAGCTCAGTCTTGAATTCTTTCATTATAATATGACATGCGTATTTATTTTTACGAAAGAAACTTGTATATTTATTTGTCAATGTTTTTTTTTCCATTATAAAAGCATAAAATTAGACTTAATCCATGGTAACATGTAATGTGGATTGATGATATAGGAAGAAGAGCCCAAGCAGTTCTATCAAATAGAGAAGCAAAACTCCTGGCCACCTTCAAAACTTTGAAAGCCCAGGTATCGAAGCCACTACAGGTCATTATACTCTTATTTTTACGAAAGAAACTTGTATATTTATTTGTCAATTTATTATATGCCCTGTTGGTCCACCTACTACGGTTGGTATAAAGCTCCCATTTTTGGGTTATAATTGTGAAAAACGTCAACTAATAGTTTATTTAATGCAACGATAAACAATTGTAACCACTACTAAACAAAGCTTCGATTAATTTCTTCTAAAATATTTTATTTAATGCTAAATATGGTTGATTAGATGCATAGGATGTTCACATCTAATGGAGGTTGTGTTTATGTGAAAAAACCATTTTTTTTGGGATTTTACAAAAATTGCTTCTGACTCCTGAATTAAGATCAGATCAAATAGGAACATACTTTACTTTTGCTACCAAGATGCGCAATGTACTTTACTACCAATAATATAAATGAATTAAGATCAGATCAAATAGGAACATACTTTACATTTAGTTTCTTCAGGGTACATGTATTTTTTCAACAACTTTGACACACAAATCCCATTTGATGAACTTCTTTTGTATTTAAACTTTACATAGACGTGGCCTTAAAGAGGCTTGAAGGGTGCAAAACATTAGCTTAACGGACAAACCTTCTGTCCCACGAGAAAACAATGAAAAAATCTTCTGACCCCTAGCAACGCGAGGGCACACCCTCTAGTTTATAAGAAAATGAAGTTTAAACATGAGATCTCTGTATATATAAAATCACTTATGCAAGTAACTTTGTTTGTTAGGAGACATGACCACGCATGTTTCTATAGGCACCCCTCCATTAATTATGAAATTTTTTAGATCTAGTGTTCTCAACAGGAAAACCATGGAAAAATAATTTTATGTGAAAACTGAGTTCTTGTTGGCCTATATATGACGGCATGATGCTAAAGGCATGTTTATTTCTTATTGACATCAGGAGGCCTTCATTGTGCGTGAAGCTTATTAGAGGAGTTGTCTTTAGGGACACCAATTTTATTAGCGACTTTGTCATGATGAGAGCTACCAACATTGTTGAGATGATGGTTGCTTCCGTATTTGGGCGACCCACAGTGTTTCTAATTCAATTTGTATGAGTATTGCAAAACTTTTCTTTGGTTTGAGGGTGTGTCAGCCTATACACATGAAAGAGGCTGATTTTTCCTTTGACAAAGGGTTACGCGAATCGTTTGAGGACTTAGTGGTTTATGGAGGTCCCTTTTTCGGAGACATCGAGTGGTCACTTTCTTCGTTACCCATTTAGTGTGGTGATTTGGGGTAGTACTCTGTTGTAAAGGCTTCCTCATACACTTTTGTGGCCTCAAGGACCCTATCTTGGGTGTTACAAGACCACATCTTAGGAGACACTAGCATATGTAGTATGGACTCGACTATGTTTCTACCTTGGCTTGTCTTCGTGATACGATCTCAAGTTTCGACCTCAATGATTTTTCTACTAAGGAAATTGCCCCCCCCCCCCCCCCCCCCCGCTCCTCCGTAAGCCTAACATGCATTGATGAGTGCCCTTTTTAGCAAAACCATCGAGGGCATGGAAATATACCTTAATATGTCAGTTGGACAGAACGCAGTTATAAATTGTCCAAAAGCACCACATGCTTAGGATTTTCTTCTAACTATCCCTATAGATGATTTTGGCCAACATATGTCTCCCATGGAGTATCAGACTATCATTAAGTATCGCCTCAAGATCCCTTTATTTCCCGTTGATAAGTATGCCAAGTTTGTCGTAAAGCCTTCTTAGACTCTGTTGGAGATCATACAGTACATTGTGGAGAGCTCCGAGGCTTTAAATGTCGACAAGAT